>NC_060062.1:12824281-13455872 GCF_020283565.1 Trifolium pratense | reverse complement strand
AAACTTAATAATGATCACCGAATTTACAGGAAAAAATTTAAGTATCAAGGGTCCAAATAACTCACATAAATGGAGTTATCATCTATCACGCCTAATACAATTTTTCTTCATGTAATAACTGATAAGAGTAATGCTAGGGACACACCCTCACAAATTGCTGAATGAAAGCAATCTTTCGCACAAGTAGTGGAGGTTTCTATTTGTTAAAAGTCCAAAACGAGACGGTTTATGTCAACGGTGAGAATACGCGGTTGGAACTTGGAAGCATTACAACTTGCTGTGAAATTTGGGGTTTGTTTACTACTACATATGTGTGTGTTAATTGTTCAGGGAAATTGGACAAATAAGTATACAAGACTGAAGGCAAAGATTGATCTTCTGCAAAGATTGAGGTTGTATATGACAAACTTGAGTGTGCATCAAATAGATAATAAACTGGAATCTGCTCTCTTTTGGCAGAAGAAAATGATACAAGAGAAGAATATTATTATGCTTGCAAAATTGGTGTTCAAACCTTTGCCTTTTTTTTTTTCCCATTAGCTTGACAGGAATGTAATGCATGTGTTGATACCTTGCACTTTTTTAATGAAGTGGATGATTTTTATATGTTAATTGAGTTGCTATATTTTTTATTTCTTTTTAGATTTACTTTGTTATAAACTTGTTAATGTAGTACACAATTTTGTCCGGATAAATTAAAAATTTCCAAAAAAATAAGTGATAGTTTTATTAAATTTTTCACTATTATTTTTTATTTATTTGTAAATCGGCATCCTCTATGCTATGGCTTTAGCCAAAGTGGAATTTTCATTTTTTTTTTTTAATATTCGAAATACAGACACTAATTAGTTCAGAACATGAAAAAGAAAAACACAAATTCTTTTCTTCTTTAATTAAATTTTCCCTAATTAGTTTAACGTTTGAGTTTGCTAGTGATTAGTTAAGGAGTCGTTAGTTGAGGGTTTGAGTTTGCAAAGTTTGACTTTGCTCCTCACAAAATAATTTAGTGTTTGACTTTGTTCAATCTAGTCATAGGCATGATTCTTTAATTACTTTAATTAGATTAAATAGTGATCATGTTTTTACCTAGGTAGCTGGACCATTTTCATCAATGAATTGCAGGTCTGATTTGCTTGCTCTAGACCAGTTCTTGTGTGACAACATCATAAATTTCATTGTTCTATAGGATGAAGAATTTTTTTTCCCGCTGACAAAGCTATTTCTTCTGCTAATCTAAAACCATTGGAAACAACCAAAACATTCAAGTGTGCCGCAACCTAATATTCTACCCAACTCAACCGATGAGAGTATTAAGGTTGTTGATTATGAATTGTTGGAACCGGGATCCAAGAATTATGCCTCCAATTTCAAGCTATCATCCTAATATCCAAAATGATGTCAGGAAAGCTTATTTAGACAAAAGACGTCGATTATGCAAAAATTGGTTTTATTTGTATGATTGGAATGATGATAGAGAATCTAAAGACCTAATATTATGTCTGCCATGTTTTTTGTTTAAAAATGTTTCTAAATACGGAGGGATCACTTCGTGGGAAGAACGCTCAAAGATTGGCTAATCATGCTATTTCTTCTAGTAGTCATGTTGATTGTGTGCATATGGGTTATGCTCTCACGAACCCAAACCAAAGTATCAAGGTTGCATTTGTTAATCAAACCAAAGTGTTTTAAATATAATTTCTTTGATATGTAGCCACAAACATTAATAAATGTATGGATCCGCTCTTGTCTATGCGCAGTATGCAAAGACTAATCCCTCGAGTCTTGTAGGACCCAAGTAGATTACAAACTCTCCCTAAAGAGTTTTAACACGGAATTTGACATTATTTTTAAGTTCTTCATAAAGCAACATTTGTTTCAATTATTCATCTTTAATTAAAAAGATTACAGATTGTAAAACATAAAATAAACAAAAAAAAATTATGCACAACAACAACCCTATTGCTGGGATTTGGATTCTGTGAAGTCGACTGCATGCAGCCAGTAGATTTGGACTGTCTGATCAAGATCAGACGGCTCAGATTTTAAGGTCAGATTTTAATTATAAAATCTGATTTTAAAATCTGAACCGTCCGATCTTGATCGGACGGTTTATATGTGGCCGACTGCACTGCAGTCAGTATATGTGTGAATTCCCTAATCCATATCCCTATTGCTGCTGAGCCCCCTCCCTCCCCTATGAGCAAGGTTAACCACCTCTTCCCTTTTTCATCTCTACAAAACCATTTTTTGTGCAAAAGCATGCAATATTCCAAACTCAATTTTATCTCATGGTCACAAGTATTCATCAATGAAGTTTATAAATTGAGAACAAAAATTCAGAAAAGGCGGGTAGAGAAAAAATCAAAAGACAAAAAACAGGGGAGGCAGAAAAAACAGAGGCAGCAAAAATGTAGGAGAAAGAATACCTTCTCAAAAAAACATTCCGGTCACTCCTCTCTTTCCCTTTCAAACCCTTTTCACCTCTCACTTTGCTTCTCTGCATTAGTAGAAATATGAGTTTTATTTTAAATTTAAAGTTTAAATATGATTTTAGTCCTCGCGCTTTGGCCTTGTGAATTGTTTTGTTTGGTTTTAAACCTACAAATTTAAACATTAATGGTTTTAGTCCCTAATGTCATATATGGTGCAATATAGATATAGTTTGTTTTAGCTTTAAAAAAATGATTTTTTCTTTGGATTTTTAAAAATGATTTTTATGATAACTTTGATTAAAAATAGTAACACTTATTTCAAATTCATCTTATTATGAATAAAGAGTAATTTTGACATTCCATAACTTAAATATTCTTGCTCGAGATTTTAATTTAATAAAAATCAAAATTTTAAAAAAAAAATGTATCTCTCAAAAATGATTTTAATAAAAAACTATTTAAAATAGCTTTTTTTTAGAAATTTTTTTGAAACACTTAAAACGATATTTTAAGAAAAGCTATTTAAACCAATTTTTCATTTGAAGCTTCAATAAAAAAATTATTTGTTAATTTTTTTTAACAAAACTACAAAACACTACGAAATTCATTTTTTAAAGGGTAAATAAGTTTTTACCCCAGCAAAGTAGGCGAGTTTTAATTTATTTATTTTTTGCATTATCCCCTTGTAATGTGAAGATTCTCTAGTTTAACCCTTAATGGAAAATGTTGACCTAAGATTTCACAAAAATGATGATGTGGCATGGTCAGTCATGAGGATAAACCAAAACTCGCTAACATTACACAGGGCAAAAGAACGAAATCTTAAGTCAACATTTTCCATGAGGGAGATAAATCAGAGAATCTTCACACTACAGAAAGGTAATCCAAAAATATTTTTTCCAATGGGGTAAACCAAAATTCGCCTACTTTATAGGAGGATAAAAACATATTTACCTTTTTTTAAAATAGCCGAAACAAACGGTTCCATATGATTCATGACACATAACACCATATGAGCAATAAGGTGATTTTAAGGACTAAAAGTAATTGTTTGTCAATTTACATAACCGAATCCAAACAAAAATGAAAAGCTATAGATACTAAAATTAATAAACGCGGTAATTGTATTAACTAATATTATATTTAACTTAATTTTAATTATTAGTATATTTTGAGATGATTGAAGAGAAAAAAATAATTAAATTTCAAAAAGAAAGGGAATATTCAAATGAGAGTTTTTTTTTTTACTAATCCATTAGTTATTTATGCAGGTTTGGGTTTGAGAACAAATCCTACTGAAAAGGAAGATAATGATAAGATTATGGGTTCTCTAAGCATGTGGAAGAAAACTAATAAAAACATTGCACTAGAATATTTTTGCATCTTACATTCTTATTCTTATCGATTAAAAGAAGTATCCAACTAAATTATATGACAATTTTATGAGAAGGAATTAGTCTTTGCAAATCGCGCACAGACGGAGGTTGAGAAAGAATTTTATGAGAAAAATAAAATAAAAGAGGACATTGAGAAAGGTGACAATTTTGAGAAAATTGAAGAGAAAAAAAAATTCAACTTGCAAAAAGAAAAGAGAATATCCAAAAGAGAGAATTTTATTAATTTATGAAGGTTTGGATTTGGAGACAAATCCTCTTGAAGAGGGAGAGAAAGATAAGATCATGAGTTCGCTGAGCAAGGAAATTTATAAAAAAAATTGCATTAGAATATATTAGCATCTTACATTCTCATTCCTATCGGTCAAAAGAAAAAAATATTCAACTTGAAGACATAGATTGGATGAAACTCAATTCACATGATAAGAAGCGTTCATGGAATGATTGGTGGTCTATTAATATTGGACTAAATAAAAAACATATTGCGGTTAGAGTCAAATTCCTTATTCATTTGATAACTTTGATTCTACCAACTGATCGCGGTTATGTCAAATTCCTTAAGACAATCATAAAGAGTCACTTAGACTACCTACAATGGGGTGTTGAATCTGTCTTTCAACAGCAAAATATGTGTTGAAACCATTGCATGTGCCTTGTTGAATCTGATGTGGAAGAAAGAGATGTTGAACAAATTCAACATGTTGAAGTCTGAAAAAAACTGACGCGGGAGGGACACGTGTTGCCTTGCTTTTGGTCCAGCGTAGCGCGTGTGATGCACGCGCCGACAGGTGAGAATGGCTGTTGAATCACGCGGAGAGAGAAGAATGAGTGGGACAAGTGGCAGATCGTGATTGGTTGCTTCGATTTTTATCTTATCAAAACTTTGAACTCAATTATTTCATTGAAAATTAATTTTTTATTTTTTAATTTTTATACCAAAATTCGTGATTTTTTTTTCTCTACAAATAGAGACTTGGTTCATTTCATTTGGACACAAAAAAAAAACCAAAATTTTCACTATCTTAATCTATTATTATCTTTCTAATTAGTCTTTCTTTTGAAGTTTTAATCTTTTTTTAGTGAAATGGATCCCAACAATTCTTCTAATTATCCCAACAATTCTCAAAATCCCAACAATTCTCAAAATCCCAACAATTATCAAAACTCTTACAATTATCAAAACCCCAACAATTATCAAAATCCCAACAATTATCAAAATTCAAATCAATTTTTCAACCAACATCCTCAAAACACACCTAATTTTGGTTTAACACCAAATTTCAACCAATCATCCTTTGTTCCAAACTTTCATCCATATTATGGAACTATGCTGAGAAATACATCTCAAACACCCCCGTTTAATGGTTACATGCCGATGGTTAATGAAATTTTTTCGAGTGGTGGTACAACTAACTTTCCCGAATTTTCAACACAAATAACTATTGCTAATGAAGATTCAACTCCTAAGAGCAAGAAAACTATTGCTAATTAAAATTTAAATAAGAATATGAAATAGAAAGTGGTGGGGTAGAGAAAGTGGTGGGTATGGTGTTGAATATAAAAACCATTGGAGAGGGTAAAAGTTGAATGTGTGTTGAATGATTAGGTGGAAGAAAGAGAAAATGATGTGGAGTGAAAAAGTGGGTGTTGAATATTTTTTTGTGTTGAAACCATTGTATGTAGTCTTATCAGTTGAAACCGACCTTATTTCACACATAAAAAGAACGTTTTGAATGACTATTTTGGTGATATGACGAGGTAGGACAAGTACACATTCAACCTAAGAAATTATAAGATCATTTACAATGGTCTGTTGTAAGAAGATTCAACACCAAAAAAACAGTGCAATGTGTGTTTAATAAAGAGTTGAATGTGACATGGAAGGGAGAGAAGTTGAAACAATTCAACAGAGTTGAATCTGTAAAGGGGGGACACGCGGCTTCTTCTTGTGGTTTTGAAGCAGGCGCGTGTGCAACACACGCGATAGGGTGAGAGTGGGCGTTTCTTTTACGCGGAGAGAGAAGGAAATGTGATAAGATCCAGCCACGTGGCTGGCTGTGATTGGTTAGTTGGATTTTTATCTATTTAATACTTTGAACTCAATTATTTCGTTGCAAATTATTTTTTTATTTTTTTATTTTTTCACCAAAATTTATGATTTTTTTTTTGTCTATAAATAGAGACATGGTTCATTTGATTTGGACACATGAAAAAAAATTGATTTTTTCACTATATTAATCTTTTATTATCTTTCTATTAGTGTTAATCTTGAAGTATTAGTCTTTTTTTTTTGTGAAATGGATCCCAATAATCATTTCAACAGCCAAAATTCTTCTAATTATCCCAACAATTATCAAAATCCGAACAATTACCAAAATCCCAACAATTTTCAAAATCCAAATCAATTTTCCAACCAATCGTTAAGTGTTAATTATTTTAATTTAATTTTAATCGGTAATTGTAATTTTATGTAATCATAAAAACAAAAATATAAATTTAAATAAGAATATGAAATAAAAAGTGGTGGGGTAGAGAAAGTGGTGGGGTAGAGTGTTGAATGAAAAAACTATTGGAAAGGGTAAAAGTTGAATAAGTGTTGAATGAGTATGTGGAAGAAAGAGAAAATAATGTGGAGTGTTGGGAGTTAAAAAATATGGTGTTGAAAGTTTAAACCATTGTACATGGTTTAAGACAGGACCTTCCTTGGTAAACTCCCCCCCCCCCCCCCCCCCCCCCACCCACACACACACATTTAGGGGAGGACACATTCAACCTAAGAAATTATAAGATGGGACCTTCTTTGTAGGGATGGCAAAAAACCCCAAACTCGAGAGACCCACCCGAACTCAAACCCAAGTTAACGGGCGAAACCCGATTTGACTGGGTTTGGGTTTGGGTTTGGGTGACACCCGATAATATGGGTGTGGGTTTGGTATCAATGAAACCCACACCCGAAACCCATACACCCACCCGAAATATTTTATAATTACCTAATTACCCTCATAGTCTCTCTCAATTTTCTTGGAAGACCTTAAATTTTAGTTGTAATTTAATTTCTTGAAAGTCTATGTTGTAATTTCTTGAAAGTCTATGTTTGAATTTCCTTGGAAGACCTTAATTTTAGTTGTAATTTAATTCAAAGTCTATGTTGGAATTTAATTTCTTAAATTTACAAATTATTTTCAAATGTGTTGCGGGTTTGGGTTTGGGTGGAAAAAAACCCGAACCCAATGGGTGTGGGCGTGGGTGTAGTTTTGCCACCCGAACAGCCTTTGGGTTTGGGTGATGATTTCGGGTGTGAGTTTGGTAAGTGTCAAACCCGCACCCATGGGCGCCCGTTGCCATCCCTACTTCCTTGGTGGCCCCCCCACCCCTAAATTTTTAAAACAACAAGCTGATCCTAAAAGATAAAAAATCAGTTTTGAATTTTATGTGTTTGAATTTTATTTTGTTTTTTTGAAAATCGGATTTGATCGAATTTTGAATTGATTTTTTAAAATTGATCTGAATTGAACCAAACTATATATATATATATATATATATATATATATATATATATATATATATATATATATATATATATATATATATATATATATATATATATATATATATATATATATATATATGGGGTTGCTAATTTACAACTAACTAAAAACATGTTTGTGTAAATTAACAATGCGTACCTTTTCTAATATGACAAAAAAATCATGATAGTTAGGTAAAATTTATTAAATGATGTGCACTCATTTGCTAATTTATACCCATACAATTATAAATATATATAACCATAATAAACACAAAGACAACCTAGGAAATAAAAAAAAAAGACAACTTGAGAAAGCATATACAATCCAAATTCATCTTTTATTCAAGTTCAAAAAAAAAAAACTGAATATTCAAGCTGATGAATTAATTAAAGCCATTGATTTATGTGAACTACACTTAATTTTTTTTTCATGCTCCAGATTTTTTTCTAATTCATGTAAAGTTACTAGATTTTCAATATATATGATCCAGATTTTCACTATAACATGAATTCCATTTTTTCACTATACATGCTCTAGCTCCGTAAAAAAAAATGCTCCTTTTTTTTTAATTCACCAAATGCTGCTTCGATGCTTTTTTTATACTATAATTAAATAAGTTTGACTATTATAAAAAATAAAGTTTGACTATCGGTAAAAAAAAAAAAATTGTTTGTCTTTTTTTTTTGTCTAAAGGAATTGTGTTTGGATTGTTTGATTTCCTAGGTTGTTTACTTAGGTTGCTTATATTTATAATTGTTTGGGTGTAAATTAGCAAATGAGTGTACAACATTTAATAAAAGTTATCTAACTAACCCTCAAATTTCTAGCGTAAAATAACTAAATGTCAAGGGTTTTTTGTCCAAAGTGAAAAGGTGCGCATTGCTAATTTACACCATCATGTTTGTAGTTGGTTGTAAATTAGCAACCCCTATATATATATATAGGGGATACTTCAAGTGAGAGGAGTGTCTTATTGTGAGAGATGAGAGGAGAAAATATAAACCATATGATGTAAATCAATGGTTCAGATTAAATTCCACTTTTATGCGCTACTGCAGGCTATCTCTGTCTTGTCTTCTCTCTCCGACCTCTCTTTTGGATTACTTGCACCCAATTCATCGAACGCAGTAACCTTTCAATTGTTCCACAAATTTTACAATTAGATATATAAGAGGCATGTGGTTGATTTAGTTGTGCTATTCAAAATTGTTGTTCCAACTTTGAGTTAATGAATGGTTTGATTTCATTTTTAATAGTCAAACCTCAATAGTGCATCCATGGCAATCTAAGCAGATTCCCACACTAATGGGCAAAACCAATTATTGAATACAAAAAAGAAGCTTTACGCAATTATAAGATTATTCTAAAGAGAGAGAAGATGGACACCCCCTTTAAAAAGTCCATCGCCGCCGTAACGGCATCCTGTTGCTCTGTTGCCGTCAATCGTATTCTCGTCGTCGTCTTTGCGTCTGTATTTGAGATAACTGAAACGATGAAGGGGTAGAGATGAAGCAAAAGGCAATATTATTTTTTAAGGTGAACCTTTTTAATCTAATCCGTTAAATTTAATCTAAAGGCTAATATTAATTCCTCTCATCTCTCACAATAAGACACTCCTCTCACTTGAAGTATCCCCTATATATATATATATATATAAGTTGGACTTCTCAATAGTCGAAATCAACCTTGTTCCTCACATAAAAAGAACGTTTTGAACATTATAAAGAAAAATACATAAACTACTATTACACACTAAACCTAAGAAATTATAAGACGCGTCCTTCCTTGGCAGGTCCCCCCATTTAGGGTGTTCAATTTAAATTGATCTAAATTAAAACAACAAATTGATTCTAAAAAACTATAAATTTCATAAAAAATTGAATATTTTTGATGTGTTTTGATGTTCTTTTGTAAAAATTGCTGGAACTAATCAAATTTTGGATTGATTTTTCAAAACCGAACAAAATCATACATATATATTTAATATTTATTTATCTTCTTTCTTTTACTTAATGTTTTTTTTTTAGTATGATATATTATATTAACTATTATTGGTTGGTTTTTATTTTTTTAATATTACTTATTAGTCCAAATTAAAGTGCACAGAGTTAGATCGGATCAGTTTAAATTTTTTCATAACTCATCCAAAATTAAAACTATGAATGATTTTATCTTTAAATCTGATGAATTTTTACTTCAAAATTGTTCTGGATAGGGCCTAGAAGCCAAAAGTTGAGGAACGGCTAACTGGATCGTCGAGCAAGCCCCAATGAGGAGCAGCCCACAAAGACTTGAGACGAGTCAAACGGTCACAATACACTTGCGTATTGTAACGGTCGACCACCGGAATGATGAGCATTGACTGCTCATCATGGCTCTCCAGCCGTTTTCGGCAGCCACTTGATGACCATTAATGTCATCAAGGGCTTTGGCCCAGCGCTGGTGCTATATAAACTCCACTCATGCGGTGGACTCAGATATGCATTCTCACCTACTGAAAATCTTGCTTCACCCAAATCACTAACTCGAGCGTCGGAGCAACTGTAAGTACACAACCCTCTCTGCTTCATCGAGGGGCTAGAACGAAACAACGCCAGACGCAGTCACTATTCTGATCAGATAAGATAAAAAATCAATCTAAACAATGAACCACAAACACTAGTATGTTTTTATTCTTATGAAATAATCAACTATTCGATTAAAAAAATAAAAGAGTTGAACAAAATAGACATGATAGAATCCAAATCCCCACCAAATATGCCATATATGTCCTTGGCAGTTGGCATTGCCGGCTGGTGCAAACTTCTTTTGAGGAATCATGTGGATCATATGTTCGCTAGATTAGATGCCACACGTTTGGCATATTTCTCATCCACATGTACCACTTTTTTTTTTGTACCATAGAGGGCCTAAAGCCCACACATGTACCTTATTTTAATTGAACATTTGAATCATTTTTGACTTTTAAACATTTGAATCATGTATATGCACATTTTAGTTCTTTTATACGATTTTAAATTTTAAATCCCCCAATGTAACAAAAAAAAAACCCCCCAATTAGTTATAGATATCTTATTTTAATTGAACATGTGAATCATGTTAATGTATGATTTATTTAACCTATAGTTTCTAGAAGAAGGACTCCAATAATCAAAATTCAGTTGTAATGTATGTAAAACACAGTTAAAAGTTGTTCCCACAAACACCTTATTTAATCAATTTAAGGTGTAATTTATTTATTTTTTGATAATTTAAGGTGTAATTTATAGATACTGAACTAGTTGACCAATAAAAAAGAAACATTTAAATTCACGGCTTAGCGATACTAAAATGGTATAATTTGAAGAAAAAAATTATAACGAAGTATTTTATATATAATAATTTGTAGTTTTTTTTTAGTTTAACCATAATTTAGCATTAATTAGATTTGAGGCTTATCCATACTGTCATTCTTTTTTTTTTTGGTACACCATACTATCATTCTTTATATTAATGTTATTAATTAAGTTATGCTTAAAAAAAAATTATACTGTATAAAAAATAAAAATAAATTATACAAGTCAAAAACTTTCATTTGTAATATGACGGTTCAAGCATATGAAAATTTTATTGGCAAATCTTACAAACGTATTTACATATTGTTGTAACTCATGTTCGTATGAATATGTTTTTCAAAACGTTAAGACAAAAAAATGATAGTATATATATATGTCTATTGTTTGATTTTTTTTCTTTTTTTAATTAAATAACACAAGTTTTAATTACATGGTTTGAGGCGAGTAAGGATGGTAGTAGATAGGGTAGTTTAGTACCCATCCATATATCAGCACTTTAAAAAAATTATTCATTCTCATACCTACATGGAAAACAATTTTTGTTACCCGCATTTTTGCTAAATATAAATTGTTCAATTATAAAATATTATAGTATTTTAATAAAATTACCAAAATTTTAAAGATTTTAATGTTGATTCATGAAAATTATAAATATAATTATTACCAACCTCATCATAAAGTTCATATATCTGTTAACATATTCGTATTATGTTTGCATTATGTTATAATTAAATACACCTTTTAATTAAAAATGTGTAATTGATATGCATATATAATATATAATGTGGGTATGAGACGGGGTGGGTACTCGTACCCGCACTCATATCCGCTCATTTTTTGAATATTTATTCATAGGGTCATGCTAAACAGTGCCCCTGGGGCACTAGTTAAGCATACTAAAAAAGGAAACAAATGATAAAGTTAATGATGAGAGAGAATAATTTTTCACATCATTAAAACATTGAATGCACAATTTACGAGATAAAATTTCTATATTTATATCCTTAACTACAGCCCCGAGGGCACTGTTTAGCATTTTCCTTATTCATATAGGTGCCCGTATCTATAATACTCCCTCCGGTCCTTTTTATAAGGAACAATTTGGAAAAAAAATTTGGTCCTTTTTATAAGAAACAATCATTAAATTTATTCTTACAATTCCATTTCTACCCTTATTAAATTGTATCTATTCCAAAGTTATGCATTAATTAGAGTGACATATTCCCTAAGAATAAATTAATACACCAAGGTTAGTTTTGGAATAAATTGTAAAATTTTAGAATTTTTATTAAGAAAGATAAGGTTTCTTGGTATGTGTGTTTTTACCAAATTGTTCCTTATAATAAGGACCGGAGGGAGTACAAGTTTTTATCCTACCCGTTGTAGGTATATATTTTTTGTAGATACCCACTGAATATGTGTCCAATTGCATTCCTAGATGCGAGAGTTAGAGCACTAAAATTTCTTCTCTATATTTGTTCCTACACTAAAACCAACATCACATCGTCATATAGAAACCGATAATTTCCTTTTAATTTGAGTTCTTTAACTCTGAAGTGTTCATCTGCATATGAATGATTATTTATGCTTTGGTGGTACTAAGAACTAATATAAAATCAAAAACGATATAAATATGGGAAATATTGTAGGTTTAGTGGACCCATTTTAAAGTTTTTGATGGGTTATACATATATATTTTGTAGTTAGATGGCTTAAATAATTAGAAAGTATAAAAATAATATAAAAATTTTAAGTAGACCCACGTAAAGAACCCAAATCAGTATAATGGAAGGAGAGTCTCTAAGGTGTACGTTGATGGTTTGGCAGCGGTGGTGTGAGAGTTTTGGCGTTCGCGAAATGAAATGATTTTTGAAGCAAGGGTTAGAGAATTGGAGGAGATACAAAGGGCCTGTTTGTTTTGGCTTAAAAAAAATGATTTTTTCTGTGTATTTTTTAAAATATTACAAGTTTTTTTATATTCATTTTTTTCTAAATTGAAACACTAATTTTGTAAGTGCACAGAATCGCTACCAAGTAATAAAGTGATAAGTTTATCGTTCTCCACAGGGATTGTGCCAAAATTACTAGTTTCGCTTATGAATGAAATTTGCATTCGCTTTGGTGTTTGACGATAGTTATGCGGGTAAAAGTAAATTGCAATAATTGAAGAGCAGAAAAGTAAATTGCAGGAAAGTAAATGGTGCGTGTGTGTCCACACGGGGTGGTTAAGTGTGGTCGGATCCCTCTCTTACTCCTGCTTGGTGGTTCCCTTGTTTCCCTCTATCAGGAATTAGACTATTAAAAATAGGTTCAGAAGCACTCGTTCGCTATTTCTATTACAAATTGTTTAGAGCCTAGTTAGTGGTTACCCTTATTCTGCTTAAATATTTTTGCCGCCGGTTCCACTTTTTTGTTACAAACGTTGATATCATTACCTTTAAGGCTCCATGTGTCACAAGCTGTCACGTGTGCCTCTAACTAGTCCTAACTATGCCTCAGGTAGAAATTATCGTTCGTTCTAATCCTATACTAAGACCTCAGGTATTGAATTTAATGGTCTCATCTTGGCCATAGCACACCGTCCTTTGTTCGGGATTACTAGCTTCATTTCTTATGCGATATCCACTAGGTCCTTAGATTTTATTCTAATGTGATCAGTATTAAAATAAATATAAAACCAGACGATAAAAGAGTTTGAAAGTAGAAACAATTGAATTTATACCCAAATTATACAAAACCAAGCATTTGTAAGGGAGTTCCTCGACTCCACCTAACCTAGGAAAAATAAATTACAAAGACAGAAAGAAAAGAACCTTATTGGCCTTGGAGTTCCTTGGCCTCCTTGCCTCCTCCTTAGAGTTCTCCTAACTCTAGAGTGAATATTCAATGTCTCTGAATATTTCTGAATGAATAATAGTGGAGGAAGAAAGCTCTATTTATAGTTTTTCAGCTGGGTTTTGGGCTTTTATGCGTGTCCATCACACCCATCGTGGCCATGATGGCGAGTAATTTTGCCTTATCGTGGCCACGATGGATCATATCGTGGTACGATGAAAGATTTCCTCAAGATTTTGTGCGTGCTTTTGCCGTCATCAACGTGCCACGATGACAAGTCATCGTGGTACGATGGGAAAGATTTGTTGCAGATTTTCTTCAATTTAAACCACCTTCTCATCGTGCAACGCCGGATCTCATCGTGGGTACGATGGTGCGCACTGTTTATTATGTTTTTGCCCTTTTGCTGCTTTTTCCACTTTTCTTGCTTCTGGGCCAAGTAACTTCACTTTTCTTGGTATTTGCTTCCTTTTGGGCTTCAACTGCTATTAAAACTACCTAAATTACTACTAAAAACATCATATAATTGACTGTCATCAGTGAAATACCTAAAATAACATTTTAAGAATAACTATTCAAACCAAATTTTTATTTGAAAAAAAAAATTACACTAAATTTTGTAACACTAAAAAATCATTTCTAAAAAAAGACAAAACAAAGCCCAAATTGTTTCTTGGAAATGGCTTCAATCTAAAAAAGTTTAAATCACCGTCCTTATTTTATTTTATGAATGACTAGTACTTTAATGTGTTGTCTTTAGTATTGAATATTATATTAATTTTAATGTTTAATTTGATAATTTATATTTTGTATATATTATTTTCGTGAGGATAACTCAGTTGGTAGAGGAATGTTGCATGTAATATATAGGGAGTGTGGTTCGAAGCTGATACTTCAATTTATATATTCACCTTAAAATGTGAATTTTTAGTCATTATAGTATTTGACAAAAAAAATATATATATATTAGTTGTGAGGCTAACTAAGCTAAATATGCTCATTATAGTCCGAAATATATGTGGATTACAGAAGCTCCACCTTATATTTATGTAGTCTTTATTTTTGCTTTATTGTCCAATTTTTGTAAAATAATTATTCCAATGAATACTAGTTTTCTTTTTCTAAAGTTTTATTTAAATCGTGGATATCATGTTTTTCATTTTCATAATCCCATTGCTATTGCTACAGTAAAATAATGGCGCGTCATCTATTCAAACTATATAAATACGACCACTACATCTTTTCTTCTTACATCTAGTTTCTTCAAAACTCAAGATATTGAGCATTCACATCTAGCAATAATTAATTTCAATGTTACTAAACTCAACCTTTCTTCTACTTCCTAGTTTCTTCAAAAATCAAGAACTAGGAAGAACTAATATTCTTGGCCACATAAATGGTTCTACTCTTCCATGTTACGCTACAGCTACAGCTACAAATACAAATACAAATATTTCTCAAAGAAAATCAGCCAATTATCAACCCAATATTTGGAATTACGATACTTTACAATCCTTGAAACAAGACCATACGGTAATTTCATGACAAAAATTAGCGACGAAAACAATTGTCAATCTACTTCACTACAACATTTTATGCCTACCGCAATTTTTGTTGCTAATTCTTTGTCATTTCATTTAAGCTTAATTCTTTTGTTGCTAAATTTATATAATACTCCATATTCAATTTTTTTTCTTTTGCTAATTTAGTTTTTTAGTAATGATTAAATCATTTTAAACAAATAGTGTATATATTTGTAGGATCTACGATATGTTGAAAGGGGAAGGAGGTTGAAAGAGGAAGTAAGGAACATGATTAAGGAAGAAAATGTAGAGATATTGGAGTTAATTGACATTGTGAAACGCTTAGGCCTCAACTACCATTTTGAAAAGGAGATAGGAGAAGCCATTGATAGGTTTTTGTCTTTGGAAAAATTCAATAATACAATTATTCACACAAGTCTACATGAAACTGCTTTGAGATTCAGGCTACTTCGAGATTATGGCTATGATGTTTCAGAAGGTACGTAATATTTATTAGGGTTTGTCTAACATATGCAATATTCAATCATGAATATATCATAAAATACATATTTGTACTAATATTTTAGGGAATACTACTTGAGTCACGAGCTCCTACCTATTAAATAGTCTTTTAAGTTTGATTCTCTTTTGACGGGTAATTATCAGCTAACATTTAAATCGACATTTTCGTATTTTAATCATATACACAGATATTTTTGAGAGGTTTAAAGACCACAATGGAAATTTTAAGGAATGTCTAGTCAAAGATGTCAAAGGAATGTTAAGTCTCTATGAGGCATCATTCCTATCTTATGAAGGAGAACAAATTTTGGATGAAGCCAATGCCTTCACAAGCTTCCACCTTAGAGGCCTTAAAGAAGATAAAAGTAGTTTTCTCTTTGAGCAAGTGAATCGTTCATTGGAACTTCCACTACATCGTAGATTCCAAAGGCTTGAAGCTCGATGGTATATTGAGTCATATCAAAAAAGAAAGGACGCAAACATGGTGTTAGTTGAAGCTGCCAAGATGGATTTCAACATTTTGCAATCAAATCTACAACAGGAACTTAAAGAAATATCTAAGTAAGTTGTTTTCTTACGTATACAAAGTTTTAAGTTTGCAATTATATATTGTTAACGATGCAATAAATGGAGGAAATGGATTCTCTCAAGTGTGATTTACACTTGAGAGAATAAAGTGTAATCTAACACCATCTAAATTCATTTTCTCTAAATTTTTATATGTTTCTCTCTCTTGATCAATGGTAACAAACCACACTTTATTCTCTCAAGTGTAAATTACACTTGAGAGAATCCATTCCCGTCCTCATGTTTATGATTATTGTCCATCTTGTATTGAACACATTATTTTGAATGAAATAAATTAAGTTTGCTTCCGTCAAAACAACTTAGAGGTTGTTATGTGAAAGTTTTAGATAAAATTTATTCAAAATTTGATGGGAAAGACAAATTTATGCTGACATTGGTAAAATATCCTCTAAGAAAATGTTTTTATATTTACCTTCTTATCATGTTCAGAGCTAAGCAGTAACTATGTCCTCTTTAATTAGTAGATCTGATTATTTTTATTTTCTGATTTTGGTTTATAGGCATGTAGGAAATACTTATTATCTTGTTTTTTCTGATTGATGTAATGATCCATTAGTTTGTTTTCAAAACATCTGATGTGGTTTCTTTGAATTGTAAGAGTTGAGTATCCTTATACTCCTTATGATTCAATTTTGCTTAAAAAAAAAAAAAAAAAAAAACCTCCTTAAGATATGTCCTTAGAACTTCAACATTTTTCAATTTTATCCAAATTTTATGGATTTCCCAAGAGTACATAGATACCACAAATTTATTGTTGTAACCAGGGGTGTCAATTTTATCCATTATCTATTTAAATCCATCCATTAGATAATAAAATTGTTAATGGATTGAATTCAATCCATCCATCTAACTAAATGGATGGATTTGATCCATCCAACAATTTTTAAAAATCCAATGGATTATTTCTTCATAATTTTTTTTTCTTTTTCTGTTTTTAATATAAAACACCACAATTTTTAAAAAAAATTAAATTAAAATACTGATTTTTTTTATGAAATTAAACAATGATATTTAATTACAAATTCCAATTATTAGTTTTTTGTTAAACTAAACAGTAATATTTAAATTAATTTTGTTGGATGGATTGGATATTCATCCATCGGAAAGATGATAATTGATGGATTGGATGGATTTTATCTCTAATTGATGGATTGGATTGTTTGAATAAATTTTAATGGATTGTTAATGAATTTAATGAATTACTTTGATTCATCCATTAGCAATCCAATCCATCCATTTTGACACTTCTAGCTAGTTAACCTAACATAATTTTGGACTTTTGTTGTAGTGTGCTTGATTTTAAAATTGTTCCACCGAACAAACTGGGGGTCAAGGTACGGGACAAAAACTGAAATTTTTGTCCCCACAGAACCACAGGACAACTTTTTGTCCTCGGCACAAGTTGTCTATAAAATATCAAAATAACTTTTGTCCACCAAACATCGTACAACGCAAAGTTTATTCAATATCTTAAATATTTGTCATGTGTTATTCTGTCTTGTACTGTTCTGTCCGGTATTTATATTTTGCAGATCAAACGGATCCTTATACTTTTATTGTGATGTTCCGATGTGAATCGAACAATCTTTCTCTCATTTTTCATTGATGTATATGTGATTGTATTTTTTTTTTCGTTAAATGTCGTATCTCATACACGTTTTTTTTTTTTGAACAGCAAATTCCTGCACTGTACCCATACCAATTCCTTAATGACTTAATAAGAATATTTTATTCATAATCAATTCCTTTTTTAATTTAGAATATTTTACTCATAAGATATCAAGAATTAAAATTAATTTCAATTTAAACATTATGAAGGTGGTGGAAGGGGATGGGACTTGCCCCAAGGTTAAGCTTTGGTCGTGATAGGCTAATGGAATGTTATTTTTGGGCGGTTGGAATGACACCATTTGAGACTAAGTTCAGTGATCTCCGCAAGGGTTTAACCAAAGTGGCTTCTCTAATAACTTTAATAGATGATATTTATGATGTCTATGGCACCTTGGATGAATTGCAGCTTTTCACAACCGCTGTTGAAAGGTAAATAGTACTATTTTTTTTCCTCATTAAGTTTCTTGGTTAAATTGTAGTATCACACTATATAATAAAATTATGTTTCTTAATTTCAGTTGGGATATTAATGCAATTCAAATTCTTCCGGAATACATGAAAATATTCTTCTTAGCACTCTACAATACTGTCAATGAATTCGCATACGAGACACTTAAGGACAAAGGACACGACATCCTTCCCTACCTCGTCAAAGCGGTAAGACTAAAACTTAGTCATTAATGGTTTCTTTTTTACTTTCATCCCAAAATAAGTGTCACATTTTACTGCTGCACACTTACCGGTGCCTTGAATTACAGTGGTCTGATATGTTGAAAGCATTCCTACAAGAAGCAAGGTGGTGTCATGATAAACAATTGCCAAAATTTGATGACTACCTCAACAATGCTTGGGTGTCTGCCTCCGGTGTAGTTTTATTGACTCATACATATTTTCTACTAAATCATAGCCTAACAAAGGAGGGACTTGAATACTTGGAAAATTGTCATATGTTGTTGAAGAGACCATCCATTATTTTTCGACTTTGCAATGATTTGGCTACTTCATCGGTAAGTTTGATTTGTTCCTTTCTTTAACCATACATGCATATTGTCATGTCATAATACTAAATAAAGTCTAAAATAAAAAAGTGACCTTACCTAATTAGAATAGTCATGTTTGGTGGAATGTCCCTTCAGTGTGCTGGTGGTCATGAGGAGTGTGGGGGGTGGGGGTAAATGCAAGATATTTTGACGCTCAAGTTAGTGTATATGTGAAGTGAGAAGTTTGCGAGAGTAAGAGAATGATACATATATAGTCCCTAGAATAGAGTCAAGATCATTAATATGAGGGCTAATTAATCTTGTGGCCTCGACGTTAATGAATATCGAAATAACGTCTAAAAAGTCATGATTGACAATAAATATCAATCATTTTGATGTCGTATAAAAATGTTGGGCCAGCATGCTATTGGGCTGAACACAACGCCTAAGTGGGTTGTGCTTGAAACCTAGTTGGGCTTATGTCCAGTTCGGAACAAAAGAGTAGCTAAGAAAATATTATCAAAAACTAAAACTTAATTTGTCAATTTAATCTCTAACAATTTTATACGAGAATAAATTGGTTCATCTATTATAATGAATCAAAATTAACAGATCGAGTGACTAATTTGTCTTACATATCAAAATGTCAATGATTAATTTGAGCTTTTCGATTAGAGAAATAATTGACTTTTAATAAATTGTGAAAAAACAAATGAATCATTATTCGTAAAATCTAGCACATGAAAATAATCATTGTAATTGATCTTATTGTAATGTTATAGGCGGAGTTACAAAGAGGTGAAGGAGCAAATTCAATTATATGCTACATGAACGAAAATGGTGTTAGTGAAGAAGCTGCTTACAAACACATCCATAGTTTGCTTAATGAAACTTGGAAAAAGATGAACAAAGATAGAGTTACCAATTCAACTTTTTCAAAATATTTTGTAGAAATAGCAATCAACCTTGCTAGAATTTCTCATTGCACGTATCAATATGGAGATGGACATGGTGCCCCTGATACCATAGCAAGGAATAGAATAAAGGCATTAATACTTGAACCCATTGATTAAACTCTTGAGGAAATAATTGAAATTCTTATATTCTCTTGATGCAATTAATGCCTTCTTATTTTTTTTATACAAAAAATGTGTACTAGCTAGTATGTTAGCTATTTGTAAAGAAATAAAAATAGAGCTATATGTACATGAAGGTACCACCAAACTATTGATTGAGTTTGACTGTTTGAGTGCAGTCATGCAGGCAGAATTTTAGATTAAATAAAAATGAAAAAAAAAAGTTGTTTGAAGGTCTGAATTATATGATTTTTATGAGACGGTTCCAACTTCTAAGGTGGTGAATACACCTAACTACATCGATTTCTGACTATGGCTCGTCTTGGTAAGGCCAAATATTGAGAAAGCTATAAGCTTTATTTGGTAACACAGTTTTTAAAAAAGATTTTATAGCTTATTTTATTAGCTTATACCTTATTTTTCAAACGCTATTTCAAGTAGTTTATGAGCTTATAGCTAATAGCTTATAGTTTATCAATTTTTCTTCCAATTTTACTCTTATCATCTTACTTGAAAAAATTAAATATTAATTAAACATTTTTTTTATATAATTTCATACTTATAAGCTAGTTCAACCGCTAATTTTATCAAACACTACAAATTCAATCAACTAACTTTTTTTTTTTTATCAAAAATGGAGAGCATGGCATCATAGTAAGACATCGACATTCCAACTATGTTGGCACCTCAATGCACTACCACTCCTCTACCATCTCACCAAAAGTATTATTAGAATGAAAAAACAAAAGAAAGGGTGGGGGGGCATAAACCAAACCCACCAAAACAAGATTAGCGAAAGCGATAATTAGACAAACCAACTCTATCTCTAAAGAAACTCTCTCTAGAGTAACTTGGTAATTGATCCCACCAGACTAACCCATCAACAAAAAAACCCGCATTAGCTAATCTGTCTGCACAAGTATTTCCTTCTCTATAAATATGAGAAAATCTAAAACGAAAATTTCTAACGATATGAAGACAATTTTTCCATTTAACCTTCAGCTTCCAAGGGACCACATTCACATTAGTGAAAGCTTGAACTAAGAGGATAGAGTCACATTCAAGCCAAAGACGGGTCCATCCTTTAGCAGAAGCAAATTCAATAGCATAAATTGCAGCGCAAATTTCAGCATAAAGAGAGGTTGCAACACCAATGTTAGCCGAAAATGCACCTAAAAAAGTACCAAGATGGTCTCTAAAGATGCCACCACAAGAAGAAATCCCTGGAGAACCTCTAGAGGCTCCATCGGTATTGCACTTCACCCAACTAACTTATTTGCTATAAGCTAGCTTATAAGTTGTCTGCTATAAAGTTCATCCGCTATAAGCTAACTTATCAAATATCCGCTATTTTTTTTACCAAACAGAGTCTGTAGTTAATCCAAATCGTCGAAACTACAAACCAAGTTTCATGGGCCAAAGAAAACGTGCAGTATACATTTTCTACTGGTTGGGTTTGAATGTAATGAATTGTGTCATTTTTCTAATTTTTAATCCGCTTAATGTATTTTTGATTCTTTATTTTGATATTTTTAAACTTTTAATCCTCTTATTTCTAAAATCAACTTTTTGATCCCTATGTTATAAAAGTCAATTAATTTTTTTAGTCCCTCGTGAGTTTTGACGAGGTGACATTTTTATTATTGATGTGGCACTTAGGTGGTTTTAGTGAATTGAAAAATATAGACTAATTAAAAACGAAATTTAATATATTTATAAGGATTAAAAACTTTTTTAACCCTATTTTCTATGTATGGTGATGCATGATATTATATGTTTGTATGTTTTTAGAGAGGATTGTATGTGTTACATTAACCAATGAGATCGAATTTAATTAATACCCCTTTTAAGAAATATTAAGTTAATAGCTTTATGAAAATTTATACTCATCAAGACTAATATCAAATAATATGTAGGGATAATAGTAACATCAAACTTATATAAGTTTAAAACCAAGAGTTCCTCTTCATCTTCATTCTCAATCTTCTTAGACAACATACACTAGAATAATTAACAATTGATGAGTGATATGTTCAAATGAAAATTTCTCATCCCACCCACTCACTTTCTCACCTACCCCCTGTTTTTCCATTTTTACCCTTGGTCAAAAAATTCCGAACGCGTTTTCCGATTTTTTTTAGTTCAAATTTGGAAAAAATTCGAAAAACACATTCCGAAGTTGTTTTTAAAAGCAAAAAAAATTCGGAAAACGCGTTACGAATTTTTTGACCAAGGGCAAAAATGGAAAAACAGGGGGTAGGTGAAAAAGTGAGTGGGTGGGATGAGAAATTTTCTGTTCAAATTAGGAAAAAAAATGTTTTGTAATTTGGGTCCAGAGTTTGGGTATCCACCTCAATTTGAGAATTGGGGTTTTTGTACAAGTTCTTACAAACTGGAAGCTTGCTTGTGTGAAAGCCTTTAAGATCAAATAGGAAGTGAAACTTCGCGAAAGGAATATTCTTGCAATGGAGTAACAAAAGAGATTCAATTGGAGATCTTGGGTTTGATCTTGGAGGATCAAGATCAAAGGCTTGGAGAACAAGAAGTGAAATACTATCAAAGATTTGAAGACTTGTGAAGTTCTTCATTATCATTTTGATTTTGTATATCTTTGTCCTTGTAAAAATACTTTTGCAAAGCAATACATATCTCAATCTCTCTTCGGAGATTCGGGGCAGACGTAACCACTAGCGACGACGATTTGGAGAACCGTGTAAACAAATCATGTTGTGATCTTCTTCTACCTTCTCTCTTTTAATGTTTGAGATTGACTTTAGGTGTAAAAAATTGAGTTATGTCTAGTAAAATTTTTGGTTTTGTCAATAGAACAAGTTTAATCTTTTGGATAATTTGATCATGATAAAATTGAACCCTTATGTTAATTTTTCTGCTAGTAATTTTTATGTTAAGGTATTTGTTGAATTGCCAAATCACAATTTTTTTGGTTTTGCGTTCTGCCGGTAATTCGTAAAGGTGTGCGAAATTTGATTAAACGACTTTTCATAAAATCATTGATTCAATTAACTTGATATATATTTTAGATTAAAATAAAAAGATTACAAAAGACTGGGGGGCGTAAAGTCTAACCCAGTAAACCAAAAAATAAACAGAAAAGCAATCAACCCAACGGGTTTTACAAGCCAACCCAAAAGGGTACAAAAACAACAAGTGTACAAACACACATCACCAACACAATATCCAGCAGGCCCGTGTATGGACCCGAAACAAAATTGCAAAAAAAAAAAAAGTGGTGCAAACCGAACACAAGCAAGAGCAGGACGAGTCCAAATGAACCCGAACCTTTGAGAATGACAATGAGTCCGATCGTCAACACGATAACAGGTCCAGAGGTCAACTACTCACTGTGACGACAAGTTAACATGTTATTCATAGTCAAGCAATCTGAGTCCACCGACACGATGGAGGCAACTAGAACCTAAGCACGAACCTACCACCCACAACAGCACAAACAAACAAACTGACAAAGAATGGCTAGTGGGACCGCCAACTGTACATATCTGAGCACAAACAACGAGTCCATTTCGGTGAGCCCGAAACAGATCTGGAATGCAAAGCACCATCAGAGAACATAGCTCCATCGAATCGAAACATAGATACTAAACGGACCACCGTAACCCTAGCCAAAGAGGCTAGCCACGACGGTTTGAGATACCCAACAACTGCAAAATAGATCATAGCAATGAATCGAACTAGAACCCCCAAACGAACGAAACTTGATGAACTAAATGGAGCACCGACCACCGAGACGTGGGTTTTAACAACCCTGTGATTTGAAACCCGTTGGGGTTAAAGAGTGGTGGGAAGGCTTTGTGTCGTTCCTGGCACCACCAGGGCGTCTATATCGGAAATATGGGTTTTGGATGTAAAGGGGATAGCGCGGCGGTGATAGCTTAGAGAGAGAAGTCAATCGGTTCAACAAAGGAAACTTGAGATATGTATCTTGGAATTAACTCGATTGAATCAAATTAATCTTCTCAAATCACATCTAGTTAAATTTCGTGTTCTCATCAATAAATCCAAAACAAAATTTTTGAAAATGGTTTAAACGCAAACAATTTCCTCGATCGCGTTCGAGATTGACGTGAGTCGATCCGAAAAAGCTTCTGCCATCAACTAATCTCAGATTTTTAAATCAGCGATCTATTCACCACCTCTAGATCGAGGCATATATACATCACAGGCACATTCATTATTTATTTTTTTGGTACAAAGGCACATTCATTATATTTTATTATAAATAACTCATATAAATATTTAACTCCTCATAATTTCGATCCATCAAATACAAATCCTCATAAATTCCAATACATTGTTCAAGGAAGATAAACAAAACTTTTTAAAAACAACAACAACAACAACAAGAACAACAAACCCTACACTACCCATCTGCATATCGGACAGGTTACAATATTATTTCCTTGAAAATATGTGGTTAGACAATTCTTATGGAATGCATGACCACATATTAACATGTATAGTTTTTCATTATTTATATATTCCTCTAAGCATATTGCACAATCGTTTTGACTAAATATAAGAGCAATGGATGTCTTGTATGAAACCTCACTCACATGCACCATTCTATGATTTGTTGTTGTTGCTGCTGCTTCTTCTGTTGTTGTTGTTGCAATCGAAGCTTCGGAATTTTGTGGTGCATGAGTAATTTCAATTTCTTCAACTCTAGGAGTTTGAGAAGTTACCCACTTTCTAATGCCCCTGTATAACCAATATGCTACATTCAAAAACACAACACAACCCAATAACCAATATACTGCTTTTATATCTAGCTCAAAATTAGTACTTTTTTGGTTTTCAGCAAGAACACGGTATGTCCTCATATTTCCTAGAGAAAAAAAAATCAACTTAAGGATTCAATATGTTATCAGCAATTTATTATCAAAATTGAGTGAAGAAAAACTTATCATAATTAAAGTGAGACATATAATTATTTAATGTTGCAAACAATTACCAATTCATTACAAATAAAATAATCAATGCTTTAATATATATATCATTCATTGATTTTGGACTGTTTAGCTTGAAAAAACCATCATCGCTCGCTGCTTGCTGCAGGGAGTAGCGGGTACGTGTGGACCGTTTCGTGTTGACGATCGATTAATTCACCTCAACTTTCTTTATTGAGTATTTTAGGATTAACTAGAAGTTGGTACTCCCTCCCGTCCTATATATAAAATGTTTGATTTTTAGATTCATTATAAAATCAATGTATCTAGACAACATTATAGTCTAGTTACATCAATTCTACAATGTATCTAAAAAGTCAACATTTTCTTATATATAGGACTAGAGAGAGTATAATTTCTTGTCTTACGCACTTTTGTGTAGACGCACTAGGTTAGGTATATGTCCCCCAGTTTTTGTATATATCTCTTTATTTTATTTTTTAATAATAATATGAGCTACAAATGGAGAACGGTGAAGGATAGGGGTGGCAACAAAGTTAGTTGGGGCGTTTATCACTACCTTGATATTTGGATGCTCTTAATTTATCAAAAAATAAATAAAAAATTTGCAATTCATTTTTAATTTTCTAATTTTTTAATTCAAGATTTATTAATTGACATAAATATCTTAGTAAACTACATATATTCATTTAATTATATTAAATAAATATTTCATTTGATTTTTTAGTTAATTTCTGATTATCTTTTTTTCAACATATTTAATGTTGCTTCTTTTAATTCTCAATATTTTTATTATTTTACTATTTTTCAAAAATAATTTTTTATTTGGCATAATATATAAAAAAATATTTTGGTAAAAGAAAAACTTACATATATATATATATATATATATATATATATATATATTACTTTGATCATATCCATTAGTTATTTAATTTCTAATTATTTTATTGTAAAATTAATTAATGTCTAAATAAATCTGATATAATTTATTTCAATAAATTTAATATCATTCATAATTTCCAAAAATTAATTAAATTTTGTATTATTTTACTTTTTGACTAAAAATTTATTGAAAATAATTTGTATTTTTATTATGCATACACGTTGTACTAATTAACAAATAAATATTTTTTATTCTTTTAATTGAACAACTTATTTTTATGTAGCTGGCGGTGGTTCTGCAAGTGCACATAATCGTTACCAAGTAATAAAGTGACAAGTTTATCGTTCTCCACATGGATTGTACCAAAATTACTAGTTTCGCTTAGGAATATAGATAGTTTGCATTCGCTTTGGTGTTTAGAGATAGTTGTGCGGGTAAAAGTAAATTGCAGGAAATTAAAGACAGAAAATAAATGACAGAAAATAAATTGTGTGTGTGACCACACGGGGTGGTTAAGTGTGGTCGGATTCCTCCCTTACTCCTCCTTGGTGGTTATTCAATTATTTCCCTCTATCAGGAATTAGACTGTTGAAAATAGGTTAGAAGCAATATCATTACCTATTTCTATTACAAGTTGTACAGAGCCTACTTAAAGGTTACCCTTACTCTATTTAAGCATCATCGCCCCGAAGTTCCACTTTTTTGTATATAAGGTTGGTATCATTACCTCGGTGACTTCGTGTGTCATAAGCTGTCACGTGTGTCTCTAACTAGTTACTTACTCAGAAGCAACTCTGTAAGGTAGAAATTATCGTGCATTTTAACCCTATACTAAGGCCTCATATACTGAATTTAATGGTCTTATGTTTGGCCCTAACATACCGTCCTTCGTTCGGGATTACTAGCTTCATTTCCTAAGTGATATCCACTAGGTCCTTAGATTTTATTCTAATGTGATCAGTATTAAAATAAATATAAAACCAGACAATAAAAGAGTTCGCAATAAGAAAGCAATTGAATTTATACCCAAATTATATAAAATACAAAATCAAGCATTCGTAAGGGAGTTTCTCGACTCCACCTAATCTAGGAAAAATAAATTACAAAAGCAGAAAGAAAAGAACCTTGTTGGCCTTGGAGTTCCTTGGCCTCCTTGCTTCCTCCTTAGAGTTCTCCTAACTCTAGAGTGAATATCACTATTGTTGAGTGATTTCTGAATGAATAATAGTGGAGGAAGGAGGCTCTATTTATAGTTTTTCAGCTGGGTTTGGGCTTTCTCTGCGCATCCATCGCACCTATCGTGGCCACGATGGCGTGTATTTTCGCCTCATCGTGGCCATGATGGATCCTATCGTGATGCGATGGAAGATCTTCTCAGGATTTTCTGGGTGTTTTTCAAGTCATCATCGTGCCACGATGACAAGCCATCGTGCCACGATGGAAAAGATTTTCTGTAGATTTCCTTCAATTTATTCGCCTTCTCATCGCGCCACGTTGAGACTCATCGTGGGTACGATGGTTGCGCTGTCTTATTACATTATTGCTCTTTTTTGCTGCCTTTTCCACTTTTCTTGCTTCTGAGTCTTGTAACTTCACTTTTCCAGGTATTTGATTGCTTTTGGGCTTCAATTGTTATTAAAACTATCCTAAATTGCTACTAAGAACATCATATAATTGGTTGTCATCAGTAGCATAAATATATCGATAGTATACAGATAATAGGAATTTATATGATGTTTTTAGTTAATTATTAGGTTAGTTTTAAATAGTTTTAGTAGTTTTCAAGATCAAAAGCATGGCTAATACCTTGTAAATGAAGTTACTTGACCTAGAAGTAAAGAGTAGAAGAAATTACACAAAAATGAACAAAAATTGAAGAAAATATCAGCTCAAATATATCGTGTCACGATGGAAGGCATCGTGTGACGATGCAACTATGAGTGACATCGTGTCACGATGCATATGCATCATGCCACGATGGTTAATGCTTAAGTCCAATAATTTGTTTTAAATAGAGTCTTTCACCACCACAATTATTCATTCAGAAATTCAGAAAAAGTAAGAAGATCGAAGCATCTCTCAAGAAGCACGGGGGAGCAGTAAAGGGAGAGCAAGGAGCTCTCAACGGAGGCAACTTCCTACCATAGCGAATCACTTTTCCAGCGATTATTCGAGGTTACTTTTATGTGTAATTTTCTAACTCTTTTGTTATGTTAATTATATATGCCTATGAGTAGTTAAGTATCTACGGTTAGATCGAATAGATGAACTCCTCTAAAAATGCTTGATTTATATAATTTGGTTTGAAAAAGATTATATTAGTTGAAATACTTAGTTTAGCCGGCACTAGGAAATGTAACTCAATCACTACGCCAAATAAACCCCTTTAATAGCGCTTAAAAGCGCTATTATTGTTGCCGCTATTATAAGTTACATACCTATTATAGCACTTTTAAACGCTATCAAATATCGTCCTTTAGTATCGCTTCCTGAAAAAACCGCTATCGTATGTTGTTTATGGCCACCTGAGAAGTGCTTTGGTTACGAGATTTAATAGCGCTTTATTTTAGAAGCGCTACTATAAGGGATATATTTAATAGCGCCTGTGTCCAAAAAGTTATTTTAGGAAGTTATTTTATATAATCTGAGACAACATTTAATAGCGTTTCTTAAAAACAGCGCTATTGAAAGTCGTTTTATTTTTTCCAAAAAATTTACCCAGTCTTTTGTAGTTAGGCTATTATACTCGTAATCAAGCTATATTCAAATCAAAACTTGAGATAAACAAATTTTATTAATCATAATCAACACTGCATAAGATATTCAAATAATCAACACCAATCACAAGTTGCTAAAATATAATGAATATCATCAAGAAAACTTCTTCAAATTCAAACACAAAAAGCTCTTCAGATCTTTTATATGTATCTCTGCTCCTCTTCATTTCCCTTATGCTATGCTCTGTTCTATGCTCTGTTGTCATCAGTAACACACATGGATTGATGCACCCTACATGTATTTATAATATGTATTTAAAATCTTGCAAGCACCCGAGGCTAGAGGCTATAGGATTAATGTTCACTAAATTAATTAATGCTCGCATGATTTTCAACTTATGTTAATTAGTGGCCAGTGTTTTCAATGCGCATAGGGTGATTTTATTATGCAAAAACTTTCACTATATTAGTGTTAATCGGCAAGATAATAGAAATAATTGCAAGAGATATAACGCCAAATAATCAAACAGGAATATGGGATGGATTCGAAAGCGTCTAACCTACCTTTCTCATCTTTATCCTTTATTAATCTATCCAATCTACCCAATCTATCTTTTATCCAATTTATAAGCGAATGCAATTTTATTTCATTGTTTAATTCCTAAATGAAATTAGTTACTTTGACACAATACTTGTGGCGATGAACTTATTATAAATTAGTTACTTTTATCAAGTTTGATATATTTTATTTTAATCTTTCAACAATATTTCATGTGGCCTTGTAGAGTGTGACTAATGAAGTAGTGCATGAAGAAATTACAAATACATATTTTATATGAACAACATTTTAGAGATAACTCATCTTGTGTGATTCCTGAAACACAACTTGAAGTGCTTTAACAGGTGGATATATAACACTACTCTGGAAGAGGTGGAGTTGGCATAAAAGAACGTAACGCTTATTGATGTCTCTGCGTGCGCTATACCTGAAACAACGCAAAAGGTTTGTGATAGTGCTAGATGATGATTTTGATGGGGTGGTCAGAGAGGACCTGTGAGTTGCTTAAACAAGTTTGGGTATATGGATAAAAGAGAGAAGTCTTTCACTCTTATTACTAAATGTTAAAAGAAGAACAAAAATTGGTTAGGAGTGTTGAGCAACCATATAACACTCGTTCTAGGGATGTCACATCTCACATATCTCTATGAAATGGGAGAGGTTTGGCAAACCAGAAGTTAAAGTTCTTCGTGAATTCTCTTTGTAAGCAGTGGCGGAGCTAGCATAAAACAATAGAGAGGGCCGTAAAATAAAATTATAAATTAAATATGCAAATCATATTGTATATCAAAAGTTAAAGCAACCACTAGGCCAACATGCATCATTAATTAATATATGATGAAACATTATATATGTACGTATTTTATCACTATAATTTTTATAAAAAAAAAACTGGGGTGGGCCGTGGCCCTGCCGAGCCCAAGCCCAGCTCCGCCCCTGTTTGTAAGGAAGGTTATTTTGTACTACTCCGTCCCATATTATAAGCAAAAAAAATCACTTTTTCATGTCCCAAATTATAAGAAAAAAAAACTAACTTTTATCATTTTCAAGATAAACTTTTACTTAATTTACTCTCTCTCTTCTTTTCCCCATAATCAATAACCAATAAAAACTGTTTTTACATCTTCCCATTAAACTTATTTCAACAAACACATAAAAAGTCAACCTTGAAATTATCATATTTTACTTTTCTTAATAAGTGTGAAAATATTTTTTTTTGCCTATATTATGGGACGGAGGGAGTACTACTTTTATTTTGGTTACTTTAGGGATAAGGTCTAGCCCACATGTTCATTTTTTTTCTTTCTGTTTTTATATTTATACTATTATGAACTATATGTATGAGATAAGAGTGTTTAGATGTATCAACTTAATTGGAATGTCTACTCAATCTTTAATGCCTAGATACTCTTAATTTATATTTAAATAAAATTAATTTTTAATAAAATTTGGTTTAATATATTAATGTTCTAACTATCAAACAACTTACCTTTCAAAAAAAAAAAAAAAAACTATCAAACAACTTCAACTAATCTGCTTTTGTTTTTTACTTTTTTATGTCTTTATTTTTGAATTGCTATTACTACTTTTCTCTATCAAGAATAAAAAGTCTAAAGTACACATTTTTTTTCTATACTTTATAATTTAGTATGATTTTGATTTTATTTTACCATGCTTTTGTCAAATATATAAGAATAAGAACAAAAAGAGATTTTTTTTTTAAAACCCTTTCTCTAATGGTTGTTTCTTCAATCTCTGCAACTAAATCCTTCACTGTTTCATGCCTACAACCAACCACCTACCCAAAATCGGAACATGTAGCCACTGTCGTCGGTGGTGCGATCAACTTTCACGGATGCGTCACCGTGAAAGCCCCTCTGAGGTTGTGTTGTTCTGTTCACCCGTTCAAGGTCAATTTCCTTTCTCACGGTGGTTAATTTTCTACTTTAACGTGGTTAATTGTATATACAAATTTTTAAAGGGCTAAATTTCTGCAAAATCTATTTTAATAACTTATATATATCCTTCAAAATATTTAAAACTCCTGTTTAGGTTCTGTTTGGCAAAAATAGCTTATGACTGATAAGCTAATTGAAGTGTTTGGTAAAATTAGCGGTTCAACTAGCTGATAAATGTAAAAAGACATAAAAGGACATTGTTAATTAAGATAGTAATTTAAATTTATTAATTAATATATCTCTCATATTTTATTATTAAATTAATTTGTGTATGCTGAAATTTAATTTAATTTTAATGTAATATATATTTTACGTCGAAGTATATATATAAATTTTTTTATTTATAATAAAATTTATATCAAATTAATATTTAAAATACTTAAAATTACACATGTAATATACATTTTTGGTTGTAAAAATAAACATTATGATATGAGAATTTAAGTTTCCAATTAGAAGTTTATATCCTCTTCCTCTACATTAACACGTTCCATGGGTTGAACCAAATTAGGATCCATTAACGGTGCAACAATACATGGTGTACCAGCAAGTAAAAGACTGTTTGTATTCCATGGGTAAAAAGGTGGGTTTTAATTAAAATAATAAGAGTAGAAGAGGAATAAAAAAATATAAGTTAGAAGCTCAGAAGCTACTTGAAATAGCTTCTGGAAAATAAGCTAAAAGTCAGTAAAAGAAGCTATAAGCTCTTTCTGAAAACGTTGTTACCAAACAGATCTTTTAGCTTATAAACCATAAGACAAAAGCTATAAGTTAGCTTTTTTGGCTTGCCAAACAGACCCTTAGACGAATGCCAAATTTTTGAAAAAAATGATGTGTGTTGAATCTGGATTCTCTCCTATCATTTCTCTCATGTTCTTCATCATGTTCTCATCTCAGTCATTCATTCGTCATTTTCTCTCGCTTCTATACTATTTTTTTCCCTCTATAAATCAACAATCATTAGACTAGGAAAATGAGAGAGGGTCGGACACAAATAGATGTAAAGGATCCAAATCCATGTGTTGGGGGAATGGATTATCTCCCATTAGGGGTGAGCATGAACCCGAGACCCGACTCGAAACCGATATAACCGACAACATATTAAAGCATTCGGTCGGGTGCGGGTCGGGTCTCGGGTCAACAAATTGCGAAAAACCGGGCATGAATGGTTGCATACGGGCGGGTGCGGGTCTCTAAAATTCTATCTCTCCATAACCGAAACCGACCGAACAACCATTAGATGCAAATTAATTTTTTTCCTTCTCTCCCTCTCAATCTCATATACTCTTCTCTTTGTTATTTTTATCCATCTTTGATATAAGATAAAAATGTTATATTTTACAAAGCTTATAATTAATAATATGATGATGAAGGTGAGAAAAATATTCTAATATATATATTCTAGATCTATTTTAATTTATACGTCTCTTCTACTTCATATTTTATTGTCATTAGATCTACATATTGAAAGAAAGTAATTGCATCTAACCCTCTTTGTTTTTTAATTTACTTCGTCTATCTTTTGTTGTATTGTGTACGAGGTATTAAACTATTCGAAAATTAGGAATTTTTTTAGAATGGATGAGTTTTAGATGTAAACAAAGTTTCGATATAACCCGTAATAACCACCCGTTCAACCCGCCACCCGTATGACCCGAACCTGAACAAACCGAAGATATAGACGGTCGGAATTGGGTCCAAATTAAATGGTTGCGGTTTTTATCAATTTAATAATTTTCAGCCCGAAACCAACCGATGCTCAGGCCTATCTCCCATGACATTTTTGTCAAGTTTCATCTACACCCTTCAATTTTTGCCTTTTCTAATTCTTTAATTTTAGAAGGTCAAGATGTCACTGAACCTTTCCTTTCACCAGAGAGAATTTATTTATTCCTGTTTGTTGGAGAGACGATAAAAGAGTATTCAAAGTAAACTCATAGGCATCTTTTAAGTTCAAAAAGAGTTTCTTAAAAAAAAAAAGTTCAAAAAGAAAAAACTCAGGAATTTGATGAAGTAATCTTGCACGCATTTCATTGTAGTGGATGGTATGAACATTATATGTTCATGGCCCCCTCTGTTAATTTACTGTATACTTTTGTATTAGAAAGAAAAGGCATTTCAACTGCTACCTTGTCTTCTTCTATAGTGGTTAGCAAACAAATCACAATTTTACTATAGTTGACTTGAAACTTGATGTGAAACCATGATCTAGGAAGCTATTTTTTTTACTTCCACAAATTGTGGGTCAACTTTGATTTTACTACAAGAACACACATCAAAAAAATAGGACAAGATTCGCCGATGTAAAAACAGCACGCAGTTTCACACCGGAGCTAATCTCAGCTATTCACTTTTTATCGAACGGTCGAAACGATTACCGTGTTAACACAGTAATTGCGTTCAATTCATTTCTTAAAAAATAGTACGGCATACAAATAGATAATATTAAAAAAATAAATTAATTAATCACATCATTTAATTTTTTTATATTTTAATTTTTTTTTATAATTGTGTGCTTAAATACAATTTATCTTGAAGAGTATTAGTAGTGATAACTTCAAATACCATGACTTTAAATTGAGAAATAGTGGAACTTAATTGAATTTTGAGAAATGTGACTAATTTTGTGCATGGATATTTGAGAAAAATGTGACTAATTTTGAGAAATGAGAAATAACTCATGGATATGCAAACTCTTCTTCCATTATTTAGTGACTATACAATCAAATAGCAGTGTTCTTACTCAATCAACAACCTCAATTAAGCACAAACTTCAACACACACACAAAACTGATACCTTTTCTATACAAATTAATATGAAAATTACAAAATGGAAAATAAAAATAAAAATAAAAACTCAAACAGTCATGAACAAAGCTTTGGCAAAGATTTACCATAACTATGAGAAGATGCTTTTGACTTTGTCATCTTTGCCATTTGAGTTTGCATTTTCCTACAAATTTTCTCTAACTCCATAACCCTACATTGCATTCCTTGCAAATGTGCTTTAAGTTTCTCATTATCAGGTGGAATATCAAAATTTCCAGCATATAAAACAACTTGTTCACTGCTTTTTTCTTTCTTTCCCTTTTGAGCAGAACCACTTGAACCACACAATGAATCATTGTATGGAGTTGAAATAGGAGTAGTAGCATTGAGTAGATTTTTGAGCTTAGATTGTTGAGATATGAGAGCTTGAACTGCTGATTTTGATGGAAATTTTGTGTTCTTTGAAAGGTGTAAGCATGCTTGAGGTGAAAGTTTCTCATAATTTAAACCACAGCATATTTTTATCCTTTCATCTTGTGATAATTGAGTATGTACCTATGATAAAATGTGATCATTTTAACTACATTAGCATTGCATTTGGATGGAATATTCAACTTTTGTACGGTTATTTTTTTTGGTATAAACCTTCTGGTTCCCGAGAGAAGGGGACCCAAGGTAATTCAGAGTTCGGCCGCAAGATAAGTAAAGTCTGGCCAAAAATTGTTCCCACCAGGAATCGAATTCTAGTTCTCCCGAACGGTTCATCCTAGGGAGAGTTCATACGATTCGTCCTAGGGGGAGCTCATTGAACATTTGAGCTCAATGTCTTAGTTAACCTTTGTACAGGTTTATAAACATTAATATCATGTTACAATTTGGACTTGGGACTTAACTAGGTCTCATAAAACTAATCGGCCTATAAGGTGAGAATTGCTAAAACTTTATGAGCAATAGTTAGGCTATATCTTAAGTCGACTCTGAACGATTTTCAAATTACTTTCTAATCAAGTAGTTATACCAATTGTTTATCAGGTGTCAGCTTGGTGGCAAGAGTTCGACCTGATAACCTCTAGGGACAAAGTTCAAATCCCCGCGAAAAAACTGTAAAATGACCATTACCTCTACCTTAAGAGTTTGACCTGATATTCAATTTTGTTTTAGAAAAGTAGTTATAACCACATGACTAAAGTTATAGATTACCAAATTTAAAATGGAAAGAATCATTATACCTCAAGATACATGTCCATAGCATGGTAGAGTTCATCACAAGAATCCCTAGCAGAATCTGGAAGAGCTGTAGCAAGAGCCAAAAACTTTGAAGTTCTTAAACAAGGATCAGGGGCTATTTCAGCTATATACAAATCTATTAAGTTAGCAACTTTCCTCATCCGAATGGGAGCGACAACCGCACCATTTCCTTGCCGCAGAAATGCTTTCAAAAATCTCAGAACAAGGTTCACATCATATAAGTAGTTTATTCCATAAGGAGATGGAACAAGCAAATTGTCTAAGGTTACTTGATCCAATTGTGATCCAATCATATTCTCCAACTTGTTCCTACAATTTTTGCTTATGTTCAAACATAAAGTAACCCTAAGAATCCCAAATAATGTCTTGAAAGAAACAGAACTTTGGTTTAATTCATAATGCATATCAATCACCATTTCAATGATTTTGCACTTTTCATCGGTACTAGCATTCGCGAATTTCACCTTCTGATAATAGAGAAGAAACTTGCTTATAACATGATGATCCAATTTACTCGAAAGCATCGACTTAACCAACATGACAACCATTTGAGGAGTCAAAAACAATAGATCTTCAAACCACCAAGCCGAACGAGTAAAACTCGTCTTTATACTCTCGGTACTTTTCGAGTCGCACGAAAACCTAATCCCTGAACTATCATTAGAACAAGTTGATGGACACGGACTCGCTTCACTTGCCAAAACCAACCTCCCTACAATAGCATCCAAACACTTCTCTAGCATCACACAAGAATCTTCAACTACTAAATTCCGACATTGCTTCAAAGCAATCAAAATTTCGGACCACGACCAATAACTAATCCCTTGAAGTGATTTCTCAGTTTGGTCCATTAAGTTACAAACATTTTTGACAGATTCATTCATTTCCATGTATTCAGCCGCACAACGCGCAAGTAACAAATTCGAAGGACTTATATTACCTTTTCCATTGTTATAACAGAATCTTAACATAAGCTCAAAACCTTCTGCACCTCCTGGAAAATCATGGAATATTACTTTAAGCTTTCCACTTGAACCACTTGATTTTCCAAATACTTTAGCCAATTTGCTTGAGTATTGAGTAATAATAGACTGCAAAATTTCAATTAAAACAAACTTAGATTAATCTAAATTCTTAAAACAAATAATGCACAATTAATTAACTAGATAATAAAGAAATTAAGTGAAAATTGATTAAATTAAATAACAAAAATACAAAATAACCTACCAAAAACATAGAAGCATTAAAGCACATAGAAAAGAAGAGTAACTACAGGTATAAAAATAGAAGAAAATGCAGAGAATGAAAGAAAAGGTTCATAATAATTAATGCTCAGAAACCAAAAAATAAATTGATGGGGTCATTATAGACAATAAATTGAGAATGAGGGTGAGCATCAAGGAACTTTATATGATAAAAATAATAATAAATTAAGCATGGAAGAGTATAGAAAAGAATTAAATAACTTGAAAGCAACCCTCAGATCCTATCAAAAATGTGAATAAAAACAAAAAAATACCAAGGTCAGCCATTAAAGCAGAAGAAGACCATTGCAGCAACATTTAATGTGACATAAATAAAACAAAAAATGACAAAATAAAAATAGTGTCTTGTGTTTTTTGGTTAGTGAAAGTAGTGATGGAAAATCATTGCAAGCATGGACAAACAGAACTTGCCCCACTTCACTGCTATGTAGGTGCAAATTAATTATGGATGGAAAGCTACAATCATAAAGTTATTTACCATAAGGATAGCTATAAAGTGAAATTATAAAAACTACTAGGTAAAATTATTGAACTATATTCTTTTCTAAATTAAAGAATAACAACATTTAGCATAAACTTTAAAAATATTAATCATCATAATAACCAAAAGACAAACCTTGTTAATTAATCCTATTTTGTTAACCACTATAGTCTATAGTATAGATCCTAAAACCAAAAACTATCAAAATAAAAGGATTTACAATTTTGTGACTTTGACCTTAACCCCTCATTTTGTCGTGGAAAAGGTTCTGGTAATCTGGAGTTCGACCAGGAGGTTAATAAATTATGACCGAAGATTCTTTGAGTAAGGACTCAAAGTGAGTACTACGTAACAATTCAACCTCAACTAAAACTCGTTAGGATTGAGAATTTTTGTGACTTTAAACTTAGCCCCTCATGTTGTCGGGGAAAAGGTTATGGTAATCTGGAGTTCAACCATGAGGTCAATAAATTATCACCAAAGATTCTTTGATTCAGGACTCAAAAGTCAGTTCTCCTGAACAATTCGACCTCAACTAAAGCTCGTTATCATTAACCATTTGAGCTTATTCATTTGATTAAAAGTGTTTCTTCTCCATTTACTAAACAAAAATGACATAATTAAAATAAAAAAGAACAAAGAAAGATTGGATTTGGATTACCTTATCAACCATGAAAGTTTCTTCTCCATTTACATCCACTTCAAGATTACAATAACCTTGTTCATCCATAACTTGAAACAAAATAAGTGAAAAAGAAAAACAAAAGAAACTAAAAGGGATGTCTTTTCTCTTTAGTTGAGGTGACAAAAATGGGGATGGAAGAGGAAAAGGAAAAGTTGATGTTGATGAGACATGGTGATATATTCTAAGAGGCAGAAGAAGACAAAGCAAAAAAAGACAGAGAGACAAAAACAAGTAAGGAAAAGGGTTGTGTTGTGGTCAATTGGTGCAGAAGTAATGCGGTTCACTTGGAGGAGTGGATGCAACAAACAAGGACAGAGGTCGAAGTGAGTAAGAAGCAACAAAGCATGTAAAGACAGAATGAGTTACATATAATATATGTGTGGACGGGAAATTAGGCAGAGAGAACACACAACACAACATAAACACAAAACCAAACCACAAGCAAAAGTAAATTAAAACTTGTTTAACCAAGATATTTATCTCGTGGTTAATGAAATCTTTAAGACCAATGGTTTAGAAATTCTGAGGTATGATTTTTAGTGAAAATAATTTTTTATCATATTTATTTATTTTGCGGTGGAATTCTAAATTGTAAAAACAAAATGAAATGTAACATAAATGACTGATTAAAAAAACAAACACAGCTTAAATTAAAGGACAAATTCAAAAAAAAAAAAAGATAAGACTAAAAAAGACTGCAATTAGTTACACCAAAAATTCACTAATTAATAATTATAGTTTAGAACGTGAAAGAGTGCACGAAATATTTGATAGTTGTGACTTATTAAAACAAAAAAAAAAAATCACCAAAAATAGAATATTTAATAAAAAAAAACATATTATTTACTTTATGAATACATTTTCTTGGGGAGTGGATTGTCTACATCCAGTGACATCAGAACCATTTAAAAAAGAATTTAATTTATATGCACCGTCGGTGTAAAGTTATTTTGCACATGCGTTCAATAATATACCGACACATCATGTATGGTCATTAAAAACACATGATGTGTCACATTCATTAAATGATATGGCAACGCGTCATTGGATGTATGTGTAAAAAAAATTTACACCGACGGTGCACAACAATTAAACTCTTTAAAAAAATAGAAAAAGAAAAAGTTGAAGAGAGAGAAGAAATTTAGCAGTTGAGATTACCACTTGAGGGAATGTAGTGGAAAATCCATTGGAGACAATACTTTCCCATTTTTTTGGGTACAATGGCAAAGAAAAGAAGGGTGAAGCACCCTCAACACATCACTAAGAAGAATGATCTTCAATTCTTCATGTGACTTCCAAATAATAAATTTATCATTGTTTTCGATCTCGACTTAGCAAGAAAGTTTGCACTAAATTTTTCTTCCGTGAGAGAACGAGAGAAAGTAATCTCCTAATTTGCCTTCATCATATCCTAAATATTTGCAGTAACAACTGCGTAACGTGAAATTTATAGTCATTCAAAATAAGGTTGATAACAGTTTGAAGATCCGAATAGCACAAATTCTCATATATTTCATGTCTCTAGCAATGCACAGTCCACGATAAATCACCATAGCTCAGTAAAAGTATTATTCATAATGCTGACATACCCGCTAAATCAATGATTCAGTTGTCATCTTCTTACTGAAACGGACCACCAAACCTAGTTCTACCAGATACACCCAAATTAAATAACTTCCATCTACATCCAAAATACAAACCTCCTCACACATAGGATGCCAAGTTATTCATTTGGTATTACCAAGGGCTAAACTAGGAAAACAAGAGGTAATAATTGTAATGAACTTCTGCACTTCCAACACAATCTAGAACAAACTCATTGATTCTTTGCCAACACGCAATATGTTTCTTATCCTCCAATTCCACCAAAGCTTCGCAACAAACGCATAAGCACATTGGTCCTTCAAATGATTAGTCAACCAAAGCTCAAAACTCATCTCACAAAGAAAGTCACATTCTGCTGGCCAAAGAGTCTTCATACTCATCTAATTAATTATTTTATTTTTAATAGTGTGTTTCATTTCAGAAAAAGAAAAAGAGAAGACAGAAAAAATATGAAAATCAATATGTAAATAAATTTAGACTAAAATTTTCTTGTTTTTATATGTCTCCTCTTTCTTTCTCTCAAACTAAACACATTCTATAGGATATGAAGCATTATTTTTTGCTAATTAGCTTTAGATAAGCATTATTATAAAAGACCTTCTCCTCAAGATTTGCTTTTTGAGGAAACAGAGACTTTCCAGAATTATTATTCTGGAAAATCCATTTATGAATGGAATATAGATGGATTAAATGATAAGCAAATCATTGATATAATACATATATATGAATGACGAGGTAGTAGTATTTCTTAAAAACAAAAAATTGGAAAAACATGACATCATTATTATTTATTTATTCTGTTGAAATAAGACATCATTATTACCAATGTCACCAAATCATCATTTTACGTACAATGGTTCTTAAAGGAGTTTGAACTTCATCTTATTACAGAGAACTAATAAGCAAAAGTGAAATATGTTTGCTTTTAATTGACCCATTCAATCATTTACCCAAAGCTCTCACAGTCTCACCTCCTAAAATTCTCTATTATTTTAATTTGCTCTTTCTTTTTTTCTAAAACTCTCACCTCTCTTTCCCTTCAAAGTCATAAACAAAACCTAATAAAATACTACACATGGATTAATATTTAATTCAAAGGACCAATTTAGAGATCCACTCCGCAATAATATAATATAGAGCACTACTACACTGACATTCCTACAAAAACATGACAGACCCCTATAAACAAAACCACTTATTTTAATTAGAACTATTTTCTTCAGTTGTCAAAAAAAATTATTTTATTCAGCAAGTCACGGGAAAAAACAAAGGCAAACTTAGAAGTCAAGCTTTATATCTGACTTATCTTTTTCATTAATATATATATATATATATATATATATATATATATCTTCATTTCTACAAAATATTTTATATTTATGTTCTCGAATTTAGATACATCAAAATAGTCTCACATGTTTGATAATCGAGGTTAAAGACTCACACATTTTAAACTACCGAGTCGTCTTTTCTACGAAGCATAAAACTGTGATGGGTTAACCTCAAAGCAGAAAATCTCTTAGAGATGTGGACTTGAGGTCGGATCAGAATAATTTGTTTTGAAGAAAAAAATTTTATAGTTTAACTATTACATTAGGCTCAAATAATTAATGAGTTTTCGCTAAAATAAAGGAAAATGTTATCGTGTGCTCTAAGGGTATTTTTTTTTACGCACCTAATAAGAGTAAGGAAGTAAATGTGGAAGTACTATTATCTTAGGATTTATGCATTCAATGTTTTAATCATTAAACTTTATATCTTATTAAATGCTAATTTTTTATATTTGAATATCTTTTTTTTTGGACTATATTTAAATATCTTAACATCCATTAATCCTTATGGCACATATTAACCTGATCCTAAAATAAATTATTCGAAAAGAGCCCAAATCCAATTTTTTTATGTAAACCATTGTTGATCAAATCTTATTTACCTCATGGAGTTGAATTTTGTATTACAGAAATCTCTTCTATTAAAAACTACAAAGTTAGAAAAAAATAAAAATTTATATTTATGCACCTACACCACAGTCCAAAATTTGAGTTGCCCTCTTGACCCCGTTACTCTTTTCTTTATTATTTGAGGATGTCATGTCAATTAATTGACCTAATTTATAATGTACAACTTTTACGTGGCACGTGCATCAGAGACCAAGTCACGAACTTTGCCCCACCAGCACTATTATGATCACAAATATTAAATTAGAATGGATTGAAAATTAAATCAACAAGTCGATATGTCCGAGTGGTTAAGGAGACAGACTCGAAATCTGTTGGGCTTTGCCTGCGCAGGTTCGAATCCTGCTGTCGACGTTTTATATTTCATTTTTTTGGTTTTCACTTTTATTCGCTAACCTGAATTCAATCTATTTATCTCTAGTTAACAAAACATATACAAGATTCCGACCTTAGCTCAGTTGGTAGAGCGGAGGACTGTAGTGGTAATGCCTCGGTAATCCTTAGGTCGCTGGTTCGAATCCGGCAGGTCGGATTTTGTTTTTGTTATTCATTTTTCATAAAAATAACTCTTGAATCTAATCTACTAATAAATAAATAATAAATACAACTATATTCAATCAAACAACTTTACAAAATTACAAGTACTTTTGTTATAGAAAAAAAAATTAATATATTTTTTTGTCTTTAAAGATATCTTAAATTTTGTTTTTAGATTATAGAAAAAAATTTAGCAACTTTTTGATCCCTCAAATGTTTTATGTCACAAGTGTTTCTTTCTTCTTTTTAGTCAATTCATGTATAATATCATTTGAAGTTTTGATTTTTTTTTTCGGTAATATTTGGTACATTACGGCAATATCACTTGTAAAAGTTAATTTTTTTTAACAATAAATAAATTAAATATGAATTTTTAAGTTTTTTGTGCTAAAAATTTTATCAATAATTCATTTTATGTTAAAAAAAAATTAAATTTTATGACAAATGTTCTTATAATATTACAGACATGAATACAAAAAAATAATTACTAAATTTGCAATTACACAAGAAATTTATAGAGACGAAAAACTTATTTAACCAAAAAAAAAAAAGTTTAATGGAGATGCACCAACCATGTAAATAGTTTTGTCTCTCTTCTAACCCTAATCGTCACAACTTTTTGAATCTAAAAACTAATCTAATAGATAAATATATTCAATAAAACAACAACTTTATAAGTATTTTTTCTTCTCCTCTTCTAAACTTTAGCCGTCACCACTTTCGTCGCAACTTTTTTTTCAACTTCTTGAATCTAAAAACTAATATAATAAATAAATATATTCAATAAAATAACAACTTTACCAGTATTTTTTTCTCCTCTTCTAACCTTAGTCAACACCATTTTTTCTCTTCGTGATCTATCAAAGATTAGTGATTCAAGGCCAATTTAGATAAATAAATCTAATTTTCACATATATTTAATGTTTTTTTTTCATATTTTCTTATTTTGTCATCTCAGCACAATATTTTTCTTTTATTTTCGGAAGGGAGTGGTTTACTTTATATGGAAAGACAAAAAATATTACATATTAATAAAAAAAATGTCAGAAGTGGGATTTGAACCCACGCCCTCTTTCGAAGACCAGAACTTGAGTCTGGCGCCTTAGACCACTCGGCCATCCTGACTATTTATTATTTATTTTTGTTAAATTGAATAAATTACTAAAACTACATCAATAGAAATTTGACACTTGTATCCAAAAAAAAATCACAATGACTTTGCTTAGGATCGAATTCGGAATCTTTGATTCTATAGACAATGTATTATCCATTGGGCCACAAAGTCTTGCTATAACCGAAAATGAGAATTTCTTTTGCTACCATACCTCTTTTCTTGTGTACTCTACTAATTTATCAAAACACCTTTGTCTGTTACACAGGCAGCGGATTCAATATGTTACCTAAGCAGCGGATGGGTACAAAATTCTTAATTTTTTGATCGATTTAGATCCCACGCCCCCAGAAGCTATGTGTGAAATTTTACGTTTTTTTGCCATTCGCTACTTATGTAGCGAACTGCCATTTGACAGATAAAACAAAATAGTATAACATAAATATTATTACATTACATCGCAATTCATTACATTCAACAACGAATATTTAACATAAATTAAAGAAAAATCGATTAGTCATAGTGATCAGTCTTCTTCGGGGGTAAAAGACCACTTTTGGGCAACCCCGCTATAGCAAATCTAAGGTAGGTGAATCCGCTCGAAGGGATCGTGTTGCATTAATCTAGGACAGGCTAACAACTTTCGTGAGAAGTAGAGCTGCTTTGCGGCGTTAAGGTACATCTATCTTACTCTTAAAAATAAGGTTTTCACATGACAAAGGTACGATTAGTTAAAGTGGTTTTTCTTTAATTTAATCTATGGTATTTTGTATGTTTAATCTAATCCTATGTTTTTTAATGTTTTATTCGTAGATGGTGATTGAAGTATCGAAAGAAGAAGGCCATCGTTGTGCAATCAGCAATAGACATGAGATTCGAAAAACATGAGAATAACCTAGGATTTCTTGAGACATTGGGGGAAAGAATTCTTGGAACAAGTATGGTTCTACAACTATTACTTTAAATTTTGATGATAACAAAGCATAGAAAACAAGTTTGTACACTAATTGTTATACTAAACTAGACCCTTACCCGTGCGATGCACGGGTGTGATGCGATTGTTTTTATTTTACAATTGCATAAAACTGAAACATTAAATATTATCAAAATAATAATAATAATAATAATAATAATAATAATATAATAGAGATGTGGCAAAATCTAAGTCACACAATTGACATATAAATAGTGACAGAATTAGAAAAACTCAAATAAAACAAATAAAATTAAAGGGTACATACCTTTTAAAATTATTCCAAAGGGACATATGTGAAGAGCATCAACCTCATAGTTTAGTTCTTTTGAGTAAAAGATGATGACCCAAAGCTTAAATGTGTCATCACTACAAAGCTCCTCATTTTTTTCTTTTTTTCTAAGCAAGAGTTGATGCTTATGTGTCTTCTCTCATTGCATTCATGCTTATGTGTACTATAACCCTCAATTAACTTACTTATTATTCATTATTATGTGTATTTATATCCTTCGTAATTAACTCTCATATCATATAACTTTTTGTAACTTATTTTATTATCATTAACATAATAAAAGCAATATTTAGGACTCTCTAACTTCTTTTACGATTATTTTTAGCTAACTCTTTGCATGACATCAAATCATCAGTACTAAACAAATTGAATAGTATGAAAAAAAACATGATCAATTCTCATCAAAAATTAAGTTGAAAAAATTAATGATTTGTTATAAGGTCGTGCATGTGTATCTTTTGATCTTTGGTTTCCCTTGCTCAATAATTAGTGGAGATCATGACTCAATTAACTTATATTCCTAATATCAGTTACAAAATAAGTATCAATTTTAATTGACATTCCCTTTCAAACCATGGCTCCTATCTACACTCCTATGTCCGCTATAGTAGCTAGAAAAGCAAATCTAAAGTTGAAAGTTTGAATAATTCATGTGTGGAATGTAACAAACAAATACAAACCAACTGAGGTTACATCTATAAATATGTTGTTTATTGATGAAAATGTGATGAACTATCTTGATATACTTTTCACATTTTCACAAAATCCCTATTGATTTTTTTTTTATTATTGACTTTTTCCCTTTTTTTACTTTGATCATCCAGTGCGATAAGATTCTTGCTACTGTGGGAAATAGTTTGGTGTCAAAGATAAAAAAAAATAGTTGGAGAAGGATCAACATATAAGGTTGAAAATATATTGGTTGGAGGAAGTGATAAGTATAAAATTATATCACATAAGTATAAGCTGAATTGCATGTTTACTACTACATTTACCAAGATCGATGCTCCACACATTCCATTGAACCATTTTGATTTTATGTCATTCCAAAATATTTTGAATTCAACTGTTTAAGAAAAAAAATAGTTGGTAATGATTATTAGTTTTCGTTTTAATTTTAAATAAATCTCATATATTGATTGATATTTTAATCTAAATAATATGTCAATATTTTAATTTTTTTAGATGTTATTGGGCATGTGATTGAAAGAAGTGATATCAAAGAGAACCTAAAGATGAAAATATTAAAAAGCTAATGGAACTAACTTTAGAAGATTTGGAGTAAGTTAATTAAATATCATATATTATGAAGAATAAAAAAAAAAATTATATAGCGCACATTGACGTCAATTGTATATTTTTGGTAGATATATGCAATATGATCCATTGTACTCATTTCGAAATGTATAAACACATCTTTAATATCTATCTTATATTTACATTACTTTATTATTATTATTATTATTATTATTTTGCTGTTGTTGATGTTATTATTATAATTTTCATAATATTTATTGTTTCAATTTATACGAATGATTTTTCAACATTATAATATAAAATACCGCATAACATCCGTGCATCGCACGGGTGATGCACAGGTGTTATGTGGTATTTTATATTATAATGTTGAAAAATTATTCGTATAAATTGTAACAATAAGTATTGTGAAAAATAAAAATAATAATAATAATAATAATAATAATAATAATAATAATAATAATAAAAGTGATGTACTTATCACTTCCTCCAACCACCCAAAACAATAATAATAATAATAATAATAATAATAATAATAATAATAATAATTACAATTAGTACCCCACATTAAATGAATGTAAGTGGATGATGTGGCTAAATGAAAGATTTTCATTGGTTTGTGGATTAGGGTTTATATAAGCAATTCCACAACTATCTAGGATTTATATATATTTGATCAAGAAGTCACATCCTTATATCATTCAACGAAAAACTTTTGATTTCATTATCATTCACATTCAGCATGACATCATGACAATAGAATTCTCAATACATAATAAAGAAACAATAAATTATAGAATTTAAACAAAATATGATTATTTAGTGACAATTGTTTAAACAATTGTTTAGCCAAATATGATGATTTAATGACTATTTTATTTCCTTTTGATTAGATATATTCAATCATTATAGTGCTATTTGCTTCTATTAGTCCATACGTTTTTTTTCTTATATAAACATATAATCAGACAATTTTTTTTTTAATATAATTGGCCAGTTTTTTTTTTGATATATTAATGCATCATCACACATATAAATATAGGTATATGAAAAGTTGATCAATATGACAATAATGTAAGGAGAAATGATGTGACATTGTAAGTGAATGACATGGCTAAATGAAGAAATTTCATTGGTTTAAGTGGATTAGGGTTTAGAGAACTAATAGGATAACTATCTAGGATTTCTATATGTAGATGTGTAGAAAATAAGAAAAAGAAAAGAGTAAACAACCGCTTTCGTCCCTGAAAGTGTCACTCGATGTCATAGTAGTCCCTGAATGAACGAAAATTAAAAAAACGTCCCCGATTGTTAATTCCGTTAGTCAATTTAGTCCAAATCGTTAAACAACAGTTAACTATGATGATGTGTCATATGATTTGGCATATGACTAAGATATTTATTGATTTTTTGTTCTTTTTTTTATGCCCACATAGTTTTTATTTTAATTAATATTAATTTTTAAAAAAATTAAAAATAACAACACATATCAAACCCACCATTGATCCAAATATGGGAAACAAAATTTTCAACTCACGCACGCAAGAAAGCTTGCTCGCCTTATTACAAATTCACACTCAAAACTACATTAAAAAACCGAGAACCCATATCACTGCCACATTCTTCCTTTTCTTTCTGTTTATGGCAAACTTTTCTTCTTCTTCTTCTTCTTCTTCTTCTTCTTCTTCTTCTTCTTCTCCTCCTTCTTAAATTCTCTTCCATGTCCAAAACCCTTTTCTAAATCTAGAAAATACAAACAAAACAAGATCTACAAGAAAATCAGATGGGAAGAAAATGTGGAGTAGAGGACGAAGGTGAGCCATAATAATGAATCGAAAACAATAATGAATAAGGGAATTAAGGGTCAATGAGTCATATTGGTGATGAATCAAGAAATGAAAACCCTACATTGAATTTGAATCAAAAAGAGGGAGTAGGGAGGGGTATTCGAAACGAAAGTTACACGAGAGGACATTCAGAACATCAACAAATTCAAAAGGTAGAACAATCGCAACCGAGTTGATTTTCACAGATTAAGAGGTATTCGGTTTCAATAATAAGGGGATGAATTTTGGTGATGAATTCTGGGTAGGTTTCTTGATTTGGGGAAGGTTGGGTTGTATGTATGTATTTATTTTAATTTTTTTGGTATTTTATTATGTTTTCATTTTAAATTTATGTTAATTAAAATAAAAACCATGTGGTCATAAAAAAAATCCAACAGATCAATAAATATCATAATCAAATGTCAAATCATAGGACACATCATCATAGTTAACTGTTGTTTAACGTTTTTGACTAAATTGACTAACGGAATTAACAATCGGGGATGTTTTTTTTAATTTTCGTTCATTCAGGGACTACTATGACAGCGGGCGACACTTTCAGGGACAAAAGTGGCTGTTTACTCAAAAAGAAAGTGACACTGAACTCTGAACAATGTGATTGTGGACTATGATAAGCAACTTTGAAAGAAGTAGATGTTGGACTTTGAGCACAAGTCATGCTATGAAAAAGTCAAGAAAGGACTCTCTCCCATGGAAATTCTTCATGTGCCTCATGTGTGACAATCCTTATGACTGAAATCAACTTTTAACACTTAATTATTTTTAATATTTATTTTTTAAAGGTCAGGATTGGATTGGACCCTCCATTTACGGGAGAGGATTTAGTCTCGATAAAGTCAACATTCTGAAAAGACTATGTTCAACGCTTCTGCAATAACAAACACAATCTCTACAAATAATCATTCTTAAGTTTACAGCTTCAATTAATTTCTAATACGAAGTTAATGATTCATAAAGATATATTTGAAGAGAATCAAATGGAATTAGTACAAAAGAGAACCAAAAGGATTTTTTTCCTTAAATGGATAGACAAGGTGAACCATTATGAAATGTACTACCAACGGTAATCCGAAGAATTCATCACTATCTCGTGCCACAATTTATAGTTGTGAAGTTTCAATTCCTTCATCTTAATCGTACAATTTTTTATTTGCTATAAAAAGAGGACAAAGAGGATTTAAAGGATATGAATTCATTGAAGAATCCTGAAACAACAATTCTTACACACAAAACTCACTACAATTTCAAATCATTAGTAGGCATGGCAATGGGGCAGATCGTGGACGGTTTTTACCTTTCTCGAACCCGAATCATTGATAAATCCTCGTTCCCCGGCAGTGATGAAAAATTGAACCCAAACCCCATCCCAAATGGGTCCGGGTATCCCCGAACCTTGCCCTGGTGAACCTTACCCGAACCCAAAATTCGCCCCGAACGATGACGTACATACAATAGAAAATTTTTTCAAATAATAAAGTACAAACCAAAATATCAATGCATTAAACATACAAATGAAATGATATTTGATGACAGTTAATTATATGATGTTTTTAGTAGCAATTTAGGGTAGTTTTAATAACAATTGAAGTCCAAAAGCAAGCAAATACATGGAAAAGTGAAGTTACTTGGTCCATAAGCAAGAAAAGTGGAAAAAGCATCAAAAAAGGGCAAAAACGTAATAAACAATGCAACCAGCGTACCTACGAAGAGATCCAGCGTGGCGCGATGAGAAGACGGTTTAAATTGAAGAAAATCTGTAACAAATCTTTACCATCGTACCATGATGACTTGTCATCGTGCCACAATGAAGGCGGTTGAAGAAAGCAGAAAATCTGGAGAAGATCTTTTATCGTACCACGATACGATCCATCGTGGCCACGATGAGGCAAAACTACACGTCATCGTGGCCACGATGGGTGCGATGGACGCGCAGAAAAGCCAAAAACCCAGCTGAAAAATTATAAATAGAGTCATCCTCCTTCACTATTATTCATTTAGAAATCACTCAACAACAGTGATACTCACTCTAGAGTTAGGAGGAGGCAAGGAGGGCCAAGGAACTCCAAGGCCAATAAGATTATTTTCTTTATTGTTTTTGTAATTTATTTCTCCTAAGTTAGGTGGAGTAGATGAACTCCCTTACGAATGCTTGATATTGTATAATTTGGTGTTAAATTCAATTGTTCTTACATAAACTCTTTTATTGTCCAGTTTTTATTCGTTATTTTAATATTGATCACATTAGAATAAACTCTAAGGAAAATTAGTGGATATCACATAGGAAATGAAGCTAATTGTTCCGAATGAAGGATGTACATTTAAATCTCTTAAGGAGACCATTAAATTCAGTATATGTGGTTTTAGTGTAGGATTAAAGCTAATAATAAGAACAATCAATTCTACATGAGTTAGGGTGAGGACTAGTGTAGGCACACATGACAACTTGCGAAACCATTGAGTCTTAAGGGTAACGATACCTAAGTATAAGTAACTACAAAGAAGTGGAACCGACTAAGACGAGGATAATTATAAACAACGTAAAGGCAACCTATACTAGGCTCTTCTAATATTTTAATAAAAATAGGCAAAGAGTGCTCCTGAACCTATTTTATAAAGACTAATCCTAATAGAGGGGAATAGGGGAAATTAACAACTAACTACCAAGCAGGAGTAAAAGAGGGATTCGAAAACAATTAACCACCACGTGTGGACACACACACCCCCTTTTTATTATTTGTCCTTTACTTTCCTGCAATTTATTTATATGCACAACTCTTTCAAACAAACAAAGTGAATGCAAAATACTTTTACTTTTCAAATTCCTGAACGAAACTAGTAATTTTGGCACAATCCCTGTGGAGAACGATAACTTATCACTTTATTACTTGGTTGCGATTCTGTGCACTTGCAGAGCCACCATCAATATTCCAAAATATCAGATCAAAATTATCAAAACCATAAAATAGTACCAGTACAAACTAATATTCCAAAATACCATCAAAACAACCACATAACCAAGAATGTTTTACATGATTGTTCGCTGAAATTGCTAAAAAAAAACAAGTAGATATATAAGAACCATTGTTCATTGAAAATCCTAACACAAGTAGATAATTCGTTCTGGACTTTCTGTTGAAGGAGATAAAGGATTTGAAGCCGTGAAGGGGTAATATACATAAGAAAATGAAACGTTGAAATATAAAACATGTAAAACTTGAAACGTTTGGAATGGAAGTGAGAGAGAAGGAATCATTACTGCTTTTTGAGAAGTGAAATTGTTGGAAGTGAAAAAGAGAATTAGTTGGAGGTGGGAAGTGGGAAAGACGTGAAGTGGGAGGTGAGAAGGCGAGGTTATACGATACGAGACATTATAAATAAGCAGGGGTAATATAATAATTTTTTATAAACGGGATGTGTTCGTGGATGGATTCGGGGTGGGTACCAATATCCCCATTATCCACCTCGCCCCCATGTTTTGAAATCGGGGAAAACCCAAACTCGAACCTAAACCCAGTCAAAACGGGGTGGGGACCTGCGGGTACAAGTTCTGTTGCCCTGCCTAATCATTAGATCTATATATTCATATTTTTTCTAAGTGTAAATTACGTATTTCACTTTGGGTATCTGCTTATTTTAGAATCAATCTCTGTAAACACAAAACTCTTTGTAATTCAACTTTGTTGAAATCCTTGAAGGACATTTGACATATTTTTGGGTTCTGCAATGAGGAGCATTGTTCAGTTGTTGAGAGGAGGAACCAAGCTTACACCGACGAGGAGTACGAGGATATCCACCTGTGGAAAATTCCTTTCTAAACGTATGGTTCAATAGGTTTCACTTGACTTCCATATGCGATTTGAAGAGTGGATAAAAATCAAATAACAACGTGATCTGAAAATATAATATTGGTCGATGTCCAATCAATTGAAAATGGGATGGTTGATAACCATTTAACTGCATCTTGTTATTTTAATTTTTAAAATGATTCAGATTCAGTTATGAGTTTGAGCCTCATAACATGATATTTTGCACATACCTGTGTACCGTAACTCTTTTAAGCACAGAAAGAAGCATTCAATGCAACAAAATTTGGATGCCCCTCAAACTCATTTGTTGGCGGCACTGGTGAACAAATTTAAGTGTATCCACATCACAAAACAATTATTCAACGAGCATTTCCGTTGATAAAAATACCTCCCAAAAAACACATATCAGTTATCACAATAGAGATCGAACTAGTTCCATAACCAATCGATAATTGAAACAATTAATAAAATCTAATTGAAGGTAACCATCAAACAACAAGACTTAACAACATAACTAACTAAAACACAATGTAATTATTTTAATCAAAAAATAGAAAACAACATAAATCAAACTTCACATCCAATTATTGGTCAAGTTCAAACAACTGTTAACTGAATTTCACGTAAATCATCTCAATTTCAATATTTTAATAGAATACCAGTTCGAACTCTAATATACCCGCAATGTGAGACTAAAAACCAAGAAAAAACCCTAACTCTTTGGTAACAAAGATTAGTCCATAGTTGATCCAAACCTTGTGTTGGACTCACTTTGAATGTCAAAAATACCTTACTTGACATGATTTCCAAAATGAGAAATATTTTTTTTAGGATATATCAATTAAATACTAGTTGAACACCCTAAGAAAAAAAAAAAAAAACTGATGCTAATGCCAATGAATAAAAAGTTTCGTTCATTCTGTGAAGCCCACAAGCGAAGTTGCAAAGCGGGAGAGAAAAAACACGAAGATATATATACAGAGAGAGAGAAGAAACTTCACATCACATACAAAAGATTTTTTGATTCGTCAAAACAGAGTCTCAAATTGAGAGCCATAGTTTTCTCGATCTGTCTTCGTTCAATTTTTCTCCGATTACCACCGTCTAACGATTTTCTCTCCGATCCCTAATTTTCTTTTTCTCATTCATTTTCTCGGTAATTTTCTTCTCTTTCTTCTTCTTCCGTTTTGCGTTTTTTTTTTATTGAAAATAAAAATTCGCGGTTTATGTATTTTCCACACGTTTGCGAATGTGTTGGAGGTTACAAAACCCTACATTCGTTTTAATTGTGATTTAATTAACTTGTTTTTTTGTTGTTGTGATTTTTTATTGAATTTAGGGTTTTGAATTTGAGCTTTGGGATTGAGGAGAGGAGAATTGTGTGCAGCATGAGCATTGAGAGTCCTGGAGAACGGGAGAATTAGGGTTTTTTTCAAGGTTTCATCATTCTGGAGTCGAAGATTCCAATGGGTGATGGAGGCGTGGCGTGCATGCCTTTGCAGCAGCAGCAGCAGCAACAACAACAGCAACATGTTATTGAGAAGTTGCCGAATGCTGGGGAGGAAGCGGGTTGTGAAGGGAAGAGTGAGAATGGTTTTAGTTCCGAGGTGGTTAAAGCTCCTGAAAAGAAGAAGGTGAGGAAGGTTATAAAGAAGGTGGTGAAAAAAGTGAAGAAGAAAGTAGTGGCTGGGACAAAGAAGGCTGTAACTGTGAAAGGAGAATTGGTGTCAGATAGAGTGAGCAGCAATGGTGTTGAGAGTGGCGAAATATGTGGTGGGCAGAAGGAAGAAGTGGAAGAGGGTGAATTGGGGACTTTGAAGTGGCCGGGGAGTGAACTGGAGAATGGAGAGTTTGTGTCTGAGAAGCTGCCTCCGCCGCCACCACCACCACCACCACCGCGGAGTAATGACATTGAAAATGAGGATATTGTCAGTGAGAGGTGGAAAAAAGTGCAGGTGGAGAAGGGAGAGGTTGACAATTGGAGAAAAGAGGAGATAGTTTATGAGAAGAGCTGGAAAGGAGAAGGTGAGAAAGGGGCTTATGGGTCATGGAGAGGTGGTATAAAGGGTGATGTTGAGAAAGGAGAATTCATTCCAGATAGGTGGCACAGGGGAGACACGGGGAAGGATGATTATGGGTACGGTAGAATCAACAGGTACGAGTCATATAGGGACAAAGGGTGGAAAACTGAACGTGACGTGGAATGCATGTCGCCTTCTGGTAGGTATGCAAGTAATGATTATTTTAGGAAGAAGGATTTTAATAGAAGTGGGAGTCAACATATGAAAAGTGCACCCAGGTGGGAGAGTGGACAAGAAAGAAATGTAAGGATCAGTTCAAAGATTGTGGATGAGGACAAATATGAAGACAATGGTAGGATACATGCAAGGGATTACTCTTCTGGAAGTCGTTTGAAGAGGCATGTCAATGATTCAGATGGTTGGGAGCGGAAGCAGTATGGAGATTATACTGGTTTCAAAAGTCGAAGGGTATCTGATGATGGCTCACGCCATGTTTATTCAGAGCACTGTGTTTCTTCAGAGCACTATTCTCGTCTTTCTGTGGAGAGATCTTACAGAAATAGTTCTTCAAAGTTATCTGTCGACAAATATTCTTCTAGGTATCATGAATCTTTGCCTACCAGATTGGCTTATGATAAACATGGATGCAGTCCTGGTCATTCTGAACGATCCCCACACAATCGAGCTAGATATTATGATAATAAAGATCACGCTCCTCCCCGTCGGTCACCCTATGGCTGTGACAGATCTCTATATAGCCGTGAGAAGTCACCTCATGGCCGTGACAGATCTCCATATAGCCGTGAGAATGGCCGTGACAGATCTCCATATAGCCGTGAGAAGTCACCCTATGGCCGTGACAGATCTCCATATAGCCATGAGAAGTCACCCTATGGCCATGACAGATCTCCATATAGCCATGAGAAGTCACCCTATGGCCGTGATAGATCTCCATATAGCCGTGAGAAATATTCGCATGGTCGTGAAATATCTCCATATAGCCATGAGAAGTCACCCTATGGTCGTGATAGATCTCCATATAGCCGTGAGAAATATTCGCATGGTCGTGAAATATCTCCATATAGCCATGAGAAGTCACCCTATGGCCGTGATAGATCATCTCCATATAGCCGTGAGAAATATCCGCATGGTCGTGAAAGATCTCCATATAGCCATGAGAAGTCACCCTATGGCCGTGATAGATCTCCATATAGCCGTGAGAAATATCCGTATGGTCGTGAAAGATCCCCATGTGATAGGAATTGGGATAGAAGCCGTCACCGTGATCATAAATTAAGAAGTCCTACTCATGCTGAGCGGTCCCCACAAAATCGAGGTCGGCAACGTGGTTGTAGGGATCGGACTCCAAACTTGATAGAGCAATCCCCACTTGATCGAACAAGAGAAAATATTGATCGAGAAACGAGTAATAAACCCGTATCAAGTGAAAAACATAACTCACAATATAGCTGTAAAAATCCTGAAAACAAGAATATTCAAAAGGAGCCAAATCTTTCGGGTATAGAATCTCAAGGTGAAAGAAACGTACATGATGCCAATGGGTCTGTAGATAAAGGTGGCTGCAATGAACCTGAAAAGGAACAAAAGTCCTGCAGCCCAGCTGTAAACTGCAAAGATTCTCCTTGCTTGCAGCTACCTCCTGAGGAGCAGCCTTTTTTGGTAGAAGATATGGAAGAAGATATGGACATATGTGATACTCCTCCACATGTTCCAGTGGTTTCTGATTCATCAATAGGAAAATGGTTTTATCTTGATTATTATGGTGTAGAACAGGGTCCTTCTAAATTGTCTGACATCAAGGTTCTTGTTGATGATGGTGTACTACAGCCGGATCATTTTATTAAGCACATAGATAGTGACAGGTGGTTAACTGTTGAGAATGCGGCATCACCATTGGCAGCTCAGAGTTTTCCATTGATTGTGTCAGACACCATAACCCAGTTTGTAAACCCTCCAGAAGCTCCTGGTAATCTTTTGTCAGATACTGGTGATATTCTTCAAACTGGACCTGAGAATTATCAGGAAAGGCAATCCCCTTCCCTGCAGTCAAAGTTATGCCTTGATGAAAGTGTGCTTGCATCTGAGCTGTTGGAGGACAGCCACTTTGATGAAAGGGTTGGTGTTCTTTTAGAAGGTTATGATGTCATTCCTGGAAGGGAGCTTGAGGCAATAACAGGTGTTTTCTTCTGTTAACGATATTTGTGTGGATTTCTTCTTCTTTTTTTTACCAAAATTTGTATGGATTTCTTTTACTAAAGAAAAAATATATTTTTATATCCAATCTGTTCATTTTTCCTTATTTACTGAGATATTTTATTTTTCCATTTTTTTTAATTGTCTTGTAGGAGCTTTGCAAATGAATTTTGAATATGCAGAGTGGGACGATTTGGGAGACTACAAAGGTATGTAATTGCTGGACAGCCCAATGGTTCATTTAGGAATTAGGATTGATGACATTTAGGAATTAGGATTGATATTTCTTTATCTAATGCTGTCATGTGGTGATTAACAAGCTATACTTTTAGCTTTGATTGGAAGCATTAAATGGTATGATATTCAAAAGAATGTTTTTTATTTTAATATTGTTTTTTAATTGTTTTGGCCCACTTAGTGAGTAAAGACTTCATTGTTGTTTTTTAATTAGTCCTTCCTTTTTGGTCTTGTTTATTGGTACACGCCAAATATTGATGTTTGTTGTCGTGTAATCCTTTACTGATGTCTTGGTTTGATTATCAGAAGGTGTCTTCTTATAGTTTGACTAGTTTCTGAGATGGTTTCACACTATTTTGACTCGCCCTCTCTTCTGACATTGAGGGAAAAATAAATAAATTAAAACTTGTCTATATGCATCCAATAAGATGCACACTGTAATTTGTAGGTAGAATATTTTCAAACGAATGCATGTGGATATCTGTTGTGGCAACTGTTTTAAATGTTCTATATAGCACTTAGTCATTTATATTATATATGGTAATGTGCAAATAATTTGTTTTAACTCCATTATCCTTTTGTAATGCTTGCATAAATTTGCTATTTATTTCAGTTGAACAAATAATTTGAATTATGCTCACTCTGTCATCTTATGTGATTTAGTATTCTGCTTCAGATTTACAAGTAATATGGTGGTGGCATAAACGTTTCGACATTTTTATGCTACATGTAGATCAGGTGCATAAAGTAACATGTTTTCACTTATATTTAAAATAATGCATTTTGATGTAAACTAATGATAAAATAAAATTGTGATTTCATTGGTCTTGTTATGTTCCCAAAACTAGTTCCTTCATTGATGTTTGCTTCTCATCTGAAGAAAGTTCAATAGGAAAATGACAATTAGAGGTATGTGCTCCATGACAAGTATTCTCATCTCTTTTTGTGCAGGTTTCCCTGGGCCTGATACTTGTCCGAGCATGGACCATGATTCTAAAATTGATTTTGCTTCAAGTCAGCCTGAGTCCCAGTTAATTATGCCCTCTGACAAGGATAATGGCTTTACCCCTGGTGTTCCTGATGACTGGTTTTCTGCTCGATGGTCATGCAAAGGTGGTGACTGGAAGAGGAACGATGATTCCCAAGATAGATATTGTAAAAAGAAACAGGTCCTAAATGATGGGTTTCCATTATGTCAAATGCCCAAGTCTGGATGTGAAGATCCTCGGTGGTCTAGCAAAGACGATTTGTATTATCCATCTCACAACAGGAAGCTTGACATTCCTCTTTGGGCTTTTTGTACAGATGAGTTGGTTGATTGCAGTGGTGCTGTAAGCAGAGCAATTCAAAGTAAGTTTGGTTCTGTTAGAGGAGTGAAAGGAAATGTTCACTCAGTGGTCAGGATAAATTCATGTGTGGTCAAGGACCAGGGATCATTGGTTTCTGAGTCACATCACAAGACCCAAGGCAAGGATAGATATCGTTCATGGTCAGCTCGACCTTTCTCTTCAACCAGTGATAGCAAGAAATCATCAGCTGAAGAGGATTCCCAGTCAAAAATTGTTAGTGATCAAGGTTCTCAAGGCTCTTGCAGGAGTGTAGAATTCGTTAATATTTCTCAAGACCATCTCTGTGACGTCAATGACTTGCAGTTGCATTTGGGTGACTGGTATTATCTTGATGGTTCTGGGCGCGAAAGAGGGCCTTCGTCGTTTTCAGATCTACAGTCTTTAGTAGACCAGGGAATTATAAAGAAGTACAGCAGTGTATTCAGGAAATGCGATAAACTCTGGGTTCCTGTTACTTCTTCCACAGAAACTTATGATGTTAATCTCAAGAGCCACCAAGAAAGCAGTTCAGTGTCTGGTGAATTTTCTGGACATCGATCAGTGCAATCTCCAGGTGTTTCATTTGGTGAACCTCATTCAAAGTCAACTATGTTTAACAGCTTATACCCCCAGTTTGTTGGTTATACTCGTGGGAAACTACATGAATTGGTAATTAAATCATACAAGAGCCGGGAATTTGCCGCAGTAATAAACGAGGTTTTAGATCCTTGGATCAATGCAAGACAGCCAAAGAAGGAAATTGAGAAACAAATATATTGGAAATCAGGTAACAGTTTATTTTTTAAAATTTACTGCTATCCCTGTGTTTGTTTCAACCATCTACGAATATGTGATATGTGCATTGTCTTCTTTTACCCTGAGTAGTTTTTGTTTCTTTCACATTTGAATAATTTATAGGTACATTGTTTAGACGTGTTCTCCTCTGTTTTTCCTTTCTGTATGTATATCTTTACCAAAAGGGTATTCCCTTCTGTGATTCAAACTCTTGCAATCTATCTGGTTCTAGTTCTCACTAGTTCTATTTTGATAAGTGACATCTATTTAGTGGTCTGTATTAAGTTTTAACTGTGATTGACAAAATGATGTGGAGAATCAATTGGTGCTCTATATTGCATCATTATCCATGTCAATATGCTGTATTGAGAATCCCAGTAAAGATTTTTCATATGCTGGGGTAATTATGTATGTTGCTTTAAATGCTATGATTATATCATATGGCTTCTAAACCAGTGTAGTCAAAATCACAAGTTTCATCATTTTCAATCCCTTGAGCAATTTGGATTCAGAATCGGGAACCTTCGAATTGTGTCCGATCAGTGATCTTAAGCGTTAAATTGGTGGGACGGGCGAGTTTCAGCGATCCTAGCTCCTATTGAGCCTTTCTTTTGCTTGACAGCCTAGTTCACAAAACCCGTTTACTGGAAAACAATCTAACTCAACGAGCAATTTCAGATGCATGTCTCTCCCTTGAGCTTATCTTCTCAGTTCCTCAATGATTGCTACTTGCTTAAAGCATCCAACAAGCTTTTATATTCAGGATTCTCAACTTCTCGCATGCTTTTTTTTAGCATCTTTGCCTACATCTTTGTTCTGATTCTGGTTTTTGCAGCTTCTAGGTTCTGGTTATTGCAGATTGTACACTTATGTTCAGTGCTTCTCTCTGCCCCTTCTCTTATTCTATCTATCTAATTTTTCGTTCATGTTCGTCTTCGAAACTCTGTTGTGCACACTGATTTCTATTTTGCTCTTTGAAAGTATAAAATAAATATCTGCATTCTTGAAATTTATTTATATTATCATACTTTCAATTACTTGAAATATCGACTTGTGTTGGGCCATACTTATTTCAGAAGGTGACACACATGCTTCCAAAAGAGCCAGAGTGCTGCTTGATGATATTGAAGAAGAGAGTGATTTTGTAGATGACAGCTTTATTATTGAGAACGACGAATCCACTCTTGAGGCTCTGTCTGGTGATGTTACTTTCTCTACCGAAGAAAGTGGCATTACTGTTTCCAAGGAGGGAAGGTGGGGCTTATTGGATGGTCGAATGTTGGCACGAGTCTTCCACTTCTTAAGGTCTGATTTGAAGTCCCTCGTCTTTGCGTCCATGACATGCAAGCATTGGAAAGCGTCTATAAACTTTTACAAAGAAGTCTCGAGAAATGTCAACTTGTCATCCCTTGGTCATTCTTGCACAGATTCCATAATGTGGAACATTGTGGTAGGTTTGGTATAAATTTTTCATTTAACTTTGTCAGGAAAGTTTCATTGTTTTTCTGATCTTTAATCTGATTATTTGCTTGCAGAATACTTACAAGAAAGACAAGATCAAATCTATGATTCTAATGGGTTGCACCAACATTACTGCTGACATGCTAGAGAAAATTCTTCTTTCATTTTCTGGTTTATCTACACTAGACATTAGAGGGTGCAATCAGTTTGAGGAGCTGACTCCTAAATTTACCAATTTGAAATGGATCAAGAGTCGAAATTCACGCATAACTAAAATTGCAGACGAGCCACATAAAATCAGAAGCCTCAAGCAGATTAGTGATCATTCTCTGTCTGGTTCTAAGGCCAGTAGTTTAGGTATTAGGGATGATTTTGGTGAGCTGAAGGTTTATTTTGATAGTGTGGACAAGAGAGACACAGCGAAGCAATTATTCCGTCAAAACTTATACAAGCGTTCAAAATTATATGATGCTAGAAAGTCCTCTTCTATTCTCTCTAGAGATGCTCGTACAAGACGATGGTCAATTAAGAAATCTGAAAGTGGTTACAAAAGGATGGAGGAATTTCTTGCTTCAAGACTGAGGGAAATTATGAAGGCAAATGCTTGTGACTTTTTTGTCCCCAAGGTACATGAATAATTTCTGCAATAAATTCTTTTAAAGTAACTATGACTCAATTGTTTTTTTGTTATTTATGATTTCTTATGTTTTATTTGCTTATAGGTTGCAGAAATTGAGGCTAAAATGAAAAGAGGTTATTACAATGGACATGGGTTGAGCTCTGTGAAGGAGGACATACGGAGAATGTGCCGTGATGCAATGAAGTAAGTTTATGCTCTCTGTTTTCTCCTTTTCCTTCATATGAATGAGGTTTTTGTCATATAATCCCCTGTCCCTTTGACATGTAATAAGAAAAGTTGATGCTGTAATTAATGTGTTCATTTTGTGTATGACTATTACTAAATTTCCCTTTGTTTATAAATGCATTCAGTATTGACTTTTCATCGTGCAAGACAAATTAGTAGTATTAATTTTAGATACATTTTTTCAAAGAATGCTTATATTTTGGGACAATCCCCCCACACCCAAATTGGTGCTTATAAATAGGGATGGAGTGTGTATATTTCTTAACTTATGTGGGCTCACAACAAAAATACAAAAGATGATATGTTTTTGAGGCTTTGGCTAACATGGAAGACTTCACTAAGTCTTTCATGGTGCACAAGTTTCGAATATTATTATAACGAATACGAATTTTATAAAATCTATCGTTGAATTGAAAGTTTATATCATATAGATCATCCATAAATTTTTTAAAAAAAAAATTAAAAATTAATTGATATGTTATTGAGACTCATCAAGATTAACAGTATTCAATTAAAATTCATAAACCGTTAATTTTGATGGGTCACAATAACATATCAAATGATTTTCGATTTCTTTAAAAAAAATTATGGACGATCTATATGATATAAACTTTCAATCCAACGGTGGATTTTGTAAAATTCGTATTCGTTATAATAATATGAGCAACTTGTGCATGGTGCACAATTTGGGCTACTTATGCACATGTTAGAAGCAGCCTGTTTTTGAAAGAGAGTATGGAAAATAATAGAATTGTGCTAGGAGCGAATCAATTCCATTATGATATTCGGAGAATGGATTCACTCTTCCAAGGGATAAGTTCCCCTTACAACCTACAGCAGTTCCATTACAATTCTCCAATGGCCTCCTTTTCAATTTTCCTTGTTTATTTATACTCTACTAATTACCCACCTACAGGCTACAGCATTATAACCAGTGTAATTAGTTCCTCACTCTTATACAAATTCTCTCTTTCCCTTACACCCCTTTTTCTCCTTCTAGAATACACTTTAAATACTCTGTCTTCCTTCATCAATGATTGGTTGGAGACTTTGCATACAGCTTAGTTCTTTTGGGTCCTCACATTTTCATGAAAATTTATAATATTATATGATGTGGCTGGGTGCTTCTGTTCATGGATTTGTTCATTCATCACATATTGCTTGGGTCATTGAAGTGTGATTTTTTCCAATTATTTATTTAATAATTTATTATATGCATATTGATTACAGGGCAAAGAATCGCGGTGATGCTAATGATATGAATCATGTTATCTCATTATTTATTCAGCTTGCAACACGGTTGGAGGAGAGTTCTAAATATGTGAATGACAGAGATGCACTTTTGAAGTTATGGGGAAATGGTTTACCCTCCGCATTCTGTTCTAGTTCCTCCAAGTACAAGAAGAATAGATTAGTGAATGACAGAAAGTATAGAAGTGATGACATGCATGGTGGTTTGGATAATGGACAGTGTGCTTCTGATAGAGAAATCAGAAGGCGTTTATCAAAGTTGAATAAAAAATCTATGGACTCAGAGAGTGACACATCTGATGACCTTGATAGATCTTCTGAAGATGGCAATAGTGATGGGGATACTTCATCCTCCAATACTGATAGTGACCAAGAAGTTCATTTAGAGAGTCGAACCAGGGAGTCAAAAGGAAATGGATACTTAACACCTAATGATGAGTTGGATTTCATTACTGATGAGCGTGAATGGGGAGCTCGCATGACAAAAGCAAGTCTGGTTCCTCCTGTTACTAGGAAATATGATGTCATTGATCAATATGTCATTGTAGCTGATGAGGATGATGTGAAAAGGAAGATGCGGGTTTCATTACCAGATGACTATGCCGAGAAGTTAACTGCACAAAAGAATGGCACTGAGGAGTCTGATATGGAACTTCCTGAAGTCAAGGGTTACAAACCCAGAAAAATGCTTGAACATGAGGTTGTTGAGCAAGAGGTTTATGGAATTGATCCCTATACACACAATCTTTTACTTGATTCTATGCCAGATGAATTAGAATGGTCTCTACAAGAGAAGCATGTGTTTATAGAAGACACACTCCTTCGGACATTGAATATGCAAGTTAGGCATTTTACTGGAACTGGAAGCACTCCAATGAGCTACCCTTTGCAGCCTGTTGTCCAAGAGATTGAAAAGAGTGCAGTGGAGCACTGTGACACAAGAATGATCAGTATGTGTCAAGGGATCCTAAAAGCCATAGACAGACGTCCTGATGACAAATATGTAGCTTATAGAAAGGTATATGCTCTTTATGAATTTATACATGCATGCATGCATACATACATATATACATCCTTTCGTTTATGCATTTATGAAGCACTAAAACTCAAAGGTTAGCTTACACCGACTCTCGTTCAAGGTGACTTCATTTCACTACTAAGTTCACTTTGTTTCCTTCTTTGAGCTGCCTATAACTGTCTATTGATCTGGATCACGCAGGGACTTGGTGTTGTTTGCAATAAGGAAGAAGGCTTTGGTGAAGATGATTTTGTTGTGGAGTTTCTTGGAGAGGTATGGCTATCTATATCTATGTGTATCTACACTAATGTATCTAATGGTGAGAGTAGAAAATATGGTTATTCCATATTTGCCATCATCATCAAACTATTTATGATTGATTGCTGCACATTTGAAAATACACATGCAGTATTAGATGATTTATTTTGTGATGTTTGGCTTTAAAATTGAGGTCTTAATCTTTATTCTTCTTTGCTTTATGACAATTTTTTAATCATTTGTTTATATATATATATATATATATATATATATATATATATATATATATATATATATATATATATATATATATATGAAGTTTTTATCTTCTTCACTTGGTGTGCGCTATGTTGTTTAGAAACCTAGTCTTAATACAATGGCTGGGAATTTTTATTTCTCTTATATTTACGTAGTTTTTACTTTTAACAGGTGTATCCTGTGTGGAAGTGGTTTGAGAAACAAGATGGGATACGATCTCTGCAAAAAAACAGCAAAGATCCAGCACCAGAATTTTATAACATATACCTTGAGAGGCCAAAGGTGCATGATGATTCAGAATTTTTGTTGTTTTAACTTTCTCTTGTTTACCAATCTATCAACTTTGTGGACTAGCCTAATCTTCATTTACATGACAGGGTGATGCTGATGGTTATGACTTAGTTGTTGTTGATGCTATGCATAAGGCTAACTATGCCAGTCGAATATGTCATTCATGCCGACCTAATTGTGAAGCAAAGTAAGTTCATTTGTCTTCTACAGTTGTTTCCAATATGTTTGCTGACTTGTTAAGAACTAGATGATTGTTTTGTTTATTTTCATACAGTTTTTAGCTTTTTCAGTGCATAATTGTATATTTTAGGAAATTCATATGCTTAAAAAAATTTATGTGCACCCATTACCTACTGCAATCATGATAGTTTTCGTTGTACACATTATATCCATTGTGAGGCATTTATGTTTTTGCCAAGTGTGGGTCCACCTTCCTTTTAATTCCTCTCTCCATCGGTCCCAGTCAAAATTCCCATGCCCCACCCTTCCCGGTTCTTGTATGCTGTATTGCCATATGAAACCCAGGTGTCGAATTAAACAGTGAGTCCGGAATCAACTGAAAAATTTACACATTTAATCTTCAATTAGAGTGTGTCTTTGGAATATTATTTAGAGGCAGATGATTATAATATATTTATAGTTAACTATTTCTTTAAACTTATTTGAATGGATTTGTGATTAGTCATTATCTTTTCCATTTGTATTTTCAGAGTTACTGCTGTAGGTGGTCATTATCAAATTGGTATTTATAGTGTTCGTAAAATTCAGCATGGCGAGGAGATCACATTTGATTACAATTCGGTTACAGAGGTTTGTCCGGCTGCTCGTCAAGTTTCTGCATTGTCAAAGGAAAATATTTCTGCTTTATATTTTTGTCTAATGAATACCTGTTTCATCACACTGCAGAGCAAGGAGGAATATGAAGCATCAGTCTGTTTATGTGGAAGCCAAGTTTGCCGCGGGAGCTATCTAAATCTGACTGGTGAAGGGGCTTTCCAAAAGGTTTGACAAATCTTTAACTTTTAAGTGCTGATAAAAGATAGAACTATAATTTTAAAAAGCACAGATGTCAAAATAGACTCCCTTATTGGTGTTGGGTACTCATTTGACACAATTGGATACTTCTGGCTGCATTCTGCTGTCCTTTTATTTGTTTTCACATCATTATGATTTGTGAGTGAGATTTTACAACAGATAAATTATTAGTCTAGGAAGTGTAGATACTACAACACACTGACAGTCTGACATAAGGACAAACACATTTCTAGAACTGTAGGACAAGACATGGCTAGGATACATTAAAAGAAATAAATTTTCTGTGTTATAATCAACCAATAGAATGCCACTCCCTTACAATAATTAGGTTGTTGTGCATATTGCCTCAAATCTACTGTTGAATCAAAGGATTAAACACATTGATATAGGTTGTTGTGCATATTGCCACTAACTTCATAAATTCAAAGGATCATTTGGAAGATGTCTTCACTAAGTCATCAAAAGATCCTGAACTTATTGTATATAATTTATATGTTCTAGCTTGAGGGAGAGTGTTAAAGATAACATGATTATTCACCGTTTCTTTGTTTTAAGGGTAGAGTGTCACAGTAAATCCTTGTATTATGAATATTTGTATTTATATCAATATTTTCTAGTGTAGTTCAAACACAGATCAAATTAATTCTAAAGTATCTGGTTATATTTCACAATGTTGTGCCACACACACACACACACACATACACATACACGTATTATAGTATGGTATTAGTTTCTTTTGTATCCATGCTGCTTAGGGCAAAATTCAAGAAGTCTCAGCATGCTTACCATATTTCCTCTGTTCTTATCTATATGAAACCCTAGAGTTGTTGTAATAATTGTAGTAGTCCTGTTTTTTATTGTAATTTATTTTACCTGCCCATTTTAGCTGTTGACTGGAGTATTTTCTGTCCTCTCAGGTACTGAAGGAATGGCATGGGATTCTTGATTGTCATTATTTGATGCTAGAAGCCTGTGAATTAAACTCCGTTTCTGAAGAGGACTATAATGACTTGGGAAGAGCGGGTTTAGGAAGTTGTTTGCTTGGAGGCTTGCCAGATTGGCTAGTTGCTTATGCGGCTCGCCTTGTATGTGCCTTGCTTCCTCCATGTTGTTGATGTTTTTCACATTCTACCTTCTTTTATTCTTTATTTTTTTCTGACACTTGTGCTTTGGTGTAGGTGAGATTTATTAATTTTGAAAGAACAAAACTTCCTGAGGCAATTCTAAAGCATAATTTGGAAGAAAAAAGAAAATATTTTTCGGAGATATGTCTTGAAGTTGAGAGGAGTGACGCAGAGGTTCAGGTGTGCTCTTTGTTTCTCTTCCAGTAATTTATTATCAAATTAAGACTAGTTTAAATAACATTTATTTCCTTTCCTACGTCTCTTTATGACTCAGGCTGAGGGTGTATACAACCAGAGGCTTCAGAATCTTGCAGTCACTCTTGATAAGGTGATTGTGCTTCCCATTTTGCTCTGTATTTTCCAGTTATATTATTCTAGATTTTAATGAAGGAAGAAGGCTTTGCATTTAAAATATTGTCCTAAAAGAGTAATGGCAATTGGCAAATGTTAACTTTTGTGGTTAGTATCACTGCTAACAAGTACCACACTGAGCCAATACATTTTTATGATAAGCTGCATGGCACTGCATTCTATAGAACATTTGATTCTATGTGACTACACTCTGTAATGTGAAGTGGATTGTGTATTACACTCTTTTCTATGCAACTACACTCTTCTCTATGTAACTACACTCTTTTGCTCTGTACATTCAGATCTCATTAAATAGCTGTATTTTGCAAGTAAATTTTGTTTCCTGTTTGAAAATGATGTTAATCATTGAGTTGCATTACAGGTAAGGTATGTTATGAGATGTATATTTGGTGATCCAATGAAAGCTCCACCTCCTCTTGAGAAGCTCAGTCCTGAAGCAGTTGTTTCATTCCTCTGGAAAGGAGAGGATTCATTTGTTGAGGAGCTTCTTCAGTGCATGACCCCTCATGTGGAAGAATCTTCCTTGAATGATCTCAAGTCCAAAGTTCGTGCCCGTGATCCTTTGAGTTCTAAAGATATTCAGAAAGCGGTGCAAAAATCTCTGTTGTGGTAAGTGCTGGCACTCCGAATTTGTGTGTAATTTGTCCTACTGGAACTTGCCATCTTTACGTTGTTACTTTATCTCATTTTGAAGGTTGAGAGACGAGGTTCGAAATCTTCCCTGTACATACAAATGTCGGCATGATGCTGCTGCTGACTTGATCCACATTTATGCTTATACCAAGTACTTCTTCAGAGTACTGGTATGTTCCTCTACTGTTAATGTCTATTTGCTCCGTAATATAGTCTAAATGCTTACTCTTCCTATCATTTTTAGTTTTAGTTTAAAATTGAAGTTATTTTTGTGTGTGCAGGATTATAAAACTATTACTTCACCACCTGTCTATATTAGTCCACTTGACTTAGGTCCCAAGTGTGCTGACAAATTGGGAGCAGGATTGCAGGAGTATCGGAAGATATATGGTCAAAATTATTGTTTAGGGCAACTGATATTTTGGCATAATCAGAGTGATGGGGAGCCTGATTGTACCCTGGCTAGAGCCAGCAAGGGTAGCTTGTCATTGCCAGACATCAGTTCCTTTTATGCCAAGGCTCACAAGCCTTCACGGCAACGTGTTTATGGTCCAAAGACGGTCAGATCTATGTTGGCAAGAATGGTTAGTTTTCTTCACGCACATTTGTTTCAAATATGGTTTTGTAGTTAGTTTTACTTTATATTTATTTATACAAGCCTAATTCCTCCCCATTCAAAACTGTAATCTTTTAGTCACACAGTAGTAATTCCAACTTAGTTTTCTTCACGCACATTTGTTTCAAATATGGTTTTGTAGTTAGTTTTATATTTATTTATACAAGCCTAATTCCTCCCCATTCAAAACTGTAATCTTTTAGTCACACAGTAGTAATTCCAACTTAGTTTTCTTCACGCACATTTGTTTCAAATATGGTTTTGTAGTTAGTTTTACTTTATATTTATTTATACAAGCCTAATTCCTCCCCATTCAAAACTGTAATCTTTTAGTCACACAGTAGTAATTCCAACTATGTAATTGGAATTAATTGAGTTCTGAAACATGGTAGTTACTGGGTGGTTATAAACTACTCCGTATTGTTTAGTTGGTTGTGGCCAAATTTGGTAGTAAAAAAGAAACCGACTGTTATGAGTGTTTCTGGATTAAATCTTGTTTAAGCATTTCATGTTTATTTTCTCTTTTTGTTACCATTACAGCTGTAAATAAAATGTAGGAAAATACTACCTGTCTAGTTCTTTGACAATCATGGTATTTAGTTTGTGGTACTGTATGTTTCATGGTAATACTAATTGTTACCTGCCAGGCCATTGCGTGCTACTGGGCTTTTTAGCATGTAATCTGTTTAATTCTTTGGAGATTGAGTGCTCTCTGTACAAAATGCTTTCTGTAGTCTTTGCTGCTGGTGATTAAACATATGCTGCTTTTTTTTTTTTTTTTTTTTATCCAGGAGAAGCATCCCCAGAGACCTTGGCCCAAAGACCAGATTTGGTCATTCAAAAGTAGTCCTAAATTTTTTGGTAGCCCAATGTTAGACGCTGTAATTAATAATACTCCACTGGATAGAGAGATGGTTCACTGGTTGAAGCACAGACCTGCTATATTCCAGGCCATGTGGGACCAGTGAAATTTTGCATGGTTTTGCTGAAGAAGACAGAGCCATTCTGGTCAAACCTTTGTGGTTCATCATTCAGAGCTGCCTGCCTCTTTTACCGTGGGGAGTCTGTACATTATTAATTCTAAGCATAATTCCTTGTTCCGCATTTTCCGTCATTATTGTGTACAGTTAGTTTTCTTAGCCTTTGATTTGTAATTCATTTGGTTGTAGGACATTATTTTACTCATAATAGGAAATGAAATGAAGGAAAAAAAAAAGGTTTAATTCGAGGTTTTTGCTGTCTTCTCATATTTTCCGATAAACTGAACTGAGCATATTTTCACATGCTTGGACGTGGAGTATTTAAATTTACTTTGCATTGTCTCAGTGACGACTATAAAATTTCAGATTTGTAACCTGAGATTATCTGAATCTGCCTTTGAACATTTTGGATGAATGGGTCTTATAGTTGACCGAACATGAAGAGGACTAATAACTTCCAAACTGTTTATATTTATAATATCCCTATTCTAGTTGTTCTCCCAACTTTTTGGATCTATCTTCAACAGCTCTAATTACACATTAATGATCCTAATGATCCTTGGATTGTAATTCTGAGACTTCAATGAAACCTTATTTCCATGGGATCAAAAGGGCGGAAAATTTTCTTTAAGTAGGGCATAAGTTTTTGGTCAAGCTCTTTTCAGCCGTAGCCTTGTTGATATTCATGCTTTGGCTTGAAAATTCACTTGGACAAGACATTGTAGAGTAGATGAATATATCTAGAAAAACATCATACAGGGGTTGCAAACATGCAGTTGAAAATGCTTTTCCAGAAATCTATGTAATAATTCTCTGTAGACTCAACTTGTACAGTTGGACACATTTCTCTTCTAAGATTATGAGGTTTTTCTGAAGCTAGTAGTTCTAAACTTTTTTTGTTTTGAAGTTGCTTGTATTGTCTATGATCCGTATCAAAATGTTGTAGAGATGGGGGAAATCTAGTCAAAGCTTTGCAAACTGTCTAAGAAATGTAAGGTGAAAAAAACTTTACAAGAAACGCCAATTTTTTATTTTTTAATTTTTTTTTTTATAAAGGAGCATCGAATGAAGATTGAAAGGCCTATTGATAATTTAAGGAACTGCTGGTTCTTTGTATACCCTTGACCCTTCATCTTGTGAAGAAGAACACTTTCTTCTTTCTATGCACAAAGGTTGGACAGATATTGTAAGGTTCTTGGTTAAGATGGTTTCTAATTAGTGTGTCGTGAAGCATCATGCAGAAAGATGGACCACTTCCTGAACCATGCGCGTTTTCGGTAGGTCTTGTAACAAGTCTGTGTCACATTGGAAGGGAAATTGACAAATTAAGCAGTGTAATTTCAATCATAGATTTCTTTCTAAAGAAAATGTCCCTCAACTGTATTTAAAATTTATATTATCAACTCAAACTTACAGCACATTTATGCCTCAGGTTAAAATATTACTATATTAATACTAATCCTAAACAAATGATACCAAAAAAAAAAAATTACATACTGTGCACAGGTCTCAATCTATTTTGACTATTAAAAGCAATAATTCATCGGCAAATTTTCCAAATGAATTAAAACAAAAAAGGCCTTCTGCAGTTGAGTTTGAGTCTCTTGTGTTATTCAAGAGGAATATTTTGTTTTTTACGAACGTTATTCAAGAGGGACAGTGCATACAAAAACAAATATATAAGTCTAAATGTAGCCCGAGACTAATTGGGATGTTTATTTTTCTTTGGTATCTCTAGGATTTAGGAACGCTTTCTCAAACTTGACAATAAGTCAAAAATTATAAATTATCCCGTATGCTAGTGTCACGTAGTGTGAAACAGAATCACGTGAAATCATCAAAGTTCAAGATTGTTACTATACACTCTTTCTCAAGCTTTTCATCATATATTTCATGGCTAAGGTTAGGGGACCATTTTCACAAGTGGTTCATCGTGGACAAGTGAGATACTGAATATAAATTTTACGAAATTCATTATTGAATTGAAAGTTTATATCGTATAGATCATGCATAAACTTTTTAAATTTTTTGAAAATTATTTGATATGTTATTGAGACCCATCAAGATTCACGTTATTTAATAAATGGTTAATCTTGATGTGTCTCAATAACATATCAAATGATTTTCAATTTTTCTAAATTTTTCTATGGATGACCTATATGATATAAACTTTGAATCCAACGGTGAATTTTGTAAAATTCGTATTCGTTATAATGTTATTCACGACTGGTCCACCATGGACCACTTGATAAAGTGGTTCATATTAGAATTTACCTATATTTCATATTTAATTCAATCTCGGGTAATATTATGATATTGATGCGAAATTCACATAAAAGATAAAATATTTATTTGAAGTGTTCAATCTCATTAATGTTTTGATCAATACTTATATTTTGCAGATCAAACAACTCCTTAATATACAACGATATTTAGACACAAAAGTTGCAGACACCTCACAAAAATACTTTCTATTCAAATGTTGATTTGAATCATTTGATTGAAAAAGAAAAAAAAAATTGGAAAATCAAAATGGTATAATGTACGATTTCTTATCTAAACTTTTTGTGCTAAAATAACATTTTTAATTTATAAATTTAAACCAGCTGGTTATCACTGAGTGAGGTAACCAAAAAACATACTAGTACTACTACCTAAAAGTCAAAGAACCAAACCTTCCATCATTCACATTCACATTTAAGTATGATGAGCTCATGCTTTACTGACAAAGGAATCCAAGAATGGAGAAAAAGTAGACAATAAAGCAAATATAAAGTTTGCATTGCAGTGTATGTGAGTGTGTAGAGAAAATAAGCTTTACCCATTTTTCTTAGCTCCTACAGAGTACTTTTTTATTTTTTTCCACTTATATACACTCCCACTACATTTATTTTCCCACTGTTTCTAATCTTAGAACTTTGTTTACAAATTAAACCAGCTAGAAGAACCGAAAGAAAATCCCAGAATTATTTGTCCTATACACAAATGGCTAGAGTAGGAGGCATTTTTTTTTGTCTCCTAATTGTAATCATGGATGTTGCTGCTGGGATTCTTGGCTTTGAGGCTGAAATAGCACAAAACAAGGTATGTATGGTTCTAGCCAACTCTATTTTTGATGAAATTAGAATCTTCTCTTTTCAAGATCAAACCATAAGTTAATAAATACTATAGATATTACACATGAATAAAAGAAACACAAGCTACGTCACTAATTTTTTTGAATGACAAAACGAATCATTTTAAAAACAATATTAATAGATTTAGGAGATACAATATTATTATGTATAATTTTTTGAACTCTTTGTCGAAGACTCACGACCATTACTTTAGTACTAAGAAATCAAAAGTGTCAAACATATAGAAAACATCTTGAAAAGATTTTCGGAACATGCTTCTCTTTTATTTATTTATTTATTTATTTATTTTTTTTTTTTTAAATAACAAATGTTAATTGTTAGTTTGGTATCATCGACACTTCTGATAGAAGTTGAGTTCATTGTATGATATGTGTTCGTATATGTGTATGTGCTGGATAGAGGTGGGAATAGGCTAGGCCGAGCTAGGCTTTGCCAAGCCTGAGCCTGGCCTGTCAAAAAATCGAAGGTCTGAGCCTGGCCTGTGGCCTATCATAGGCTTAAATTCTAGGCCTGAGCCTGACCTTTTGAAAGTCTGATGTGGCCTGTTAGCCTGTTTAAAAGCCTATTTCATATGAACATATTTAAATAAATAATTATATTTATTTTGAAATATACTTATGAACTAATAAAATAATGTTCCATTTGATATTTTAGAGAATTTGACTATATATGTCATCATATTTCAATTCTAGTTTATAATAATACATTTATATATGTTAAAAACTAATGTAGATTAATAAACTTAAATTACTTAAAAAGTTAATAGATTTATAATTTAATCAAAGTATAAATTTTAATATATAAATAATAATCGTAATAAAAATATTATTCATGTTAACTTAAATAGGCCGGCCTAGTAGGCCTCAAAGGCTTTTTTAATGGCCTGCGGCCTGGCCTTTTTTTAGCTAAATAGGCTTATAAAAAAGCATTGGTCTGCTCTATTTAAAGAAATAGGCTGGCCTGACCTGAGCCTATGTAGGCTAGGCCTTAAGGCCATGTAGGCCGGCCTGGCCTGTTCCCACCTCTAGTGCTGGATTTAGATTGCATGCAGTCAAACCTGCATGCAGTCAGGGAAGATTTAGACGTCCGATTAAAGAAATCTAAACCGTCCGATCTTAATTGCACGACCAGATCATCCCTGCTTGACAACTGCATGCAATCCAGATCTAATTGTGCTTCATAAACCATTACTTGTTATTTTGTTATTGAGATTTTTTTATGAGTTCAATTAAGAAATTTGTTGTTATAAGTACAACTATGCATTATGTGCATTGTGAATTAATCTATGTTAATATAATGTTTATAAAAAAAAAATCTATGTTATAATAATACTTATTTAATTTTTAACAAGCAGGTTAAGCATTTGAAGGTGTGGATATTTGAGTGTAGACAGCCAAGTCATGATGCCTTCATGTTAGGGTTGGGTGCAGCAGTGCTTTTGGGATTATCCCATGTTATAGCAAATTTGTTGGGTGGCTGCAATTGTGTTTGTTCTCAACAAGAGTTTGAGAAAGCTTCCTCCAATAGGCAACTCTCAGTGGCTTGCCTTATTTTAACCTGGTACTGTATCTCTGCCACTATTACATTGTCTTTTCTGTACTTCTAAAATGATGAAGTACTCGTCCTGGATACGTACCAAGTACCATGGACGCGTGCGCGGTACTTGTACTATACGTACCGATTCGTATCCATTTATTTTTGTTATATTTTAATTATCTCTCACTTTTAATGAAAATAGTGGATGCGACAAAAAAGTAAATCTATGAAGCATGATGATATTAATTCACTCAATTTCTATTTTTTTATATTTTATATTAATGTACCCATACCCTTGAATTTTTACAAAATGCCGTATTCCGTATCCGTACCTATGCATCATAGACTGCCTTGTAAAAACCATTGTATTGAAAACAATTATGTGTATTTTGATTTCTGGTTAAAAACCTCAACTTATACATATATAATGCTAGAATTAAAGGATCATTGACTAAATATGTAAACATTTTTTTTAGTTTATCCTTATGATTGTGTTGTTGATCAATGATCAGGGTGGTGGTGGCCATTGGATTGTCCATGCTGGCAATAGGGGCTATGTCAAACAACAGGGCAGATGGTTCATGTGGTTTCTCACATCATCACTTCCTGTCCATTGGTGGCATTTCTTGTTTTGTTCATGGTTTATTCTGTGTCATATATTACATTTCTGCCACTTCCTCCATGGATCAGTAGGATCTGGATTCTCTCCTGCCATTATTCCTCTTCTGTTTCTTGTCCTGCATTGATCTGAGCCGTCCATCTACTAGTCCATGTTGACTGCTACAGTAAATTTAAATCAATGACTAAAATTTGCGCAGCACCATCCAGTGGCTGGAGAGTATGCGGTTCCGAATTTTGTAACATAATAACATCAACTTTCTTTTGAAATCACATATGTTAGTATTATTAGTTTTAGGTTGAAGAAACATAGTGTGGAAGATAAGAGAAATGTAGAAATATTAATGTCTTTTGCTACAATATTTAAATTAGAGTGTGTTTGAGTGTCTTTGAATGAAGTAATTAGAAATTTGAAAAGTTTAATAGTAATTAGGAAATGGAAATCTCTTTGAGTCTATTGAATGACAAACATATAAATGGAGTAACCAACTTGATCAACGTTATGTAATGACAAAGATTATTTTGAATTTTTTTAATCTGATAGACTAAATTGATTCAACTGTCAAAAGACAAGGACCATTTAGGTAAATTTAGTCTTTTGACGGTTGAATCTATTAATTATCGTATCAACGGTATATACTATCATCTTTTCCCATTTATGTTCAAATTTCAATGAACTTGTTGAAGGTTAAAATAAAAACACAGAATATGAGATAATGACGATGACAACGACGATGATGAAACACCACACTTGGTACATTTTATAATAACATTCATCACTGTACAGGATATAATATACCCACATTAGCACACAACAAATTCATCATCAAAGCACTTACATGCATAGCTACAACTTCATATTCCACACATCAAATGTGCGACAAAGTAATTAATTTTAGCCGTCCGAGATCTTAAACCAATGAGGTAGAGTGCGAGCAGACTGCTATCAAGATCAAAACAATGACTGGATCCCTAAAACTCATCATCGTCGTCGTCATCAGAGCTAGAATAATCCACTCTCCGCTCTGCAATAGCTGGAAACAGTCGCCTATGTAGATCAGAAGCTGACGTCGGTTGCTGTGATGGCGACGATTGATGATTTTTGGCACTCGGTGAAGATGGCACCGACGCTGACAAAGACTCTTTCTTAGCGGAATCCTTCATCGCCTTTAATGCAGCTTCCTTAACCTCCTTACAAACCTTATCTAATATGAACAAGAAATCACGCACAATCGTAAACAGGCGCAACCCTTCATCTTTCCCTGCATTCCCATGAAAATAATCCGCCGTACTCTTAACTAATGCCATTATTCTTTTTTCTTCTTCAACAAGAAACATCACCTCTCCTTTCGCATGATCCATAAACTTCTCTAAACAACTTTGAAACTCAGTCCCTTCCAAATTCTTAAGCTCATTGTTCATAAACTCCTGAGTCTTAACCAACGAGTGACCGAGTTTCAAAACTGTGCTGGTCAATGCATCACCGTCTATTAATGCTGCTTTTCTAACATCTTCGAGTTCACTGTTTAAGCTTGAAACTACTTGAAGTCCAAGACTACGATAATGTTCTTCTGAATTTTCGTTTTCATATTCTACATCATCGGTTCCTACGCTTGAAATGCTTCTGCTTGCTCTTTCAGTTCTTACTACTCTTATTCCTTCAGAACGTATAATTTCTTGAACCACAAAATGTAACAATGTTGTTTTTCCGTCTGTTCCTTTTACGTCAGAAAGTTTTAAAAGTGTGTCGAGCCTAAATGCTTGAGCGCCCCCCCGGTAGGTACCATCATTCATACGATTGCCGGTTTTGAGTACTGCTTCTAGTAGTTTTAAGAATAATCTGCTTTTTCTCAACTTGTCGCAAGCAACCTGCCATTAATAAGATGAAACAAAATAATTAACCATATTCATATGTTTGCAGCACCTTTATTTATCACAGAAATGATTCATTCATAGATAAGTGCATGCTATGGTTTTAAATTGCAGTTATGGACACAATTGCAATTATGCTGCTAAAATGCGCGAAAATGTGGCTGAAATATTGTCAAAATTGAATCATCAAGTAGTATGCTAAATGAGTCAAACTTGGCTCGTTTTATATCTCATTGTAAATCATGTTTAATGATATATTTTTGAAATAAAAATTGTTCTAAATAGTTTAGTATATATGAATACACACATTAAAGATTCAAAGTAAATTTGTAGGAGTTTGAGTGATTACCTCTAATGTTGCGAAGGAATCCTTAATGCTTGAAACCTCTTCTCGAAGAATAAGCATGAACATGAGACATTCAAGACGTTGGAAAGCAAATGGAATTTCAACCAATACTTTGAGAAACCTCTCTGCCGGGCCTAATTGAGTTAGTTCTCCAGAAAATAACCTAAGTTTCAGTTCTTCTTCTTGTGTTGGTGCCATCTTCAACAATGTTTGGATAAGCTCCAAAGGAATCTCATTACCTGATTCAGTCAATTATACTCCGTAATGAGTTTGTTTTGTAATTTTCAAATCTTAATCCGAGGGAATGCTAAAAAGATATACATGTTCTAAATTTATTGCTTGAGGGTATAGTTCTAAACCGCAGCCGCAACTGCAGTTGCAATATAACGATTTTAGAGGTCTCTGCGACTGCAATTGCAGCTGCATCACCGAAGTTTACAGCAATATTAAGGTTCAGAATGTAACCGCATGCACAATTTTTAACCATAGGAACAACTTTATGAATCTAACTCCACTATGTGAGTCCTAACACATTCATAAAAAACCGTTATCATAGTGAAAGTATATCATGTTACCTTCGTTAAGTGCATCAACAACTTCTACTGTTGTCACATTCAAAGCACGTAAAAGAATTGATAAATTTTGTGCTTTCCTAGGGTCAATAATCTGAATATACTGTACTGAAGTATCCGCAGAAGCTGAATCTTTTCTCCGTTCGTTTTTGTTCTGGTTTGTGAATCCGAATAATGACTCCATCATTTCTTCATCGAACCTGATAAGTAGTCATAAATGTCAGAATGTTTTCATATAAACTATAAGTTTTTTTTATCATAAGCTATCTTAGAGAGCTTGTGGAAAATAATCCGATAACAACTTATGGACATGTCATAAGTTGTTTTTTTAAGCTCTTTCAAATAATTCATCCAAACATGGCAAAGAGTTAGTATTCTTACACAAACGACCCTGCATTGATCTCATGCCACACCATTGATTGATCAGGTTTTGCATTAACCTTCTCCCAGAAAAATGGCTTTAGTTTAGGCTTTTGAGCATCACCTTCAGAACTTACTTCTTTTGCTTGTGCAAGAGGTATACCTTTGTTTTTACCAGCCATTGGTTTGGGAGGAGGAGCAGGTGGTGGATGGCCAGCTCTTGGAGGTGGTGGAGGACGAGAAGCAAGAGGAGGTGGCTGTGGTGGAGGAGGTTTCGGAAGACCAGGAGTCGGCAGAAAACCAGGAGGCGGCGGAAGAGGACCAGGAGGCGGCGGCAGAGGACCAGGAGGTGAAGGGGCTGGTTTTTCAGAAGAAGTTTCTGTTACTTGTTGTCTCATATCTTCTGTTGCTGCTGCTGCTGCTGCTGCTGCTGCTGCTGTTGATGTTGTTGTTGTTGTTGTTGTAGTTGTTGTTTCTGCTGCTGTTTCTGTTGCTGTAGTTATTTTTTCGACTAGTGAAGAATCGTTATTATTTTCGGCCTTAATGGACAAACTTTTAACATTAGATGTATTCCTTCCTTTATTAAAAGGACATCCTTTGTTAATATCACATTCTTCTTTATTATTAATACTTCCCAATCGAACAACCCTCGGTGTACCTGAAGTAATAGGAAGAACAAAACGAATGTGTCACATTAAAGGACTAAGTGTATTACTTTGATGCCTAAATATATGAGACAATGTAACTGTAGTTCGCAAATGTATTGTAATTATAAAATCATCCATTTTAGGGACTAACTAGACACTTAAAAAGCATGAACATGTATAAACATACCTCCAGAATAATCGCCCGAGGTTAATACGAGCAAAGGTCCGTCATCTTTGTTGGCCTCGCGATAGCAAAGGGATAATCCAATAAAGATTATGATTCCTGAGATAACAACAGCTAAAATAATTGTATCCTTCATTGTTGAGTCATTATTAGAAGAAGGTGGAGAAGTTGGAGCATCTGTTTTAGGTTTTAATTTACGAGAAGGATCACTAGATTTACTCGGTGGAGGTGGAGACGACGCAACACTATCTGGAGTAAATGGTAAATATTCAAATTCATGCTCATGTGTTGGTGTCGGTGAAGGTGAAGAAGCACTTGCTGGTGTCGGTGATGGTGAAGACAAAGAAGCACTTGCTGGTGTTGAAACATGAATTTCTGCTACCATTTTAGTACTAGGACTTGGTGATATGTGATTTTGTCGTGATTCAGAAATCGAACTTGTTATCAAATGAGGATGATCGTTTCTTGACACTAAGGTTGGTTTAGAACGTTCTCTTATCAAGTATCTTGAAGTAATTTTTACTTCAGAAATAGGAGCAGGAGGAGTAGCACTTGTTCTTATGCAATCCATAACTTTTTTTCTCATATGGAGAGGTAATGATTCTGTTGCTTTGTGAATATTGTTTTCTGTCGAAAGAATAGACCGCAAGTCACTGCTTTCTTCTACATCATTGTTCTTCTCTATCAATTGTTTAATGCAATGTTTCCACACTTTCTCTTCCTGCATCAACAAAATGAGAGGATAGTGCCATTCAATATACCTCAAAAAGATTGACTAATTTATCTCATGATGATTACATATGAAGCATCAACACAGATACTCTATACAATACAAACACTAGTACATAGACGCCATTGATAATTTTAGAAAACAGAAGTTATTATTGCATGTAATCACGCACGAGTGTGCTGTCGGACACACCTTCAATATAAAGTGTCTGTGCTATATTCCAAAAGTTCACTTTCCAAGTTTATTGAATAACTGATATATCTGATCTATAATATTGATTTGATATATCTGTTTTTCAATGAATCTAAAAAGTAAACTTTTGTCTATAATTAATTAAGGACAGTGGGAGTTTATAAATGTCAAAAGGAATGTGTAATACTACTTGAAATCCTATACTATCACTGTCATGTTTATTTCAAAAACTTAACTAATTGTAGAGGCATGTTCATTTATTATGAATTTATGATCAATGCATTAAGAACAAAGACATAGTAAATTAAAGAATATTCAACAAAATTCACAATAAATTGACCTCCTTGGATTTGTTATACAAACACAAGATACTCTACATCCTAGCCATTACATGCTTGAGCATGTAACCTCAAAGGACGGAGTTCAAATCTCTTCGAAGACAATTCTAAAGTAACCATTAATACCAATTTAATTAATACTAATACATGGTAGGCATCACATAAACATAAACAAAAACACAAACAAAAACACAGAATTATCAACCAAACTTGGTTTGCACTAGACAATTAGTTGAAAACAAGGAAAACCAAACATAGGAATATAATAACATGATCAAATTCAGAACGATTTTATAAATATACCTGTTTTCCATGAATGTTATTGAAAAATGAAAAAATTTGATGATCATCATTATAAAGTTCATCTTCCTTCTTCCCCTCTGAGCCCCCTTGAGCCAAAGCACAAAGGAGGATGACATAAACAACCGCACAACCGCGGATTCTTGTCACTTCCATTGCTTCAAAATTTCAATTCACCAACCCAACCGAATAATTCATTGTTTCATATCTCATTTCACTCTATCAATTCCTTCCTTTCAATTGCCAAAAACCCTTTAACTTATTCCAAATAAATGTGTACAATATTCAATCTTTTCCAAAATCCCACGAAAGTTTGAAATTTCACAGGATCTTAGAAATTCAAAATTCTTATTGTAATAATGTTGTTACAATAATAATGAATAAGAAGAAAAATTCACAACAATAGATGAATATTTGATAAAATTATATATATATATATATGTAACGCGAATAACGTTACCTTGAAAAGAAAGAAACCAATGCATGCAAAGGTATATTTTCCTTAACAAAACAAAGGGTTCAATCTATCTATAATTTGAGGGTTTAATTAATATTTTTGTTATTGTTGTTAATATGTTTGGAGAAATGATTGAGTTTTGTGCAAGATAAGATACGAAAGTTTGTATGTGCTGGGTGGGAGGGAGGGGGGGGACTCCAAAGGAGAGAGAAAAACAACAATGCATTTGTATATAAGTTTTAAGTCCTAAAAGGGAGGTATGTGGGGAGGATAATGTGGGACAAATCTTTGATGTCATGTTAATTTGCCATCCTACACCCCAAAATATTTGTTGTTGTTGTTTTTTTTTTTTTTTTTTTATGGGACTTACACCTTACACCTTACAGCTTATTTATTTATCAAAACAACTTATGGCTATGGATAGAAATATGTTACACCAACTAACACAATGGCATAGTAGGTTAGACTAGGCTTCTTTTAAGGGGAAATTCTGCCCATTCCCTAAATACATCTTGCGCAACTCTCAAATTTTAAAATATACTCTTGTTTCATTTCATCCAAGAACATGGCACCAAGTTTTTTTTTTTTTTACTATGATGAATCAATTTAAAAACTTTTCTAAAGGTTAGTTAAATAAATATAGCAAATGATCTCTCAAGGTTAGTTAAATAACTATAGCACATGAAAGCAAAATAGAAAACTTATATAAACAAGAAATAAAACTAAGAAAAAGTATTTCAACTTTGGAATAAATTACAAGAGTGAGAAATGATTTTTACATGAGAATGAGAAAGGACCTTAATTTCGTACATTCCATGAGCCAGTACTAAGGTATTATTACAGATAATGATAATTAAGAGCACCACGGATCGTGGCAGTAAACTCAAATAGTTTGATAATGTGATTTAACAAGATACATTTATTTATAATTTTTTTTTTTTACAGATGTTTGATGTATGGATTTAAATTGTATTCATAAGTGAGGATTCCCGTGGAGATTGTCCTGTTTGGGGACTTGAAGGCGGTGAATTTTTCCATGGGGGATGGGGGAGAAAGTCTTCCCAAAAGAAGTTTGGGGATGTGGATGCGATTTTATCATCCGCGCCCCATGGAGACTACGTCCCAGGTATTTTGTTAAAATAACATTTATATTCGTATATTCAAGTACTTTGTTTATTATATTTATTTATATGCGATGTTTATTGTTGTCACAAGACTCACAATGTTGTTTTGATTTTTTATTTGTTTTATGATTAAATTTTAATATTTTCTTTAATGTTGAGAATGTTGAAAGAATATTACCGAAGTGGGGAATACAGGAGTCGTTTAGATGGTAGAGTAGAGAAGGTAGTGGAAAAATATCCCCGCTCAATTCCCCCGTTAACATGCCTAAATTGATGTATATAAAAAAGTAGAAGACTTATTTAAACCAACATTAGTAACTAAGTGTTAAGTTAATATTTTTTATTCTTCACCATAATTTAAATTCAAATTACTCCAACTCTTTTAACCGTAAATGAACCTAATTGAACTATCTAAACCCAACTATTTTACACTTTGTTTAGGCCATTTTCTTATAAATCAGTGGAAAGTAACATAAGCAGAAAACAATGTCTAAGGCAAAGACTCAAATAATTCAATGTTCTTTTAAAATAATTTTTTTAAAAAAAGGATCTATATAAGATTGTACTATAAGATTATAATTTCAATCGAAATGATATTTACTTAGTAATGAAGCATCCTTAAAAACAAGGGGATGTAGCTCAGATGGTAGAGCGCTCGCTTAGCATGCGAGAGGTACGGGGATCGATACCCCGCATCTCCATTTTCGAAAACAATTTTTGCACTTTTTTGTGTTTTTTTCTTACTTAAATGTTCTGTTGTCGCATGCCATGTTTTGTTCCATTTTTGCTCTTTTTAGCGCTTCTCATACTTCTAACAAACCCAACATGCCCTTTTTTTTTTTTTTTTCCTTAAAGCTTGTGGTGATTTTTTGTTTCGTGAAATGGGTAGATAGGTTTATGCTTTTGGTGTTGATTGGTAGATATTTATGTGGGAAATTCACTAATTTCAAAATAAAAATTGCGAGCTTTCTGTTTGATAAAATGCCTGTGAGAGATTTAACTTGTTGGAATATTTTGATATCAGGGTATGTTAAGAAGGGTTAATCAGTGGATTCTTTTTTGTGGTTTTTGATGAAATTAGAAGATGTGATGTTGTTGGAGATGAGACTACTATGCCTTTCATGGTGATGTTAGGAATTCTGGTAATGGTAGGCTGTGTAATGAGTTTCTGATGAATTCCCTGAATGATATCATGTGCTTGGAAGTTGTTTGAAGGGTTACAAAACAAGTGAAGGATACTGTCTCATGGATTTCTTTAATTTCTGGCTATGAAAAGCACGGGGATGGTTTAAAGTTCTTGAACTTTTCGGTCAAATGTTCAGGGCAGGTAGAGTTGCCGACGAAGTAACTGTGATCGTCCGTTCATTCGTATTTTGTTAGAAAGGGTTATGGAAGGAATACTGCGGTGGGAACCGTCCTTATCGCTCTAACTGCGGAAATTTAGTTTGCGCATATGGCTCTTTTAATGAGATGCTTGAAAAGAATTTGTCTTCTTGGACAATGATGATTACAGGCTTTGGAATTCATGGGAAGGGAAGAGAGGCCAATTCCATTTTTTAGGAAATGTTGGGTATAGATGTTACTCCAGATGAGGGCATTTTCATTTCAGTTTTTAGTGGCTGAAGGTAAAGAAATTTTCTATAAAATGACCAGAAACTACAATGTGGAGGATCGACGTTAGGTGAAGCATCTGCGATTATCGACAATGTGAAATTGAAATCTAATGAGGATGTTTGGACTGCTCTACTTTCTGCTTGCAATTACATTGAAACGTCAAGTTAACTGAGATATCAGCTCAAAAGCTTTTTGAAATGAATCCGAACAGGATGAGTGGATATGTTTTCCTTTCCAACATCTTCGCTGCCTAGAGATAATGGAAGGATGTTAAAAAGGTGAGGGCATTGGTGAGAAATGGAAGATTGAGAAAACCTCCAAGTTACAGTTTTGTTGCGCTAAATAAGATGGTTCATTAGTTTTTTGTTGGAGATAAGTCCCAGCAACAGTCGCATGATATATACGCCAAATTGAAAGACTTGAATGAGAAACATAAGAAAGAAGGTTAAAGCCTGACACAAGCTCTGTTCTCTATGATGGTTGAAGAAGAAATAAAGGAGAAGATGCTTTGGGATCATAGCGAGAGGTTGGCACTTGCTTTTGTTCTTCTTAACGCTGGTCCAGGGACTACAAACAGAATAACCAAGAATCTTCGTGTTTGTGGAGATTGTCACACGGTAATGAAAATGATTTCTAAGCTCGTGAGTCGAGTGATTATTATGAAAGATAGTGATGCATATGCTCATCCGGTGGATATTGGTGAGTTGATGGAAGTTTGTTGAAGTAGAAATGAAATTTATACAAATGGAAATAGATACATTGTATGCATGCTACTAAGTACTAACTATGCTGCCAAAGTTCGCTCAAATATTAAATGTAGAACTTGTTCCCCTTTACATATAGGCGTTTTTTTTTTTATCTAACTTGATAATTCATTTAGGCCATAACAGTTGTAATAGAATTAAGAAATTGTTTTGACTTTGTATGATCACAATATCAAATTTAAGTAATGTGGTTACACAATTATATGCTTTTGTAAGATGATGATGAAACTATGCAATGCTATTAGAATAGATTTTCATTTTTTTTAAGATGGTAATGTTAATGTCTTTATAAGCGGAGTTGTGTGCCTCAATAACATAGTTTATTAAACTCGCACATAGGAAAACACACATATGAAAGTACAAACCAGTAGATATGTCTATAGTTTAGACATATACATCATTATTCGAATATTAGTTGCATTGCACATGTAGGTAGGTGCTTTATTCAAATCCTGAGAAGTGGATATTACTTTCAGCTGATATTTTAACCATTCTTCCCATATCAACCATCAACCTTCATATCTGTTTCTGAATCCCACGGGAACGGCGGTATTGGCTTAGTTGCTTCAAGAAGATCATCAACAGGAATATTTGGTCCTGATCGCTTTAATGGTGGTATGGCATGATTGTACTCTTGAGGATCATCACTGTGACTCTACAATTTGAGGGAATAGGGTTAGGAAGCAGCAAGGTGGTTATTAAACTGAATACAAATTCAAAAATATTGTCTTTCAAGTGAATGCATGACATCTTCTCACCTGATCTGCATGCATCTTTACCACAAATTTTTTGAATATATCAAAATTTGTTTCCTCCAATAGTTCATCTGATAGACGAAGGTATGTTACTCCATACATCCGAAGTTTTGGAGGTCCGTCTTTGTTGACACCTTGTGGTCTTGCATTCAGTATGATTTGGTTATAAGCTGTGGCATCATACCTTGAAAGTGCATTTTCTCCAGCAACTTCAATGTTTTCTCTCCAACCTCCACTCAATACCTGTGCATAAATATAAGAGATCATGCGCTATGTTTGAAATAAATAACTTAATCAAGCACTGTCAACTTGTTTTGGGATTTCGATGGTTGCATATGCACTAGAGCATACTGGTTCTAAAAGTAAATTTTACATTTGACATCATATTTAGGCTATGTTTGAATAAATAACTTAATCAAGCACTTATAATATAAGAGTTTATCTTATAAGTGTTTTTGTATAAGCTATTTTTATAACAAAAGACAATAAATTCAAACTGATTTTATATAAGCTATAAACTATTTTTGTATGCTATCCTAAAGAGCTTATGGAAATAATCTGACAACAACTTATGGACATTTCATAAGTTGTTTTCATAAGCTCTCTCAAGTGCTTATGTCAGTAGATAAGTTCTGATAAGTCAATCCAATCAGGCCCTTGATATGTAAAGCAAGCAATTCATGAAATCAATGGAAGTTATAAACTTATAATGAATTACCTGCTGAACAAGTTCCTGCGGTGCACTTTGTGCATCTGAGCTTTGTTCTGAGTTCCTCATCTCAAGACATGTAAAGTTCAAAATGCCATGATGACGAGACACCACTTTTGCAATGGGACGGTATCCATCTCTATCATCAAGGTTGTAATATCCAGCAGTAAGTTCAGCAGCATGATTCGGAACTTTGTACCACCAGTGAATTCCAGATACCTTTTATCATAGTAAGAGGTTAATTATTTTGCATAAAATGGAGGTAAGCTGTCTATAATTAATTGCGGTGTTATGAAATTTACTTTGATTGCTAATTTGACTTTACAGCCCAGGAAAGCTTTATTGGCTTCATCAAGGATTTGATCACCGTGATTCAGCAATTGGTTAGAATACCAAGTTAAGAAGAATTTCCCTTTCTCAGTGAGGTATGTTCCATTTGTTTTGAAGAATTCAGTAGATTCTGGTACGTCATTGTACGTGCCAGCGTCATCCGGTAGTTCCCATTCAGGATGGCCAGCCCTCGCTGCAGCCGCTTTGAAATCTTCCTTCAAATATTTGTCATAGCACTGCATAATTTCATTTTTATTTTTAGTGCTAAAATGAAATTGTAGTTTGCGTGTTAATTATTTGTCTATAAACGACGCCAGAATCACCTGAAACTCTCCGATTCCAGGAAATACCCATCCTTGATTTTGTGGATAAGACGGGTATCGGAGTTCTCCTGCTGGGCCAAGGCCAACTTCAATGTCTATAATTAGCTCTGACTTCAAAAATTCTGACATGTTTTCTCTGAAACTCTTCATGTAATCACTGTATATCTGTGTAAATGTAAAGAGTAGAAAGTTCAAACTTGCTATAGTAAGTAGTAACCATGCTAGTTTTAACAGCACAAAAAATTGTGTTTTTTCCGAATACGTACATCCGAAGTGATTTTGAGTGGTGGAACAAGTTCCTCCCATTTTGTAGAGTGTAGACATGCATTTATGCAAGTAAAATCTACAAATGATACATTGATCATAAGCACGGACACTCCTCAAATTAGGCGTGTCCCAGTATCGGACACGCGTCGGTGTTAGACACCTGCACGACACTGACTCGTGATTACACTGAATTATGTCAATTTCGCTTACATGTCAGTGTCCGTGTCTCGAAGTAAAATCTACAAATGATACTAGTTAATTCTCTTACATGGCTGCATTTGCATATCATGTATTGATGTTATTTAAAAGAAAGATAATTACAATTTCAATGTTCAACTCACCTCAATGGCTGTTCTTCCATGAAAGATAGGTTTGTTATCAACACCAACACTCAGATATTCCTTGTCCCTAGTTCCGGAACGGTTTGTGTAGAAGATATCCGGATCCGATTCTCCAATGTCAAGAACCCACTGTGGAATTGGGATGTTAACAACATCCCCTACATTTCCACCACATTGATGAAATGACATTATAGCTTGTAGTTTCAAACCACATTCTTGAACAACCTGAAACAAGCTCTTATAAGCACTCCAATCATACTCCTTAGGTCCTTTCTGTTCAATGATCCCCCACCAGACATCAACCATGACACCGTCGACGCCTGCTGCTCGTAGCTGCACCAGTTGTTCCTTAAGTCCATCTGGATCTTCAAAGACATTGTTAACATTAATAACTCCAAGCTACATAGAAAAACAATAAAACAAATATTAGTCAACAAACACATAAAAAATGCTTGAAATGGTAGCTTAGAAACACACTAGTTTATGTGTATGTATGATAACTTACTGGGAGCATGACATAAACTGGAACGTAATTTAGCAACATGTTTTTGTTAGAAGTAGCCATCTTAATGTTTTCAAGTTTGTTTTAGATGTTGCTGTTTTTAAAACCCGAGTGGATATTAAATTTTTCTCGTGTCTAAACGTGATATTTACACTGAAATCTATTATTCAACTCATTTTTTATACGTTCAAAAAAAAAAAAACTCATTTTTTATATTAATATATTCAAACATAAATAACTTTACCTACAAACTCAATTCTTAGTAAAATGAATTTTACAGAATCAATTAATTCAAAATCATTTTTTGCCATCTTAGAATCAAACACACATATAACAAATAATAGATCATACTCAAATTTTAATTTTTTTAAAAATAGATATGATTTGTTTTTTAAACAAGTGTGGTTGTCTATTTCCATACTCTATTTAGAAGGGTGATAGAAGCTTGCTAGAAGTTGCTGATTGCTTTGATGTCACGCATGATATGAGTGCGTGGGTCCTTCTTGTAAAAGAAGAGAAAATAAATTTAACAAATTAGTACAAGAAGAAATCACTATCAGAGTCCCGTGAGTTTAACTCAGTTGGCGGGATATTGTATTATATAAGTAGGGTATCAGGGTTCGAACTCCAATCATCCCACTTATTCATTTAAGTGTGAAATTTCTAACCACTAAACTACTTGACCAAAAAATAAGAAATCGTTGTTACAGCCTTGGGTGACTTTGGGGAGGGAAAGTCAATGACTTTCTCTCTATCTCTCTCCTATATTACTCTCTTTCTTATTTTAATTACCATTTTCCTTTTATTTTTTCTCTCTCACAAATCACTTTAAATTACACTAATGTTACCATAATTTTTCCTCTACAAATCACTCAATCTCAATTCATACATTACACGATACATACATGGAAACTGTAATAAATAAATAAATAAATGATATGCTACTTCCTCCGGTCCTATATACAAGAAAAAATTTACATTTTAGATTTATTAAAGAATCAATGTATATAGATTGTAATATAGTCTAAATAGACCAATTATTTAATGAATCTAATAACTATCTAATCGAATTTGTTTTTTTTTGACTTAACTATCTAATCTAAATTGTGCACTTGAAATTGTTTACAATAATTTTAAAGCTATATTAATCTAAACCATTTGATATGTAATTAATGGCTGAGATCTTAAATTGCGTGAAATATGTGTTGTTTTCCCCAAAATAACAGATGTAACAAATTAATGTTCGAATTTTGAGAACAAGATTGTCTCAAGTTTTTTCTCTCATATCTCTCAAGTGCGTCCATCATCACTCTTGAATTCATCTCTCTCTCTCTCTCCCTCCCTCCCTCTCTCTCCCTCTCCCTCCCTCCAAATCAAGGGTTGAACTTTTTTTACCATTATGTCAATAAAGAGAATCCTCTATCTCTCTCTCTCTCGAATTCTAGTTAAAAAAGTGAGTTGATAATTAGTGTTCGAGGTGTACCAAAATAAGATTATCGTTGGTGAAGAGAACCAATGAAAAATCCAATTTTTTTAAAGAATGGTAGTTAATTTGATGTACTTGTAAAAAAATAGTTAATTTGATGTAATGAAAATATAATTTGTTAAATTAAAAATATGGGTTGAGACCAAAATTGAACTTCGTAATGAAAATATAATTTGGTCCTAGCTCATGTTTTTTCTCTGAAAATTGTGATGTTTGGCGTCCTAAAGGGTTGTGACCAAAATTGTAACAAATATGAAAATTTAAAACCAAAAAACTTGATTTTAAAATAGATGGACTATTGTCCCTTTAAGGAGGACATCCTATCCTATAAAAATAGAGGCCCTATTTTTATGAGTTGGATGGGACTAAAAGTGCAACTAAGCCTATAATAAACTACAAATTTAGTTGTGGAATTTTTATTTTGAAATTTAAAAAATGAGAGACTATGAATTTAGAAATTTAGAGAATAAAATCAAGATTTGACAAAAATAAATAATTAAAAACATTTATAAATCATTAAATTAAGGTAAATTTTTAGATACCCAACTTACAATATTGAGGACGGTACCCTCTAGGTAAAATCTATTTAAAATTTAAATTAATAAAATTAGATGACATAATAAATTTTACCTAGATATACTGGTACTCAATAAAAAAAGAGGACCACTAACAAAAAAAAAAGGACCTCTAACAAATATGTTGATGGAAGAATTCTAAAAAAAGTTATCTTGATGGGATACTTGTCCTATTTTCATCCGTTGGTTTCGAATTTCAAAAATTTATCTATATATAATATAAGAGGATAAATTATTTTTGGTGTGGACTTTTCATAATATCAACAATATCCTTGATTTTTTTTTTATCTTTTATTAACAAACTTACACTAACATAAGACATGTATTTTTTGTTAGCAGCAAAAATCTTTTATTAACAAGAATACCTTTGATTTTTTTATTAGCAAAAAAATCTTTTATTAACAAAATCACAATAACATAAGACACGTCTTTTTTTTGTTAGCAGCAAAAAAAATTTATTAACAAATTCACCCTAACATAAGCCATTTTATTTTTTAACATAAGTTAGACACAGGCAGGCGCAGCCAGCTAGTAAACATAAATGTAATATTTTGCTTTAATAATTTAACATATCTCTTCTCATAAGAAAAAACAAATAATTTAACTTTTATTATCTCATAAAGTTTTTGTTGTTTTCTCTAGTCTTGGCTAAATGATATCTTCTGTCTTCATCATGTGATCTCTTTTAGGAAAATAAAATGTCGTTTTTTCATCATATATATGATCATTATTTCAAGTGGAATAAAATCAAGATTTGACAAAAATAAATAATTAAAAACATTTATAAATCACAATAACATAAGACACGTCTTTTTTTTGTTAGCAGCAAAAAAAATTTATTAACAAATTCACCCTAACATAAGCCATTTTATTTTTTAACATAAGTTAGACACAGGCAGGCGCAGCCAGCTAGTAAACATAAATGTAATATTTTGCTTTAATAATTTAACATATCTCTTCTCATAAGAAAAAACAAATAATTTAACTTTTATTATCTCATAAAGTTTTTGTTGTTTTCTCTAGTCTTGGCTAAATGATATCTTCTGTCTTCATCATGTGATCTCTTTTAGGAAAATAAAATGTCGTTTTTTCATCATATATATGATCATTATTTCAAGTGGAATAAAATCAAGATTTGACAAAAATAAATAATTAAAAACATTTATAAATCACAATAACATAAGACACGTCTTTTTTTTGTTAGCAGCAAAAAAAATTTATTAACAAATTCACCCTAACATAAGCCATTTTATTTTTTAACATAAGTTAGACACAGGCAGGCGCAGCCAGCTAGTAAACATAAATGTAATATTTTGCTTTAATAATTTAACATATCTCTTCTCATAAGAAAAAACAAATAATTTAACTTTTATTATCTCATAAAGTTTTTGTTGTTTTCTCTAGTCTTGGCTAAATGATATCTTCTGTCTTCATCATGTGATCTCTTTTAGGAAAATAAAATGTCGTTTTTTCATCATATATATGATCATTATTTCAAGTTTTATCTTTTTGACAGCGAAGAAAGCCAAAGACCTAAAAAAAGAAAACTACATTGAAATCAATTAAGAAGTGCTCAAGATCAACTAAAAATAATAGTTGGAACCAAAAAAAACAACTAACAATAATAGTACTAATTTCCCAAAACGTAATACTAATTATTAGTGAAGAATTTTTTTAATAAACAACTCTAGCTTTTTATCTCCGTATATAGCATGAAGAGACACGACAAGATAAACATAATTTAACATTGGCCTAAAGTCTACGCTCAAACCCAAAAATCGATGTTAACAACGATTTAGCGTAGACTTTGCATTAGTGTCGTGGCTCAGGCTAAAAGACTTGAAGCTAATAACTTGCATCGACTTTTTGATGACCGATGCTATGTAGCGTCAACTCTGCCGACATTACACCTGACGCTAAAGTCTAATTATGGATGATTGATTTCTACTTAATGTGTTGGCCAACTAACTTCAGAGTCAACACTTTCTTTATTTTTTTTACAGATTTGAACATATAGGGAGGTGGATCGAAAAACTATCTAAATTTTGTTACTCTTTGTACCATTATTTATTTTTTTTATTGGTTAAATACTATTTTTCTATGGAATTATCAATTTTTATTTCTCGTTCCCATAAACAAAGTGATGTTTTCTTGTTGTCCCTACAAAATTTTCTTGCACTCTATTTTAGTTTATGTTGTTAAGTTAATACATACGCTCAAATCCAATAAGTTGAGCGTATGAGAGTTCGAACATCAGCTCATACATTTATAATATACGTCCCTCATAAATATAATTCAGTTGGTAGTTACAAGAGATATTATTGGAGTGACCGGAAGTCCAGTAATTGAATCTCGGATTTCTCACTTCTCTATATTTTAAAGTGTATGAGTCTAGTCACTATACTACTTGACAAAAAAATGTTAAATAAATTTTTCGTCATTAAAAGTATAGTGAATTTTGATTTTAGTCTTTAAAAATAAAAATGAAATGTTTTAGTCATTCCAAAATTTTCTGTTTTGTTTTTGGTCCCTAATAACTAGTTATGTTCATTTTAATGTTAAGGTTAAGAACCTTTTTATGTTTGATATGTGTCTATATGTCAATTCGTTATGTCAAACTTCTATTTTTTTGGTAGATATCATTATGTCAAACTGTCAAACCTCTCTATATTCAGATTATGTTCTAGAAATGTCAAAATTACGTCTATTAGGGACCGAAAACGAATCATAAAATTTTAGGAGGATAAAAACATTTTGATTTTATTTTTAAGGACTAAAATAAAAATTTGCTATATTTTTAGAGACAAAAAATAATTTAACTAAAAAAATTATAATCAACAAAAATACACAAACATGCATAATAATGAGCTAGTTATTTATTTTATATTGAAATGCTAGAAGTAGTAGCTTATAGAAACACGTAATTTATGTGTTTGATCACTTACTGGGAGCATGACATAAACTGGAACATAATTTAGAAGAATGTTTGTGGCCATCTTACTGCTTGCAATTTTGTTGTTGTTGTTGTTGCTAGCTGTTTGTAAAACGTGGGTGAATATGAATTGTTGTTGATGTTGCTGTTTTTATAGCCTGAGCTAAGATAAAAGGATAGCTGTTGAGTGGTTCAAGTTGCTGATTGCACTGAAGTCACGACATGGGTGTGGGACTTCTTGTAAAAGAAAAGGACAAAAATAATTTTAACAAAAATGAAAAAGAATAAAATAGTTAACACACAACATACACGAGGCAAAATTACTAGGTTTGATATAATACTGAGAGATTTAGATAATATGTATTCGATCCTCAATTTCATTGTAAAAAAAATGGCACGTATGAGTGTGTACAAATGTCACGTGTCTGTCCATATATGCAAATTGGCTGTCACGTGTGATAAAATTAACGGAAAGAACTAACTTGAAACCTAAAATAAACGTAAGGGACCAAATTAATACTTTTCAAATGTAAGAGACCAAATTAAAACCTAAAATAAACGTAAGAGATCAAATGTGTAGTTAAACCTAAAAATAATGTGTTTTTCATTTCTAAAACATAATTTTTAAGTGCCGGGTAGAACGTCTACTTATTAAGTTTAGTGTATATTAAAACATGATTATAAACTACACATTAAATTAGCATTGACTATTCTTGAGTTGGATGTCCTCGCTAACTTCACCACACTATTTGCGCAAGGGCAAAAATTTAGTTTGATGTGTTGGATTTATTTTTAGGTGTGGAAGACAATAATCAGTATACAAAGCGTACGTTAAGCCTCGATTATCCGAGAGATAAACAAATTTACATTCGCCGATCTCTTTTTTAGTCCACATTTATTATTAGAACTTTATTTGATGTCAATTGATTCAAATGAAATAAAATTAAAATTGATATTTTTCGTGTATTTTTTTTAACATTTTATGCTGAGTTCGAAAATAAATATATCAAATTATAAATGAAATAAATAAAATAAAAATAAATAAAAAGGTCAGGATGAGGGTGCAAACTAAATAAAACAGGTGCAAATAGTAGAAAATCAAGGCCCAGCCCTAGGGAGGCCCAAGGGTGTAAAAAACAAAAGGATAAAAAAAGGGGCAGGATCGATCGTAACTGTCTGATTAATCAGACGGTCCTGTTTGGATCTAGGTGGAGAGGTTTTATGCCGTCTGATGAAGATCAACGGCTGCAATGGCATGGATACAAAGCAATCGCTTTGCTGGTGAAAATGGAAAATCAAATGCTGGTGAAAATGCAACCATGTTCCACAATGTTGTTGCCATTAATGGAGGGCACAATGTCATATACAGTATAATTTTGGTGTGGAAGTTTCATTCATTCATTCATTCATTCTTTTTTTTTTTTTTTTTGATAATCGAAGTTTCATTCATTCTAATTAGGACATTGAGGACAAGGTTGTCGTGGGCCGATGGAGTAAAGATACATGTATAATTAAACATATATTATTATTATTATTTAATATATGTATATTATTTGTAATATATAATATAAATTATTAATTATGTAATTTTATATATAGGTAGTTATTAGTAGTTTTAAGGTATTTATCTATATATTTCATTTGTCCCAAATTATAAGGGAAAAAAAAAAATAAAAAAACACATTTATTAAGAAAAATCAAAACATAATAATTTAAAATATGTTTCTTTGTATTTTTCTTGAAAATAGTTGTATAGTAAGATGTAAAAATAATTTTTATTGGCTATTTGTTATGGAAAAGATAAGAGAGAGTGTTAATTAAATACAGTTTGCATTTAATTTAATGATAATAAGCAAAAAAAAATCTTGAAAAAGATAAATGTATGTGTTTTTCCCTTATAATTATTTGGGAAAAAAAAGTGAGTTTTTTTTTTCCTTTAAATTGTACATGTAAAAGACAATGAAGAAATTATTCAGAAAATAATTCTAGTCTTTCATTTTCTATGAAGACATGTTGCTTCTCGAATTGAAACAATTACCCCTATAATTTACCGCTCATATTCAGACTTAAAATAGAATTTCCTACCTGAAAAAAAAAAAAAATACACATCAATTCCCACTCAAATGATAATTACCATTCACTGTTAAAAAAATATAGTTTGGCAAATCCAACGACAAAGAAAGAAAAGAAAATATAGTGGAAATATCGTAATCTTTTTCTCATTTTATCAAGCTAAGTTTTTTATTTTCCTTTATTTAAGATCTTTATTTAAGATAAATTTGAAAATAGTGTGAAAAAGGACATACTTTGCTTAAAAAGGGCGAGATACGAAAAAAGAAATACCATCATAGCATAAACAAACATGGAAATTTTAGCCATATTTTTTTTATTTTGCATTTCATACATAAAATGTTTTTGAACCGCTTTATAAGTAAAAGTTTGCATGCTTTGTTAATAAAAGCTTAGCACTTAGTAGTTGCAATAAGACATTTTGTAAAATTAGAATTAATTTTAAATGTGTCTGATCAATATGTAATCTCATTTAATTTTTAGCACATTACAAGAAGTCATTTGTTAAATTTTTTTGATGATTATCAAAATGCATTTTTATATTATTAAATTTCGTTATATATATATATATATATATATATATATATATATATATATATATATATATATATATATATTTGATTTATATTTTACTCTTTCGTGATAGACATGGAAAATCTTAAAAGAGAAACAACAACAATGAATGATAAAATAATATTAGTTGTATAAATGAATAAAGCATTAAAGAGGTGACAACATATTTATTTATATAATAAAATTACCATAAGATATCAATCGTTAATTGGTCTAATAGTGATTGACGTTGAATTTGATAGGGAGGATCACAATTGGATTCTCCGCAACTGTGATCGGGAGGGAGTTAAAACTATTTAACCCAAATGAAATTAGACGGTTCAGTAGACCGAATATGTGTAATATTCCAATTTTCATAATGTTAACTTGACAATGCCAAAAGGCGGATATATAATTTTAACAAAATTATTCAAGTTGTTGATTGCTTTAAAGTCACGACATGCATGGGTGTGGCACTTCTTCTAAAAGAAAAAGGAGAAAATAATTTTAACAAAATTTAAAAGTATACAAAATTTGACACACGACATGGACGAGGCAAGTGAATAATGCTCCATTTTAAATTAATGTCGTTTGAAGTTTTTAGGTAAATATAAAATAATAGAATTATTATAAGAAAGATAATAACTATTGAATGGGAAGAACGGAACAACTTTTTAGTGCGGCTAAGAGGTAGCTTGTGGTGGTGAAGTGCTTCAGGCATGGAGAGAAATATATTTGCAAAAATGTTATCACTACGACGCTCAAGTCAGTGTTTGCTTAAGGGAAATGTGTATGAATTTGGTGAATTGTGTGTACCTTGGTGTTGATGCATATGTACATTATAGGCAGCTTCCCGCATCGATATGCATGAAGAGTGACAATTCCACTACGTGACTGGAATAAGGAATAGTATAAAAAAAGAACTATTATTGTACTATTTTGAGTTGTCTTGAACTACAAGGATCATTGGGGCTTTTTATGTATTGAGCCTTTGGTCAGTCCGTAACAATTGCCCCTCAAGTTTTATAAGGATTTGAATTTTGTCTTAGGACGGGACTGAAAGACGGATTTTGTTTCGTCATGGATTTCGTTCGTCTTCAAATGCTCCAGTTTAGAGAGGATTCGTTAAAAGATAAAGTAGAAGTTTGAAAACAAGTTGTAACCAGATCATTGGGTATCCGTTGTGCCCAGAGACTATTGATTCTCCATTGTTTCGCAAAGTAACAAGTGGCCTGTGACGTGGACCTTTATTTTGCAACGAGGAGACGTTTGCATTTGCATTTAATGTATTTGTCTCCCACTCGCTCGTAGGTGTACAATGACACGCCTAGGCTACTTGAGTACTTTGGGTTTTCCAAGTTATCATTTGGGCCGTTGGATTTGAAATTTGATTTATCTTTAATCTTGATGTGTTGATCTTTCCCCAAATAGTATAAAAATTGTTGTGAATTCGTCGTAAAATCACACCAATGAAAACTTGATGTGTGGAGCAATAGAACGGCAACCAAATAACAGGCGGAATAAGCAATAATAATAACCGATAAACAAGATAAAGGAGAAGAAAGAACACAATATTTGTTTACCCAGTTCGGTCCAATAATGACCTAGTCTGGGGGAGAGAGCAACCCCTCCGTTCCACTATATCAAAGAGTAACTTTACAAAGAAATTCCCAATTGGGTTACACGAATTAATCCTAATTCTACCCAAATCCCGAATCTCTTCCCGTGGCCAAGAGACTCAATTTGATAAGTGTTTCCCAAGGTGTACCACAAAGATAGTTCTCCCACCCTAGAGTTATACCAAGAGAAAACTTTATTTCCTCTCTAAAATTCTAGCCCTTGTGTGGTGGCAAACCCTAATGCTTGCCTCTACATTGTTGCTCTCTTTCTCTCTCAATTTTTCTATGAATAAAGCACTCCCTATTTATAGAAAAATATATGCCAAAAAATTAGTAACAAATCTGTTTTAAAATAAAACAAATCCAAGTCAGAATATCTTCCAAGAAAATATTTTTTTTTTCCAAATAATCTTCAAAACATCAAAGATGCAAAAAGATTCAACAAAGATTTTTCTGACTTCTTGTAACTGAGATTTCAAGGCATATCCAACAATTCTCCACCTTGCCTTTAAATCGATGGTGATCCCATCAACCACCGTGCTGCTCTCTCCATCTTGAATCTTCTATTCAAGATCACCGGATTGTACCTCCCTCTTCATCCTCGGAATGCCTTCCGCTCTCATGAAGATCTTGCATCCCACTACCATAGGATTTTAGGTAGCCTCACAAGATTCACCGCACCCTCTTCAGACTCCGAAGTGGTCAACTCCGTACCTCCCTGAAGAAACGCTTGCTCCCAACTATCATCGGAATTTTAGATAGCTCAACAAGCTCTACCATCCCTCTTCAGCCCCCGAATTGTGCCTTTTCCGTCCTCCTGAAGAATCGCTTGCCTATGACTATCCATGGATTTTTGCGATAGCCCTACAAGCCTCCACCACTCTTCGACCCCGGAATGCCTTCCGTACTCTCGAAGTTTTGTTTGGCTCCAAACCAACCTTGGAATTTTAGGCGGTTCCACAAGCTGCAACATCAAACCCTCCTTGTATCCAACTACCTCCAGCAGTCTCACAAGTTACCAAGTCTGATCACCTGTTGCTTTCAATTGCCTCCCTGAAGATCCTCTCAAGGTCTTGCACTTCTTCAGCCACAATTGAAACATAATCCACAAGGTCTCCATGGTCATCCCCTTTGGTTCAACAATACCACTCTCCTCCATATCTACAATTAGATAGCCAAGAGCTAATGTTGACTGTCTACCACTATTGGAAGACTCCACCTCAAACTGAGTTTCCACCAAAGTATACCCACCATGATCTCCACCTTGTAACACGCAAGACCTATTCAACTCCTCTGAAACATACTTCAAGCTATTGTTAGTCTCCAACAATTCCAGTTCAGTTCAACACCTAGTAAACCTTGCTCATTAGTCTAACTAAACCCATGTCACTAACAGTTCCACCCGAAGTCCCACAACTCAACCACATTATGAGAATCACCGCTAGTTATAGATGCATGACCAACTATCTTTGCATCTAAGTTTAGGAACATACCTCAAATCGTGTAAAGAAACTAATGATTGCCAAACTTCGTAAGACAAACTGAACTCATACCATGAACCTTCAAGCTTTCCGTCTTCAAGATGAACGACTCCACCTTCAACTAGCTCTAGAGTCTCAAAGTATTCATTCTTTGACCACATGTGATAGGAGCATCAAAAGTCCATGACCCAAATACTCCACCAGTTCCCAACTTCCACTAGCACCTCTACATCCTCATAATAAAGTTGTTGTTTCAGAAGTAACCTGAGTATTATTACCACCGCCTCTCCAGGCCAACCTTCTTCGCAATCTCCATTAACTCTTTATCTTCGAGGCATCGGGTAACGACACTCCATGTTTTACCCATCATCTCGAACGTTAAAATTGTTTCCATCTTCACCTTCCACAATTCCAAATTGCTTTTGGAAAGTCCCTCGATATCCGACTTAAAACCCATGGTGCTCACTTCAAATTGTTCCGATTGCCCCACGGTGGGCGCCAATTGTTGAGAATTCGTCTTAAAATCACACCAATGAAAACTTGATGTGTGGAGCAATAGAACGACAACCAAATAACAGGCGGAATAAGCAATAATAATAACCGATAAACAAGATAAAGGAGAAGAAAGAACACAATATTTGTTTACCCAGTTCGGTCCAATAATGACCTAGTCTGGGGGAGAGAGCAACCCCTCCGTTCCACTATATCAAAGAGTAACTTTACAAAGAAATTCCCAATTGGGTTACACGAATTAATCCTAATTCTACCCAAATCCCGAATCTCTTCCCGTGGCCAAGAGACTCAATTTGATAAGTGGTTCCCAAGGTGTACCACAAAGATAGTTCTCCCACCCTAGAGTTATACCAAGAGAAAACTTTATTTCGTCTCTAAAATCCTAGCCCTTGTGTGGTGGCAAACCCTAATCCTTGCCTCTACATTGTTGCTCTCTTTCTCTCTCAATTTTTCTATGAATAAAGCACTCCCTATTTATAGAAAAATATATGCCAAAAAATTAGTAACAAATCTGTTTTAAAAATAAAACAAATCCAAGTCAGAATATCTTCCAAGAAAATATTTTTTTTTTTTTCAAAAAATCTTCAAAACATCAAAGATGCAAAAAGATTCAACAAAGATTTTTCTGACTTCTTTTAACTGAGATTTCAAGGCATATCCAACAAAAATTTTATCAAAGAAATTTTTTACTCTCCTCATTTCTTGCCTTTGCTTAAGTACTTTCTTCTTTGAGAAGTTGCTCTTATTTGCTTCGGTCAACCTTCCATCTCAGTTAATGCTTCAAGTCTTTCAAACTTTTCAAGGTAATGTTCTTCCTTCTTGATTTCCTTTTGTTTTGTTTATTATTTTCATGTGAAACATAGAGTTGAAGATAGTTGAGTTATGTGAGGAACATAGTGTGGTAAGATAAATGTGGAAAAGAGTTTGAAAGCTGGTGTTCACGAAAACATATCAGTGAGTTTGATTTCTCGAATTACAGGTTTGAAGAGAGACAAGGATTTTCCATTGGATCGTATTTTTTGAAAAAGAAAAAGGGCTCTTGAGAGGTGGTACTGTCGTCCTTTCACAACTAACTATTTCAACATTTTAGGTTAAGAAATAACTTTCCTTGAATTTTATTTGTGCGTGAGGAAATAGATAAACAATAAAATATTAACACTTCTAATGGAATATTTAGAAGGTGTACTAAATTGTCGTTCAAGTAATAGTATTTATAATCAGTTTTGTCTCCATAGGAATTGCTTATTTCGAGAAAGCAATAAAATTGACTTATGATTAAGGCAATAATTTAGGAGGTTGTCAAATTGATTTAATCAAAATGAAAATAGTAACAATGAGAAAATAAATTTGATTTGAACTTCAGATGAGAAAAATGATTAGGTTGTTTCGAAATTTTTTCCTATCACTATTGAATAATTGTGGTCATACTCATACATTATTACACTTCATTCTTATATCACATGAATTAACAGAAAAATAGTTAAGACCAGTATACTGGATTAGAATCCTATTCGTTAATAACAACACCCTAATGTCTTAGGCTAGTATGAAATAATTGAAGAATTATCTCAGTTCTAGTACCAAAAGTTAGGGTTAGTACTCGGTCGGATACCTGAATCAATTCACAAATTTATGAAAAACATTAAACAAAGATGATAGTTGAATAAATATAACGATGAATTGCAATAATATGATCCTCTACAAATTACATGGTTCAAATAGATCCAGGGAACTTCATCTAACAAACTCACCTAAGGAATTTAACTACTTATAATTATAACAATCATAACAAAAGAGTTTTGAGAATTATGCATGAATAACGGATGAAATTTAGTGCTCAAAGGTGTTTCCAATGATAAAAATTGAGTTCCTATACCTCTGGAAAGTTTCTTGCCGTATTTGCTCTCTAAAATTTAATGTGTTAATCCTTATGGTTTGCTTTCCTGTATTTATTGACAAGGAAAACACACTCACAAAACGATAAAAACCACAACCATTTAATTTGGACCCAGTTTCGACCATCTACGTCTTCGGTTTGTTCGGATGGCGGGTAGAACGAGTCGGTTATTATGGGTTAGATTGAAACTTTGTTTACATCTAAAACTCCAATATCCAAAAATTTCTAATTTTCAAATAGTTCAATATCTTCTACACAAGGTAACAAAGTATAGAAAAACTAAATGAAAAAACGAAGAGGGTGAGATGATGTTACATTGTTTCAAATTTATAGATCTAAAGACGATAAATGATCAAGTAGAAGAGAAGTATAAATATATATTTCGGATTTTCTTCATCAACGTATTATAATTAAACTAGTAAAATATAATATATCTCTCTTATATCAAAGATGGATAAAATCAACAAAGCGAAGAGTATACGAGGTTGAGAGAGATGGAGATAAGGAAAAGGTATTGATGACAACCAATTATATAGTGTTTTTAGTAGTAATTTAGGATAGTTTTAATAGTAATTGAAGCCCAAAAGCAAGCAAATATCGGGAAAAGTGAAGTTACAAGGACCAGAAGCAAGAAAAGTAGAAAAAGCAGCAAAAAAGAGCAAAAATGTAATAAAGCAGCGCAACCATCGTACCCACGATGAGGTTCAACGTGGCGCGATGAGATGACAATTAAAATTGAAGAAAATATGCTGAAAATCTTTACCATCGTGGCACGATGATGACTTGAAGAATACGCAGAAAATCCTGAGAAAATCTTCCATCGCACCACGATAGGATCCATCGTGGCCACGATGAGGCAAAAATACACGCCATCGTGGCCATGATGGGTGCGATGGATGCGCAGAAAAAGCTCAAACCCAGCTGAAAAACTATAAATAGAGTCTCCTTCCTCCACTATTATTCATTCCAACACATTCACCAACATTCCAAAATATTCCAACACATTCCAGAGTTAGGAGAACACTAAGGTGGAGGCAAGGAGGCCAAAGAACTCCAAGGCCAACAAGGTTCTTTTCTTTCTGCTTTTTGTACTTTATTTTTCCTAGGATAGGTGGAGTCGAGGAACTTCCTTACGAATGCTTGTTGTATAATTTATATTATTTGGGTATAAATTCAGTTATTTCTATTATAAACTCTTTTATTGTCTGGTTTTAGTTATTTTAATATTGATCACATTAGAATAAAATCTAAGGACCTAGTGGATATCGCATAGGAACCGAAGCTAGTAATCCCTACCGAAGTCGGTATGCTAGGGCCAACATGGGACCATTAAATTCAGTATATGAGGTCTTAGTATAAGATTGGAAAGTACGATAATTTCTACCTTGCAGAGTATGCTTGTGGGTAGGTGACTAGTTTTTAGGCACACGTGACAGCTTATAATTTAGGGATCACCAAGGTGATGAGACCAAAATTTAAACGAAAAAGTGGAGCTCTGGATAATGGTGTCTAAATAGAGTAAGAGTAACCTTTAACTAGGCTATGTATAGCTTGTAATAGAAATAGGAAATGATATTGCTTCTAACCTATTTTCAACAGTCTAAATCCTGATAGAGCGAAATAATTGAGCAACCAAGCAAGAGTAAGGGAGGGATCCAACCACACTTAACCACCTCGTATGGACACGCACACACCATTTATTTTCCGCAATTTTCTTTTCCGTACATTTATTTATTGCATTTACTAAAGTACCCGCAAAGATACCTTCTTAAACAAACAAAGTGAAGGCAACTATCCATATTCCTAAGCAAAACTAGTAATTTTGGCACAATCCCTGTGGAGAAAGATAAACTTATCACTTTATTACTTGGTAGCGATTCTGTGCACTGGCAGAACCACCGTCAGGTATCTTAAGGATTGTTCAGTCGATTTCAGTTACGAAGAGATAGAATTTTAGAGACATACACCCGGCCGTATGCAACTATTCATGGCCAATTTTTTGCAATAGTTGACCCGAGATCCGACATGCACCCGACCCGATGCTTCAATGTATTCTCGGTTATATTGGTTTCGAGTCGGGTCGCGCGTACGTGCTCAGCCCAGGGGACCACGGTTCAATCCCCCGCAACTGCAATCGGGGGAGGGGCTGAAACCACTTGATACCAGAACTGATCCCTGAACCAAATTAAACTGGTGGTGAAAGAAAAAGAAAAAAAAATAATACCAATAAATAACAATATAAAGTTGTAGTAGAAACAAACATTTAGACAAAAATTGTATAAAAGTTCTAAAGGTAGGGATTGTCTCCCGTGAAGATTTTTCCATTGAAATCTTAGCCTTTCATTGTTTTTTTCTTCTTCTTTTTCTAATAGTTTATTACTAATATATTAAAATCGATTGTCATCAAAATTCTTAATTTATCCTTATTACTTTTAACCGCGTTGCAAGTTTTATATCATTCATTGTAATTTCACTAAAATAAATATAAAAAATATATATATAGAAAGATGATATTCTTAAAAATAGAAACAAAGTAGATTATAGATAGGAACTAAAACATAAAAATTTGAATAAATAAGTTTACAAGAAATAATTAACACAATAATTTCACTTATATTTTAACAAGATGATATAATAAATTTTTAAATATTTAATTTAAAATAAATTTTCTATATTAATATAGTGACAAACTCAAATATCGAATAATAGTTCAATTAAAAATAAATTTCAAAAGTTGAGATGCACACAGCAGAAAATCCAATGGAATTTCCATTAGAGACAAATATCTCTCAAATTCTACCGTGTAATCTCTATTATATACATAGCGAGATTGCCACGGAGCTCTCTCGTGCATTCTCATAAAAATTGCTTAGGTGTCATTTAATTAGAGAGATTCAATTGAATCTTTCTCAAAAAAAGATTTTAAACAAAAGAATAAAAAAAAAGATCTTCTCAAAAATAGATTTAAAAAACAGGAGAAAAAAAAATCTTCGTATAAAAAAAAATCATCGTATCTCACTTGATTGTTGGATATATAAAAATTAATCTGTAAAAAAAAAAACAACTAAATTAATCGGATATATATAAGCTTATACAAAGTTATGTTCTATTATATATGCAGAACTGCAGTCTCAGTGCACATCATAATTGTTAAATTCATGCTTCAAAACCCCGTTTTTCCAATTTTTCTATAATTGATGGTTTTGTGCTTATGTTTATTTGTTATTTTTAATTTTGATAGGATGAATATCACATTGGATACAGAGGTGCAAACAAATAATTTTGTTGGCTAAAGTAAATATTTATAGAACATTTTTATTTTGCTTTTTTTACTCAATTATTTATGATTCTTTTTAATTTATTGTTAAAAGACTTTATATTGTTCAAAAACTATTTTTTTTTCCGGCAAACGTATTGTTAATTTTTTATTGTAGCAAACATGACAAAGATGAGTTCTTATAGTGGATTGAATTGACTTATTCATGGCGGTGAGAGTTTTTGTGAGATGAATGAAAATATCCAATGGTGGGTGTGAGGTATTCATGACGGTGAGTTGCCATAGTTGAAGATAAATGGCAGAGAAAAAATTCATTCGTAAAAAGGAAGATGAATATAGCTTCAGGGCGGTGTTTGTTAACCGTGTAATTTTTTTAATGAGAATAAAATAATACACGTGTAAAATTATGATTGGGAACCGTAGGAACAGGACCTAGAGTATTTTGTTGAAATAAAAGGTGAATGTATTGTTTAAAATTGATGGAGTATGGTAGGCATCTCAAAAAGTTCATAATTTAAATAACGTACATCTTTACGTGTCGTTGATTGAAAAATTCCTATCTCCATCTCTATTATATACATTAGGAGATTCCTACGAAGCTCTTTCGTGCATTCTCCATAGAAATTGTTTAGGTGACATTCAATTAAAAAGCTGCTCACCTGACATTCAATTAAATTTTTTTTTTTTTGTAAAACAATTGAATCTTCTCTTACTCATTATAAAAAAAAAGTATTAAAAAAAAATCTTCTCTAACCCACTTTGTTGGCATTCAATCAGAGAGCTTGCTTACTTGACATTCAATTGAATCATCTTTAACCTATTATTAAAAAAAATTTAAAAAAAAATTCTCTAACTCACTTCGTTGAGAGTTTGCTTACATGACATTCAATTTAATCTTATCTAACCCATTATTAAAATAAATAAAAAACCTTTCTCTAACCCACTTTGTTTTCCACTTATTTGTTGGATGATCGAATATATACAACTAAATTAATTGGATAAAGAATTTTATATGTCATACAAAGTTATATGTTACATTAAAATTTTATTGATATTCATTAAAAAAATAATAAAGAATTAACAACTATTTTTTGTTCATAGAGCAGCTATAGAGTCCTATAACGGAGACAGAAGAAGGATAGAAATAGAGAGAGAGAGAGAGAGAGAGAGAGAGAGAGAGAGAGAGAGAGAGAGAGAGAGAGAGAGTCTCAGTGGTTTAAAATGGAAAGCCCACCCGACTCTTAAAAATACACATTGAGTTCATATTTCATATTTCAAAATTTCATATTTCATATTTCAATTTTTCATATTTCATATTTTATTTAGCACGATGAAAAGTGATCCCCAATAATAAAAAGTGTAAGTAGAAGATAATAATAACTGAGCACGAGAATTTTATTAATATTTATTAAAAAAATTAATATGGAATTAACAATTGTTTTCTGTTGATGGAGTCTCTATAGAGTCCTGTAATAGAGACAGAAAAGAGATGGAAATAGAGATAGAGATAGAGAGAGAATCTCACATTGGTATATCATATGAATCGGAAAATACTTACCACTCCACTATTATAAATACACATTGACTAATTAAATTTCTAATTCCAACAACTGAAATTTTTCCATATTTGTGTCCATCGCACTTTCACTAGATTACATCCGGCTGATGAAATCCATGAAAAACCTAAAATAAATTACTATAATTTCAATTTTTTATAATTAATCTATGGAATTTTTTTTATAATTCCAATTTTAAACTTTCCATTAACCTTCGTTCGAACCATTTCGGGAATGCTAATTTATGAATGTGAGTGAAGATCCATACGTAGATTTTTTTCATTTGACGTTTATGCGTGAAAATTGCTTCTTTGTGGGACAATGATCAAAGTATGTTAATATTCATTTGAAAGTAGTATAAAATTTACAATTATTTTTTATTAATGGAGTCCCTAGAGTGTCATAGGAGATAGAGATGTGAGAGAGAGGGAGAGACAGAGAATCTCTTAGTTTTGTTGAACGGGAAACAAAGAACGGGGGAGTACTTCCCACCTCACTATGCCTTTGTAACATCCTTAAACATAGATTGTATTTTCATACTCAAGTAAATTAAATAAAATCAAACTCATAAACAACTGAAAGAAAAATATATGCAACATTCAAAATAACATAAAATGAAATAGACAACCTTCAAAAGAATAAAAAAAAAATAAAAAAAAATAAATATTATTAAAAAAAATGAAAATTATCATGGGGGGAGATATATAAATAGAGAGAGAGAGAGAAAATCTCTAATTGGTGTAGAATGAGAAATGTAGAGCACTAAATCATATGAATCTCTATTCATATTATTTACTTTGATCATATTTTTTTACTAATATATAAATAAAAATATTAACATATGAGATGTTGTTTGATTTGTCTCGATAAATATTTTCAAAATATATAATTTTTATAATTTTTAATAAAACATAATTCAAAATATTAACGATTAAAGTTGTACACCGACAAACATAACCGTAATCAACTAAGCCATTTATTTTGGGAAAGGTAGTACTAAAAACATTATATCACCGAATGTCATCAACATTCAAGTCCAAATCCATTTGCACCTTTTTCAAAAGAGAAAAAAAATAAAAATGAAATAACAATATAAAATTGTAGTAGAAAGTAGAAACATAGATTTAGACAAAAATTGATGATATCATTGTTTGTATCGTTTTAGACGGCAGATGAAGCGGTGAACCCTAACTATATTCCTTCCTCTTTGGTCCACTTGTCTTCCTTAATCATGTCTTTTTTGGCGGTGCTCTTAATTATACTGCCATTTTCCCTCTTTTCTTAACACCGACATTTTCCAAATTCAACACAAAATTCATTAATTCCTTCTTCTAATGCTTTCTGGGTCGGTGGTTGTTTCTCTTCCTTCGATCCAGATTTTTGCCACCAGTTAGGTATGTTAGTTTTTGTTCTTCACACCCTTTTTATTTTTATTATTTATTTTTATATTCATGTAATTAAAAAAGTCACATGATTTTCAAATTTACATTATTTACTTATATTGTGTAGCATTATTTTACTATTTGTTTATTCAAACTTGCTTTTAATGTGTTGATGATGAATCATGAATGTAGAGCTGCTTAGGTGAAACATTTATAAGAGTTTTACTTAGTAATCATTATCATATATTAAGGTACTGTTTGGATTATCAACTTAATTAAGAGGTTATAGCATAATTTGCTTAGTATATACTAATTGTTTATATAAGTTATCTTTATAATAAAAGATAAAGTGAATTCGTCCCGTGAGCATAGTTCAGTTGGCAAGGACATTATAATATGCAGAGGCCAAGTTTGAACTTGGGATTTCCCACTTATTCACGTTTACTAGTGAAATTCTGACAAATTTTGGCCACTAGGATACTTGACAAAAAATAAAAAGATATCATGAAGTCATGGTTTTTCCATATAAGTTATTTTTATAAGCTATACCGAAGAGTTTATGAAAATAAGCTGAAAGTATCATATAGATATGTAATAAGTTGATTGATTACATAAGCTCTTCCAAACAATCTCACGAGTGTTTATGTCAGTAGATAAATTCAAATAAGTCTGATTCAAACAAACCAAATTAGCAAATTGGGTTACTTTGTTCTTTGGAAATGAATATTACATGTATGAATGTTTGGTCTTGATTATGACATTTTGCAGGTCATTGTTTCAAGTTTTCTGTTGACATTTTTAGTGAAAATTAAGGACTGAAACTTGAATCACATGTTAGTGAAAAGCCAAAACAAAGGGGATGGATCCAAGTCCCTCGCCGATACATTGGCAAAATGGAAAGAATACAATGCTCGACTTGAATCGAGCGGGGAAGCTGCGAAGCCAGTTAGGAAAGTTCCTGCCAAGGGATCGAGAAAAGGGTGTATGAAAGGTAAAGGAGGACCCGAGAATTCGCGCTGTAATTACAGAGGTGTTAGGCAAAGGACTTGGGGAAAATGGGTTGCTGAAATTAGGGAGCCAAACAGAGGAAACAGGCTCTGGTTAGGTACATTTCCAAATGCAGTCGGCGCTGCTCTTGCTTATGACGAAGCAGCGCGGGCAATGTACGGTGCTAGTGCGCGCCTGAACTTTCCTAATGTAGAAGTGTCCAATTTCTCTAATTTGGAATCTTTGAAAGATTGTGTAGATCAATCTGGTTTTGTAAAGACAGCATTGGAGAATACCGAGTCCAAGATATCGCCAGATAACGCTTGTGTAGATGCTGCTGAAGATGTTGACATGAAACATCTTTCCTTATCCTTAAGTGTGACTGTGAATCACGAGGAAAAAAGAGGGTGATTCGAAGACTAGTTGATCACATCCTTCATCATCTTGATGTAAGTTTTGCATAGAGCTTTTAGACTTCATTGCTATCAATGTAATAGCTAGGATGAATAATCTTGATGATAGTTGAACTACCAGGAGATTAGATGTTGCAAAATTAACTCTATTGTGAACTGTTCAATTCTTCTGGTATTGACCTATTGCAACTTTGTAAGCTGGATATTTAGTCAAGTTCTAAGATGTGAAATTTTTGGCTTGCCTAATATATATTAATGGTGTCATGTGTTGTGTCTCAAATATTTTACAATCTATAATCTCTTCTGATATAAAATATTGAACCGTTGAATGTGTTCATGTAGGTTATTTGATTTTCTAGTTTATATCACTATGTCCAATGTTGTAGTGTTAACTCTCTGGTTTCCGGGAGAACGGAACCACGATAATCCAGAGTTCGGCCGCAAAGTAAGTAGTTGTTTGCAAATTGTTACCATTAGGAATCGAACTCGAAGTGTTATGCTACACTGTAGAAATGATACATAACAAATTTACACCGCACCCTCTGTTTTTCAGTCCAACACCTGAGTTAATTGGTTGAATTACTTTTTGGGGAGTTTTTGTGATGAATTTGGTGTCACTAAATAGCATTGCTACAAAATTAAGATGTAAAATTTGTATCTTGTTTGTTTCCACTACTATATTTAAATGTTCAACTTTCAAAAAAAAATTTTGAAAGCCTTTGGTATATTTTGTGGTGAGAGAGAATACAATTTGCCTTAGTTGTGGTTTGTTTCATGACTTATTTTATACCCAAACCTGATTAACATTTCATTGTGGTACATTAAACTCCTATTTTTGGTTTACAATTTGGTAACGAGGATCGAACCTAGGACCTCATGCACTATCCAAATCTCTCACCACTAAATCAAATCTAGTGGCTTTCATTAAACTCCTATTTGGAATCCTATTGTACGACAAGTATTTTTTTTTTCTCAAACAAAATTTAGGGTGACGGAAAGCTATTCTGTTCAAAACAGAAAAAATCTTAGAGTTTTAAGACTTGTCTTTTTTATCACCAGACCAAATTTTAGAGTTGTATAACAAATATGTTAATAAGTTGGTGAATAATAGCTCAGTGCAATAAAATCATTATTGTAGTTTTGTTTTTGAAGGAAAAATCATTATTGTAGTGTCAAATATAATAACAAATGTATTATGATTCACACAATTAACTCAAAAATACCCCCTCTGCATAAGTAAATTTTTACATTTTAAGTCCATTTAATTATTAATGTATTTGAAATTTTTAAAAACAAAAAAAATTATTAATGTATTTGACTCATAATATTGGTCAGATATCAGAGGAAATACTTATTTTGTAACAAAAAATTATTGCCAAAGTGACACTAATTTTAAAAAGGAAGTAAAGGTGACATCGATCTTGAGTATATTATTGAGTATGTACTTCTTCAAAATAGTGCTATGCCTTTGAAAGGACGAACAAAGCTCTTGTACAGTATTTTATTTGGTTATTATTATAAGTAAAATTTATTTTTTGGTATATTCGAAAAGTGATGTTTGTGTTGCATATTATGAATAAATACATTACTTTTTCAATGTATTAAAAAAGTCAAGTTTATGTGTCAAAATAAAAAGAAGTCAAATTTACAGACTAGAAAGAGTAAACAATTCATATTATTTGAGTATGTACTTCAAAATAGTGACATACCTTTGAAAGGACAAAGATCTTGCAAAGTAAATTAACAATTCACATTATTTGAATGTGTACTTCAAAATAGTGACATACCTTTGAAAAGAGAAAGCTCTTATAAAGTAACTAACAATTCATATTATTTGAGTATGTACTTCAAAATGAGAAACCTTTGAAAGGACAATTAGATGATTAATTTACCATCCATTCATTCATTCAATCCATTTTTGCTTAGTAATTCATCCGCAAGCATAAAACAAAAATATATATTGAATTGAATTCAATTCATCCAACTTATTTTAAAGATCCAGTAGATCATCTCAAATTTTAATGCAACTCTACCGGATAAACATAAATGATAATTTTTTCAAGCAATTATTTTAAATAAATTTATAAACAAATTAAAACCCAAAAATTGAATATTAAAATTGATCAAAAATATAATATTAAATATCAACAAAAAAAAATGAAATAAGAAAGAGGGGTAAAAAATGGCAAAAAGAATCTGTTTTGGACTAATAAAAACCATCTGAATGAGCCCAATATCTCAAATTCTGTTTTGGGCTGAATTCACTAAAAACAAATTGTTTTAATGTGTATATAACTGTGTTTTTTTCGTAAAAAAAAAAAAAAAACTGTGTTTTTCTTAATGTAGCAAACCGTTGTCCATATATAACCATCCCGATCGTAGCTACGAGGATCGAACTGTGGTCTTTCTTACCAAATCCAGCGCCAATCACCACTGGACCAACTAATGATCGGTATCGGCTCATTACTTTAATCTAATAACTATTTTTATAGTTATATATGATAGGTTATGATTAATTTCCCTTTAAGAGTTGTAGATATTATCACCTGTGCATACAATTTTCTAAGGCAGACAGTACGTAGAAGACATAGTCATAGTCTTATAAGACGCCTCAACAACCACCCGCAATTTGCCAAATTGCAATGAGCTAAAACGGTATTCATGAAGCTGCTGACAAACAATCACAACAGGGTCCAGTTATTGATTAATGGAGCAGAGCAGAGAACAAGAATACAATACTAGCTAGTATACTGTCCTAACCTTGAGTTATGGTATGGGATTAAATGTTAATGTGTTTTAGCTATTCTAATATTGCAAAATTTAAGTTTAATTTTTAAATAACTTTAGGAGGACTATTTTGGTATCTAGAGTTTTATTTGGTGCCGGTACAGTGGTGCTTTGTAGAAAAAATAAGGTAATATTTTGGTACTTTGAAATTTTGTTGAGTACGAATAACGTATCTTGAAAGTTAAGAGATCAAAAGTGCTATTTAGAAAGTTTCAAAAAGGACAGATTTCGGGAGAACCTGGGTTCGGTTCCTGGGTGGAACAATTTCTTGGTCAGGTTTTACTTACCTCACGGCTGAACTCTGGACTACTAGGAACCAGAGGTTATAAACAAAAAAAAAAGTTTTATTTTGAAAGTTAAAAGGATTAAAATTGCAAGTTTTTAAAAATGAGAAGGTCAAAAGTGCAATTTAGCATAAAATATATATAGCAGACATCAAACTCCTCTCAACATAATATGTGCTAAAAAAGACTACAAGAGTTTATAGATGCGACAATCAGAAAAACAACATGAAAAAGAATTAGTCGAAACCCAGACAAGTAGGCGGATTCGACCACCAACTATGATAGTTTGATACAAGATTAATGTTTGTTGTCTTCAACTACCGGTAGGAATAGAGTTTGACCTAGTCCAACAATTGAGGTACTGACATCTCTGAACTTCTGAAAAGTTTGTGGTTTCTTTCGTTCCAAATAATCCAAACACAAAAAAGTCAAATAAGCTGCAAGAAAGAACAACGCGCTCGAGAACCACCTAAATAATTTACTTTATGTTATTCATTCATCCTTTTTCTTCATTTCAACCATGAAGAAGTCTTAAGTCTTGTTTGAGGTTGATAAAAAGTATTTGGACACATACATACAAGTGGAAAAAAATAAATGAAAAAATATTTTTTATTTGAAATTTGTCCCCAAATATTTCTTCTCCTCAATTATTCACTCTTTTTTTTTTTTTTATCATCTTCTGCACTGTTTTTTGTATTTTTTTTTTTATCTTTTTGGATCAATCAACGTTGAATTGGGAAAATGAGAGAGAGCTTTTGGAGATGATCCAACTCTGACTAAATCTATAGTGCTTGGGTACGCACACAAAGAGTCATGTCATTAAAATGTTAAATCAATTTTTTTTATTACTAAAAAAAAGTGTCTTGCGTGTCTAAACTCAATTGCTCCTCCAATATGACGCGAAAAAACTTGTTCAGGCATTTCAATTTAATTAAAGCTTAATTATTCTTTTAGACTCCATTTTTTAGAGCAGTTTTGGTATTTATATTTTCTCTTTTTGTGACTTTAGAATATGCAATGTTTAACTGTGAAGACTATTCTATAAAAAAAAAAAAAAACTACGGAGACTATTCATTAAGGTGATTGAAATTCATTTAAGTGATTGAATATCTTCAAATATATAATTTGTTCATATCCACCAATCAGAAATCGAACCTTTAATCAAACAGTTAAGGCCTAAGTCACCAAATCATCTACAATTTATGTCACACGTAAATGTTAGTAAACTAAACTATACACCATCCCTTTTAGTCACTGTAATGACTATGATGATAATTTATAAACAACACACGGCCAGAATCATGGATTAACATTACATCTTTAAGGTTTAGATGGAATGGATTATGTTTTGATGAAAGTAAATGAGCGATCAAATCAAACATGACATGAATGTACCTGTCACCTGCTAATTTCCAGCCATATATAATGCCAACTGTTCCTTTCCTATTTTCTCTATGACTCAATCCACGAAGGGGACCTTCTTTGCACAACTGTTCTACAAGGAGGAAAAGAAAGATGTTGATTGTTGGTCAAATAACAAGCACAACTTTATATATATTAATTTTAAAGCTAAACTTAGAGCATTTAGAGCATTTCGATAAGATGATTAATTTGTTTTTCAACTTATTGTTCATTCAGAACCACTTTTTTCTAGCTTGACTCGCGTCCCAGAGCCACCATATGCGAGGAGCTTGAAATTGGAGCTTCGCTTTGGATGTGCACTCGGTCACATTTGAACAAGGAAACAAACATGAATTCAATTTTAGAAATGCCACATCGTTAGAACTCTTTACATATCAAGAGTTTTACCGCATGTTGCAGTTCTACCGGGCTCTAGAAATTATGCAGTGAAGGATTTACAACCAAAAACAAAAACCTAAAGCCAAACTCCGATTACCCTATTTCATTTCACATCCAATAATTTATTTTGCAAGGGACCCATTAATGGGATTGTATTCATTACAGAACCATAACCACAGTTTCCAACCATACATTCCCCCACAAAATATCACAATCATCCATTCCTCTCTATGTTGGACTTTTGGTAAACTCCAATGATTCCCTTCTGTATAAAAACCCCTCCACCCAGTGTGCTTTACATCAGAATCTAATAAGTGATTATATTCAGTCTTCCTTAAAATAAAAAAACTGAATCTCAATTTATCATATCAGCTAATTTATCAACCTGTCAAAAGTAGTTGCATTGCACAAAGTACTCAAATTTGTTTAAAAAATGAGCAAGCTTAGTTTAGTTGTTCTGCTAGTAGTTGTTAATGTCTTAGTACTTCAAGCAATGTCCCATGATTCTGAGGCACAGGCACCACTCAAAGGACCAAACTTAAACCCTTTGGACCATAAAACTCAAATTGAGGTTCAGCATCATCATCATGATATAATTGAAGATCATAAAGTTTCTTCAGGTACAGAGACGCCGTTAGAGAAAGAACGAGAATCAAAAGAAGCAGAGGCTCCAAATATTCGAAAGCTGGGAAAGCATCATTCAACAGACAAGTCAGTGGCAGGTGGAGGTGTAATAATTGGTGGTTTTGTTACTGCCATTTTTGCAGCTGTTTTTTGCTATATTCGGGTTACCAGAAAAAGGGACACTGGTACCGATCTTCACTAGTTCAACAGCTTTTTTATTCTCTCGTGTGTAGAAAGTAAAAATTGAGTGATATATGATACATCATATATTTGAAACATAGAATTTCTAAGAAATGCAGAAACAGATATGCTTGTAATTTTTTTCCTTCGAATCATATAATTGTGAATATAAGTAAGAGTCAATGATTATAAGTCCTGTAAGAATTTGAGTTCCTCAACTTTCTTCTTTCTGTTCCCTGCTTTCTTTCTTTTTTTCATTTCATAGTATAAACAAGAAAACAAAAAGTAGGTCACTGTCAAGACTGCAAATTTGCCTAAAAATTAAGATGATAGCATCCTCTGCAGATAGAAGAAATGAGGGACTATTCTACCCAGATTACTTTTTTTACCAAAATATTTGTTAAACACTGCTTACAGTTTTCTTAATTTGAGATGCATCGGACACTACGAATTCATGAGTACATCGAGCTAGAAACATGTGTATTATTGAGTCACAAGAATGAAATTCAAATGTTGCTAAGTCATGTGGGGTAAATGATAGTTTTACTTCTATAATTGGTTAAATATAATGATGTTTACTTAGGATAACAGTATGTTTAGAATTCAACTATGGAGAGGTTACTAATGGTGTGGATGTTGAAGCACTGAGATTTCAATTTCTGAGAAACTTAAGTTCATCAGATTTGTACAGCTTTTAAAACATGAAGATAGAATGCTGTCAAAGATATCAAGAAAGCAGTAAATAACATACAGCTTATGCCATGGCATATAGGCATATATAAATAAATGTTTACAGCAAGTATGTCGTCTACCAGAGCATACTGATATGCAATCTCATCTATCTTGAAAAAGAGATCCATATTGTAGGTTCAAAGTAAGGAGTTAAATCAAAAACTAAAACATAATACTCTAAGATGAAGACTTGTGAATGAATAAGAACGACTGCAAAAAAAAAAAAGAAGATGTAACTTATCTTTGACATATCACTGTAAAATGTGAATCTATGCTCTTTGCAAGTGGATTTAAATCAAACCAAAACCACATCTGTCAAGATTATCTAAGACAAAACATAATAGAGGAACAATTGCTACTTTCCCTTGCCAATATGAATTGGCCATCACAATTTCATTCTTGTTGTCTGTCAAATCATATAATGTATGACACTTTTCTAGTTACAAAGAGGTAGCAATTGTTTGTTTCTAAATATGCTTCTTTCATGTTGAAACCACACTGATAAAATATGTTCGACATTTGACACTTGGTCATAACTTGGTATTGACTCTTTAGTGTGATTTTGGTCTTGATAACATATTTGATTAAATCATCATATTATTGAAGTGTTTTCTAGTATGACACACATAAAGAGGATGTCTTACACTATCTTGGCAGATACCACGACAACAAAATTCCATCAAATAAAAGGAGTCATCACTGACATGAACCAAAAGGTAACACCAGAGGTTCATATAACTTGATTACAGAACAGAAACTTTAAATGCAGCTCAAAAATCAAATGGGATCAGGATAATTATTTAACTGTCTAAATAAGCAAATCATTCATATGTAACAAACCTACACATACGACTATGAAGGACGAAATAAAAATCACAGCAATAACAATATCCTAATCCTAACTTCTATTCAAAGTGAAAGATGGCTTAAGTCTGGTCAGCTTACCACATTTTATGTAATGAAAAAGCAAGAGAACCTCCTGAATCCTCAAATCCGATGCAACATAAATTGTGGAATGAAATTTGAAGTCAAGGCGCCAAACTGTGTGAGAAACTTTCTTTGGAGAGTAGGTTGAAACATCCTTCCAACTAGGCACAACTTGAAGAAGAAAGGTATTGATTTTGAAGCATTCTCCCCCCTGTGCAATGTGAATAAGGAAACTCAAGACCACATTTTCATGCACTACCCTGCAGCACAAGCACTCTTGTTTACATCTTCTCTTGGCATTCATGTCCGCTCAACTAATGGATTCTGTTCTGGCTGTCCAACCCAGAAAAATTAGCATCTCAAATTTTCTGCATAACTCTATTGGAAGATTTGGAAGGCTAGGTGTGTCGCAATTTTTAACAACTCTAATTTTCAATCGGTCTTAATTGCTGAAGCTGTCTCAAACTTTGTGGAAGGGTTCATGCTGCAAATGTAGGTACTCCTCTCTATCCCTCGCGAAGCATCTAAGTGGAAGGCACCTGCTGTAGATACTTTGAAAATCAACATTGATGTGGGTTTCACGCGTGATGGAAACACCTTCTGGGATGTGCTAGTTAGGGACTGTGCTGGAAGTGTTATCTATGCAGCCATGAAAACTGAAGAGGTGCAGGACTTTCCTGTGCTGGATTTTGTTGTGGCTTCAGGACCAAAATCATAGGAAAGACAAACATTGAGATGGATGCAGAAATGGTGGTTAATTGTCTTAAAAACCAGTCCCATGTCTCTGAAATTTTAAATGTTATTCTTGATTGTAGGGATATTTTGTCTAATCTTGGTAGATAGATGTCAATGTCTCTTATATCAGTAGGAGTACGAATTCTGAAGCTCATGGCCTAGTTGAAGTAGCACAATCTGTTGGATCAAAGTCTTGGGCTGGAAATGTCACTAACCAAATCTATCATATCATTTGTAATGACTTTTCTTTAATCTAAATATCATTTGCAATAACTTTTCTTTAATCTAATGAAGTCTATCTTTACTCTATAAAAAACGAAGAAAGAAATTCCCTAATGCATACAAGCCACAACAATATTGATCGAGAAATAACAATCAAATTAATATTGATCGAGAAATATCAATCAAAATCAGCAATGACTCATAACCTCATGAGTTGATGGCATAATATTGATACAGAGAAACATATCATCTTGCAAGTTTTAATCTAACCTACTTCCTCCAAAACAGAACAACTACAATACATCCACACCAAAGATTTTTCGTCTTCCCAAGATTCTATATTAAAGAAAAAACGGCAGAAGCTTAGCTCGGTTCAATAACACTCATTCATACAGCAGAACTTTTTCAAACAGTTTAAACTGCCACAGACATTTGATTCAGATGATGCTGGAGTGAACATAACCAAATGCTTGACAAATTCTAAAATTTATGTAGCACCAACACTTCAAATTGAAGATGTGTCCAAATATCCAACACGTGTCGGACTCTGACACTACGCATTTGATTATTTACAATCAAATCCATTTTCTCAAATTATTATTGTCTTCTCTGTCAGGGATAGTGTCATATCAGATGTCTATGTTGATGTTTCATGGCGCTATAAAGCACGGACACAAACACGGACCCGTTGACACAAATAATAATTTAAACAAATGACATAATTCAATATAATCATAAGTGTCGGACACTCGTGCGTATCCGACACTAGGACACATACACTCGTGCGTGTCTGACACGGACACATATAATCCGAGGAGTGTTCTTACTTCATAGCTTCATAGTCTATCTATATCCATCAACATCAATATGCATATGATAACATAAACAAATTAATAACAAATGACATCAAATAAACAAATATACATACAATATATAAAAAATATAAGCAAGAATTATGAAGAAGATTTTGTAGTTCTCATAAGAATACTAGTCATTCTAATTCCAATCAAATTAACATTACTAGAACTAACAAATCTAGAATTCCTAAACAAACCAACAATCTCTCTCACCTCATAAGCATCACACTCCCCAACAAGAACAAAACAAACACCACCAACCCTAACAACTCTCTCCATCTCAGCCGCAAATCTCGCCGGAAACAACGCCTCATCAAATCTCGCAGTAAAAGCTAAATCAAACGCACCATCAAAAAAAGGCAAATTATGCGGATCCGCCCGACTAACAAGAGGCGGAGAATCAAACAATTCAACGCCGGTAACATCTTCAACACCGAGACGCTGTAACGCAGCGACTTCATGACCGGCGCCGGCGGAGAGGCATAGGATTTTGGAATTGTTATGGAGAAGATTTAGATCGCGAATTGGGAGGAAGATAAGGGAAAAGGAATGGAGTTTGTTGTTCCAGTCACGTGAGGACCAGAGACGGTTGTTTTTTTTGTCGGAGGGGAGGTGAGGGCGGGTTGAGGTGAAGTCGCAGGAGGATTTGGGGAAACGGAGGTGGGGTTTGGATGGGGCTTCTGGTGGAACGCATGTGTCTGGGGTTTGGAGGAAGAGGTAGATGAGTGTTAGTGAAGCTATGGCTATGGCGGCAATGGAAAGTTTTCTGAGGAATGTGTCTATTTCTTTTTCCATTGTGGTGGTTCTCATCTGGTTTGATGTTTTCCTGAACTATTACTACTACTCGTCATCATCTATCCATGATTCTCTTCTCCTTTTCCACCTCTTTCCACCTCCTATATTAAACTTAGATGCTTAATTGACAATTTGCCAATAATCAGTTTCGTCCTATTCGGATTTTTTTAAGGACCAAATTGATTAATGGAGACCTATTCGGACCTTAAACTTATTTACATTATTTTGTTCCATCAAAAATACTCTCTCCGGTTTTAATTATAATCAAATTTTCATTTTTTAGATATATTGGATACCTAATGTATCTGACCTTAATTATAGATCAAATACATCAATTATTCAATGAATATATAAAGTAGCAATTTTCTTATAATTAACGCTCCAAGGAGTAGGGGATAATCAAAGTTTGATTTTGTTAACGAAGTTTCAAGAAACCTGTGGGACACATAAGGTGGGTTTCCCCTCCCAACCAATTTTTTTTCATATGCATGAACCAAAAATGGAACTCTTACCACATTCTTAAGGAGACCAAAATCCTTACATTGTTGTTATAATAAAAAAAAGGTCTTGCTAAACAGTGTCCCAGACACTCTTTAAGCATTCCATTTAAAGAAATAATTTATCCAAAACGTAAAATATTTCAATTTCCAATGCGTTGACTTCACACATTTTCATAAAATTTTAACAAAAACTTACTATTTAAGGTGCTTAAATAGTGCATCGGACACTGTTTAGCATTTTTCATAAAAAAAAACTTTAAACACACCAAATTGTGGATTTGGATTCCTCTCCAATTTTTCCTCATGTTTTCTCTCATTTTCCTTACGTGAGACTTTGGTGTTTATAATTTATATGGGCAAGTATTTTTGCACATGTATTATTTTGGGGCTATATTACCGGCCGGTCGAACTCTGAATCATCAGGGAATTCTTCTATGAGAACAAGAGGGTTAATACAAAAAAAAAAAAAAAAATTACTACAAGGGCTATATTTTTATTCATATATTAACACAAAGACATTTTTTTTTATAATTTATATGAGGTTCTATATTTATTTTATATGGAGGATATTGATGCGAAAATTAACTAATATAAGATATATTCAGATGATTTCTTTAGGTATTTTTGTTTCATATTGTTGTGGTTTTTATATGTTGGCTTCATTTTGTTAAAACAATGCTCTAGCAAGATGTTGGACCGGATGCTTCACCATCGAGTACGACATTCAGTATGCTCTGTTTTCGCATCTGAGTTCGTTTTATTTTTGCGCATAATCTTTTGAAGATCTGGTTTAAAAATTGTTTTGTGCTGGCTTGTTCATCAAGACGCACGTGGTTTATGAATCTTCTAGAAGGCGGCCATGACCTAGTTTTGTTTCTAAACACATCAACTATTTTAGAAAATAAAACATTTGATTCAAGAATATTCTTTGCTGGAACTTTTGGACCAGCTGTGATCTGAAGCCCAAATTCAAGACCTAGCATGTGCTAGATCAGACTATATAAAGGAAGCCCAAGACCTAATTTTAAACACCGAAACCGAATCATAAACGAATATCAAAGATGTAGTCTTTTAGGGTTTCGTGTCCTTGAGCCACTCTCTAGGAGAGTTGGTGTAAGTGAACCACTCGGGTTGTGAGATGGTCACTTTGTCCTCACTCAGAAACCTGTAGGTAATGAGTTGAGTATTGTACTTGGAGGAAGCTTGTAAGCAACTCCAAATTGTGAACTTAGTCAAGGGTGTTGGCTAGGTATTTTTCACCAACCTGCCAGAATTTCAATTGGTATCAGAGCAGACATCCTGTTCTGTATCTGGGTGAGCTTCAGGGAAGATACTTTCTAGCACTATGGACAAGGAAGAAGGAGATGAGGGAGAAGAAAATGCTGCAGTAGTTTGTGATATAGTAATGTATTCAGAGGGAGTAAAATCTTTCTGATGATTGTGTTCTGACTTGAAATTCAGGGGGAGTAAGAAAATTGTTTCTGATATCTTGTGCTCATTCTGATATGCATGAGTTGATGTACTCAGGGGGAGTAAAAGTATTTTTTCTCTGGTCTGATATTAAGGGGGAGTAGTACAAATGTAGTGTTCTGCTGGTTTTGTGCTTGATGTATGTCTGGGTGTTATGATGTCCTACCAGATGTTGAAACATCCTGATAATGTGGGATTTTATTTTTCCCAAGTGTTATTGTGAGAGTTTATTTCTCTCTGCTGAAGTATGTTTATGAGGCTAGTTGTGCATGATTCCGCTGTTGCATGCCTCTAGTATTTTATGGTAAAGTTTATTTCTTTACCCTGTGCGTTATTTTCATTTGAGGAAATCTTTTGGAAGTAGCGTTGAAGAAGTTTTACTTTCCTTCAAGATTGTGTGCTTGCAGCAATTTGAAGGAATGCATGTGTTGTATCTCTCTAGCTTATTTTGATGGCCTAAAATTGTTTTAGCCAAAACTTGCCAAAGGTGGCGATTGTTGGGGTTTTTATATGTTGGCTTCATTTTGTTAAAACAATGTTCTAGCAAGATGTTGGACCGGATGCTTCACCATCGAGTACGACATTTAGTATGCTCTGTTTTCGCGTCCGAGTTCGTTTTATTTCTAAGCATTATCTTTTGAAGATCTGGTTAAAAAATTGTTTCGTGCTGGCTTGTTCATCAAGACGCACGTGGTTTATGAATCTTCTAGAAGGCGGCCATGACATAGTTTTGTTTCTAAACATATAAACTATTTTAGGAAACACAACATTTGATTTAAGAATATTCTTTGCTGGAACTTTTGGACCAGCTATGATCTGAAGCTCAAATTCAAGACCTAGCACATGCTAGCTCAGGCTATATAAAGGAAGATCAAGACCTAATTTTAAACATCGAAACCGAATCATAAACGAATATCAAAGATGTAGTCTTTAGAGTTTCGTGTCTTTGAGCCACTCTAGGAGAGTTGGTGTAAGTGAACCACTCAGGTTGTGAGATGGTCACTATATCCTCACTCAGAAACCCGTAGGTAATGAGTTGAGTATTGTACTTGGAGGAAGCTTGTAAGCAACTCCAAATTGTGAACTTAGTCAAGGGTGTTGGTTAGATATTTGTCATCAGTCTTCCGGAATTTCACATATTTATTTTACTATGGATATGATGAGATTAATTTAACTTTTTTTGTTTGTTTGGGGGTCTTTTTTTTAAAGTTTACATACATGTCCATATTTTTTTTTATAAGAACAGACGAGTCTATATTTTTATTTATATATTAAGAGACATGCTTTATTTTTTTTAATTTATATGGGGCTTACTTTGTTTGTGATTTACACATGAACTATATTTATAAATATTAATACGGGATCCTATTTTATTTTTTATAAATATGGGATCCTACTTTTTTTATGTTATAATTTTTCATTTTTTTTATTTGAGAATTATGAAAAATTTAATATTAAAATGTTGTTTTTTATAGTCTCATTTTACCCGTGAGTGGCACGGGTCCGAATACTAATTCTTTTTTTTTTTTTTTTAATTTAATGGTTGATTTTCTCACATTTTTATTCTTTGTAATTTATCAACCTTTAGATTAAGAAAAAGAAGATAAAACATAAGGGAAAATTGGAGAGTATCCAAATGGTATGTCTAAAGAGAGTCTCATTACTATATTCTCATAATAATATAATATTAAAAAAAAAAGATTTACGAAAGATATAAGAAATGGAGTGATGGTACCACACAATGTGTAGGTTAACTCAAATGGTTTAAGACAACACAAATGTCCAATCTTTATTTCTTTTTTACCTTTCACCACCAGTTTAATTTAGTTCGGGGGTCAGTTCTGGCATCAAGTGGTTTCAGTCATCTCTCGACCACAGTTGCGAGAGATCGAACCGTGGTCCTCCTCCCTACCAAGTTCAGAATTAATCACCACTGAACCAACTAACAATTGATGTCTAACCTTTATTTCAGCATAACACTAATCAGATGTATAATAAATCGTAAATGAATCAACCGTCAACACAAAATGATTGAAACGTTAACCTATTTGGCATTTCCCTATTTTATAATCTCTAGTACGGTAAGGAAATGATTTATTGCTTTATTTTGTAGCTTCTCTTCGTCTTGTGCTGTTAAAAAATATTTGTAGTGTAAGGAATATTTTGCTGTTAAAATGACAATAAAAGTGATAGTTTTGCTTTCATATTTACATTCACATTTTTTATTTTATACGCAATTTACATTCACATCAAGTGTAAGAGAATACGGTGATTTTGATCGAGAAGAAAAATGACAACTCAATCATTAAATAGTGAAATTTAAATGATTGAGAATACGGTGATTTTACTTTATTAATTTTAACTGACAAGTTTTTTATTTCTTGAAAAGGCAATTTTTGTTTGATACGTTTTCTTTTCCATTTCTTAAAACGACATCAAGTTGCTGCAAAAATTGACTTTATTATAATTATATTAAGAATTTAATTTATATGCACTAAACTTATTTTACACATGCATTCAATAATATACTAACACATCATGTATGATATTTAAAAATACATGATGTGTCAAATTTATTAAACGATGTGGCAACATATCATTGAATGTATGTGTAAAGAATCTTTACACCGACAATGCACAACAATTATACTCTCTTATATTAACTACTATAATTTCAAAAAAAAATTCAAAAAATTATATTAACTCCTATAAATAAACCAACAATTCACATTTTCCAAATCATATTATTGTTGTCCATTTGTTAAACCTTTCTTTTAACCACTATAAGCCTAAACAACATTTTAGACTTATGGCAAACCAAAACCTTCCTTCAATTCAAACCTCTGATCCAGAAGCACCTGAAATTACTCCAACAGCTCCAACAACATGTTTTTCCAAAGCCAAAGATGCTGTGAAGAAATTGAAAACCAACTTGGTTTGCCGTTCAAAATGGGCTGAACTTAATGGTGCCATGGGTGACCTTGGAACCTACATACCCATAGTGTTGGCTCTCACTCTAGCTAGAGATCTCAACCTTGGCACCACATTGATTTTCAATGGTATGTTTTATGTTTTTTTTAATTTTATTGAATCAAAATTAAAATCATGTTCACGATGAGTTATCATGGTTCTAAATTGCAGTTGCGGCAGTAACTCTACGGGTATTGCTCTCTTGCACCTGTTGCAATGCATATTCCAACTCCAATCGTTGCGCTAGAATTTATTCTTTATTAGCATCAAATACTATAATTTATTAATTATTATATATAACTCACATATATCAACTCTATATTACTTTAAAATATCTCCAATCCTTTAAAACACTATAAATCTATGATATAAAGACAAAGTAAGATAAAAAAAAATTATGTGTCCACTATATGGTTGATAGCGGCTTAATGCGGTCTACGTAGTGTGATGCAAGATTGCACATGTTAAGAAGTCTCACATTGGTTGCGAGATTTGATTATGTTTATAAGTGAGTACAATTCTCACCTTACAAGTCGGTTTTGTAGGGTCAAGTTAGACCAAACTCTCAATTCTAATATGGTATCAGAGTCTTCTCCTCGATTCGTTGGGCTGTCTGCGAGGTTTATGATTGAGTTATCCACCATTTATACCCATGCTCCAAACCCAATAGTGTTGGACGCAAAGAGATATGTTAATTGGTATAAATATGTAGTTGAGAAGAAACTAATCGATATCCACCTACATAAATACCTACATACATACATATATACATACATGCATTCATACATAAATACGTTCGTAATCCATGTGTGGTATATCTTACAGGTGTCTACAACATCATCACCGGTATCATTTATGGTGTCCCTATGCCTGTCCAGCCCATGAAGTCAATTGCGGCCGAGGCCTTATCAGACAAAGAATTCGGCGTACCTGAGATCATGGCGGCAGGAATCTTAACCAGTGGCGTATTATTCATTCTTGGCATCACAGGATTAATGAAGCTGGTATACAAGTGGATTCCTTTACCTGTTGTAAGAGGAATTCAACTAGCACAAGGTTTATCATTTGCTTTAACCGCTGTTAAATATGTCAGGAAAGTGCAAGATCTTCCTAAGTCAAAAGCTTTAGGTGAAAGACCTTGGTTTGGATTAGATGGGTTGGTTCTAGCTATTTTTTGTGCTTGTTTTATTTTGATCGTCAATGGAGCCGGTGAGAAAAATCGTGGATGCCACAATACTCCAGAAAATCGAGACAATTTAGATCGCGAAAGGAACAAAGATGAAGTTGGAAGAAACAATAGGATCAATAAATTGAGAAAATTTGTTTTTTCACTTCCTTCTGCATTTTTAGTTTTCATGTTGGGGATTGTTCTGGTTTTTATAAGAAAACGTGTAGTGCAAGGAATTAAATTTGGACCCTCTTCAATAGAAGTAGTGAAATTTACTAAACAATCATGGAAAAAAGGTTTTGTTAAAGGTGCTATTCCTCAACTTCCATTATCAATTTTGAACTCTGTCATAGCAGTTTGTAAGTTATCAACAGATCTTTTTCCAGAAAGAGAATTCTCAGTTACTTCAATTTCAGTGACAGTTGGACTAATGAACTTAGTTGGTTGTTGGTTTGGTGCCGTGCCAACTTGTCACGGTGCCGGTGGACTAGCAGGACAGTATAAATTTGGTGGAAGAAGTGGAGGATGCGTGGCACTTCTCGGTGTAACGAAATTGGTATTAGGAATAGTTTTAGGAACTTCTTTGGCAGAATTTTTAAAGCAATTTCCAGTTGGGATTTTAGGTGTTTTGCTTCTGTTTGCTGGAATTGAACTTGCTTTGTGTGCTAGAGATATGAATAGTAAAGAAGATTTCTTTGTGGCACTTATTTGCACTGCTGTTTCTTTGGTTGGATCAAGTGCTTCACTTGGATTTGTAATTGGAATGAAAGTTTATATGTTGTTTAAGCTAAGGAATTACACAAAAGGTAAGCATAAGCCACTTGAATCTACCACATCTAGATTTGAATCTACCACATCTAAATTTGAAGAGAGTTGAATTTTGTGTACATGTTTTGTTGTTTGATATTCTCCGTCTTTAATTTTTAAATTCATTGGATAATTAATGTATTTGATCTATACTTAACTCCAGATACATTAGTTATTCAATAAATATGAAAAGTGAAAATTTGCATATAATTAAGGTCGAAGGGAGTATTATTTAAGTAATTGCATATCTAGTGAAAATGAGTTAGTGTGTATGGCTTTCAAAAATATGTTAATTTTTTTAGAGGTTAGATTTTTTTTTCTTTCTTGATTTTTGAGGACTTGAGGGGTTCTAGGACTCTATGTTGTAATTGTAGAAAATGTAGAGCAAATAGTTATTTCCTGGCTTTTCTATCTAGTCCTTTGTGTCTGCCATCGCATACACAAGGCTTATACTCACAATAATAGAACAAAAAAATTTCTTGTTAGAATTGATTTTTTTTTTGGTTTGTGTTGAAATTTTGAGAATTTGGAGAAATTGAGTGATAAAAGTTTCGAGTGTTTGAATGAGAGTAAAATCTATTGGAAATCATTTTGATAAAAGATCGTAAAACAATGTGATGCTCTTATATAGAGCCAGTATATGACTAACTAATTAACCATCTAATCGAGAAATTTATAATTTTCTATTTTTATAAGAAAATGTGATGCCCTTGTATAAGAAGATTTTTTAATTTATAAAAAAATTCTTCTATTTATAATAAGAAGATATATATTGATGATCAAAGTTATGTATTGACTTGATATGTGTGCAGTGATAAACAATGACATTTAAAAAGGAACAGATGAAATAATATTTATAATAATATACTTCTCTTTTGCTTTAATAAAAAATTAAAGGTTAAATATATTGTTAGTTTTTATAAAATAATGTTATTTTAAATTTAGTCCCTATTAAATTTTAGTCCTTTATAAATTGTAATTTAATTTGTAAGAATAGTTTATATTTTGAGTTTTGTTTATAAAAAATAATATTTTTAGGCCCTCAAAATAATCCTTATAAGATATAAATACGGACTAAAACTGACTATATTTGTTGAGGACTAAATTTAAAAGCTCGTAATTTTACGAAAACTAAAATATATTTAACTCACAAATTAATTGATTTTCATGTAGAATGTCACACACTTTAATTCTTACTACTCCGTATGTCATTAACTATTTACAATAACAAGAAAATATAACAAGAGAAAAAATTATCGTCAAAAAAACTTGAATAACAAGAGAAAATATATATTGACTGCTCACAAATTCATCCCTACAACATCATCCTTTATTTATATCTCTAATCTCTAATATATTAATAATATATATATATATATACACACACACAAAAATAGGGAGAACATAAACATAACTCAGTGTCCGCACAAAAATGGAGGACGACTCAAACAATCAACTTTTAGCTAATCCTAGCAAACTATTAGAAGTTTACAATCTGGGGACTAATCATCAACATTGAACCAATCCAAGAACAAACAACTTTTTGCAGCGAGCAGCAAGCAAAATGACTTTTTACTTTTTTCTTTAATAAATTTTTAACTTTGGGGAATAACAATGCATAAAATTTTACATGGAAAATCAAAGTTAGGAATTTCACTCCTCTGTTGATCTTATGAACCCTTGCCGCTACAACCTAAGAACACAGATTTTGAAGCTGCACTTGCAAAGTTCAAAACTCAGTTGCTTTAGGCATAACTAAAGATATAGTTACAATCAGGTAGACCTAAAACAACAGTGTTTTGAACCGTTGCAACTGCAGTTTCAAAATTTGTTATGTTAGACTTTAGCCGCGAGAGTTCATAAGATGAAGAAAGGAGAGAAATTCCTAACTTTAAGGTTCCATGTAAAATTTTATACATTTGTTATTTCAAAAAGCTAAAATTTTATTAAAGAAGAAACAAAAAGAGGAGAGGGAGGACATATAAACCTATCCTAGAACCCCGTCTTCTAAAAGTTGATAAACTGATCAAAGAAATCAGTTGTTTGCAATTTGGAATCACTTGATACTTTTGAACCTTTTATTTTATCTCCAAAATAGTATCATAGAAGCCTCTGCCAATTAAGAATGGTATTCCTCGGGCGTCAATCTTCAAATTTCTCCGGAGAGTAATTGGTGCGATGTATTTGTACTCCTCAAAGAAAGACTACATATTTGACCTCTCGTTTGCAATGTGAGCTTTATCTGGAAAATGTCATAGAAAAGTTACGAAAAAAACAATAACAAAAAATAATTATATATATATATGTTGATACATTATACTCTCTCTGTCCCAAAATATAAGCAAAAACGAGTCAATAAAACTTAACGTATTTGGACTAAATTTTACACCAAATACATCAACTTTTGTTGACTAGTTTTTGCTTATATTTTAGGGCGGAGTTTAATAGAGTAAAACTATTCGACTGAGGTAATCCTCTATAGCTTCACAAAAATGAATTAAATTATAAAAGAATATCATTTGTGAATGAGAAATAGTAAAGAGAAATTAACCCACTTGGGGTTGGTTGAGTGGTGTTGGCTTGAGCCCTTGGAGTATGCTCCTCTCAAGGTCTCAGGTTCGATTCCCACTGGTGCCAATTTCGGTGGGTTAAGTTCATACAGAACAAAAAAACTCTGGCTTTAAATGGGACCCCCGCAAGTGGGCGGTGGGATTGGTCCCCTTGGATTAGTCGGTCCTAAGGCCGGATACCAAGTTTTCAAAAAAAAAAAGTAAAGAGAAATTTCCAAACCTTATGCAAACTCGAGAGAGGTTGTCATATTTTGGAGAAGTGAATTACAAGTGTTGTAAAGGTAATGAGTTCAACCATAAATTTATAGGGAGTTTCAATAATTCTAGTTCATGTAATATTATTTTACCAAAACAAGATATATATTGTGTACATTGAATTTAAATTCTGATTTTTAAGTTCATGCACCAAATATTCTTTTACCAAAATAAAAATTCAGGTACATTGAATTTAATTTATCATTTTTAAGTTCATGCACTATATTCTTTTACCAAAATAAAAATTCATGTACATTGAATTTAAATTCTTATTTTTAAGTTCATACACTATATTCTTTTGCCAAAATAAAAATGCATATACATTGGATTTAATTTCTCATTTTTAAGTTCATGCACTATATTCTTTTACCAAAAAAATAAAATAAAAAATTCATGCATTATCTTGAATATTTAAACTTTTTCTAGAAATGAGAATATCCACATTTAGATAATAGCTTGCATAGATACAATGTATTTAACCCTATATGATATGTTACAAATATTGTCAACAATGACTAGGATTCTCAATTTTATTCTAAACTAAGATAAGAATATGATCACATCCTATATTTTTTTTTTTTTTTATAATGACACATCCTATATTTTTATGTAATATGTTTAAATAGTTGAAAATTCATGGTTAATAATTTATTGCATATATCCATTTAAGATATAATAATTAAGATTTTTAATATTTAAAAATATAGTAAAACATTGTACTCCAAAAACTCCAAAATGGTGAAAAACAATCAACTTAACAAAATTGCACGAAAAATTGAATTTATAAAAAAAGGAATGTTAGGGTCATAGCTAGGCATGGCAACAGAACCCGTATCCGCGGGTACCCGCCCGAACCCACCCCGAGTTTGACGGGGAAAAACCTATTTGACTGGGTTTGGGTTTTCCCCGATTTCAAAACATGGGGATGGGGCGGGTAACGGAGATATTGGTACCCACCCCGAACCCGTCCCCGAACCCGCCCGTTTATATAAAATTACTATATTACCCCTATTTATTTATTTATAATGTCACAGATCATATAATTTATCTACTTGAGTTAGGATTTTTAATGAACAATGGTCTTAGTTATTTGTTTTTTTAGTAATTTCAGTGAACAATGATGTAGAACATTCTTGGTTATGTGGTTGTTTTGACGGTATTTTGGAATATTGGTTTGTACCGGTACTATTTTATGGTTTTGATAATTTTGGTTTGATATTTTGGAATATCATTTCATTTGTATGTTTAATGCATTGAAATTTTGGTTTGTACTTTATTATTTGAAATTTTTTGTATTGTATGTATGTCAGTGTTCGGGAAAATTTTGGGTTCGGGTAAGGTTCAGCAGGGCAGGGCAAGGTTCGGGGATACCCGAACCCATTTGGGTATACCCGAACCCATTTGGGACGGGGATTGGGTTCAATTTTTCATCCCCGTCGGGTAATGGCGGGGAACGGGTATTTATCAATGATTCGGGTATGGGGAACGGGGAAGGTAAAAACCGTACCCGCGGGTACCCATTGCCATGCCTAGTCATAGCCTCTAACACACTCCATTCAGGGGCGGATCCAGTGTGGTGTGAGGGGGTGCACCTGCACACCCTGGATTTTCAAAACTTGCACTAAGTTTTCTGTACTTTAATATTCTGACCACCCTGAAATATTTGTTTTGCACCTTACACCCATAAATTTTGCACTTAAGCCCCAAAATTCCTCCCATCAATTGACGCTGGCCAGCTTTTTGGCAGAGATCATTGACTACTTTCAATAGTTTTCTGACTCACAACTTTTTATGTACTAATAGTATAATAGTATTTTTTTACAGAGTATAATAGTATTTTTTTAAATCTAAACCAATGTTCAAAATCCAAACCAAGGGATAGAAACACTTGATAATCATATCACCTTGTGCGTAAAATCATCAACCACTATGCTATGTTAGTAGTTTTTAATAATGTATCCATATTAACATTGGTATTGTGTATTAACATTGATATTGTGTGTATGCAAATTTAATAAAATATTATCTTTTAAAAAAAATAATTTAAAAATTTATGCATTTAATATCTCAAAAATTTTAAAAATTATCTTTCCAACATTAAATCGGAAGACAAATTATTCAACTACATGCATCGACATAAATATTTTTGAAGACTAAAGTGTGTTATTATTTTAAAAAAAATTAAAATTTTAAAAGACCAAAAAGTTTGCACCCACTGACCCAGGGTCCTGGATCCGCCACTGACTCCATTAAACACACTCTAATATATCTATTAATTAATGATACAACACTCAGTTTTTAACTTACGGGACCTATATTTATGCATACTTTTTTGTTTAAGTATTTTATAAAACGGATAAGAGGCACTTGATATATTTAATCCTTTAGAGGGTGTCATGCCATATAGCACTCCTCAATTTTAAAAACTCGTAAATTTGTAGAAACAAAAAATATATTTAATCCAAAAATTAATTGATTTTCCGCAAATCAATTAATTTTTAATTCATTTGTGCATAGAATGTAACATACTTTAATTCTTACTATGTCATTAGTTATATTTACAATAACTAAAAAATATAACAAAGAAAATAATTATCGTCAAAAAATAAAGAAGAGTGCCTAAAAAAAATAAAAAAATAAAGAAGAGAAAATAATCACATATTCTTTTTATTCCATCGACAATGATTAAAAATTTTACATTGAGTCACAGAAATAAAATGGGCAAGAGTTATAAATTATCATGAAATGTAAAATTGCTACAACATCTTATATTATATATATATATATATATATATATATATATATATATATATATATATATATATATATATATATATATATATATATATATATATATATATATATATTTTTTATTACAAGGATGTTATCTGCCAGAGAGAGCTATGGAAAGCATATATTGATTGCTCACAAATTCTTCCCTACAACATTAATCTTGAATAACTCAACATCATTGACAGTAGAAAGTTGAATAAGCTTATTCGTAATACGAATTTCGTAAAATTATTGCTCCATTTTTTTCATGGCGAAAGCTACTCCTCCTTCTAAGATTGAATCGGTCCAAGAATCAACAACTCCGTACGACCAATGACTTTTTCTTCTTTAATACATTTTTAGCTTTCAGGAATAACAATGCATAAAATTTTATATGACAAATTAAAGTTAGGAATTTCTCCGTTTTCTTGATCTTTTAAACCTTGACAACCGCAGCTTCAAAACTCTGTGTTCTTATGCTGCGGCGACAAGGGTTCACGAGATAGAAATTTCTAACCTTAATTTGCCACATAAAATTTTATGTATTTTTATTCCGAAAAACTAAAATTTTATTAAAGAAGAAACGAAAAAAAACAAATATTTAGAGGGTGGGGGGACATAAACCTATCCTAGAACCCCAATCTTCTAAAAACTGATGATCTGATCAAAGAGATTACAATTGTTTAAAGATTTATGTTACTCATTGCTTTGATAAACAACAAATCAAAATATAAATCTTTAACAAGGACTTCCATTTTCATAGAAATATAACAATGATGGGTGAAATATAACATGATTGAAGTTTGGTTTGATCCCTTTCATACAATTAAAGGTAAATACGTCAAAGCTTTATTCCCATTGGTCACCTCTCATGCCAAAATTGGAAAATATGATGAAAATTATTCCTCATTGGTTACTTCGTGTTCAAATATAATAACATATTTTAAAATGTGGATATATACTAATTATTTTATTTTAGGTCAAAGATATATATTAAGAATACTATCAAATCCTAACTTTCTAAGTAAAATATATATTTAATTAGTAGAAAATTTATGTCTTCGTTTTTATTCTAAACTAGTATCCAGACCCGCACGGGTAAAAATACGTTTGTAGATTTAGTGACTTACTAGACACTTACCCGTGCGATGCACTGGTCTTGTGCGCTATTTTATACTATGACGTCAAAAAATTATTTGCATAAGTAGTAAATTTAAAATTGAAACAATAGGAGCAAATATATTAATTTGAAACTTATTGGAGTCTTCATTATCCCTTACCAAAAAATTACTGCATTATCGAATTTGACATTTATATTAATTTGAAACTTATTGGAGCAAAGATAAACCAACTTAACTCATACTCAAATATCGAATATGTTAAAAATCATACAGGGCATAACAACCATTAGTAAATTTTATTTTATCTAATTTTTTTTACCAACATTAAAAAAGTAGTCTTGACAAACGACCAACTCCTTATATTAACAAAGATTGGACAAAAGATTATTAACAAAAACATTAACTATTTTGAAAAAAAAAACAATAAAATACACAAAATAATAAAATGAACACAAAAAATTAAAATGAATAATAACCCAAAACAATAATAATTACAATTAGTACCCCACATTAAATGGATGTAAGTGGATGATGTGGCTAAATGAAAGGTTTTCATTGGTTTGTGGATTAGGTTTAGATAGACAATTCCATAACTATCTAGGATATATATATATACTAGTCCCACACCCGTGCGATGCACGGGTGTTAATGCGGTATTTTATATTATAATAATGTTGAATTCACTTATTTCAATCACATACGCAATAACATCTAAAACAATTAAAATAGAGACATATTATTTAGATTAAAATATCAATCAATATATGAGATTTAAATTAAAACGAAAGCTAATAATCATTACCAACTATTTTTTCTTCTTCAGTTGAATTCAAAATATCTTGGAATGACATGAAGTCAAAATGGTTCAATGGAATGCGTGGAGCATCGATCTTGGTAAATGTAGTAGTGTGTGATGCACGGACATTATGCGTTGTTTTATAATGAAGCGTCAAAAAATTATTTGTATAAATAGTAAATTAATAATTGAAACAATAGATGTTATCAAAATAATATTAGCAATAAAACTTAATTAAAAATATTAACAATATGAATTATATTTGTAATTGCATTTCAAACAATTTATTTGTAGTGTTTCGTAAATATCATGCAAAGTCCCACTGCAGAAATATCACAAATTAGACAATAAGAATGCTAAGAAAAAAAATAAATATTGAATATTAAAAGGGAAAGAAATGAAGAAATAAGGATGAGAAAGAGGGTTGGGTAGAAGGGTTATACAATGACTATGATAAAGTGTTAAAATAGAATAAAGAACATCAAAATCTATATATACTTGCAAAATCAACAAAATAGTCTCACTCGTTAAATACAAAGAAAAAGAAAGATACAATAAAATCATAACATTTCAGAAACATATCATTCTTCTACAATACTAATAACCCTTCAAAATAGAAATTTCACATGCCCATATATATATATATATATATATATATATATAGCTGTATCTCGAATTAACTTAATAAATAAAAAGAAGAAACAAATTAATTTTATTAATAAAGAAATACATTCTAGAAGAATAGAAGAACAGTTAGAAACCCCAGCCATTAAAGAAAAGATTAATCATATTTTAGAAAAATTTAAAAAAGATCTTTGCTCAGAACAGCCCAATGCGTTCTGGAAAAGAAAAGTACATACTGTTTCTTTACCTTACGAGCCAGATTTTAAAGAAATTAATATACCAACTAAGGCTCGCCCTATACAAATGAATCAAGAACACCTTAACTACTGTAAGAAAGAAATACAGGAATATCTAGATAAAGGTTTAATCAGGCCAAGTAAATCTCCTTGGAGTTGCTCGACATTTTATGTGATTAATGCTTCAGAGCTAGAACGAGGAAGTCCTCGGTTAGTAATAAACTATAAACCCTTAAACAAAGCATTAAAATGGATTAGGTATCCAATACCTAATAAAAAAGACTTAATTAATAGATTACATAACAAAAGTATTTATTCTAAATTCGATTTGAAATCTGGATATTATCAAATTCAGCTAGAAGAAAAAGACAAATACAAGACGGCGTTTGTTGTGCCTTTTGGCCATTACGAATGGAATGTTATGCCCTTAGGATTAAAAAATGCTCCCTCAGAATTTCAAAACATTATGAACACTATATTTAATAAGTACTCAAACTTTACTATAGTATACCTAGACGATATATTGGTCTTTTCAGATTCTATTAATCAACATTTTCACCATATGGAATTATTTTATCAAATCATTAAAAATAATGGATTAGTATTATCTGAGAGAAAATTAAAAAATATATCAGTCAAAAATTAGATTTTTAGGCTTTGATATAGCGCAAGGAATGTACACCCCAATTAGTAGGTCATTAGAATTTGTTAGTAAATTTCCTAATGAATTAAAGGATAAAACCCAATTACAAAGGTTTTTAGGATGTGTTAATTATGTGTCAGATTTTATTCCTAACCTAAGAATCATATGTATTCCTTTGTTTAAAAGACTTAGAAAAAATCCACCTCCATGGGATGATACAATGACCCAGAGTATATTACAACTTAAGGCAATAGTTAAAAAACTACCCTGTTTAGGAATACCAGATCCTACAGCTAAATTATTAGTGGAAACTGATGCCTCTGATCTTGGGTTTGGAGGAATTTTAAAGCAAAGACTGCCGGGCATGGATAAGGAACAAGTGGTCAGATACTATTCTGGAACTTGGAACCCAGCCCAATTAAAATACAGTACTATTAAAAAAGAAATCTTATCAATTGTTTTATGCATTACAAAATTTCAAGATGATTTGTTTTCAAAACCCTTTTTATTAAAAACTGATTGCAAAGCTGCAACTAGTGTTTTACAAAAAGATGTTAAAAACTTGGTTTCAAAACATATTTTCGCAAGATGGCAAGCATTACTCTCCTGTTTTGATTTTGAAATTGAGCATATACAAGGAATCAAAAATTCATTGCCAGATTTCTTAACCAGAGAATTTCTGCAGGGTAAACATGAGTAAAGCTCCTGCTGACCCTCGTGATAATTATGGACCCCCAAAGAAAATTACAGATACGACCTTAGCATTAAGTTCGTCAAGATCATCAGAAAAAACATTAACATTAGGATCACCTAGTTATTTGAACAAAGTTATGGCTAGCCCTCAGCCTATTACAAGAATTAGACCACCCTCAGGAATTAGGCCTGCTCTTGTTACTCCTTTACAATTTACCGCTCGACTTCCGAGCCCTTCCTCAACAAACACTCGTCCTGCTAAATTAGCCTATTACTCACCACCAGAAACTACACCTAAAGCATCCTTCTGATTCTTCTTCACTAGATTCACTAAATTCAACTAAATTGTTAATATCTTCAGCTTCAGATTCATAAGACGAAGAGAGATCTTCATCTGATAATAACATTATATTTTCTAAGGTACGAATTAAATTTTGTTTTAATTCTTCCGATATGTCTAGACCACTAATTTGTTGAATTTTCTCTTTAACTTTGCAGTTATTGGCATAGTGACCGAATCGACCACATTTATAACATTTAATATCTTTAGTTTTGTTACTAGATTTTTGGTAAGAGTGTTTTCTATTCTTTTTTCTTGGATTTTTATAAAACTTTCTATTCTCTTGATAATTTTCTTTTTGGTAGTTATCTTTCTTATAATATTTTTTAAGATCTTTCTTATTTCTATTAAAAGATTTCTTTTTGCTTTTAGGGTTACTAGGAGCTCGTATGGGGGTAGCACCATATTGCTCGCAGAATGATCCCATTTCTCTTTTATTATTTGCTTTTTCATTTTTAATTTTATTTTGTATTTTATAATCTGTACAGATCTGTAAACCAGTTTCTACAATATAATTTGATATTTCTCCCATGGTTAATGAATTAAAAGGTATTTCACCATTGTAATTTTGTTTAATGTTGCTCTTAACTTTCTCCGCAAATAATCTAGGTAACCCACTAATAAATCTCTCTTTCCAATAAATGGCTGCCCCATCAGGACGCAGACATAACTTAGAAAGAAACATATCTTTATACCAGCGATAATCAGACATGGTTGGACAGTATAGGTTTAATAATTGATCAGACGCTCTTTGTTGTAATTTTAAAGGTTCTCCTATAAAAAACTTAGTTATAGCATATAATAAAGTTGTAACACAAATTTCTTCATTCGTTTCTATTTTAATTGCTGAATCAATTTTTAACTTTTCTTCCTCACTGAGGATATTATCCCACCATCCTTTTAATTGACCTGTAAATCCCATTACAAGCATATCTTTTGTTTTTCTATCTGAATTCTTTTTAATTTTGAAGGCAGTTGCTGCCATAGTCATATTCTGAATAATATTTAATATATGTTGTTCAGACGCGCCATCTATGTTCCATTCTATAATACAGTCTCCGGAGTAACTATCTCCGATGAAACTATTTCTTTCCTCAAACTGAACATCAGCAAAGGAAGGTCTAGGATAATAATTTCGAGTTTTAGGCTGAGGGGCCTTGTCTAATCGAGAAATAATACTCTCTTCTTCATTTTCAAATGATAAAGTGTTAATTTTTACTTCTGATGTAGATCCTATATTTAAGATTTTTAATCTATCTACTAATTCATCTAGTTTCTGTTCTGGATTAAATCCTAGGGTCAAATCTTTAACTTCTTTATCTGTAGGTATATTATAATGATAGATTGGCCTAGTAGGGTCAGATACTTTAGTTTCTAAAGTTTCTGGTAAAAATTGTTCAACTCTCTCTAATTGTTGTGACATGGTGTATAATATTTGATTAGTGTAATTTAGTTGACTATGAATATTATTTACATCTTTTTTCTGTTCTGTCGGGTTAATTATGGCCTTAAATGGTGAGGCTTCTATCTCAATATTTTCTTTAGGAGGTGTAATTTTTAAAGCTTCTAAAGGTGGATGGATAGATTCAACTATTTCCTTTTTAGAAGTTTTCCATTTAATACTCATTCTTGTTTTGGTGTTTAGAAATAATTTTTTAGCATAAGGGTTTAATATGTTATTTTCTAAACAATATAATTCAAACCAAGTAAAGAAGTAAATATTAATTTCATGATGTTCTAAAAATTGATAGAACAATTTGAGATATGAGTCTCTTTCATCCTTTAAAAAGGTATCGAAATACCATTTACGTTTATCTTTATTATAATCTAACAAGAATTCTTCTCTAATCCAAATTTTATCAATTTCAAAAGGTTCTTCTGTTTTAATCATTCCTAATATTTGAGATTCAGTAGGTGAAGGAGATCTACTGATTCTCTCCTGATAAATAGGTTGTGGTATTGTTGGAGCGAAATTTACTCCTGCTAAGTTTAATCTAATTGTAGAGTCTACAGAACGTCTAGCAGAGGAAGATCCTATGCTGGGCGACTGATTGTATCTAAACGATTGACTTCTATTCATTCTAATTCGAATGTTTCCATCTTGATCAATAATAATATCTCTAATAGATCTTGATTCTAGTTTTTCTGGTTGCGTAGTATTTTCTATTATCCATTCTTCTGGGATTTTTTCTTTTAATTCTGAAATGGTTAATATTTTCGGGGTAATTATACTGGATTTCTTTAGATTAGCTTCTATAATACAGGTTTCATTTCTAGGTGTAGATCTTAAAGATTTATAATTGTAGTTAACATTTGTGATCTTATAGGTTATTCTAGTAATAATATCTACATTGGATATTCCTTCTGTAAAGTTATCATTTTGATGTTGGACGCAGATGACTAAAGATGAACTTGTGATCTCATCATTTAAACTCATCGAGTAATTTGGGTAACAATTAAAATAAACAGGACCATCATTAAGATTAGATTCTAACATGGCTATAACAGAGTCATGAAAGTCTCTAATTCTAGAATCTCTTAAAATTAGTAATATGGGTGAATTTAATCCTAATTTATGTAAGGGTTTAACCGCCACCTGAACTAGTCCCAAGTGAATGTATCTGAATCCATCTTTATAATGTTTGTCTAATAGTTTTTTATCTAATAACGTAAAAGTTTCTTGTTTATTCTTTACGTTTCTAGCTTGTTCTAGAGTATGTATAATCTTTTGACTTTTAAAATCAAAGGTGCTAATCTTATAAACTTCATTTAACTTAATCTCTGGCATATTCCAATTAATTAATTTATTTTCCATTTCTTGTACTTCTAATTCTTGATTTTGAAAAGTATCTTGGTTTAATGTTGTTTCAGTATCGGAGGAAGTAGGCGGAACTAAAGTCCTATTGGATCTGCTACTTCTACCACTAATGCTACTCAAAGCTCTATTCAGTAACCGAGACATCTTTGAATTAATTTTATCTTTAAATTTTCAACTGGTTCGCTAGAAATTAAAACTCTCAAAACTTTTCTGACTAATCTTACTGTGTGAGTCTCTTCTCCCCCTTATTTTTGTTTGAGTTTCAAAGAAGAATACAACTAGGCTAAACCAACGGTTTCACTGCCCTATCTGCGGGTCTTACTACCTGGACCACCCAGCTATTCAGCATCTTCTTACAAAACAAGCCAACACTCAGGGTTATGGGTTGAATCAAAAGCAAGATAAGTAAAGAAAAGATTTTAAAGTAATAATTTAAAGTTCAAAAGATTGAAAACTTTAAAATTTATTAACTCAAGAGGTCTCAGAACCGTAGAGAATATATATATATATATATATATATATATATATATATATATATATAAGGAGGGATATATGACATATATTATAAAATAATTAATTCACAAAACCATTTTTATTATAGTGGAAATGTCAATCAAAAGGCTTGGCACTAAAAAAACATTAAAAGAGGTTATTGTTTCACTTATTATCTAACTCTTGATTTATCCACAAAAAGAAATGATCCAAAGGCTATGATTGATTGATACAATTAGGGTTAGGATTAGTGGTAGGAGAACTATCTAGGATATATATATATATATATATATATATATATATATATATATATATATATATATATATATATATATATATAAGGAGGGATATATGACATATATTATAAAATAATTAATTCACAAAACCATTTTTATTATAGTGGAAATGTCAATCAAAAGGCTTGGCACTAAAAAAACATTAAAAGAGGTTATTGTTTCACTTATTATCTAACTCTTGATTTATCCACAAAAAGAAATGATCCAAAGGCTATGATTGATTGATACAATTAGGGTTAGGATTAGTGGTAGGAGAACTATCTAGGATTTATATATATATATATATATATATATATATATATATATATAGATAAACAAAATAGTTTTACAGGATCGTCCAATAAACAACCACCATTTTGCCATGTCATATCAATAAAGTGGGGTGAAGTGGGATTATGTGGCGGAAAACATGGTTGATATTGATCGACGGTGTAAAAATATTTTACACTGTCAGTGTATATAAATTAAATCCAATAATTAATGACAACTATATAAATATTTACAATTTTATATAATTTAATAATTAAAATAACTGTAAAATTTATGTATAGTGTCATAGATTTTTTAGGTGGATATGAATTACAAAAAAAAAAGTTTGTGCATAAATATATGAGTAGAAATATATACTACAATATAAATAACAAAAAAATCGATCCCCGTATAAACATTTAAACAGAAATATAGATTACCGCTGGAATTTTTAAAAAAAGTCTCCCTTTTAATATATGACTAAAAATATAGATCTAAGTAGAATTATACAAAAAAGTCATATGTATTAATGATAAGTAGAAATATATGTTCCCGTAGAAATTACAATAAAATAACATAAATCCCGCATTAATATATGAAAAGAAATATACGTTTATATGTAGTAATTAAAAAAAGTAATCATCATATATTAATATGGGTAAACACATAGATTTCATAAAAAAATATAAAAAAATATGGGTATTTATATTATTATATATTAATAAAAATATAAGTTCATGTGGAATAAAAAAAAAAAGTCCTTCGTACTAATATGTGAGTTAAAATATATGCACTCATATACATTTTTAATATAAAATCGATCTCTGTCTTGATGTGTTATTAGAAATATGGATCTCATACATTAAAAATTTATCTTATAATTATATCAAGTATGTACGCACTTAAATTGCAAGCAGGGCCTATAAAAAAATAAGCATGCGATAATATATAAATTTACATGACATCTAATATAAGACTAAATAAAAGAGGATAAGAACATGTTTAATTTATTGTTGTCTCAATGTGAAGGTAAAAAGAAGATTGTGGGTGTGTTTGATATGCTAAAAAACAAGGGACTGGAGTGGACAACTTTTGTTGTACTCTGTTTGATTTGAAATTGGTTACAGGACTGGACAAATTAGGTAGCAAGGGACATGACAAAAACAACAATTTTTGTCCCTCACTGAACCACATTACAACTTTTTGTCCACAACACAACTATAAAAAAAACGAAAATACCCATTTTATTTTCGAATATAAAACTATTATCGCTATATATCTTTCCGGTACAGTTTTGTCCTGTCATATATTATTTTGTTCTGTCCTGTACTATTCTGTCCAGTCCTCGTTGTTTTACGAAACGTAACGCTGTGTTAGTGTGAGTAATTGCCTTCTTTATCATTTATGATGAATAATCAATTTTGTAAATCAATTTATTTGTTTGGAAAGTACAACTCAGATGTTCTCTAGCTAATATTACTTGCATCACTTTACATTTATAATAATTATAAGGTGTTGCTAACATGTGTTTTTGCTAAGAATCCAAAATAGAAATATTCTCTTAAATTTTGTGTATTTAATTTGTGATCAAGTTTTATTTTTTTTTGGTTACAATAGAGTCAGAGAGGATCAAACCTATGACCTCCTGCATACTATCAAAATCTCTCACCACTAGACCAAACCTAGTGACTTAAGTTTAAAAAGTGAATTACATACATGAGTTACGATAAAATATTTCATTTTTTGAATCACTAACATACACATTAGCTTTTCCCTAATTTATAAATACATCAATACTTATTAAGGTTACTTTACTTAGTAAAAAAAAATTAAGCTTTCTTTACTAAAATTATTGTTCTCTCTTTTTCATCTATATACTTTCTATTAATACTAGGGGTAAACCCGTGCGTTGCACGGGTTCGATTAAAATATATAATTAAAATATTTTTATAAATAAAAAATAATAATTGTGATAAGTATAATCATATATAGTTAAAAGATAGACATTAATTTAAAATATGATTATATTTAATATTAGTATATAAGTATAAATTAAAAAAAAAAAAAGTTATTTAGAAATATGAGATTTTTCATTAATTTATATCGTAGTTTTGTTTATAATTTAATGTAATAGATCTCTTATAATATTTTAGAATAATATTTTATTTTAATAGTGTAATCGTATAAGATCTTAGTTTTCTTTATATGAATTGGAACTGTATAGTCACATGTACCACTTTGCTTTTTATTTTTGATGTATTTTTTTTTCAATAAGATCTTAGTTTGGATGTTGATTTTCTTTATAAGATCTTAGTTTATTTTTGTTATAAATGTGAATATTTTTTGTTGTCAATATATAAGTTTGGATGATGACTTCATATATATGAATTTAGGCTTAGTTATTTGGCTCAGGTAAAGAAAGTTTATTATTTTAGAAGAATTTCACATGTCATCTTATTATTTGCTTAAAAAAATGTTATATTTTTCTTACAAACATCTCACTATTTTATTTTGAGCCGTAACTTAAACATTTTTTTAACACTTTATAGAATATGTACTTATTTTATTTAAATATTTTCATTATTATTTAAATTAAATCAATAATTTTGGAATTTTTAGTGAATTTCAAATCACATGCACACACTATATGTAAAGAATAAGATTATCTAAATCACCTTATTATTTTGCATGTAATTATGTAATTATGTTTTAATATCTACAGTTTCTACAATTTCTAAAATTTATGTTTTAATGATTTTTTTTGTCTTTTGCTATTGAATAATTTTTATTCGGGTTTTCAGTATAGTTTAGCAGTGCTTATTAGAATGCAATACTCTTTTTTTATAGAGGGGTACTTTTTTTTTTATAATATAGAGCAGTACTCTTAAATCATATTCTCAAAATATTATGCACAAAAAATTATTAGATCGAATTGTAGTCTTGCAAGATCATAAAAGCAATATAAAGGATACAATTTATAAATCCAGTAACCTGGTTACACATGAAAATTATTAGAGTTGATGTCTTGAAAGATTTTGAGAACCTATAAAAAATTGAAATTTATGAACAATAAAAGACATATATGTAAACTAATATAATTTTTTAATCATTGAGTAACATAACTGATATTCAAGAGATCTACTCATCAACCACAACAAAAACCAATACTTGAAATGTAACCATCAACCCATAAGGTATTCAATGCAAAAAGTTATTTCATTCTAATAGAAGGTGAATAATATGTAACCTTTGAATAATGAATAAGAATAGTAAATGTCATTATATATACATAGTATATTTTTTTTTTTTTTTTTTTTTGATAAGCAAATGATATTATATTATAAAATAATGAGTACTTAAACCCTTACAACAAAGGACAAATAACTCAAGAGTTAAGGATACACGACAACGGATCTAAACACCAACTAGAAAAAGGAATACAAGCTTTACGACCAAACCGACGGGAGAACCATAACCAAGAAGTAAGCTTAATCTCTTCCAAAAGCGCCGATACGTCCAAAATGTCACCATTGAAAATAACGTTGTTTCGGACTTTCCATAAATTCCAAGTGGTGGCCAACCAAACCAAATGACGAATACGCCCCTTATCTTTAACATTGAACAACTCACCAAAGGCCATAAAATGGTCGATTCCTGCCGCTCCCAAAGGAAGAGAGTTTTGAAGCCAAGATAAAACTTTGTACCATACTCCATTACTAAAATGACACGAGAAGAAAAGGTGTGCACAATCCTCAATATGCTGGAAACAAAAAACACATGGCAGATCATGGGGATTAAATAATATACCTCTGCGATGAAGAGCGACCCTTGTTGGTAATTTGTTTAAAATTAACCTCCACCCAAAAAAACTAATTTTAGATGGTACATCTGTTCTCCATAACCGTTGTATAGCATCTAACACCTTGTTATCCAAAGTTTCGTCCTGCCTTGAAGATAATAAACTAGCATAGCTGGATTTCACCGAAAAAATACCGTTAACGATAGTATATTTTTTATGTTGAGCATACATATAATTTATATATACATACTTTAGTGACGTATTTTCATTTTTTTTCTTTTATAATTTTGATCCTCTTTTTTTTATTTTAGCACAATTAATTTACATTATTTGTTACTTATTAATTTCCAATACTTCCAAGGTATATATGCATAGATATAATATACCATATATAAACGTAATATTATATTACTTGCATTTTATTTTTTACAATATTTGCATTTGTTTTAAACCCATTATAATCTGCCTAGATATAATTTATGTTAGTCTCAAGACCAATGATTTGGATGATGAAATGGACACAAAATAAATTTTAGAGTAATGTTTAAATATAGCTAGAGAAAATTTTCTCTAAAGCATGCTAGGCAAAAATATGGAGGCTTCAAAATAACCAAGAGTAAAATACACAGCTTGTTGAAGACGAACCGTCACATACATGTTATTGGTCATATATCTAGCTCCAAAAAATGCATGTTGATTTTGACCGCACACATAACTCCATTATAGAAAAACGTAATCCACAATTATTAGAAGACATAATTCATAATGATTATGAATGAAAAATGTAGAACATAAAGACGGTTGTAGTTTTAGCACTTTTTTTTTACCGGAAAGTTTTAGCACATATACAATGTAATATCCACAATATTATGAAATAAAATAATGGAAAAAGATTTGGTTAATCTAAATATATAGTGACTTCAGCTTCAATCCTATAAGAAAAGCCAATGAAAAATTTGAAGAGGATCATCAAATAGTTGTTTGAATAAAGCGATGATGATCCAAAATCATTTTTTTTTATTATAGATAGATAGATAGATAGAAAGTTGTAGAATTGTAAAAGTTATATTATTTATTTATTCACCTTGAATAAGAAGTTGCATGAAATTTTTTAGAGGTGTCAAATCATCACAATGCTTGTTTAATAGATAGAAGATAGATAAATAGATTTGAAAATTGAAAATAAATACAATATTCTAACAATTACTTAAAACTTGCAACTGTAGAACAAAACACTAAATGACCATTTTCAACCTGAAAAAAGATAGAGATAATTAAAAAAGTTATTAGATATGATGTCTTATAAGATCATAAGAGCAATCAAACAATTATAATTTACAAACTTAAATGAAAGACAATTATCTCATACCTATGTATATCAATTTCTTAAACATTGAGTCGCATGCTTGGGAATGTAACTATATATATATAGAAACACACACTAATGAATTTATGTAATCTTTAAAATATACTCATAACGCAAAAAAATGAGAGTTTGAAACGATGATACTTAGCTTGTTGAAGTTCCTTTGAGCAAGAAACACATTTCAGTACAAAGAGGTTGATAGATTAAAGAATGAACACACAAAATGAGTATTACAATTGCATGATGTGAGAAAGTGGATAGGTTATTGCACATTTATACAGGATACTACTCAACTACAAATATGTTTAATTTTGTAAACGTTTTTTATATATGAAAAGTTGCGCTCTTTCAAGTTCTAGAGGATTAACACAATCACAAATTATATGAAAAATTTCCGTTTTGTTTTAGGAGTATTTAATTTTAGTTGGTCCCTTTTAATTTAATTTTTCATTTTTTCATTTTTTAGTATTGATATATCCTTTTGTAAGCAATTTTATTAGAGGTGCCACATCATCACAATGAAGGCTTTGGAGCAACTCAACCTTCCTTTTACTAGTAAAAGATATTCACTCCGTCCCGAAATATAAGGGAAAATGGATCAACCAAAATTGATGTATTTAGTCAAAGTTTTTAACCAAATACATGAATTTTTATTGACTCATTTTCCCTTATATTTCGGGACGGAGGGAGTATGTCAAATAACCGAGTAGATCTATCGTTTTAAAAAAGAGAAAGTAAAAAGGTCTACGAGAACATTTCATATGATGTGATGTCGATACGAACTTGTAATTCTCCACTTCTCTTCCATTAAGCTCTTTAATTTGTTATGTCCGAGTCTTTAGACAACTGTTTTAATAGCCAATAAGTTATGTGACTCTCTAAAAAACAAAACAGAAAGTTTCCTAATCAAAACAAACTCTCCTAATTAACTGTGTTTACTTTTGAATAGTTCAAAATCTAACAAACAATTAAAGTACAAACAAAAAAACTAAAGTACTTGTTTTGTTTCATTCCATGAACATATTAATATTATAATTAACCAATGTAGAAAAAGGTATAGGGATATGATGCAATCACATGCAATGGAAACAAGATCAGCAAAACGTAAGAAAATAGCTCAAATTTTACAAGAAAATGAAGCCAAATTGAAACTATCATCAATAGATAGAATCAGTGATTTACCTGATCATGTTATTCATCATATCCTTCTTTTACTTCCAATTAAATGTGTTGCACAAATGAGTGTTCTTTCTAAGAGATGGAAATTTCTTTGGATTACTTTTCCTGATCTTGATTTTACAACCCTTAATCCATTTCCACTTATTTCTACCAAAAATTATAAAAAAGTTTCCAAATTTGAAAAATTAAGATACCCTTTATCTTCACAAAATATGGATTTCATCACTCAAGTGCTTTCTATTCGCAACGCGAAGAATAAAGACATTAGGGCTCTTTGTTTTCGCGCTTGTTTGAGTTTTTCGCGTTTAAATAATTTAGTTCGTAATGCTATTAGGCATAATGTTAGAGAACTTGATATTGAAGTTGACACGGAAGTTGATACAGATGATTTTTTCAATTTTCCTAGATGTGTTATTAGTAGTGAATCTTTAAAAGTTTTGAAATTGAAATCGGGTTTTCGTTTACCTCCATCATCGATTATGAGAAACGGGTTTCAATCTTTGCATACATTGTCGTTATCATTAGTTATTTTGTATAATCAGCCTTCTCTATCCGATCTATTTTCTGAGTCGTCTTTTCCTCTTTTGAGAAATTTGCATCTTGATATGTGTTTCGGATTAATACATCTTCGTGTTGGTTGTCGCGCTCTCGAAGATTTGAACTTGGAAAGATGTTATCACTTACAAGGTTTGGATGTATGTGGTGCGAAAATTGAAAGAATGAGAGTAACAAGTTGTTTTGATGCATATTGTAACAAGACTTGGGTGAGAATGAATGTGCCAAAGCTCGAAAAATTGATTTGGAAATTTAATGCTGTGACTGATGTTACTGTTTTTGAGAATTCAAATTTGTTGCATGAGGCTTCCATTGGTTTCTTTATGTTGAAGGAAGGTAAAGTTAATATGGGTAGGCTTCAAAGTGCTAACGACTTCTTCTCTGGATTGTCTCATGTTCGATCCTTAGCTCTTGAAAGCCAGACTATCGAGGTATATTGGTTGTGTCTGAAGTTTCTATAATTTTTTAATAGATTAATGAATTGTTGAATATTATTTAATAAAATTATCGACATTCCTATTTTGATGTCGACAAAAGTTGATTTGTTATTGTTTTGCATTGGTAAATTTTGGAGTTAGAGATACAAAATCTGATGTGCATATCATTAACTCGTTCGAAGCATGTTTGTCTAATGTATCAAGGTTAAAATTGTGGTCGCATCATGATCTGATCTTTGATATTAGATATAATTATAATGTAGCCTCAATTGCGGTCACGAGTCATGAAACCTTACGGTTGCAAAGACATCAAAGACTTTGATATCACTGCTGGATCGTAGTTAGAAATCATTATTTTATAACATTTGTACTGTGATCTATCTGTTTTGTTCCTTTTTCTAACTTCAAAATATGTTGACATTCTTTCTCTTTTCCTTTTGGCTGCAGATTCTATCAAAGTATAACATTATTATTCAGCCATTTTATAATCTTAAATCATTAGAGTTGCATACTGGTTTGAAGAAAAGAAATGTTCAAGCATTAGCATTCCTATTCAGATGCTCTCCTACCCTCCACACATTGATTCTGGAGATCATTAATGATTACAAGATTGAAAGAAAAGTAAGCTCTATACCTGAATTTATATATGTTCATAAGCTCCAATGCACCAACAATTCTGATTGATGGTCAGGTGTCAGACCTTGTGTCACGTGTCAGGTTGACACTGACGCATATAATTAATTACATTCAATGAGTCCACTTACTCAAATTATTATCAATGTATACATGTCGATGTTAGGGTTTCGGATTGCATGCAGTCAACACTACATGTAGTCATGCAGGCATGACAGATCTGGCTGTTCGATCATGATCGGATGTTCCAGATTGAAAGAAGATTTCACCGGACTGCATGACTACTTTAAATCTGGACCATCCGATCTAAATCAGACGGTCAGATCTGTCCTGCATGCAATTCTAAATCCCAATGCTAGTGTTGTGTCTGACATCCGTATCTGCGTTTCGTAGGTCACTAGAAGCATACACTTTAATCATTATATTCAAAGTTTAATATAAATTTCCTTTTACATATTTTCTTCAGCAATGGAATAGGGACTTATGGAGCATAACTAGCACAGAAGAGGAGCAATATTGGGAATCACAAATTCCAAGTTTGAAATCTTTTCTACAACACTTAAAAGTGGTGAAAATTCAAGGCTTTCTTGATTGTGCAAATGAAGTTACATTAGCTAAGTTTCTTCTGAAGCATGGAAAAGCTTTGGAAGAAATGATAGTGTGCTCAGGGTATTCAAATAGAAGAGATTCTTTGAGGAGACAAAACATAAGGTCACAAATGATGGGATTTTCTTGGGCTTCTTCAAATGCTAAAGTGGAGTTTCAGTAGCCTTTGATGCACACACTATGGTATGGCATATATGTTGTCAAGATGGGGTAGTGAGAATTATCCAGGGGGGCAAATATAAAACATTTTTCAGTAATTTCAGTAACAAAATTTTGCATCTGTGACATGTTTCATCCACTATTTAGTTTTTAATTATTTATAAACCAAAAAATGATTAATTGGCATTTAATAAATGATCTTGCTGGATTTGGTGTGATATATATGTGCAGTTGGGTGTGGGCATTATATATTAAGCTATTTATGATTTCTTAAGAAGCAAAATAGTCATAATGTTAAGGTACCTTAGGCTCGGTGCCCATGTCCTTTTAGAGCGCTTTCGCCCTATGGCCTTAATGCTCGGGGGATGTGTTCCTTATCTTGGGCTCGGCACCCAAGAGGTCTAATCAGAGAATCAGGCACGACCAACTATAACCGTTGAAGAAGTCCTAGTCGTAGCAGCGGTGGAAACAGTAGATCAAGACTTGGATCAGTTGTAGGATGCAAGACGACTAGACGCATCCAAGGAGCAACATAAATAGAGGAGTCATTCCGTATACGACATGCCATGTGGTATCAATCTATACGTTGCTCAATCATTGAAGAAGTCCTAGTCGCAGCAGAGGAGGAAACAGTTGATCAAGACTTAGATCAGCTGAAGGAAACGAAACGACCAACCAGGCTATCAAAGGAGCCGCAAAAGCAAAGGAGCCATTCCGTATATTTCATATTACCAGGGCCCCTCTCCCTAAAAACCAGACGGTTAACACCAAAATAAATTAAAGGGGTTTATAACACATTTGATCTAAAAAGTAAAGTAATTTGCTGGGTAGCATAATAGTCATTATAAATAAGATCTTACATTAGATTGATAATATAAAAACATCTAAATAACCTTTCTAGAGTTAAAAGTGACTTCTTCTTCAACTCAACCCTAGTAGTAGTAGTAGTGTTACTATTTTCAGTCAAGGATGCACCACTTCTTATGACCAGGAACCCATTGTGGACATTTTGGACTAAAGAAGCTAGAAACTGTCTTAGAGTTAAGAAGCTCTAATATAGGACCATATTTCACACAACGAGGTGTCTTATATTGATTTATAGAAGCACCTTGGCTAAGAGCAAAATCCATAACCTTATCAAATGTTCCATTCTCAACAACCTTAATTTCCAATGGCCCAATTGATTCTGTTATTCTTCCTTGACGATAAACGCTGTTGAGAGAATCTTCAACTGTAAAACAACATTCCTCAAAAACAGAATTTGGAATTGGGTTTTGATTGTTCTTGGTGATTTCCCAGTAGAGTATGTAGTGGCCTGGAATTGTGGATGTGTCGGCAGAACTTGTGTAATCTGTTAGTGATGCATTGTAGTTTGAAAGATGGTTTGATCCATTCTTTACAGCGTTTTGTAGCTCAACTTCATCGGTTTTGTCTGAATCGATGCTTAGAACGACGTTCTTTCTGCATATGAAGTTGAATTGAGGTGCCTTGTTCTTGAATCCTGCTACGCGGAGTATGTCACCAACTCTGTACCTATAAAGTCCTGTTTTGTGTGGATTGTTCATGATTGCATAATTGTTAGGATTTAGAAGTTGATTAATTAAATAGATAACTATATTATAAAGAGTCCCCATCAAACATAACGCATTTGGTAAGTACATTGCAATATGCAGAATTCAGTGTTTGAATCCAAAATTCACCACTTATTCAACTTAAGTGGTGAAATTACGAGTTCTGACCACTATTTTTTTTTATGGGCTTTCTGATCACTAGATTTAGTTCTTACCACTAAATTACTTGACAAAAGAAAAACTATGTTATGAAGAAAATAAATGCATAAATATATTTGCAACCGCTAGCAAATATGGATTTAAATGATATGCACAGTCAACGTAAATTTATTTTACAGGGATTAATTAATGCATATTTAAGTCGAAGTTGAAGAGAATTGATATTTTACCTGCATAAGTGGTAACCACAAGCTCATATTCTTGACCCAACTCAACATCTACAAGATCAACTAAATGTTCTTGCTCTGAGGCAGAAATTGAATCAGCATTTCCATCAATGTTGTTAAGAGGCAAGAACTCAAAGTAGGCCATGGTAGGAATAAGTGTATAAGCTACTTCACTTGGATCACACAAAGGATTTAAGTTAAGGCCAAAGTAACACTCAGAAGATGCATACATAGTACACACAAGAGGAAGACCATTACTATAGTAATCCAAAATTGGAATATATTGAGACATTGTTCCAGTAACAATAACATCAACATATTTTGTATTAGGCCATAACCTAGTAATGATCCCTTTCCATGACTCTTTCTTGCATTCCGATTCTACGAAATCCGCAAGCTTCGGATTTGGTTTAAGTATTTTCATCACCGCCTCACGTACATCCAGGTCGGTAATTTCATCGTCTATGGTACCCTTTCTTATGTCATTACACAAACGAAGCCAATGTTTTTCGAGAAACTTAACCGCACGAATGAAACCGGAAGCGAAAACAGCACCGACACGAAGAACTTGTTCATTTTGGTAAAGACCACAAAGGATTTGAGAATACATGCTTTGATAAGAATCTAGACAAAGAATGGTTTGAATTGGACTAGTGTAATTTGTATAAGGATCATTTTCATGTGATTTGTTCTTAAAGTGTGTGCTTTTGTAGTAACTTGTTAAAACAGGACGTGCAAGTAATCCACCTGGTGTTTTTGCTTCTGATTTTGTGAACAAAAAGTACATTCCTTTGCCTTTCTCTAAATTGGGAACAAATTGATTCATCACTGGCATTAAAAGGCTGTAAAGTAATGATCTTCTCTCTAACTCTTCTTCTATAGTTGGCATCAATTTTCTCTCCCCTCCTGATGTTCCAGAGCTGCAATGACATAAAAAATATATAAGTATAATCTCGTGTTCGTGAGTTTAGCTCAGTTGACATGGACATCACATTTTATAGGCAGAGTCAGAGTTCGAACCCCAGACATTTCACTCATCCACCTTAAGGCTGAAATTTTAGCTACTAAGCTACTTGTCAACAAAAAATATATATAAGTATAACATCAATCAGTCTCACTAATTCATATCAGCCACTCCGTTAAAATGAAATTCATGGAATTAAAAGAGTAACGTTTAAATTAAACGTTGTTGACCATTTAAAAAAAAAAAAACTCACAAATTCTTTATTCTTTGTTTGGTTGATGAAGATAGAGGAAAGAAAAGAAAGCGAAAAGAAGAGAAAATAAGATAAATGTTTATTAGTTTAGTATTAGAGAAAATGAAGAGAAAATAACATACATCAGCAAAACAAAACTGACCAAAATGTTGTTTAGAAAAAAATTAATATGATAAATTAAAATAGTAAAAAAAAATTAAAATAAGTATTTCATTACAAGAAATACAAAATATAAAAATAAAATTAATAGTGTTTTAGTTTAAAAAATTTCAAATATTAGTCCTATTTATCATATTTTTGTTATCTTTATATTAATAACAGCATTTTATTCTTTTAAATATTTTAGTTATTTTTAAAATGATTTTATTTTTCTTTGGGTTGGATTTTCTGATTTTTCTCACGGATTAAATTAAGTCTTCACTAATATCAAAAGAAAAAAAACAGAGTCTTCACTTTTTATTTTAAAATAGAATGGAAAATAAAAAGTAGTATTTTCTAAGAGAAAAGGGTTGGATTAATCTAAAGTTTCCACGAATATAGTTAAGTAAGATACTGATTGAGAATCTTTTAGGGGAGGTGATGCACTATATCTTTGTCATTACTTTTATTAAAATCTTATCTTGGAGAATATTTTCTATAATATTGGAAGCTTCTATTCATATTGGTGTAAATATTTGTTCTAGGATTTTGTTTTATGATATGTATAAGGTTAGATGAGTTTTTATATCATGCATAAATTTATTTTAATTATTGAATACTGTTGGATTAATATGTTACATCTATCTCAATCTAATGATAAGAGTTTTGATTCAATGGTAAAAAATTTACATGGTAAAAAACTTATTTTACTTATGCACGAAAAGTAGTACTTGAGATCGTAGTGGTATATTTTAACTTTTGTTATATGATGTAATAGATTGGAATATCACTTATACTTAAGAAATGATTCACTCCAGTGAGATTTTCATTGGAAGTGGTCCAGTGTGATCAGTGTCCTCCATGTTTTAAAAAGAAAAATTATAATTATAATAAAAATTGAAAATTCAGATTTCACTGCACATAAAGTGCATAGGAGAGGATTTGTTGTCCTTATCCTTTGCATCAATGATATTTTTTGTCTATTAAAATAATGGTTTGATTTTCTTAACTTTTTTTGTTTTACTAGAATGAATCAAACAAATTAAGAGAATATAACATGTCAATATTTGTAGTAATTAACACAATATATGTACCATTCTAAAAAAAAAAAAAATATATGTACCCATTCATTATAATATATAAGAAAAAAAAATAGATATATTGTCCCGTGAGCTTAGCTTAATTGGCAGGGATATTACATTATATATGCAGAGTCCGTGGTTCGAATTCTAGTCACCCCACTTATACATTTTAAGGATAAAAAATTTATTTTTTTACTTATATTTTTGTTAGGAAGAGAAATAAGTTATGTAGTCATAAATACTGACCTAGTAAGGAACTCAGATATAGGTTTAGAGCATAAAATTTGGGATTTATCACCATTAGCTATACGATCAATATCCACCTTCAAATCTTCATAAGTCACCACAGGCAAAACCCTTTTGAAAGTTTTTCTATCTGTGCTCCCATTAAGCCTATGGCGTTGAAGATACTCAACAAGAGCATTAGAAGAAAGAATTTCAGCTAGTACTTTTTCTTGAATTTCATCGGTGTTAATGGTAACATCTTCAATGTATTTCAATGCTTTCTTATTGTTGTTATTAATAGTACTACTAATATCATCATAATTTTCAACATTTTTTTTGTTGGAAGAGTTTTGTTTTGGAGCCTCTTCAGGCATGGTGAATAAAAGAAGTAGAAAAAAAAGTAGTTGAGAGATGTGGTTTTGGTGTTTGGACTTTTAGGAGGCAGGAGAAAGAGTGAGTTGGAGAAAAAATTGAAGTGAATAGAGTAATATATAGGGAGCAAGGAAATAAAATGTGTGTGGTTAGAATTCATAAATTGGGTCATTGTCAAACTCCAAAAATAGAAAAAAGTTCTATTTTTTTTTTTGTTTAAAAAAAAAAATATAAATATTTTTTAGCACATAAAATTCAAACTTTTGTTTGTCATATTGTGGTGGAATAACCGATCGTTAGTTGTTCCAGTTGTGATTGACGCTGAACATGGTAGAGAGGATCACGATTCGATAGTGGTGAAAAAAATATTGTGGTGGAATACTCTAATATTGTGGTGATTGAGATAGATTCACAGAGCCCCACAATTTTAGGGCATCAATCAATATTAGGGTGTTCAAAAGGAGCGACCGCACAGTGCACAACAATTTTAGGGCATCAATTTTTTTCACTTGATGTGTGTTTATGTGCACAATCGTGTGTACGTGCGTGTGTCCGTGTGTTAAAATAAATAAATTATTAAACTAAATTTTAAAATAAACTTAGACTTTTATGATCTTGATAGTAAAATCTATTTGAAGAATTAAAAGTTATCAGAGAAATTTTAACAATTGAAAGTATAATCTATAATTTAACTTTTCTTTTACATTATATATTTTTATATGACTTATAAAATAAACGGGACACTAAAATTATAACTTACATGTGACACCCAAAATCTCAAGGCCGGCACTAAGTGCAATCTCAATTACATTCAAAGAGAGTGTATAAAAAATATTACTCCCATCGGCTCTAACAAAAAAAAATTACTCCCTCCAGTTATATATAAGAAAAAGTTTGTATTTTAGATTCATCTTAGAATTGATGTATTTAGACTATAATCTTGTCTATATTCATCAATTTTACAATGAATTTGAAACGTAAATTTTTTCTAGAATGGGAGGGAGTATTAAAATAAATGAAAAAAGAAAAGAAAAGAAAAATAAATGAAAAAAAAAAAAAAAGATTTTAATAGTGAGATAGTATGGCACAACTCCATCTCCAATGAAATAAGAATATTACTACAAGCCAGCCATTAGGTAGCTAGAGCTATAGGTGGAGGAAGGCTAATTCTAGGTTTTGAATTATGGATTTAGAAAAATAAATAACAAAGGAGACAAATAAGTTTGAAATAAGAGAAGATGAGATTATATCCAGTAAAGTCAGGGGTAGTACAGGGTACACGCATGCATGTACTCCGGCACTTGTTCACTAAACTGCTAGCGGCTTCCGTAACTTCCTTCACTTTTCTACGTACAGACAGCTATGCCCATGCCACACACGACTATCACGCGTACACATAATTATAATAGAGTTATAACAACTACTTTTTTTATAGCAGTTGAGATAGGTAGTTTAACTGGATTAGTGTGTGTTTGGTATGGCGGTGGCTATAATTGAGTTTGGTAGAATTGAGTTTGACAAAATTGATTTTAGTTAAAAGTGAGTTGGACTAAATTGATTTATGTTTGGATAGATTCAGTAAAAGTGATTCTCATCAATTTATGTTGTTTGGATAATTTAAAATAAAAAGTGCTTTTAAAGTGCAAATTACCAAAAGGGTCATAGTACATAAAATAAAATAAAACCACAACCACCCTTTAAAGCTCAATTTTTTTTTTTTCAGTAGATGAACTGAACAATAGCAATACTAAATTTTTGTAAAAAAAAAAATTAACAATACTATATTAGCATATAAATTCAAGTATATCAATATAAAATAAGTATAATTTACGGTGCAACATCGTGTTGGTGTAGTACGTTCGTGTGAATTAAAATTAGAGCTATTAAATAATTTTTTACGCAATTAAAAAATTTGAAATATATTTTTTATGGACAAAAAAAAAAGTTGTAATGTGTAACTTACATTGCACAGGAATATAATATTTTCCACTTATAAAAATTAGAGCAAAATAATTATGTAATATAAGGAGGTTATAAAGGACATTAGCAGTACAAAAAGAGAAAAGGCATGTGGGAGAAAAGTCAAAATCGATTACACTTACTGTGGAAGCTCCAAATTCCAGTTTTAGCTAGAATCACTTTTAAAGGCCAGAATTGCTTTTAGGAAAGATAACCAAACATAATGTAAAATGCTAAAATCATGGTGAGAGTTTATAAACGTGAGTCTAGTGGTAGGAAACGCCAAACCAAACAGGCACTTACTTAGTTAAGAGTTGAGTTAAGGTTGAAGTCCTCACAAAGTATAAAAAATTAACGTGGATATAACTATTTTGGGTGTGTTTGGTAAGACAAATAAACTAGTTTATAGCTTATTATATCAGCTTATAAGCTTATTTCAAAAAATTAGAAGTGTTTGGTAACAAGTTTTTTTTTACTAGTTTATAGCTTTTTCTCGGATGTTATTTCAAGTAGCGTTTAAGCTTATAGTTTTTTACACTTTATTCAATTTTTACCTTTTAATTTAATAACTACTCACTCTAAAAAAGAAACTACTCACTATCAATTATGTCATTTTATATTTATTAACCACTTTAAAAGCTAATTTAACCAAACACTTTAATTTCAATTAGCTATCAGCTATAAGTTAGCTTTTCAGCTATCAGCTAGCTTATAGCTTAATTTTACCAAACATACCCTTTACAACATATTTTCATTTTAAGATGAGTAAAGTCCGGTCAAAAATAATTTCCACTAAGAATTGAACTCGGCTCTTTCCAAATAATTCGTTTTAGAAGGAGTTCATTAATCCCATTATCTCTTTAAAATCCTTCCTTCAAACACACTAGAACCATAGATGTATACCACTCACAATTTGTTGGAAAAGTTGAAGAAAGCAAACATGCACTCAATAATTTATAACGTATGTGATCTAAAAAATGGACGATATGGAATACTATAGTTTAGTAATAATAGAGCCGTGATGTGTTATATAAAATAAAATATATGGAAAACGACTTAGCATGTTATAAGTCATGAATTTGTTTTTTGTGTAATAGAACAGCGACGATTCTAATGCCTTGCATTTTCATAATAGACTTATCACTAGCACGAACGGCTAAAATGGTTGGTTTTCATTGTAGCTTTTGCTTCATTCTAATAATAACTATCTGCCTAACTATCCAATTCATCCGACACCTGCATAAAATGAAATGAATGTAATCAGAAAACTGCGATTTAAAGATAAGCAATTACTAGAATTGAAAGCACATACAAAAATGTGCTTTAGTAACATATAAGTGAACCAATTGTTAGTTAGTCTAGTGGTGATTGACACTAGACTTGGTAGTGACAAATAATCGATTATCCCAAAAGTTTAAGTTGTTAGTATAGAGTCGCATAAATTGTTTTATATTATTTCTAACGCGCCCTCTCAAGCAAGAGCTCACCTGGGCTTGAAGCATGGATAATGCATAGGCTCACTTACCATATGCTTAAATTCAACTTTTTAATTAGAAAGTGAGGGGAGCCGGATCAAACTCTAGACCACTTAGTCATATAGGCTTTGATACCATGTCAAATAATCGGTTATACCAAAAGCTTAGGAGGGTGTATTGGATTGAGATTTTATGAGACAATTTTGGCAAAAAAAATCTTGATGATTTTATGAGATTTTGTTGGACTATATTGATTTTGTGAGATTTTAAAGATTTTTTTACAAGACTTTTTTACAATCAAGATTTTTAACACGTGATTTGAATGAATTTTAAGAGATTTTTTTCAAAAGACTTTTTACAATCAAGATTTCATAATACTTCATATATATTAGAAAACTTTTACATATTAGAAAAATTTTAAAAGAATCAATAAATTTTAATAAAAGACATTATATTTTTTTGGGAATCCAAATATGTAAACAAAAAAAAACCTTACGTGTCTTTCTTTTAGGTATATGTTTCTAATCACCAAGGTTACCACCACCACCATTGATGGGAAACAGACAGGGGCGGATCTATGTTGAAGTGAGGGTGTGCACTGCACACCCTATTACACATAGTATCCTGTATTTTTTGCACTTTGCACCCTCTAAAATTCTGTTTTTGCACACCCTGACCCAAGAGATTCAAGGAGAAAAATATGAGAAAGAAGAAATGGAACATAAAGATGCATTTGCAATGTAGAGAAAAAAAATAGAAGAAGAAAACTGCAGCATGATATAAGGACTTATTGAGAAAACTGCAGAAAAAATAGAAGACTAAACTAAAAAAGAACATTATTGAATTTGAGAGTGTTTACAATGTGGAAATCTTGACTTTTAAATTGATATAAGGTCCTATTTATATTCAACTTCTAATTTCCGTAGCTATCCTCATTCATTGAGGTATGATTACAAATGAAAGACATTAAAAAGGGTAAATAAAAAGACAAAAATTGTCAATCAGCCTCAAGCAATACTGCGGAAAACCCAGTCGATCCCAAAATCTCTTATAAACGTCGAAATTCACCGTCTCTAGAAACAAATGCCAAAATGAGTAGCTTTGTATGGGTGACAGACCGATGAAGCTTTGCTTGACGGCGATAGAGGAATGGAATCGGAACAAAGCTAAAGCGAAGGAACACCCGGTTGAATAGGGACGTTGAATCACAAAGACCAACTCAAATTAGTGAAGTCAGAAAGCAAAAGGAGCCTGAATCTAAGAATTAGCAAGGAAGCGCAAGTGGTTAGAACAATCCCATCGGGGCTAGGGATATGAGCTACAATGTTTTTCCCTTTTTAAACTCCGCTAATCTACTCGAAAAGAAACTAAGAGTGCTATCATAATTTACTTTGTTTCCATCGAAGTCAGCTTCTTAGTGAAAGAGTAGATTTCACTAGAACTATCAAGTAGATTTGAAATCCACTTGATAGTCTTAGTGAAATCTACTCTTTCACTAAGAAGCTGACTTCAATGGAAGCAAGTTAATTATGATCGCTCTTAGTTTCTTTTCGAGTAGATGAGAAGCATTTCAAAAGTGGGAAACACTGTAGCTCAAAATCCCTAGCCCCGATGGGGTTGTTTTAACCATCGACGTTAATGCTTCGTTGCTAATTCTTAGATTCAGGCTCCTTTTGCTTTTTGGCTTCACATATTCTAACATTGGAACACTTAGAATCTATCTATCTATCTAATTATAAAGGGAATTATCATAAATTTTACACATGCAAAACCCAATACAAGAGGAAAAGAAGGTGAATTGGATTTTGGTTATGGTGTTAAGGATTTCAACCATTGAAGAAAGAAGAGAGGAATTAATCTCTGATAATGCAAATAGAAGAAATTTAGAAGAGAAATTGATATGCAAGCTTATTTATAAAAGATTCATTATAATATAACCCTTGTTTAATATTTTTAAATTAAATATAAATGGTAGATAATTAATTGATTTGGTCAAAAATTACTTATTTTACCTCTTTTTGACTGAAATTGTTTACCATTACAATAATAAATTTATAACGGATATATGACTTATTTTGGTCCAAAAAAAAAAAAATTAATAATCTACCATTTATATTATTTTTTGGTCAAGACCTACCATTTATACTCCCTGCAATCTTTTTTATAAGAAACTTTTGACTTTTCAGGTTCATTCAATAATTAATGTATTTTGTTTATATTATAGACCAAATACATTGGTCAAGTAATGTACCAAAAAAATTGACTGTTTCTTATAAAAAAGATCGGAGAGAGTATTTAAATATAATAAATAAGGGATAGTTTTATGGTCATTGATATTTTATTTAATAAAGAAGGGATATTTGACCAAAAAATTAAAAATAAAAGAAGGAATATTTATATGGATGGTTATTGATATTTTTGTTTACTTTTTGTTGGTCAAAACTACTCATTTTACCTCTCTTTTTTGACTAAAATGGACATATATCTTTATTATATATGCATTTTAAATTTTATGTTAAATCTAATAGAATTAATATTTATTTTCTTTGCAATTAATTATTTATTTTCTAAGTCAAGAAAATAATGAGCATCAAAGGATCTTTGGACACACCAATTCAGTTGGTACGTCCAAAGACCCTCATCGTCTATCGTAAATGACTTTTTCGAGCCAATCAGTCTAATGTCAAACAGAAGAATGACGAGGATCATAAAAAAAGGTTGAAAACAACGATGATAGAGACACAACGGACTACACACCAAAAACTTACTGTATAAATCTAACAAGCAAAAACAGTCATTTCTAGCCAAACATTCTAAGAGTGTATACAATGTAGAGAGTTTGGCTTTTACATTGATATAAAGTTATATTTATAGCTTCATTCCTCTTATTTTCGTAGCTATCCACATACATTGAGGTATTATTACAAATGAAAGACATTAAAAAGGAAACTAAAATTAAAAGACAAAAAAGCGTTAGTTGAGATGGGAGTGGCCCAACCGTGTCTGATTCTCACACAACTGTGTCAGACTTTCAAACGCTGGAATGTGTTCTCCGACTTGCATGGCACAACCGTGTTGGTATCCCACACGGCCGTGTCATGTCTTTGTTGAAGCAAAACTCGATTTTTTACATTATCTAGCCTTTAGTGACGAATTTTCTTTGACTTTTGCCTACAAAGCAACTTGAATAGCATTGAAATTCTAATTTCTCTTCATAAAGGAAGCATTTCGACTATCATAATTGGAGTGTTGATTGATAAGGCACCTTAAAATACATTAAATGCACTCATTTCTTCATTATCCAAACTTTAAGTCATATAATTGCAAAACAAACAAAAACAAGTAAATAGTTCTACTAAAATATTAAAAATCATAATTTATTTAAGAAAAATAATAGCTATATTTTAGTTCTATCAAACTCTACCATGCTTGAACCACTTCTTGTCCTCAAGCAAGTAAACTAAAATATAAAAAATTAGGACAACTTATTTATACTTGGGCCATACATTAAAGTGAAAAAAGCAAGAATGAGAATTTAGGCAGTAGTTGTGTCCTCAAGTAGGTTTCAAGTTAAAGGGCTTAACATTTTCTTTATTTCTTACCTCCTACGACCACTTCACGGTCTTTTTAATTCCTTTCAAGATAGACCTTTTTCGTCCTAAAATCTTCTCTTGCTAAAACAAATCCAGTTTAATTGACATTTTCAAAATGATGTGGTGAAGTGTTGGGGTTGATTGCAATGTAAGTCCAATATTGCTAACGAAGGAAAAAAGGTCAAGGAAATTATATTGAAGAATCCTCACATTGTTTAGAACAATGAAGTGTGGAGAGCTCAATGCTATATATAGAGACCTCAAGTTCCTTGTTTCAATACACCAAGCAGTAACACTTGTAAACACTTTAAGTTTATATTTGTGTCTTTTTGCTTTTCTCTTATGCTCTTGTTTAAGAGTATTTGAGATGTAGTTCAAATATTTACTTTGGAGAGTGTGGGTGTATTGAGGCATGGGGTGATTGAGAGTGAATTCTATGTGTTGTAACAATTTTCATACAGTGTTTATTCTCTGGTTGTCGGTTTAGACAACGACCATGGTTTTTTCTCCGTTTCGGAGGTTCCACGTTATATTCTTGTGTTGTGATTGCGTTATTTTATTTTATCTATGTCTGTTTTTCCCAACAACTGGTATCAAAGCTTTTTGGTTTGATTATGGGAGGGAGTTCCGCTGTGAAGTTTAGGCTAGAGAAAATTGATGGAAGAATCATGTTTAGCTTGTGGAAAAATCAAGTCAAGGATGTGCTGATGCAATCAGGGTTACACAAGGTCAGCCTGGAGAGGCGGTGATAATAATACTCGACATCAACCTGGAGAGACGATGGTAATAATACTCGACATCAGTCTGGAGAGACGGTGCTAAGAATACTCGGGTTACGTCTGAAACAACAACTTGATGTCTTCATTGGGTTATCACACCATTTTGCATATTCAAAGCTCATTCTTTTTACTTGATCTCCTACCTTCTGCTCACCTATTTCTCTAGTCTCATTTTTTATAAAATTTAATAGAGAGGAAATGTATATGCTGAATTTATTTAGAAAGAAAAAGTAAATGGTGAATTAAAATGAGGGTAGAATTGAAAAAAGAATACAACAAACCACTATTTTGATTGGGGAACATTATGCTAAAACGATACTTTAAAAAGAAACAGAGGGACTATCAGTGGCGAAGTTAGAAAAATTATAGAGTCTTGACAAAATTTCACATGTGACATAATATATAAATAGTTCAATAAAAAATTTCAGTTTTACCCTAAACTAAACCCCTAAAAATCTCAGTTTTAAACACAAAATTTCAATTTTACCCTTAATTATAACCCCAAAAATATCAATTTTATTCCTAGAAATACCAAAATTTTGGCCAAAGTTTGAGAAACTACCCAGATTTACTAGGCCAAGGCTCCGCCCATGGGGAGTAGTATGCAAGACATGATGTTATTGTAATAGGGAACCAACTTGGACTCTCAATCTCTAATTAACTTATAATGTGATCATGTCTGCTTCATAATAAATTGATGGTTTTTTTAGTACTCTCTCCGGACACAATTATAAGCAAAAAATATTTTTTAGATTTATTAAAAAAATAATGTATTCAGTCTATATTATTGACCAAATACATTACTTTTTAAATGAACCTAAAAAGTAGTTTTTTGCTTATAATTGTGTTCAGAGGGAGTACAATATGGGCAACACTTTTGATGTATCAAATATTGTTTCATTACAACCGACCGCTTTGAAATTTTAATATTTTTAGTGGATCTAGTTGCCTGACAATCTTTCTTTGATATATGAATCCATGTCATAAAAAAACAATTGTAGCTGAGAAATGGATGAGGGTGGGTTCTGTGCTTCAATTAATTAAAAGAAATAGAGGCTTATGCAAATTGACATGTTCCAACTTACAACGGCTAATTGCAACTAGTCAATATTTAATAGGGGTTTAGCTCCAGTTTAATTAGATACACGGTTCATTTAAGTGTTTATAAGTCGATCACTATTGGGTTTGATGAATGAATATAAATAGTAGATCTTGGAGAATCTATGATACAATGTTGGAATTGTGAGTTGAGTTTAACTCAACCATACAAAACTGACTTGTAAGGTGAGAATTACACTCACTTATAAATATATATTCAGGTCATCTCACAACCGATATGAAAATCTTTAACACATTCCTCACGCCTAGTATTATTGGGCTTGAGGCTCAGATATAAATAATTGATGGCTCATCCCTACGAAATCGATTTGTGCGGTAAAAATTGACTTTTCTTTATAAATATTTAGGTCATCTTACATCTAATGTGAGCCTTCTAATCAATTTTGGGAATAGGAGAACGAATTAATAATAATAATCTTATAACTAATATATCTTATCTTATAAATGTACAATTGAATAACTTATATGTATTTTCTTTTGAATAAAAACTAATTATTGAGAGAAGGGATCAAGGCCCAACAACAAGGCCGAAATCTTTTTTTTTGTAAGGCCCAAATCTGAAGTATAGAAAGAATCAACAATACATAAGTAATTTTTTTTTTCCGGGTATCCTAGGTACGAAATTTGAACTTTTTTTATACACACGAGTAATTAAGAATTAAACCTCTGATTAGGATCAAAACTTTTATCATTTGCATCAATTTATTTGTGATTATGTAATTGTGTTTTTATTACATGTAAAAGAGATATAATTAACTTTTCAAAGATTAATTACCTTTCCAAAAAAAATTTAAAAATAAATTTAAGTCACTTGTTAGCAAGATCGTATTAAAAATAGAGTTTAATTTAAATATACAATTAGTGTAAAAATATTTTACAGTTAATAATGTGTTGCTACAATTTTTAATGTTGCTTTTAATTATGATGATTTTATTTTATTTGGTGGGATAATTTACCTAATTGTATCGGACAAAATTTCTTTAGGTACATATGTCAATTATCGTGCCATTCAATAAAAAATGCCAATTATCTTCTTTTAGACTTCGTTAAGCTTTGCACCATACACTCTTTTCCTTGATCAGATTTTTTTTCTTTCACCACCGGATTAATCTGGTTTGAGGGTCAGTTCTGGTATCAAGTGGTTTCAGCTCCCTTCCGATCGCAGTTGTAGGGGATCAAACCGTGATCCTCCCTACCAAATTCAACGTCAATCACTCCTAAATCAACTAACAATTGATCCTTAGTAAGATTTTGTTTCACTCAATTTTTCTAATAAGATTTTTAAGGAAGTAATTGATTGTATTTGTTTGCTTCCTTGAATTTGGGTATAGTCCCCCTAGATATTTGATCTTTATTGCAAATTTTAATAATAATTTACTTTGAAGTGTTACTTTAGGTGGCTAAGGGTACAAGTTGTCAATAATTTTGTGGTTGAGATCATTGTCAATAATTTTGTAAATGAGTTAATCTGATCCATCTAATCTAACAATCAATGGCTGAGATATAAAACTATGGTTTGTCTATTGCATGCATTACAGGGTTCTGAAATAACAACATACATGTTCATAGGAAAGAGTATATCCAAATTTTTTCAATCATATCAAATATTTTCAATAGGAAGAATTGTAACAACAACATAAAGAGAGAAAAGAAAACATCATGAATTGTTGTTCCTAGGAAAACAAAACTAAAAGGAAAAGTTATTATTATTATTGTTGTCAAGTTCATGTTGAAGTGCTTCCTCAAGCCAAAACCAAGATTCTTCCATCAATTCAGGACTCAATCTAAACATCAAAACACAAAACTCCATTTGAGTCAATGCTCCATCTCTATCTAAATCACCTTCATTCATCATACTAACAAGTTCATCTTCTTTCATATCTTGAAGACCCAAAAGAGCAGCATTTTTCCTTAAACTATCCAAAGTAATCACACCTTTGTCTTTGTCCATCAACAATTCAAACCCATTACATAGCTCTTTTATTAAACCTTCACCACCTAACTTGTTAGCCATGACTGGTAACAAGTCTTCAAAACCATTTGATTTGTTATTGGTAGCCATTGTTGAAATTGGTTGAATTTGATCAAAGTTGTTGATTTGGTGAGTGGTTGGTGAATGAATGGTGAATGATGAATAATAGAGATGTATTTATATGTGAAAAAAGAAAATGGAAAGGATCGTGGAAGGGGGGGTATGAAGGAAGGAAAGTGAGGAAGTAAGTAAATGATAGGTATTAGGATGACAGCAAAGAAACAGAGAAATATTCGTTCATCAGCTTTGATTGTGGACAAGAAACCACATCTGCTACCCTGTTTCCTCGAAGTTTGTAAGGGGTATATTCGGTAATTCAATTGCCTTATGGTGTAAGTAATGACCCCTACCCTTTGTGAAAGTAAGTAATGTTATAAATCTTTTGTTTGGACTAATGCCAGTAAATAGTAACCTCTTACCTAATTTACTTCTTTTAATGTATTTTTAAGGTATTTAAATAGCATTTAATAAAATAAAATACAAATATTTAAAATGTTAAATTAAATGCATAAATTTTAGGTAAATTGTTAGCAACACGGTGCTTGCTTATAGACAAAATTTATTTAAAATATGACATGACATTATATTTTCACGTTGGAACAAACAAAAATGAGATATATTAAAATAGTAATAGAATAGTCACCTCAGTATAAGGCGTACCAAAAAAGATTACGATAGTTTACAAAGCGTCAATCGATAAAACAACATGAATAACAGATTAGTCGATGTCCAAAAGGATAAACGGGTTCGACCACCAACTATGGTATTTTTTTTTTTTTGACAAACCAACTATGATACTTTAAAACTAGATTATTAGTGTTCTTTGTCTTCATCCACTGGATGGAGTAGAGTTTGACTTCATCCAATATTTGAAGTAAGGACTTTTCAGAGTTTTTCAATAATCTATAATTGTTTTCATTCCACACAACCCAAACACATAAGAGCCATATATTTTATTTATAAACGATTTGTATCAAAAATATAAGTTGGATGTTAAAGTGTTCACATATATTTTAAAAGAATATTTTACATTTGTCTCCTTAACATGCATTTTTAAGACCCATGTTAGTATTTTCCTATTTTAATCAACTCTTACTTTTTTTTTTGTTGAAGCAAATCAACTCTTACTCTTGTTTTTCCAAAAATAGTAGGAGAAAATGGTTAGTAATCTTAAGGTGTTTATTTTACATATAGATCGTTTAAAAATACATTTTATATATTACTCCCTCCGTTTCAAATTACTTGACTTTCTAGAAGAAAAAAACAAGAAATTAAGAAAGTGTATTTTTGCACCTTATTTTCCTATTATACCCTTATTTTAATTCACCAATATTTTTTTTGCACACACTTTCTCTTTCCAATAAATTTAGGGCCATCCTTTATTTTTAGTCAAAAAAAAAATAAATTTAGGGCCTGTTTGTTTCAGATTTTTCACAAAAAAAAAAATTTTTTTAAAAGAAAAATCCATTTTTTTTATCTTGTGTTTGTTTCGGATTTTTTCAAAAATAATTTTAGTAAAAAAATCATTTTTTTCATCAAAATGAGAATCTATTTTCAATAGCATTTATCAAAATTCATTTTTTTTATCACTCATCATCCCTCACCATCTTAAAAAAAAAAAGATTTTTATGATTGTAAACAAACGAAAAATATCTTTAGATTTTCTAAGAAAATCTATTTTCTTGAAAATGATTTTTTTCAAAAAAATCATTTTTTTTAAATCTCAAACAAACAGGCCCTTAATATGTTATATATCAATTTTTTTTAAACCAATTATACAAAGAAGTTTAATAAAAAAATATACAATAAAAAGATTTAAAATAAAAATATTTAAAATAAAGAGGGTATAATAGACAAAATATAACATAAATTATTAAAAAGATAAGTAATTTGAAAAAAAATAAAATTTTCTAAAAAGTCAAGTAATTTGAAACGGATGGAGTATATTATTGCATTCAATTTTAACTTTCTGTATTTTAAATTATCCAAAAAAAAAACTTTCTGTATTTTAAGATAAATTAATAATTTTTTTTTTGTTTTCACCACAAGTATCCGGTCCACTGGATTGCCTAGTCTGATTCAAATGTCAGTTTAGCATCAAGTAGTTCCAGTTCCTTAACGATCATAATTGTGGGGCTCGAACCGTGATCCTCTCTATTAAGTCCAGCACCAATCCAAATTAATAATATTAAGAAAGAGATATATTTTGTAAGATAAATTAATAATATTAACAAGAGATATATGGTCCTCTTAAAATAGACATACTTTTATTTTTGACAACAAACAAGTGAACAACAACTGAGGAAGGTTGTATCAAGATTGTTGGGTCAAAATGCACAGCCTATATGGGTTCAGGAGGAAGGAACCGGACCATGTCATGATTTGTTTGTTTCAAAGAGGGCAAAGTCGGTGAATTCAATAACGATGGAATTGGGAAACTCCACTTAAATTTCCTCTCACCAGCTTTTTTGAACCACCAAAATGTTTTACTATTTCAGTTCAGACGCATCTCTTACCTCTTTTTTTATTATATATATTATTTTTTTCTCTCTTATTTTAATGACATAAAGGTTGACATATTATTTAAGGACAAAACTTACATGTATTTCCATACATGCATTTCTTACTTTTCCGCTCACAAAGAGGTGGTTATTTATGTTTTTTCATTTTGAAAAAATAAAAGAAAATTATTTTTTAATAAAAAAAACTACCTCTTTGTTAGAGGAAAAGTAAGAAATGCATTTATGGAAATGCATGTAAGTTTTGTCCATTATTTAACTCTAGCAGTCATTTTCAATTCATTCATCAAATAACATAAAGTATTGGTAGTTAGTACTTCATTTCACTCCCAAATACGATGCATTATATTTTGAGATATTGTCTAATTTTAGCCGTGTGTGTGCTTTTTAGATTTTGTCCTTTGTAAAAAGTGCTTCAGTGTGTTGAGGAATATAAGTCTTGTACATAAATTATATTTAGCCTCGATTATCAAATGATGTGAGATTTTTAGGTATATCGAGACAATTGCCCCTCAGTTAAGGCTGAGGGACTAAAAGACATGTGACATATGGGTTGCACATTCAACATAGCGTTCAGACTCATGTGCCTTCCAGAACCATTTTGGGGTACTCATTTTGGGGTACTCGAGCCAACTACTTATAATTATACACCCTTGCGATTGCAAAAGGATTAGACATCCTGCCATGCTACGATTCCCATGGCACGTCCAAACCAAGTACTATGTTAAGATAGGGAGCTGAGGGTTTTTCGCTCCGCTCGCATTCATTGACCAATAGAGCTCAGTCTCGGCCTTTTGTATTTTTTATTTGCTTTTTCAAAATTTTCATTCTCCATCTCAATAGAGAATGAGTCTGTTGACAAATAGGCCAGTCTCACAGTCTTTGGCTAGAGAAAGTCATTTGGGCATTTGCCACTATAACACTGCAATCAACCAAATCTTCCTAAATATGAAATTCAAATGAAATTTCCTAATCTGGACCAGTATCCAGTCTAGTCCACTTGACCGCTTAATTTGGTTCGGGGGTTAATTATGACATCAAGTGGTTCCATTCTCCTCTCGATCGCAGTTGCGGGAGATCAATCGCGGTTCTCCCTACCAAGTCCAACGTTGGGTCAATATATGAAAATACTTTAAAGACAACAGTACAACACAACAAAATTGCACAATAATTTCTCAGAAAAAAAATTGCAAAATAATTAAATATGATCGGATGCAGGTGTAAAAAAATCCTTAAAGAAATGAATAATGGAAAATTTGCATGTAAGTATAAAGAAATAAGTACATATTTTGATCAAAAACAGAATTTGGGACCAATAACTCTTCTCTCAATTGAGCACCCTATATATGAGAAACCTTGATATTGCAGACAATGTAAGCTACCTTCCATTTTCCAAAGTGACAGTCAATTCATTACGTGAAAAAGTTTCCATTTTACTAGATGTAGATGCTCTGCTTGAAGGACATCTTCTAATGACAAAGGCTGGTTCCTTAGGAGTTGGAAGAGTATTAGATTCACTTCCCAACATAAAAACAACATTTGACATGTTTGGACGTTCATTTGGGTCTTCTTGTAAGCATAGTAATCCTATATTCACACATTTCAAACATTCTTCTGCTTTGCATGATTCACATAGTGTTTGGTCCATGAAATCTAATGCCCTCCCTACTTTCCACAAATGCCATGCCTGAAAGAGAACGAGAACGAGAACGGAGAGTGTTAAAAAGAGAATGTGCGATGCTAGCATCACTCATAATATGTTGCTAGATATCCTAATAGAACTCGAGATACTTAGTCCCGTGAGTTTAACTCAGTTGGTAGAGACATGGTATTATAGATGCAGGGCCAGTGTTCGAATCCCAGACTTCAACTTAAGGGTGAAATTCTAGCCACTATGCTATTTGACGGGAAAAAGAAACTCGAGATACTTACATATCCTAGAAGGCTCAATTCATGTTCTACTTGATAAAATCCAGTGTTTCTTTTTCCACTAATAATCTCAAGTACCACAACACCAAAGCTGAAAACATCAGATTTCACCGAAAAATGTCCATCAAGTGCATACTCTGGAGACATGTAACCGCTGCATCACAAAAGTTGCAAAATGTGGAAAAAATAAGACATAACATACGAGTTTGATTATTTTTTAAAGCATGAGGAAATTATAAAGCAATAATGTTGGTTTGATGGCAACTTGAACTTACTATGTTCCAACCACTCTTTCTGTGTTTGCTACCGTATCTTTTCCTCCAAATATCCTGGCTAAACCAAAGTCAGAGATTTTAGGATTCTTCTCTTCATCTAGAAGAATGTTGCTTGCTTTCAAATCTCTATGAATAATTCTTAGTCTAGAATCTTCATGCAAATAAAGAAGACCTCGAGCAATCCCCAAAATAATCTTGAATCGCATATCCCAATCTAATAAAACAGACAGCTTTTTGTCTTGGATGTTTTATACATGAAATGCATAACATTGTAAATTAGTTTAATTTTGGAAGTACATTATATAAAGATATGGAAACAGAATAATTACAAGAAAGTGTCTTACCAAAAATGAAACCATCTAAGCTTCTATTTGGCATATATTCATATACTAACATCTTTTCATCTCCTTCAACACAATAACCTAAAAGTCGAACTAGGTTTCGATGTTGAAGCTTGGCGATCAATACAACTTCATTCTTAAACTCCTCAAAACCTTGTCCAGAACAACTTGAAAGTCTTTTTACCGCTATTTCTTGTCCTCCTTGAAATTTCCCCTGAAAGTGTTCCAAAATATTGTCCATTTTTCGATCACTATAGTATATCACCATGAAGTTGAAAATGAAAATTATCAGCCTAAAAAAATTGTTACTTACCTTGTAGACAGGACCAAAACCACCTTGTCCAAGCTTGTTTGCACTTGCAAAGTTGTTAGTAGCATCAAGTATACTCTCAAGGTGAAAATGCGGAATATCTACGGCTTGTCCATCGTCTTCTTTCATTCCACCTGATTCAATCAAGTCCCTAACATATCTCTCACTGTCATACAAGTTGATCCCTGAGTGTTTTTGAATATATCCTTTGGTTTCTGAGGTCAAAACAATAACTATAAATCTCAGTAAGAAGCTACTGATGAAGTAATCCCTTCTTGAGATTAGGAGAAAATTAAATTACCTTGTGTCTTGGACTGTCTCCTTTTTCGCACATAAGTACATGCAACCGTACTTGACAAAATAATTAAGAGAATCACAGGTGCTAATGTCAGTACAATGATCACTGGTGAAGATAGATGCCGTTTTGTTTTGTAGCTTTCGCCTTCTGCAAGATATAAAAAGTGTCACTTATATGCAAATATTAAAATCATGGTCACAATCGCTGATATTGTGTAGAGTTACAATCAAATACAACTGATACAGCATCCATCGTGGTCAAAGAGATATTATCACAATCTTGATATTGCAGTGAAGACTAGATATAGGTTATTACCTCGAGTACAATTTAGTTTGAAGCCATCCCAAAGAAAGTTGTTATTGCAAAGACATCTCTTCTTTCCATCATCGGTAGTATTGCAAGTCGAGTTTGGCCAGTCCTTGCAGTCCAACAATGAAGAACAAATTGGCTCTAGTGGAGAATCCCATCTTAATTCTATTTCTACTCCATGTGTTAGTGGAGCATTAGAACTAAATGTGATTGGATCAACATAGCAATTTCCAGTAAGATGAAATGGAGATGACTTATTGAGAAGCAGAGAATTTTGACTCTTACAATTAAGTACATTATTTTGATGGATCAAGAATTTTTGTGTTTCTTGATTTATACTTATGACTTGATACGCTCCTCCAGGAGTATCAAATTCAAGCTCACCAGTTGTAGTGTTGCATTGAAAATTGAAGTATTTGGGGTCACCACAATGCTGTCCTGTGCTAAGGGGATATGGAATGAAGTTTGTGCCACAAGTTCCACAACTTCTGCTAGTGGATTCTGCAGAAGTTGAATCACTAGCACTTTAGTAAGAATATTATAATGCAATCTTCATGGCTTATAGAAATAAATAACAATAAAGTACTAACAAAGACACAAACAACAGACTTGATAAGATAATAATTAAAAGAATTGGAAGTGGTTGAATGTAACCACATGTGTCGGTGTTGTGTCTAGTATGAGACACTAGACACATCTTCAATTGAAAGTGTCGGTTCTATATAGAAAATAAGTAGGCTCAAACATATGTCTGGTGTCTAACATGTGTCCCGTCAGAACCAACACTACACTGACACGTGTATTTACATTCAATTTTTTTGATAGCTAGACAAAATGGCAAACTATTAAAAACTCACACACAAAGTGGAGGGACAGGGGTTCGAACGCCGGACATGACGTCCGATCTAGCAATTTCAACATTTCTACCGGTTGAACTAGGATTTGTGGACAAACACATCAGTTTTAAACGATATTAATTCAACTTTTTCTTAATTAGAAAACAAAGAGAATTTCTGTCACCATTTATCAATTTATCTGTGCAAGTATGTGGACACAACACAAGCAAGAGGATTTGGAATCAAATGCTTGAGAGAAAGAAAAAAAAAATAATGAAATGGTTTCATTCTCAGTCTAACTAAACATATCATATCTCATGTTCAAAAACATTATAAGCATTTAAAAAGGTGATATAAAGAAAAAATACCTATATCAGAAAATGCAACTCTAACATTCAGATCACAACCACCCTCATACTCTTCTTCAAGATTATCCAAATCCTCATACCAAATCCAACAAACAGGATCACCACTATCACCAATCCTTGCAACCTTTTCAACATCTACATATGAATAAGCATAACACTGACAATTATTAACACACTCCAACTTACATTCCTCTTCACTCTTAGCATTAAACTCAGCATCAGGATTCGCAACTTTCATCATTCGTAACTTCAAAAATGTATCACTCTTAGCATTCTCACCACACACATTTGTTTTCCTACTACATCCACCCGAAAAATCTCCACCTTTCCATTTTTCGATAGAATTCGCCTTAAATCCAGGTAAACACTTACACATAGAATCATATTTACTATTACAGCTACCAAAATTTCCACATACATTGAAAACACTGCATCTATCTCTTGGTTCAACCCAAACCATCAACCATTTTTTCTCTGAATCCATCTTCAAATACTTAAGTTGACCCCAATAAGTCATAACAAACCTTGTGTTACTATAAAGTGATGGAGTAAGAAAAGGAACAGTGTTATTTGGTGAAATTTTCAAAGTGAAATTTGATAAAAGATAAGATATAGCTGAAGACATTTCACCGGTTCCAACAAATTTACCTGATACACTACTTTTCCAATACCTAATAGATCTTTTCCATATAATATATTGATTCTCTTTTTCGTCTTGTGCGAAAGTAAAGTTTCCTGATGCAGGTTCTTCATTACTTCTCCATGAAGTTAATGATAAACTTTCATCCATTTTCATTCCTGGAAGAAATGTATCAGTTGGATTCTCAAAACTCTGCCATAGAATCTTCACTTTTCCTTGTTCTTGTTCTTCGTCGATTACAATAAGGTTTCCATTGTCTAATAGTTTAACTTTCCTATGTAATGAAGATGATAATGATGTTTCAAGATTTGTACTCCAGTAAGATTTACCAGTACTATCTAAAACCATGAGATTTCCATTTTGTGAAATGACAAAAGTGCCACTAGAATCTTGAACTGGGTTGTCTCTATTTGCAACCCAAACAACTGTTTTTGGTGTTAAATTGTAGTACCAAATTCCAACATATCTTTTTCTATAACCTAAAGAGGTTTCATTTGGAGTGAAAAATCCAAGTTCAAAATTTTCTCCTGCTGAAATGAGAGTATGTTTTTCTTCATCTCTTAGTAAGTTGTTTATGGTTATGGTATCTCTAGCTAAACAATGGTTAAAAGAAGTGAAAAGTATTAAGCAGAAACAGAAAATAGACAACATGTGAGAAAGTTAAGGATAATTTTCCTTCTGGTCTTTCTATGTTAATGTTTGTTATGTGACAAAGAAAATGGTTAGTGTTTTTTTTCCTGATGCTATGTGTTACTGATAGTGACCCAATTTTGGGAGGGTTTTGTGTTTTTTTCTTCCACTAGTTGAATTCAAAGGTGATCTTAAGTAAAGTTACTTTTCACTTTAACACATAATAGTCTGCTTTTGGTATTTATTGGTTGAATAATTGACTTATATTTAGGTAGAATTAATACATAATTGATTCAATCAGCATGACATATGTGTAGGTAGAATTTGAATTGAATCTTCTAACTGTTTGGTCCATAATTCGGGATCAAGATCACCTGCAGTTGAACTCAACTGCAGGGCCACACAGTGGAGTAAATTGTCCTACTATTATTTAAATAATTTAAATAAATTATAAAAACATGGCTAAAAGGCTCTACAACATATCCCTGCAGTTAAAACTCAACTGCAACATATCCATTTCCCATAATTCGATACATGTTAAACATTATTTTGAGAGATTAGTTTCCACAGTTATATGCAGAGAATATAGTTATAAAAAAAAATATATATAACTCATTCATAGTTACACAAACCACTTTCTTAGTGAAATGATACTACTTTTTTAACAAAAATGATACTATCTCTTCCTCTTTTGGTCTCATATTTTTTAATTCTTGTAATATTTTTTTAAAAAAATAAATACATTTTTTATGAAATCTATATCAATAAATTTTTCAATTCATATATCAAAATCTATATGCTAAATAATCCGAGTTTTTTTTTCCAAATAATTTAGCAGTTACAATTTCATACCTTAAAGATGAATAGGTGGCCAATCCGGTGGCATTTAGAATGCACAAATTGTTAAATTTGTGCATGAATGCACAAATTTATAAGTTGATTTTTGACCATTAGATCTAATAAGGAACACAATTTTATTATAGTCTATCAACACTAGATTTTATCTCACACCCAAATTAATCTAACCTCATTCTCTATCACTTTCTCCCTCCTCACCCATCACTAGTTTCTGACGAAAAAAAACTACACCCATTCTTAAAAATTGTGTTGCTGTGGGATTTTTGCTAGCAAAAGAACTGAATCAGTCCAATATTCCAAATTTGAAATTTTCAAGCTACCAAAGAGAAGAAGATGCAAAAAAATTATACGAAGAAAAATCGATTATAAATTTAAGCTCCACTCTTTGTTGTGCTAGTAGCAACAGATCTTTATTGTCAGAAGCAAAAAACAATAATTTTCAACAATCAAGATCTAGCATTTCTCATGTGAAATGTTTAGAAAACATAGCACCTCCTTCTGTTGAAGAAGAAACAGTTAAAGAAGTGTTGTCGGAGACACCCAAATGGAAGAAACCAACTGGTGGATGATAAGATTTATAAATTTTATAATCACATATAATAGAATCCAACTAGTGAAATTTGGGAAGAAAATAAAGTTTAGAAGAAGAAGGGTATGTAATAAGGTGTAGAAGGTGTATGCTAAGATTTAATGAAAATGCAAAATCCATCCTCTCATCTTACTTTTTAAAATTTGTGCATAGTGCACAAATTTTACATTTTGTGCACCCTAAATGCCACCGGCCAATCCCATATTCTATTTTCATCTTTTGCACATTGTAATGTTGTCACTGATTGAGTTATGAATCCAAATTCTAATCATAGATGAAATAATCATTTGTAAAATTTTATTTACTATTCGGCCGAACTCCGAATTATCAGATGTATTTCCCCTTAAAATCAAAGTGTTAAGACAAAAATTTTAAAAACCTTAAACAACTTGAATGTTCATGTAATAAACTAAATAAGCCATATACTAAAACTTTTTTTTTCCAGAAGTAACCTAATGACTAAAAATTCTATCCTTAAGATATATAAGTGGGATGTATGAAGTTCGAACTCCGAACCCTGCATATATAATGCGATGTCCCTATCAACTGAACTAAGTTCGTATGGACATGCCATATGCTATAATAAAGGTTCAAAAGTATGTCTTGTGTAAATGCTTGTAACCACCATAATAGCAACAACATACTTGCTAGGATTATTTTTGGTATTATGCTGTCTAGGATTTGAAGGCATCATCAGTTTAGGCCAAAATAGTTCAAATATTAGGAGCACACCAGACATGGGTAAATCATCTAGAAAAATAATCAGCCTGCTGTACTACAATAATGATTTTTTATATGATTGAAACTAATAGCCAAAATTGAATAGTTGATTGAAGAAAGGCAGAGGAGACAATGAGGTCAAAATCATTGGATTTATCCAATTTCATATTTCTTCATATGGGTCCTCCCTTTTGCATATTTTAATCTTTTTTCCACGTCCTCTAAAAATTGACATTTAAAGTGTATCCTTTCAATTAAATCAAGGAGCAATATGTCTCTGTTTTTTTGTATCTATGGATCTAAAAACCAGATATTCAGAGCTAATGTTGAAAAACTTGACTCATTTTGTTGGGTATTGCATGTCGTGTGTCATGCAACAATAAGATAAGACGAGAAATATGCATTCTAATTTGTTGGTTTTAAGTACGGGTTTGAGTTGAGATGCGACGTCTTTCTATCTTATGGTCTTGAATCATTAACTCGTTGTTGCTCTTTACACTCCTCCGGACACAACAAGTGGTAAGGGATCAATTATTGTTAGCAGGTTAGCACATGTGCATTGATTAACATTGATACAAGGTGTGTTGTGAGATTATGTCAGTTGCTTAAGAGTTTTTTGCCGACATGAAAGTTGCACCGTAAGTTTTTTTTCGACTTTCAAAATTCTTGCAGTAGTTTAACATCAAGTGAAGTATCTTCTTTATAGTGGAATATGATAGTTCTTTTAGTCGATATATTACTTAACCATTCACACTTGAAACTCAACAATTTCCCCTCAAGTATGAGTTTTCACATCCTATAAATGATCCAATAATTGGATCCACTCCTGCCCACCTACCAAGCGGAACCAGATTCTAATACCACTTGTTGGAGAGTCTGAAGGAATGTTGGGAGCAACAATTGTCTAATATTTCAGGTTCACAATAGAGGGAGACGCCACATCTCTACCCATAATCTTAAGGTGTTAGGTATATATGGGTAACTTCTCTTATATATCCCACATTTTATCCATTCATGGTCAATGTCTGATTTAACGTACCACAAACAATTGAAATTTCAACAATCTCTCCCGATATAGTTGAACCAATATCAAGATTCTTTTTTGCTTCCCCATCAGCCGAACCAGACTTTGGTACTTATTTTCTTGGTCAGGGACTTTGGTACCGTTTGTTGAGGAATCCAAGGGAATGTCAAAAGCTACGACCGACCTATATTCAAGGACCACAAGAGAGAATGACTCCATATTTTCATAAAAAACATTAAGATATTGAGAACATGAATCACTTTTCTTATATATTCAAATTTTATTCATTCGTAATCGATATAAAACCTAACTAGCTACTCATACTTAAAACCTAACATTTAGCTGATATCTTGCGACCGCACATTCAAATTCATACAATTTTCTATTTATCAACGTTTAGCAAGAGTTTGGCCGCTAGCCAATTTAGGAAAAAAAGTACAGTAGCTATCATCCTTATGATTGAGCATGTTTGTAGACAAACTTTTTTATGACAAGTAGTCTAGTCTACGTCTAGTAGTGTCTCATTCTCTTTAAAATCAATATAGAAATTAAAAGTATAAAAAAATTCTCGCTTACGATTTTTTCTGCATAAGCATGATCAACTACCATTAAAATCCCGTCTAGTGACATTTTTTCTGCAGTGAGATCTCAGCCGTTCATCGAGATTACCACTTGAAATTAACATCAATTTAAAAAGTTTTTTTATTTTTATTATTTTTTTTTAACTGAATTCATTGAAATTCCGATCAAACTATACTTCGTAATCTTTTAAAAAGTTTACCGTCCGGCCAAGACAATGTTCATTCGTTGTCCAGTCAGTGTCCAATACCTGTTTGTCATTGATGGATGAGATGATGACCCACACAAATTGACTTGCATTGCATTCTTCTTTAATCTTTAGTTAGCTCTTGGTTTTTATGAACGTTGAAATCTTCAACAAAAGGCGGATTTTTAAAGCTACACTATGTAATCATGAATTAAGTTATAATAAAATGTCATATATTTGATTAATTTAATAAATTAAATAATGACAATAGATGTTTAGAAGTCTCGTATCGAATATGAGCTGTCGGGTTTACAAGCTGGTTTTGTAGGGTTGATTTAGATCAAACTCTCAATTCTAAGATGGTATCAGAGCCTCTCCAAGATCCGTTGGGTCACCCACGATTTATATCTACATACCAAGCACAATAATGTTGGGCGTGAGCGGGTGTGTTAAGAAGTCTCACAATGGATGAGAGTTGGCTCGGACCAAATCATGTTTACGGATCAAAACTCTTACCACTTTGACCAATTCATAATTTAATGGATAAAATCTTGGATGGTATGATTCTATACTTTTGTCAATCTTTTTTTCTTGGTAATATGCGTGATCATCTGTTCTATCCAAAGCACCAAAGTAGATTCCAAATCCTAATTGGCCAGATATATAGTGCAATGTTCACGAGATTAATAGTACTACTAATAAACTCAGCTTAGCTCATGTCTCGAGCAAAGACTTTATATGGGTTACTTTTGATTGTTTTTTTATTATTTAGTGGGTTATTTTTTATAAGTGATACATACATGATTTCAACAATGTGTATTATTGTATGCATCAATGGTACAAACACATTGTACTGACACGGTACGCAATACGGAAGCGGAAGGAATAGTAAGCGCTAATGCCGTTAGATAAAGTTCTGGAGTCCACCAGATTTTCGGAATTCACCAGAAAGAATAATTTGAAATCCACCAAATTTGAGAAAATTCTCTATAATTTTATTGAATAAAAAATGTTGCCTTTAAGACCACAATGGAAGCGAAAGGAATAGTAAGCGCTAATGCTGTTAAATAAAGCTCTGGAGTCCACCAGATTTTCGGAATTCACCAGAAAGAATAATTTGGAATCTACCAAATTTGAAAAAATTCTCTATAATTTTATTGAATAAAAAATGTTGTCTTCAAAACTACAATAGTTTACCTTAAATAGGAGTGAAAAAGTCAAATAACAAATCTCCTAAAAGATTGTAAAATTAAAAATAACAAACCTTAGCTAAATAAAAATAACATATCTACCTAAAATATAAAAATAACTAATCTAGGTGAAATATAAAAATAAAAAATTTACGTAAAATATAATAAAACTAAATCTAATTAAAATAATAAATTACTAAAAAAATCCTCCTACATCATATTCACCGATCCAAAAACCTTTCATTTCCATCATATATCATAAAACCTTTTATTGGGAAATGTTATGTTGGTAACAGATATTTATACATGGTGTATTTTTATATATTGTCGAATACAGTTGTTAAATTTTAGTTGTTCAAATAACCGTAAAAAAATAAAAAAATAAAAAAATAAAAATAAAAATAACGCTAAAGGTGGCATTAACATGAACCACGTACCATTAAATATATATATATATATATATATATATATATATATATATATATATATATATATAGGGGTTTTCTAACTTAGACCCTAGTTAGGTCTAAGTTAGCAAGGTGCACCTTTTCAATTGGACCAAAATACCCATTCTTTTTAATTAATTAACCAAAATACCCATCAATGGACGCGGATCCAGTGTCGCGCGCGTACCGAAGGACCATGGTTACAGACCGTTGATTTCCATCAGACAGCCAAGATCTGATCTCATCAAGACTGTCTGATCAATCCGACAGCCCAGATCATCCTGATCCATCAGATTCCAGCACGTGCGCCACACTGGATTACACCCTGGAGAGAGAAAAATTTGCTTTTTAAAAGTAGGACACGTGTCACACAATGGTTGGCTGAACATGATTTTTGTTCATTTAATACTTTGAACTCAATTATTTCGTTGTAAATTAATTTTTTATTTTTATTTTTTATACCAAAATTCATAATTTTTTTTCTACAAATAGAGACTTGGTTCGTTTGATTTGGACACCGAAAAAAAATGCAATTTTTCACTACCTTAATCTTATTTTTTGTCTACTAAATACGTTACTTGTGTGTTGTAATTCAACACGCACCACTCAACCAACTCACTGAAACCATTATACCAGGAAAATAGTAGATAATATTCTGGAACTTTTGGTATATTTTATGAAATTTTTGGAGACCTGAAACTATTTTTAGTTAATTAAATGAGATAAAACGGTAATTAAAAACTAGTGTTTGCTTCTGAAACCATTTTACTGGTAGAATGGTTGCACATAGTTGTATTCTGAAACCATTTTACTGGTAGAATGGTTTCAATGAGTAATTTATTAATTGTGTTTGCTTCTGAAACCATTTATCTGGTACAATGGTTTCAGAGAGTTGTAATCTGAAACCATTTTGCTGGTAGAATGGTTTCAGTAAGTTGATTATTAGTTATTTGCTTCTGAAACCATTTAGCTTGTAGAATGGTTGCACATAGTTGTATTCTGAAACCATTTTACTGGTAGAATGGTTTCAGTGAGTAATTTATTAATTGTGTTTGCTTCTGAAACCATTTATCTGGTACAATGGTTTCAGAGAGTTGTAATCTGAAACCATTTTGCTGGTAGAATGGTTTGAGTGAGTTGATGTAAGGTAGTGAAAAATGAGATTAAGGTAGTGAAAAAGTTGGGTTTTTTTTTCTGTGTCCAAATCAAACGAACCAAGTCTCTATTTGTAGAGAAAAAAAATTATGAATTTTGGTATAAAAAAATAAAAAATAAAATTAATTTACAACGAAATAATTGAGTTCAAAGTATTAAATGGAAAAAAATCACGCCCAGCCGATCAGACAGCGACACGTGTCCTGCTTTTAAAAAGTAGATTCTTCTTTCTCTAGGGTGTAATCCAGTGTGGTGCACGCGCTGGAATCTGATGGATTCGGATGATCTGGGCTGTCTGATTGATCAGACAGTCTTGATGAGATCAGATCTTGGCTGTCTGATGGAAATCAACGGTTTGTAACCATGGTCCTGCGGTACGCGCGCGACACTGGATCCGCGTCCAATGATGGTAATTTGGTTAATTAATTAAAAAGAATGGGTATTTTTGTCCAACTGAAAAGGTGCACCTTGCTAACTTAGACCCAACTGGGTCTAAGTTAGCAGCCCCCATATTGAATATATATATGGTAGTCTATCATTGATATTGCAACAGTGAGAATTTTAATACTTGTTATTGCAACAGTGTTTTGCAGGTTTTCATCAATCTAGGTGAAACAGTGTTTTGCAGTAACAAAATAATCACTTATTGTTACTTCATTTAATTTTTGCGTTTTCTCGTGTGGTTCTTCGTAAGCTATATCGATGCTTTGTTGTTGATTTGATTACTTCTTTTGCTTCCACCAGAACCAGTTAAAGCAGATTTTTTAATGCAGATTTGGATGTTGAATGAGTTCAGTTTTTTTAATACAGAACCAGTTAACTGGTTAACCGAACCATTCAGTTCAATTCATCTTTTACAATTACGGTTCGGTTTGGTTTTTCCGAACTGGAACAACAGTTCGGTTCGGTTTTTATGCAGTTTTGGTTTTAAACCAAACATTGCCCACCCCTAATGATAGACCAATTATTTTTTACCATACTTTAAAGGTACAGGATCACACTTCAGATTGAAAATCACCTAAGGTTTGTGTTGGAGCTCAAACCCCTCCTTCTTTGATGGATTATGCTAGATGTGAACATTGTTGTATTTAATAAAAAGAGATACAAACTCTTGGACTAAACTAGAACAATCTTCCAAACAAGATGTGAAATTTGTTTGTAGATTCTAAAAAGCTTAACATGCCTTTTAAGAGGCCATACAAAATGACCACAATTTACACCTTCCACACATAATCTGTCATTATTGTTTCAATAGGGGCATACCATGGCAAAATGCCATATTAGGAGGTTCCATGTTCCTAAGGACATTATGACATGGGCAACCAATTAGTGTAACACTCTTACTGCACATTAGTGATCCTATTGTTATTGTTATGCTCGTTACATTAGCAATACAATTTTGCTAAAAAATAACATGAATTTGAACTTTTGGTACAATTTAAAAGTAATGCAATAAAATTAACTATTGTTTGCTTCAACAAGATTTTGATGCTGAAGTGTCCGATTGGAGCCACATTTTATCTCCTATCGGCCTTCTTGAATGCTACTTTCATGCTGCAGACTTGAAGAACCCGTGTTAGATAGGTTTTTTCGCATAAAAAAGGTTGGTTGTTTAGGGGTTGGGAGCGTTGTAGTTTCATTGTCTAGCATTGTTACAATATTTGACATGTTTGGTCGATCTCCTGGTTCATCTTGTACGCATAAGAGTCCGATTTGTGAACACCGAATAAATTGGTTAGCATTGTAAGTATCACAGATAGATTGGTCTAATAAATCTTGCAACTTTTCCTCTTGCCATAGTGTCCAAGCCTGGTATTAAGACATAAACATCTTAATAAAAAGTTTGATAGTTAAAATGAGAATTGAATGCTAAGGATGGAACATACATAACCCAAAAGACTTGAAATTTCTTTTGTTTGAAAGAATCCTGTGTTCTTTTTTCCACTTATGATCTCGAGCAAGACAACACCAAAACTGAAAACATCTGATTTTGTAGAGAATTGTCCATCCAATGCATACTCGGGAGACATGTATCCACTGTCAACAAACACAAACCACACATATGCAAATAGTAAGGAGTAGAAGCAACATTGTAAGAAAATAAAATAAGAACTTTGATCTATATAAATGAGAAAGCTAAAATAGGAGAAAAATGACAAAGAAACGAACTTACTATGTACCAACAACCCTCTCTGTGTTTGCCTCGGTTTCTTTTCCTCCAAATATTCTTGCCAAACCAAAATCTGATATCTTTGGTTGCATCTCCTCATCTAGGAGAATGTTGCTAGTTTTTAAATCTCGATGAATAACTCTCAATCTCGAGTCTTGATGAAGATAGAGCATTCCACGAGCAATTCCAAGAATTATATCAAACCGCATTTGCCAATCCAAAATTATGCTTTTTGTAGGATCTTTGAATATTTTAGTTTCCCATTTAAAATAAGAAAATCATTAACTGATATAAACCAAACTCGTAAGAGACTACATCTAATAAAAAGATATTCAGAAACTAACCAAAGATCAATAAGTCCAGGCTCTTGTTAGGCATGTATTCATACAGTAGAATTTTTTCTTCTCCTTTAACGCAATATCCCCGTAATTTAACAAGATTTCGATGTTGAAGTTTTGCAATTAAAACAACCTCATTCTTGAATTCTTGTAATCCTTGTGAAGAAACACTTGAAAGCCTCTTTACCGCAATTTCTTGACCACCTTGAAGTTTACCCTAAAACAAAAATCTCCACATACCATTTCTTAACATAAAAACTAAGATATATTGACATGAGATATAAACATTAGAGGAAAATAAATCACCTTGTACACTGGCCCATAACCACCTCTTCCAAGCTTATTTGCATCTGAAAAGTCATCTGTAGCCATTACTATGCTCTCGAAATCGAAATAAGGAACCTCAATTCCTTCATTGTCATTCTCTTCCAATCCCTCCATGTCTATCAAGTCCTTCACGTGTCTTTCACTGTCATAAAAGCCCCCTCTAATATTTCTCTGTATGCTTTCTTTCTCTAAAGTACTCATAAAAGGGAAATATTAGAATGTACTCAGTGATTCGAAAACTTCAAAACTATAACGAAATTATAAAAAATGGAATAGAACTTCCACCTTTTTTAACGATATGAACTATTCTCCGTCTGCATACATAAGCAAAAATAATTATGCAAGCTAGAATAATCACTGCAGTAAGAGTTAAGCCAAGAATCAAAGGGAGTGAGCTTTTGGAGTTTCCTTTTGTTGACTCATTTGTAGCATTAGGAGACGATGTAGGTTCTAAAAAACCTATAGAGAACAAATTAACAGTTATTTCACATTCAGCTTAAGTTATAATCCAAATTTAGCAAACTATGAAAATTCCTAACATGCTTAAATTACATAATTATTAACACTTACTGTCGGTACAACTTAAAATCTTGCCACTCCAATGATAGTTTGCATTGCAAAGACACTTATTTCCTTTACTGCAAGTAGAATTTTTCCAACCGTGACAATCAAAAGAGTTATCACAAACAGGTTCTTCGGAAGGTGGCTCCCAACTAACTTCCACTTGTTCCAAGCACGAATTGTCACTGTGAAACGGGGAAGAAACCTTCAGATTTCCTGTGCGGTCAGATCCATCACCACAACTTCGATAAAAAGAATCATCCTCATTATGAATGGTAAATTTTCTTGAAATAGGTTTTACACGGATAACTCTGTAACTAACTTCGTTCTTTGTGATGAAGTTAAGCTGACCTGTCGAAGTGTTGCATTTAAAGTTTAAGTATTTGAGGTCTCCACAATTGGATCCGGTACTAAGCGGATAAGGGACATTGTTTGTACCACAAGGCTCACAAGTTCTTGGCGTTGGTTCTGCGAATGTGAATAAAAGGAATCTTCACAATTAAGTAAAAATATCAACAAAAAAAAAGTTAAAATGTGAGAGCTCTTTGAGCCTTGAGCCAGCGTTAGCCCTAGTTAATGTCTATCGATCTGAGCCTTAACGCACGCACCTACACTTTTATTTATCTTAAAAAAAGAAGAAATCGAAATGTGTCACTAATTTTAATAACTATAGTCATTTGCATACCTTTATCTGATTTGTCAACTAAGACAAAGAGTCTACGATCATCATCCCCATCGGTGTAGTTTTCTTTAAGAGTAGTTAAATTGTGTGTCCAGATCCAGCAGTTTGAAGGAACAAGACCAATACGCTGGCGATCAGTCGAGGGTGGAGCATATGAGTAAGCTTGGCACTGTGGACATCTCCCGAGGCATATAGATTTGCAATCTTCTACATATTCCACATTGAATTTTTCATCAGGTCTTCCTGTTTTAATCAGTGTCAAGTTTAGAAACACCGTATCATTTCTGGTACATGATGCTAATTTTCTCCGCGCACAACGTAGCTTGTCTCGTAGAGAAGAATCTCCATCTACTGAGTAATCATCATAGAATCCAGGTAAACATTTGCATGGCTCAAAATCATCGTCGTTACAGCTAGCAAAGTTTCCGCAAAAATCATATCTGAAACATTTGGTTTTTGGCTGTTTCCACCTAACCAATAAATTTCCACCTACCAACAAATTGTTCCCCCACTGAATCACTCCTTGAGAATCAAGAAACAACCTTGTATTGTCGTAAGTGTTCATATAAATTAGTTTTCTCAGTATAGGTAAAGTGAAGTTGGTCAACAGATTGTAAACCTCTAAGCTGATATCATCAGATTGATCAATCTTCGAATCATAAGTCAAAGATCCGTACTCTTCGCTCTCCCAATAGATTTCATCGAAGTTTAAGATCTTAAAACGATCAAGCCCACTAATTTGTTCCATCTTAAAACTGAAATTTCCACTTCCTGGATCATCAGCACTTTTCCAACTTGTTAGATTCAAATTCCTATCCATCTTCATTCCTGGTAGGAATGTATCAGATGGATTATCAAAACTCTGCCAGAGTTTTACTTCCTTCTGTTCATCATCTTCTAGTAACACAAGGTTACCAGAATCCATAAGCTTCACCGTCCTGTTTTTCGGCGAAGAAATAGAAGAGTGTTTTACATTGGAATTGGATGACCAGTATGTTATATTATTACCAGATGTGTCTACAACAATAAGATTTCCATCTTCTGCTATTTGGAAAACACCAGTTGAATTAACAGCTACAGGGTTGTCTCTGTTTGCAACCCATACAACTGTTTTTTTCTGAGGTTGTTCTGATACTTCTTGTATGTGATACCATATACCTAAGTATCTTTGTGAATCACTTGTGATGATGTTTGGAGTGAAGAAGCCTAGTTCAAATATTTTTTCAGCTGAAACAAGAATGGTTTCATTTTCATTGGCTATTATCTTCTGGCCTGCTTTCAAAGTATCTCCTGCTAAACACATCAATGAAGAACATATTAGCAACCAATAAACATACAGGTTGAAGAAGAGAAAAACAGTTCTCATGTTATTATTGGACATGAAAACTGAGACTGTAGCTCAGGTCAAATGAAACTGTTTTTCTGGTCTCACATACTACTAGTACTACTACCTACCTTTTTAGTTTAACAATTGTCGGCTACTTGTTTTTTTTCAATATATTCCAATTTAGTGACGATCTGATTCAACATTCAAGCATTGAGAAAAACAGCTAGCTACAATTTATTCCACAATAATTCCACATAAAAAATAAAAGCATTTTGTACTATCTGAAAAAAGAAATCAAGACATTACGGATTTACATTGTCTCAACTGCAGGCTGCTGACCCTACTTAATAATTATTTTCTTAACCAATAATTACTTATTTTCACTATTTGGTGGTGTTACAAAGTACTGTAACATATAAAAAGAAGATGGAATAAGCATAAGCTAACTTTCAATCTTATTTTAATAATTTATAAGTGTGGTGTGCATATAATTACTAAATTAACTTAAAATAAAAGATGGTCTAATGATGGCTAATATGGTGGACCACCTTCACAAGTGGTCCACCGTGGACAAATGATTTACCGAATATGAATTTTACGAAATTCACTGTTGGATTGAAAGTTTATATCATATAGATCATCCATAAATTTTTTAAAATTTTTTGAAAATCATTTGATATGTTATTGAGACCCATCAAGATTTACGTTATTTAATAAACCGTTAATCTTGATGTGTCTCAATAACATATCAAATGATTTTCAATTTTTCAAAATTTTTCTATGGATGATCTATATGATGTAAACTTTCAATCCAACGGTGAATTTTGTAAAATTCGTATTCGTTATAATGTTATTCATGACTGATCCACCATGAATCACTCCATATTAGAATTTACCTTAAAATAAAAAGTAGTATCTTTCTCCTCTCCCTTTTGTATGGTGGTTACTAAAATTGAATGTAACCATAAAAGTAAAGAAAAGAATGTGGTTTACTTTTCACATGAATGAAAGAACATACACATAAGAGAAAGGTGATTATATGTTTATGATACAAACTAAAAGGTATCTTCACCATCATGGATACAAGAAAAGACAAAGACAAAGACGCGAAAAATTGCATAAAAGAATCAAGGTATAATTAGTGAAATGGTCCCTTAAAGACATTTTTGGTTTCAGATAGGTCCTTAAAGAAAAAAAGGTCTGAATAGGTCTAAACTGATTAACTTGTATGTCTTTAAGGGACCTATTCAGATCTTTTTTTCTTTAAGTGACCTATTCGGACCTTTTTTCTTTAAGGGACCAATCTGAAACCAAAAATATCTTTAATGGACAATTTTACTAATTAAGCCAAGAATCAAAGTATTAAAGATGAGGGGCAAATCCAGTGGGTAGAACACTTTGAATGTGATCCCTATTTTGCCATAAAATCCGTGTATATATTTTGTTCCCTAAGAACATGCACTATTCTATCGGTCTCATGCATACCATCTACAATGTGAAGGATGTCCATAGCATAGACGTGCAAGATATTATCTCGTCCAACATTGAACAGTTCAACAACTTCCAAGTAATCACTCTCACAAACAATGTTATGATGACCTTTGTTGCGACAAAATTCATGTCCAATCTGCACGCAACTCAGCCAACTACACATCACCTCCAACTTCATAGTGAGAAAAGTCAGCCACTTAATCTCCTTCGTGATTGCGAACAACTCCACAAACACGCAAACACAAAGAGTTTTCTAGAAAACTACCATCCACATTTGTTTTGAGAGTACTTTGCAAAGAATGGCTCCAATAGGCCAAAAGACGTGATGTATGTAAATTTATTCCTAGACTTGGACAGTAAATCACACATTCACCGTGCAATACAAAAGTGTTCCGCACCTCCTCATACGCCAAAGTTGCTCCTCAAAAATAAAATTATTCCTCCAACACTACACATGCCATAGTCATGTAACAAACAAAATTGAGGAGGCACCACATGTCATGTCATAAAGCCAAAGTTTAACTAGAAAAATTATGATAACACCACATATTCAAAGGAAGCCACACCTCTTGATGACTCTCATTTACCCCTCTTAATGATTGTAGGGGTCTTTCTAGGGCCAGGACAACCAGGCCCTCAGCCCAGGACCTCCAAAAAATTGGGGCCTCAATTTTTTTTTTTCAAGCCATAATTTGAAACATTAGTTAAGTATTATTTCAGAGAACAAGTTTCAAGATATGTTAGCTGGTCTGTTGGCGTGTGAGCTCTATCCAGATGGTTAGTGTTCAGGGTGCGTGACTTCAAATCTCACTTGTGACAAATTTTTAATTGTATTTTAAGAAATGAATTCATAATAAATATAGTTAATTTTAGTTTAATTTGTTTCCCATTGTATAATTAATTTTATCGGTTCAATTTCGTAGAATGATATTTTTTTTTTCTTTTTGTTAGTTACACCAATAAATGATTATTTTTTATGTTGTTGATACTATTTATAATTTAAATAAATGATTTTCTTTGTAAGAAAAATTACTATATTTTTTATTAGGATCTATTTTTATTATTCGTCCGGGGCCTCCAAAATCTCAAAACTGGCCCTGGTCTTCCATTTAGCCCTCTGAAATTTTCTAATTGACAAATAAATATAATTTATTTCAAGTCTGACAAAACGCACCTTCTATTAGATTTCTCGATTAAATGTTGATATTTTACGCAAATTCCTGTCTAAAATAGTTGATGAATGTCAATATTTAACATGAGTTTTTACACCGGTTTAAAACCTTTTTTTCAAATGGATTTGTATGCCAATTTTAAAATCGGTTCCAAATGTCTTATATTACCGGTTCCTATTAGAGAACCGATGTTAAGTCCCCTTTTGTACATTAGTGAACCTAAGAGCCGCCTATAGACTAGTATGCTATATCCATCCAAAGAAGCTAAGCAGACCGAATAGACTGAAGAAAAGTAGTGGTGGACATTGAGTTTTTCTTTGGCACATTATTGGTGGATATGGAGTTTAACGATAAGAAAAGTAGTGGATATTGACAAACAAAGACTTCGTCCTAATTGACTTTTACTTCACAGCAAAATTAAGCAGTATAAAGTATTTGCATTTTAATTTAATAATTTACTTTTTATAAGTTTAATTTAATTAGTTCAAAGAAATTTCAAACTCACTTGACGTAATGATTAATTATACAATCAATTACTAAATAATAAAGTTGAAGAGGAAAAATAAGCACAATCACAGCACAAGAATATAGATTTTTGTTGTGTTAACCACGCCATTTTTAGGAAAAACTTTCTAAATTTAAATCTTTAACAAATATTTTGGGCACTCTTTAGCATTTGCTTTAAATAATAAGTTCCTCCGTTCACATTTATAAGAAGAAAAAAACATATGAACTATAGTTTAATCTAATCTGATAGAGTCCCTAAGTCTATGAATGCATGGCTAGAAAGAAACTATAGTTTAATCTAATCTGATAGAGTGAGTTTCATGTCCAGTAACATGGGAACTGTTTATCTCTTCTTCAACCTGTATACTTCTTGGGTACTACTAATATGCTCTTCCCACCTGTGTTTAGCAGGAGATACTTTGAAGACAGGCCAGCAGATAATAGACAATGAAAATGATGCCATTCTTGTTTCAGCTGGAAAAATATTTGATCTAGGCTTTTTTACTCCAAGCATGACTGGAGGTACACAGAGATACTTAGGAATATGGTATCATATAAATCACACTGACAGGTCAGAACAATCTCAAAAACAAACAGTTGTGTGGGTTGCAAACAGAGACAAACCTATAGCTTTAAATTCATCTGGAGTTTTCCAAATAGCAGAAGATAGAAATCTTGTTGTTGTAGACACATCTGGTAAAAATATAACATACTGGTCATCCAGTATCTCTTCTAATTCTTCACCTAGAAATAGGACATTGAAACTCATGGATTCTGGTAACCTTGTGTTACTAGATGATAGGAATTTGAAACTCTGGCAAAGCTTCGAAAATCCATGTGACACATTCCTACCAGGTATGAAGATGGATAGTAAATTGAAATTGACCAGTTGGAAAAGTGCTGATGACCCTGGAATTGGGAATTTCAGTTTTGAGATGGAAAGAAAAGGGGACAGCCGTTATATTATCTATAACGGAAATCAAATTTATTGGGAGAGCGGCGAAACAAATAATAATCAATTTGATGACATCAACTTGGAGGTTTATAACTTGTTGACCAACTTCAGTACACATATACCGATCGATACAAGGTTGTTCCTTGATTCTACTGGTGTGATACGGTTGTTGGATTTGGAAGGTGATTTGTCAGGGAGGTGGAATCAGCCAAAAACCAATTGTTCAAAATATAATTTTTGCGGAGAATTTGCTAGCTGTAATGATGATGATGATAATAAGAAATGCAAATGTTTACCTGGATTTGACCATGCAGGAAAAGGAGATTCTTCTCTACAAAACAACGTAGGTTGTACAAGGAGAACGTCAGCATCCTGTGCTAGAAATGACACGCGGACATTCTTGAAATTGACCATGATTAAAACACGAAGGCCGGATTTAAAGCTCATGGTAGACCTTGAAGAAAATTGCACATCTATATGTCTTGAGAAGTGTCCACTGTGCCAGGCTTACTCATATGCTCCAGTACCCCTTACTCAGCGTACTCTTATTAATCCTTCAACATGTTGGATCTGGACAAACAATTTAACTACTCTTAAAGAAGAGTACACTGATGGGGATGATCATCGTACACTCTTTGTTTTAGTTGACAAATCAGATATAGGTATGCAATTAGTGACACATTTCAATTTCTTCTTTTGTTTAGATAAATAAAAGTTTAGATAAGTACGTTATATCATCTCATGGTGACTGACTTGAGCCAACACAGACTCAAGGCTCAGAGAGCGCTCATATTTCACCTTTTTTTTTTTTTTTTTTTGTTGGTATTTTTACTTAATTGTGAAGATTCCTTTTATTCACGTTCGCAGAACCAACTCCAAGAACTTGTGAGCCTTGCGGTACAAACATAGTCCCTTATCCGCTTAGTACTGGATCCAACTGTGGAGACCTCGCATACTTCAACTTTAGTTGCAACAACTTAACGGGTCAACTTAACTTCGCCACCAACAACAACGTTAGTTACAGAGTTATTCGTGTATTGCCAAGTTCAAGAACGTTTACCATTTCTTATGACGGTAATTCTTTATATCAATATTGTGATGAAGGATCAAACCAAGCAGGAAATCTGAAAATTTCTTCACCCTATAGCATTATGAGTAACAATTTCTGCTCTGATCAAGTGGAAGTTAGTTGGGAACCACCTTCCAAAGAACCCCTTTGTGATAACTTTGGTGGTTGCCATGGTTGGAACCATTCTACTTGTACTAAAAGAAGGTGTCTCTGCAATGCAAACTATGAATGGAATGGCAAGCAATTAAGTTGTATAGAAAGTAAGTAAGTAATAATCATGTAACTTAAATTTCCATAATTTGCTAAAATTAGGATTATAACAAGTGTTATGTTGTCCTACTTTGCTTCGTTTTCAGGATCTTCTCCCAGAGAGAAATCTAAAAGCTCGTTCTATTTGATTCTTGGTTTAACTCTTACTGGTGTGGTTACTCTAGCATGCATCATTATTTTTGGTTATGCATGCAGGCGAAGAATAGCTCATATGTTTAAGCAAGGTGAAAATTCTTTCCTTTTCCTTTCTTAATTAACTATTGTTTTAATATATTTGAATTCTAGTGAGTTTAATCTTTGATTAAGTGTTGCAAATTGCCTTGAAAACGTGAAAAAAAACACTAATCTGCTGTTTTTTTCGCCCCGGGCGAAAAAACCCGTGCCCCGGGCGAAATTTGAAGCAGGAAAAGGGGGCTCTCTGTTTTCTTGTCGCCCCAGGCGAAAAAACTGGTGCCTCAGGCGAAAATTTTCGCCCTAGGCGAAAAAAGTGGTGCCTCGGGCGAAAATTGCTGCAGGGTATTTAAAGGGTCACGTTTTCTGTTTTTTGACAACAAGTTTTGAGGGTTTCTTTCACCAAAACGGCGGCTAGAGTTAAGAGGGTTACTCTTTGTTCATCTCTAGTTTTGGGTGTTGATTCTTTCATCTTGTAATCACTTATCATTGAAATCTCTTGGTCACGGGAAGAGATTTGGGAAAAAGATAGAATTAGGGTTGAAGTCTAATTCTTGCAACTCTTTTGTATTGAATCTCGTTGTAATCAAGCTTTTCATTGATAGTGGAACGGAGAGTGGCTCTCTCCCCCAGAGTAGGTCGGTTTTGACTGAACTGGGTAAACAATTGCTTCGTGTTCTTTACAGTTTTATTACTTATCTTTTGTTCGTGATTATTATTGCTATTTCCACGTTTTGATTGCTTATTCGATTTGCTCCACACATCAAGATTATTGGTGTGATTATTAAAGAATTCACAACAATTGGCGCCCACCGTGGGGCAAACGATCAAACGAATTAAGTATCATGGGTTCTAAGTGGGAGATTGAGAAGTTCACCGATAAAAATGACTTTGGTTTGTGGAAGGTGAAGGTACGGGCAATATTAACACAACAAAAGTGTGTTGAAGCATTGTTGGGCATATCGAATATGCCAAATACTCTCTCGAATGCAGAAAAGAGCGAGATGAATGATAAGGCTTTGAGTGTCATTATCTTGTGCCTCGCGGATAATGTGTTGAGGGAAGTAGCTAAAGAAAAAACTGCGGCGGCTATGTGGACCAAGCTGGATGCGTTGTATATGACGAAGTCTTTGGCACATAAGCAGTGTTTGAAAGAACGGTTGTTTTTCTTTCGAATGGTGGAGAACAAGCCTGTGGTGGAGCAACTTTCGGAGTTCAACAAGATCATTGACGACTTGGCGAACATTGACGTGAATTTGGAAGACGAGGACAAGGCCTTTCATTTGTTGTGTGCTTTACCCAAGTCACTTGAAAATCTCAAGGATGCGTTGCTTTATGGCAAAGAAGGTACTATCACATTGGATGAAGTTCAATCGGCTTTGAGGACCAAGGAGTTGACAAAGTTGAGAGACTTGAGGGTTGATGATAGTGCGGAAGGGTTAAATGTGATGAGGGATAGAAGTGAGAACGACGGTAGAGGAAAGGGGAAGAAATATGGGTCAAAGTCTAGGCCAAAAGGTGATAATGGTGGCAGGTTCAGATGCTTCTATTGTCAGGATTCGGGTCACTTCAAGAAAGACTGTCCTCAGAGAAGGGGCAGCGGTAGTTCGTCAGCTCATGTTGCCGTTGATGAGGAGGAAGGCTGTGAGAGTGCGGGAGCACTCATAGTCACCAGTTGACACTCATAGTTTGTTGATCAGCCTGGAGAGGCGGTGGTAATAATACTCAACATCAGCCTGGAGAGGCGGTGGAATAATACTCAACATCAGCCTGGAGAGGCGATGGTAAGAATACTCAGTTACAAGGTGGAAGACATAGTGTATATACCGGTTTAAGGCTTTGGTGGAGGAATCTCGGGTTGAGGTGGAGGTATACCAAAGTGGTATGGCTATGAAGACCTTGTGTGGAAGCAATGGTGATCAAGCTTGGTAACTTGTTAGACTGCTGGAGGTAGTTGGACACAAGGAGAGTTTGAGGTTGCTGCTTGTGAAACCACCTAAAAATTCCAAGGTTGGTTGGAGGCAAGCATATCTTCAAGAGTACGGAAAGCTACAATCCGGGGTTTGAAGAGGGTACGGTGTAGCTTGTGGATTGCCCTAAAAATCCAAGGGCAATTGGAGGCAAGCATTTTTCGGGAGTACGGAGAGGTAGACTCCGGGGGCCGAAGAAGGTGTGGTGTAAACAAGTGGAGAGAGCAGCACGGTGGTTGATGGGAAGTTGGCATCACCATCGTTTTAAAGGCAAGGTGGAGATTGTTGCAAATTGCCTTGAAAACGTGAAAAAAAACACTAATCTGCTGTTTTTTTCGCCCCGGGCGAAAAAACCCGTGCCCCGGGCGAAATTTGAAGCAGGAAAAGGGGGCTCTCTGTTTTCTTGTCACCCCAGGCGAAAAAACTGGTGCCTCAGGCGAAAAAATTGGTGCCTCGGGCGAAAATTGCTGCAGGGTATTTAAAGGGTCACGTTTTCTGTTTTTTGACAACAAGTTTTGAGGGTTTTTTTCACCAAAACGGCGGCTAGGGTTAAGAGGGTTACTCTTTGTTCATCTCTAGGTTTTGGGTGTTGATTCTTTCATCTTGTAATCACTTATCATTGAAATCTCTTGGTCACGGGAAGAGATTTGGGAAAAAGGTAGAATTAGGGTTGAAGTCTAATTCTTGCAACTCTTTTGTATTGAATCTCGTTGTAATCAAGCTTTTCATTGATAGTGGAACGGAGAGTAGCTCTCTCCCCCAGAGTAGGTCGGTTTTGACTGAACTGGGTAAACAATTGCTTCGTGTTCTTTACAGTTTTATTACTTATCTTTTGTTCGTGATTATTATTGTTATTTCCACGTTTTGATTGCTTATTCGATTTGCTCCACACATCAAGATTATTGGTGTGATTATTAAAGAATTCACAACATTAAGCTTATATAATTATTTAATGAGTTTTAGACAAGGAAAACATACAAAGAAATGTTAGAGGGCAATTTTACGACAGTGAAAGACATGTGAAGAACTTGATAGACATGGAGGGATTGGAAGAGAATGACAATGATGGAATAGAGGTTCCCTATTTCGATTTTGAGAGCATACTTATAGCCACAGATGAATTTTCAGATGCAAATAAACTTGGAAAAGGTGGTTTTGGGCCAGTTTACAAGGTGATTGATTTTGCTTGTCTTAATTGCGCACATTTAGTCTCTTATGCTTATTTTAGATTTTAAGTCGGTCCTCTTATGTTTATTTTGTTTCAAATTTGTTCCTTATGTTTTAAATGTTTCAAATTGGTCCCTCATGTTTCGAAAATAAATTTGAATTAATTAGTTAGTCCTAGTTGGTCCCTCAATTAAGTTTCGAAAAAAAATTTGAACTAGTTAGTCATTCAAATTTATTTTCGAAACTTGAGGGACCAATTTGAAACGCTTAAAACATAAGAGATCAACTTTGAAACTCAAAATAAACATAAAAGACCAACTTGAAACTTTTAAAACATAAGGGACCAACTTAAAACCTAAAATAAACATAAATGTCCAATTAAGCCATTTTCCTTCTACTTTATGTTTCCTCTCAAACTAGATTTTAAATTAAGTATTTGACCTTTGGGTAAAAAAAAAATTAAGTAATTGACCTATGATTTTTTTTAGGGTAAGCTTGGTGGTCAAGAAATCGCGGTAAAGAGACTTTCAAATGTTTCATCACAAGGCTTACAAGAATTCAAGAATGAAGTTGTTTTGATTGCTAAACTTCAACATCGAAACCTTGTTAAATTACGGGGCTACTGCATAAAAGGGGAGGAAAAAATTCTAATTTATGAATATTTGCCTAACAAAAGTTTGGACTTGTTGATATTTGGTTAGTCTCTAATTTTATCTATCACTTATGGACTGTGATGTTTTACATGCATATTTGAAACACATTGATTAATTATGTTTCTCTTTTTAAATGGGAAATTAAAATATTCAAAGATCCAACAAAATGCGTAATTTTGGATTGGCAAATGCGGTTTGATATAATTCTCGGAATTGCTCGTGGACTGCTCTATCTTCATCAAGATTCAAGACTTAGAGTTATTCACCGAGATTTGAAAACTAGCAACATTCTTCTAGACGAGGAGATGCAACCAAAAATCTCAGATTTTGGACTAGCAAGAATAGTTGGAGGTAAAGAAGTAGAGGCAAGCACAGAGAGGATTGTCGGTACATAGTAAGTTTAATTCCTAATCCTTTTATTCCTATTTTCCCATGTATTCGGATGCTATAACACTATTATGATGAATCTCTCAACCTTCTATATTGAGATATCTAGTCGTTTCTACTAGCATGTAAGTGATTTTTTTTTTGTTGATATAGCGGGTACATGTCTCCTGAATATGCATTGGATGGATATTTCTCAACAAAGTCAGATGTTTTCAGTTTTGGCGTTGTCTTGCTTGAAATCATCAGTGGAAAAAGAAACACCGGATTCTTCCGGTCTAAAGAAATTTCAAGCCTTTTGGGTTATGTATGCTCCATCCTTTACATTCATTTTTTATTTACTAATATTAATGTTTTTTAATTACTAAGATATTTATGACTTATTACTAGGCTTGGAGACTATGGAGAGAGGACAAATTGCAAGATTTAATGGACTCATCTCTATGCGATTCATACAATGCTAACCAATTTATTAGGTGTGCACAAATTGGACTCCTATGTGTGCAAGATGAACCAGATGATCGTCCACACATGTCAAATGTGGTGACTATGCTTGACAATGAAACTACAGCCCTCGTAACACCTAAACAACCAACCTTTTTTTCACGTAAAGACCTATCTAGTACAGCTTCTTCAAGCATACAGATTGAGAGTAGCATTCAAGAAGGTAGATAGAAGATAAAACATGAATTCAAGTGCATGTTGCATGATCAAAAAGTTGGTTGAAGTGATTGTTAGTTTATTTTATTGTTTTACTTAAAAAATATAACAATATTTCAAATTCATGTAGCTTATGAGATTAATTGCATTACCAATGTTGAAACCATAACAATAACATTTACTGGAATGTGGTTTTATTGTTTTACATTTGCTCATAAAAATTAGCTGCCTTCACTATAATCGATTATTTAGGTTTTTATTTAGGATTGAGGTTTTTATGACAATTATTGAGGTTTTCACTTTTCACTATAACCGATTATTTAGGTTGAGTTCACAACAGAAGAAAAAGAATTAATGTATTCTTTATATATCAGTGATTTAGGGCCAGTTTGTTATATATTTTTTTAAAATAGATTCTTACGGTGTTACATAATTAAATGAAAATTTGGTTTGAATAGTTATTATTAAAATGTTATTTTAGGTATTTGATCATTTTATTGAAAAGTTTTTTAGATATCAAAATTTTGAAAAATCATTTAATTTTGAAGCTATTTCAAATAGATTTTCATAAAAATCATTTTTGAAATACAACTTTTTGAAAATACTATGATTTTGACTATGTTTTGATCTTCAATAATATGTGTTTATGTTATATGATGTCAAAATTAGTGTTTCAATTTAGAAAAAACGAATGTAAAAAAACTTGTAATATTTTGAAAAACGATTTTAGAAAATCTATTTTCAAAAATACAAAGAAAAAATCTATTTTTTTAAAGTTGAAACAATCAGACCCTTTCGTCACACACACAGATACTTCCCAAGCACAATCATATTGTACACTTGAAAATCTGTGAAAATCAAGTCTGGGTGTTCCAAAGGTCATGGAATTGTTAACAAAAGTTAGAGTGTGCAAAAAGACAAGAAAACTGCTCTTTAGGCCCCCTCAATTTCTTCTAGACTCCTCAAACTTAAGAAAATACTACTTAGGCCATCTTGGAAGATACGTTCCAAAATCGGATTTGGTTGGTTCGTATCTTCCGATCGAAACGATTCAAAGTGAAATTCGTTTTTTTTCCTTTCCGAATTTCAGAAGATATCTTTCGAAATTAACTGCAAAATCGAAACGCATCTTCCAAAACGCTTCTATTGACCTGTTTCGGATCCTATCTTTTAAAACTACTTGGGTTTTGATACGTTTTTTCCAAAATCATGTTACCTGTGATCAGAACGAGAAATTAGGAAAATGCACCATGGATTTTTACATGCCATACAACATTCAACTTAAATCAATCTCAAATTAAAACATAGACAATTTAAAACATAATATTTCTTCATAGATAACCAAATAACCCTCGTTGTGGAAATTAAACCGTAGAACTACCAATTTCCAAAACATACACTATAATTTTGCAAATTAAAAATTAGATGCGGAAAAAACACTTGTTATGTTGAAGTTGAATAGAGAAAGAATGATTGAAGTTGATGAATGAAATTGGTATGAAAATTTGGAATGAAGAAATTAGTTTTCCTTTGATCAACCCTTTGCAAAACATAACCGAACTGTGTTTTATGTATATAAGGTCACTTCGAATCCTATCTTCCGAAATACAACGAAATTTGAATTGTACAATCCGAATCAAACTGGGTCCAAAATCAAAGGTTTGTTTGGGCTTTTAAAGGGCCTAGAAGCAATGCCCAAAGAGCAATATTTAATCGTCAAAAGTACAAAATCCTAGACTTGCTATAGGCCCGTTGAAGTAACAAGGTTTGTCACGAGAAGTTGGTGTTTGAATTCTAACCCTTTTTAAAATTTAACTGCAAGTTAAGTTATGCTAAGATTTAAAAAACTTCAATAACAAACTATTAGAATGTTCTTAGAACATGCTTAGCAAAAAACACAAATATAATTTGACAAGTGATTTGTATGAAAGGTATGTGCACAAATAATAAAGTAAGGGAATCAAAACACATAACTTATCCTGGTTCACCCCTAACAATATCGGTTACGTCTAGTTCCCATTTGCGTGAGTTTATCCACTATAATCTAGACCAAGATTACAACACTTTCTTTGATCTAAGCGAAGACCAAAAGTTCTCCTCTGATCTAATCCAAGATCAATATTCTTCCAGCTACAAAGACCTGATCTACATTAGTCACAACTGAACTTATCAAGGTACCCGCAAACAATTTATCACAAATTGACTTGAGTGAGATCTTACAAAGATTTGCAAGGGTTTCTGGATCAAAGCTTGTACAAACTTAAACTAGTTGTAAAGCTTTTAAATAAATTACACTCAATATACTCAATGAAATATAGATACTATTTTTCTAGAGAGCTTGGAATATGAGTGAAAAAGAAGAGTTTGATTGATTGTGAGATAAAACAAGTATGAATGCATTTGTACTTGAAACTTTTTCTCTTCAATTGCAATCAAACGTGCTATTTATAGATGGAGATGTTCCTTTGTTGCTTGGACATCAAACATAACTGTTGTGAGTGTAGAAATAGTTGTTGTGCTTGAAACAAAACAACACAGAAAATCTGTCACTTAAGTGAGTCTGCCAGAACGTTCTGCCATCGTTCTCTGACATTAGGACTGCAAGATTGGCAGAGATATTCGTTGTGACAAATGTTATGAGTTGTTTCTGATGATATATCCGTTGTAAAGATGTTGTCCTTGTGTGCAAAGAAGTTTTAGACAGCTCATGATAAGTTTGCAACTTGTGTACAAAAATCTAGGAGACCATTCTTTGAAATGTTGGAGATCATTCTCTGCACTGGAGTGGATAATACCAACGGGCTTAATGAGCTGTTGCAAGTTGTCTTGCAGCTGTAAATAACAAGTGGAAGCATAAATTAGCTCATGTTCATCATATTGTCCTTGCAAGTACACATGATATTATCTTTTAAGACACTTGCATGGGAGAATGTAGCCTTACTTCCTTATCCTTTGTACCTTTGACACCTGATGGCTTTTTCAAGTTCTTTCATACTTGTTTTTATAATTTTATTGGTCTAGATTAAACTCTTAATGATATTCTTGGAGAACGTAAAGTCTTTGACATGAGATGTGAACTTATTATAAGACACTTCAAAAAGTAAGTTCCATTACAAATTTGATTTATTGTCTTAAATGACTTATTTCTACTGTTGTGATACTTAAATAAGTCTCATGTAAAAGTTCATTCTTGTGTTATACCAAATTGACTTAAAAAATTGATTATATTGTGAACATGTGAACTTGGGAGACCATTCTGCAATGGTCGGAGACCATTCTACGGGGCAATTTTCCTTAAAATATGTTCTTATATTTTCTTTGTGAGTGAAACATAATGATATTAATCCATTGTTTCTGTCTTATATTAAATGACTCAAAAACACTTGTTAGATTACAAAATCATCATAATCAAACTAAAATTTAATTAAAATTGTTTGTTATCTTTAAAACATCATACTAGGATTTTGCTTCAACCTCCGTAGTCAATTCTACTACTATAGCAAGCAAGACAGAAGCTAGAAGGCTGCTATGGCCCCGTAGTACTTTGCTTCGACTGTAGCAGCAGAAAAATAAGAATTTCATTTGGTTTGGTCTCTTCATTTCATGCATTGATCATGTACTTAATCTATAATAATGTCTTGTAAGTGGTGGAACCAGAAAAAATATTGTGGGTGTGTCGAAAAATAGTCAATCTATTTTCAAATTGAATTTTTTTGTCCCTCTATTATCATATGTTACAATTTTGGTACTAACGATCTATATTTTTACTCAAAAAATTGTGATTTTTGGCCATAAAGGTGATTTATTGTCTTCAACATTGAATCTAAAGATGAAATATCAAATTTGAGACCAAAATTCACATTTTTTTGACATTAAAATTCGCTATTTTTACGACAAAAAATGAAGAAAAACAAAACAATAAATAGGACTAAAATTGCAACAAATGTGAAAATATGAGACTTAAAAACTTAAATATTAATTAAGCATATTTTTTTATGTAATTTCATATTTAAATATGCTAGTTCAATTGTTAATTTTATCTAATACTATAAATTCAATTAATTATGAACTAATATTTAAATATGTGTACCGGTTACTTATAATCATCAATAGTAAACTCTAAAGAGGAGTGCTAGCAACACACTCTTTAACAAACACACTCCAACACACTCTTTTTTATTGGTTAAAATTCACTTGGGACCCATGTAAATTTTAACCAATAAAAAAGAGTGTGTTGGAGTGTGTTTGTTAAAGAGTGTGTTGCTAGCATTATTCAAACTCTAAATTAATATTCATACAAATATATATATTGAGTGACTTAAAATGATTAATAATACATTTAAATTAATAGTCTACATTATAAAAAAAAAATGGGATGGGGGCCGTGGCCCACCTCAGCCCATCCCTAGGTCTGCTACCGGTGGCTGTTGTGTTGCACGAAATTAAGATCATCTAGCTAGGCTATAAATAGAGCTTTATGCTTATGGTAAAGATGAACTTTCAATCTTTAATTTTACCCAAAAATTAGTCCACCAATCATAGCTCAATTAAAAAATTGTTAAAATTGTTAGTGAATTATTGTCACCACGGTTTAAATCCTGACTTTTGTACTAGTGTGTGTGAGTTTTCAATTACTATTATTATTTGGTCTCTACACCCTAATTTAATATTTTAAAACAAAATCAAATTTCATTTCATAGTATTAAATTATCATTATTATTTTTATTTTTTTGATAAGCTAAATTATCATCTATAATATGTAATAAGCCAGACTTATTTCCCTTTCTCTCTCCTCTCCTCATTCAACCTCATTCCTCACATTTAATGTTTCTTTTGCAAAAGTTATTTAGTATTACTATAAGTGGACGAACATGTTAATTGATTCAACATTTAATAGTGGATTTGTCCAATTACTCATTCCCCTATTCAATTTTGTCCATATCATGTTATCGTTTACTATTATTAAGGATCGAATCAATTTTGACTAATAATATTAATGATAGTTTTTGTATATATGGTCATCTATAATATGAATAAAGTCAAGGTTATTTGTCTTTCTATCTCATCTTCTCATTCATTTTCAATCCTCATGCATTTGATATTAAATGCTATTATTACAATAATTAATAATTAAATTAATATTTTTAAAAACAATTCATATTTGATTAAAAATTCCCTTATTTTGAAATTAATATATTATTTTCGTGCAAGTTTTTTTATAAAAGTTCTTTTTTTTTCAAATATAAATTAAAATAATAATAGATTTTAAAATATTTTATAATAAATTTCGAAATTATTATTATTGTTGTTATTATTTTATTGGAAGGAATTATTATTAATTTTTATATTCTACTATTTTTATTATTATTTTATATTTTATAATCAAATGGAATACATATGCCTTTCATTAATAGTGAATTAATGTGTGTAAAAGTCAAATAATTGTTATCATTAAAAAAATCGTTATTTTTTAAAATTAGAAAAGGAATCAATATATTTGTTTTTAATGAGTTTAATTGTACATGCCCATTTTTTTCTCTATAAATATGATCTTTGTGTGAGCATTTCATCTCATTCATTTTCTAACTCTTTTCTCTTTCTAACTCATATTTGTTGTGTTTACTTTTATTTTCTTCTTTCTTATATTTTTTTTAATCTTTTGATGATTTTTTCTTCATCTATTTTTTCAGGAATATCAAGAACATCTTGGGATGAGTCACAAAATTGAAAACAATAATGGCATACTGTTAATCTAGATTTTTTGTAGAAAAATATTTCTTATGTAGATGTTAGTGGGAAAAGTGGTTATGAGAAGATGAACAATAAAGTTTTTTGATTGATAATATATTGTTTATTGCACTCTAAACTAACCATTTTGTTGCTAAATATTAATTAATAAAATAATTTATGTAGTATGTATTTTTCTTTTTTTAAAAATAGAATAAAATAATATATACAGTTCTATTTACTAATTTATAATAAAATAAAACAGGCTTTGTGCTAATGTTGAGTGTTTTTTCATTTTAATACAATATGTTCCTCGGTTTGAAATTGAGGTGATGTATATAACGAGAAATAAAATTGGTAACAAAAAATTGAGATGATTTAGCAAATTATTAATGTGAAGAATTATATACGACATAAAAAAAATATATTATGCTATATATAGTAATATAAATATGATATTGTAGGTGATCATATATAATTGAAAAAAAAATTAATTGAATATCATAAACATATTAAATTGGAAAATAGATGACAACGAATTAAATTAGAATCTATTATTATATTATTTGGGACCATTTTTCAAAGAAATTTGTACACATGACATTTGTAAAAATGTAAAATGCCAAACTTATTTGCCTTTCTCTCTCCTCTTCTCATTCAATTTCATTCGTCATGCATTTGACATTTATTGTAATTAATAAAATTAATGACAAAAAAAAAATCTGTCCAAGGCACATAAAAATGTGATTGATGAAAGTTAATTTTCTGGTCATAAAGTCGTGGCAATGCACTAATATGTTTTACGTAAATCAACAACTCATTACATCTAAATGCATTAATATTCTTTCCTTTTTTTTTCCTTCATAATATGATGTTGACTATCAAAAAATCTCTTCGTAAAATTGAAAAACTAAGAAACAAAAGTATATAACTAAATAATGATTGATAAAAAAAATATAACTAAATAATTTTTTAGAAAATATTACTTCTATTGTATTACTTTTAAATTTTTTAGAAAAATATAACTAAGAGGCATTGTTACAGTTTTTTTTATTTAAAAAAAATCATCTTTTTTAGAAAATTAATCACTTTTAAAAATATTACTTCTATTGTATTACTCACATATTTATTCTTCATATTACTTCCTGATATATCGTCCAGCTCCGTTAATAATATTTATTGGCTTGACCATAAAAGACATGATAATTCAAATAGTTACCGTATTTAAAATTTAGAAATAATAATATAGGGAATACGAATTATTATTTTTTGATAAATAGGCTACGAAATTTTAGTGGTACATCTATTCCTTTTAATTGCTTCAAAAAAAGTTATTCCTTTTAATAGTCAATCGGTAGCAATGCACTATTCAGTTATGGAAGAAAGTTTTTATATGGATGGGTGTTGAAGCATCCCTTCAGGTAGGAGGTAGGCAACACTTTACGATATTTGGCAACAAATTATCCAGCCTATTAGCGTATTGATAGCAAGTCTTAAAATGTTGTATGTATTTAATATGCTTTTTATTGTTCTTTTCTTTTCTCTTTTGATAATAAAACGCTGCAATTTATTTGATGATTTATAGTTGTACCATTAATACTAATAATATGCAAAACTGGACGTTATTAAAAACATTCTATAATCAAATAAGCGATGCAACATTCTATTAATAGCTCTACAGAAAATTCACATCGTTAAAGAATATTATTTTTATCGCAAACATTAATTTTATTATATTTTTATAGTACCGTAAAAATAATATCCAAAGCAATGTTTTATATTGGATTTAACCATTTATTATATTTTATTCGCGGATGAATAGAAAGACTATGAAAATAATGAATTAAGACCAAGATAGTTGCGATTGAACTTGACGGAATCAATGATATTCTTTTCTTAGAGTGGATTAAATTTATTTGATTAGGTTAAGATTATTTTCTGTATCAATTTTTTATTTATTTAGAGAAGACCAAAAATAAAGAGGAGGAAGAGAATACAATTATTTTAAGACATTTATACGGGATTTTAAGACATTCTCCTTTTTTTTATTATTAATTTTCCTATTTTCCTATTTTTTTATTTTTTATCGTGGTTATATACTTTTATTTTAAGACATTTATATGGGATTTTATACTTTTACTTATATATTAATACATGGACCTATTTTTTTGTATTTTTATGTGGCCTGTGTTTTTTTATTTTTTTTATTTATATATGACCTATTTGTTTTTTTATTTATGTGAGACTTTTGCACATGTATTATTTTGAGGATACACACGTACCTGGCGGTTGAACTATTAATTATCAGAGAATTCTTCCCCTAAGAACAAGATGGTAAATACCAAGCACGGGTAAAAATGCGATTAAAAAATATCATCTTAAGACTAAATTTTTTATAATTAAAAAGAGTTTAACGAATATGCTCTGTCGGTGTAAATTAATTTTACATTGACATCTAATAGGAATCTAAAAATTTTCCATGTCATATAATTGAAATGGGATGTAGTGGAATGATTTGGTGAAATACATGGTTAAAATTGATTAACAGTATAAAATTAGTTTTAAAAAAATGTGATTAAGGGAATTTTGTCACGTGCTTGGCACGAGTCCGAATACTAGGTGAAGGCAACTGTTCTGGTGGATTTTTCTTTTGAGTGTCATGCTTTTCTTATCTTCTTAAAAGACCGAGAGTGAAGAATAATGTTAGGTTTACGAGTATAGCCGAAAAAGGCTGTGGTGAATTGGTAGGGACAAATGCATGTTTTATGAGAAGATTTTTCTATTGTATTCTTTAATTACCTTTATCATTTATGTTTTTCTATTGTGTAGGAAAGTATTACTGAACATTTTGTTATTGTTAGTTTAAACTTCACTCAAAACTTCATTGTAGAATGAAAAGGCTTTTATACCATAGTAATGAGTAATAAATAATGTTATTATTGGCTAAAAACTATTGCGTTATATTTCTCTTCTCTACTATAGTAATATTATGTTTCTCTGATTTTAAGTATATATGGATATTGTTGTATTGTTAACAATATGGATATAATGATGTTGTACACTTCACTACAATTCTAATTTTTTTTCCGATACCATAGCGTATAATTCAGTTTCAGATTTTTTTCTCCTGATTGTTTTGCACTTCAAGATTTGGTGATGCAAAAATCCTTGAGGTGATTAGTACAATCTATATAGACAACTGAGTTATTTGAAACGTTGATGTGGAATGTGGATAGAGTATCTCAATAGTCATCTTTTTTTTCTTAAGACAGTTACTCAATAATCTCATATAATTTGTTTCTCTTGAACTGTTTGTATAAAAATTATGTTCAAGAGATATCATATTTGTGGAGGTTGACCATCTCCTTCCACCTTTCTACCTCCTTCAAGAATACAAGTGTATGAGGAGGGATGAAATTAATAAAATATAATAAATTAAAAAAACAAGAGAAAAAGTATTAGAGAAATAGGCACAAATTAGTAAAGGAGAAAGTGGGACAAAATTGATTGAAAGAGAGGATCTAAGTTCATATTTGCGATAGTGCATGACTTTATAACCAAAATGAATAAGATTTAAATCCTTCAAAGACAATTGTAAAATAATTATTATTAACACTATTAACAATACTAATTTTTTCTTTTGTAATTAAAAAATACACTCTTCTCTTGTGCATTTAACAATTAATTCTCACTTAGTCAAAAACAAAATAATTAATTATCATATTAAATTATTTTTTGGTTTATAATTAAGGTATGTTTTAATTAGAATATGTCTGAAAATTCTAAAAAAACAAAGTATGTAATTTAAATTCAAGGAAGATCGATGTTGATAATTAGTGTATTAATATTCTTCTCTCCTACCACATGGCATGCTTGCAATAATCCTCTCTTCTCCTTGATTTGATATTTAGTCTATTAATATTCACAGTTATTACATGTTGACCGACCTAAAATTCCACCATATCTCAATTTCTTAATTTATGCTATCAGTAAAAAACAATTTATTGATTGCATATTCTTAAATTTTAAATTGGTAAACATTTATGTCAATTATAAATCACATTTATGTCAATTTTTTTTTTGTTAATTATAAATCGCATTGATGCACAATGAAAATTGTATTACATGTAACTGTAAAAAAAATTGATTTGATGCCTTCTCATCATGATATATATATACACACACATACATATATTAATTACCTGAGTGCAGATCCCCATTGCAAAGGTCCAATATCCATGGATTTATTTTTGTAGGAGTTATAGGATTATCTGTGTGATTTAGTTTCTTTTTTACGATTATGTAATGTAGTTTATTATAGGATTATTTATGTAATGTAGTTTTTTTTTCTTCTTCCAATTATGTAAAGTTTATGGATATATATAATTGATAATTTTATATGGTGGCAGAGAATTATGAAAGTGGTGCGATGCATTTGCGGTTTTTGGATCCGTAAAATTTGGCAATTAGAAATCACATTCATTCTTTCTATACACTTCTTTTTTCGCAAAATTGGTGCTGATTGATATTAATTAATTGATTCACTCATCAATACATTTTTTTTACTGCAATTAAAATCATATATGGCAAGAATTCAAAGAATTCTAATTCTAATAAATGTTTACTAGCTCATTTTTTTTCAGCAAATAAAATAATGAAATTGAAATATATTAATATATTTGGGCGTAAATTAGCCACGCATTTTTTTAATTAAAATCTAAATATCAATCTATATAATTATAGCAAATTCGAATTAAAAGTATGAATAAAAGAATATCTCTAAAAATAATTTTGTATTAATCTTTGGCATAAAATAAAAAACTAATTAAAAGAAGTATTTATCTAAATGATTTTTTTTATATTTTAAGGAAAAAGATTTTAATTTTTATATTTTAAATAAAAGGTTTTTAATAATTTTTATTTTTTAAAAACTATAGGTACATTAAAACGAAATAAATTTTTTTAAAATGAAATATTTTTTATAAATAATTATAGCTAAACTAATTTCTTTTTATGAATACATTAAAAAAAATTGACTGTAGTATATATATTTATTGACTGTAGTATATTTAAAATAGTTGGAAAATATATGGTAATGCAATATATTTTTGGAAATGTCAAATATTGGATGAACCCCATAAATTAAGGCATTTTCAAAAATTAAGGGATTAGTAAAAGCTTGTGGTGGTAAACAATTTCTCTACCATAAATTCATATTACATTTTTTCATCGATGGTTGAGATGTAGAAAACCCTGCATTTATACTTTTTTTCTTTGCTCGGGGGCTTTATTTTAACACGTTTATACGGGATTTTATACTTTTACTCATATATTCATATATTGACCTATTTTTTTGTATTTTTTATGGGGCCTGGGTTCATTTTTTTTTTGTTGTTATTTATATATAACTTTTTTTTTGTTGATTTATATGAAGACTATATATTTATATTCATATATTAAGACGAGAATCTATCTTTATTCTATAATTTATGTGAGACTTTTGTATTTATAATTTATATGGGCATATATTTTTGCACATGTATTATTTTGGGGCTATACTTACATGGCGGTTGAACTCTGAATTATCAGAGAATTCTTCCATGAGAACAAGAGGGTTAATACCAAAAAAATATATTACTATAAGGACTATATTTGTATTCATATATTAACACAAAGACAATTTTTTTTTTTAATTTATACGACGTTCTATATTTTTTTATTTTGAGGATATTGATGTGAAAATTAACTAATATAAGATATATTCATATAACTTTTTTAGGGTATTTTTGTTTCATATTTATTTTCATATGGATATTATGACATTAATTTAACTTTTTTTGTTTGTTTGGGGGACTCTTTTTTTTTTTTTTAAAGTTTACACACAAGTCTATATTTTTTTTTTGTCTTAGATGAAGTGATAATCCACTGAAATTAAACTCACGTATAATTGTGAGATCCCGGATTCGAACCTGGGTCACGACGTCCAGCGTAACAATTTCGGCATTTTGTCAGTTGAGCTAGGACTTATGGGACCATCCGTCTATATTTTTATGTATAAGAGAAATGATTTATTTTTTTGTAATTTATACGAGGCCTCCTTTTTTTTTTGTGATTTACACAGGAACTATATTTATATATTAATACAGGATCATATTTTATTTAACTTTTGACAAATACGGGATCCTTCTTTTTTTTTTTTTAAAGTTATAACTTTTCATTTTTCATTCTTTTTATTTGAGAATTATGAAAATTTTAATATTAAAATGTTAAATTTTTGTCTCATTTTACCCGTGCTTGGCACGGGTCCGGATACTAGTTATGTAAGATAAGATATTTTTTCATAAAAAATGGTTGTCTCTTTCAGGACTGTCTCATTATAGAATAGAGGAGTAATTATTTTAAATTTAAATATTTATGCCAACATTAGTCTGAAATAAATAGTAAATATTTGAGATCTTTTAACCATGAATCTCATCTCATTTAAGATAAAAATCATAAATATCACGTGACATTTTAAATTTTTTTCCTACAAATACCAACTTTTAGGCACTGAATTTTCTTTTTACTCAGTTTTAGGCACGTGTTTAAGGTTGATATATTATTTTTATTTTGACAAACGGTTGATATATTATGAGGAGATATTCGTTGACTCGAGGAGTAAGTTTTTATTGACTTACTCTGCTTAATAACTCAATATCGGCATTATATTTCTTCAATCCAATCGTTGAATTTAAAGATCTCATTGAGTAGATCAACTCCACAGAAGTTTTATAAAAATTCAAAAAATGTAGTTATGCATTCAGACTATTGAAATTCAACGGTTATTTTAAAAGTTTATTGTACGATCAATTGAAGTTATCAGAAAAAGTATCAAACAATTTTGAATTTTTATAAAAATTTGTGTAGTTGATCTACTCAATGAGATCTTTGAATTTAACGGTTGGATTGAAGAAATATAATGCCGATATCGAGTTATTAAGCGGATAAAGTCAATGGAGACTTACTCCTGGAGTCAACGGATCCCTCCTCATATATTATTATTTAAACAATTCACAAAAAAAAAGTTAAAGATTCAGATATTTTTTATCAAATCATTAAAAATCATTATTTTGTTTCTCAAATTAGGGTTATAGCTAGTCACTCATTGAATAATTTGTGTGGCACTGAATGCACTTGATTCGGAACCTATTATTATTAATAATAATAAATTAATAATATTTATTTTTATATATTATATATATAGAGAATTGAAAATTGTTGAGATTGCGTAGCATTGCAGGGCAAGGTGGGTAGCCAAAGGAAGAAGAAGAGGCTGCTTCTTGATACAACAGTGTCATCTTTTTCATTCTATCATCAACTCTCTCTTTTCTTCAATTTCTTTCTGTAAGTTCTATGCTATTTTTTTTTCCTTTGCATTTTTTTTTATATATTCAATTATTTATGAGACCTTTTGTTTTGCTTTTGCATGTATCTTTTAAATTCCCTTGATTTTTTAATAAAACATCGTACCTTTCGTTTAACGTTAATTGGGTGTTTTTGTTTGATTCAAAGATGCAATTTTGTATTTTTGGTTAACCTTAATTGTGTGTTTTTTTTTTCTGTTTAATTTAATGGACGTGGTTAAATTTCAGGTCTGATTCAATTTTCCTTGATTTTAATGTTGTTTTTTTCTGTGGGTGTTAATTTTTTTTTTTTTTTTTTTGAAATTTGTGAAATTGATTTGCTAGAAACAATTATGAGAATATCTTAGAAATTTAAGCGAGTTTATAATTTAGAGAAGAGGAAAGAATAAGCTATAGATTTCTATTGTATAAATTGATTTTTTTCTTTGTTTTTATTTGTTTAATTGAAGTCACAATTTATATCTTGAATTGAAGTGTTTTCTTTGTGGTTGATAATGTTCATGTGATTCTGTTTTATTCAATAGGTTTGCGTCTTTTATGCGGATTTGTCTCTGGATTCAGCTTGCTGAAAAAGAATTTATTTCACTCTGGCCGCTATAAAAAGTTCAAATAATTCTCGCACCTCTAAAAAGGTGTGGGGTGATGAAGGAGGAGTGATTTCGGTTTGTGTTTTACGTAGAACAAAGGCATCAGACATATGGAGATTGTGCCGTGTTTCGGTTGGATTGTCCGTTGATTATGGCTAAGGGTGGCTTTTGATTTGTCCCCAGAAGCCCTCTAGTACAATAACAGCAAATTTACGGATTTTGGTTAGGCTTCTGGAAAATTGACGAACAATATAGATTAACATTGGTAGTGGTTAGATGTAGCTCTCAACATTGTTGCAGCGATGTTTAAATTTTCTTGTTTTCATGTTAATGTCCAAGGCAACAAAACAAAGGTAAGAAGAAATGAATTGAAGTATAGACTTTTGTATAACTTGGATGTTATTACATGAATTTGTTTTGACTTTAAGCTTTTTCTTTTAATCAGAAAATAGCTCAACCTTCTTCTGAAGAAATGTCGAAAGCTTTGCGTGATAGTTCCAAAAAGCTAGTTAGTAAAGATTTGTCTACCCCTACGAGCTTAAATTCGTCACCTTCAAAACAACATTCACATAAGCTAATGAATGTTTCCGAGAATGATATTCTTGACCAGGATTCAGTAGAGCGCATTGGTAGGTTAGAGGATATGAATAGCAAGTTTCTCACTGAACTTGACAGAAAAGTCCACCAAATTGGGCGTCTCAGGAAAAGTCAGTCGGATAGTGAGCTTTGCCAAGGGATAACTGAGGGTGATCATGATGATATGGGGTTTTCCAAGAGCCACCATGACTCACCAAATTCAATAGGCAGCCCTAATGATCAATCTAAAACGGATTCGAACTTTGAGTTTCAAGTCATTCCTGGCCGTTGCAATGATAGCTCACTTTTTTCAATAGGAGATCTGACGCCTTCGGAGAAAGATGCTCGTGAAATTTCTGATACTCCATTATCCGTCGATCATGCCGGTGACTCTGCTGGCCGGAATTCTGGTCCCAATACACCATCTTTAAGGAAGTCGTGTTCCTTGCCCAATATCGTTGCTTCTATGCTTACTTCTGGAAATAAACATGATTTTAAACATGCATCAGCATTGTCAAGATCTTCTGATGATCTTTGCGCTTTAAGCTTGAGGAAGAAAGAGGTATTCATCAACGAGTCTTATGATCAAATTAGGGAAACTCAAGAAAGTATCATGGAAAAAACTGAAGATAATCATATGGACAGATACTTTGACGATGGTTTTGATTCGCATCTTCTTTCTGGTGTACCAAAAGACTGGACAAGACCGATTACAGACGATATAAGTGATGCAGAACCTCTTCAAGGAGATTCCTCGATTGAATCTCCTAACATGAATTTTAGCTTTAAGCGGATTGAGGATTGGGTAAGCAGTTTGCAGGACTGCGAACCACCTCCAGAGGATATAATTGAATTGCCTGAATCTGTTGTTGATCCAGTAGTTGATGTTAACACCGCAAATGCTGTGGCTGCTTCAGTTGTGGATCATAAGATCACTCCGGGAATGGAAGCCGCTAAAAGATATATATCTTCATTGACTGCCAATGCCACTACGGCTCAGCTGGCAAATCATGGGCTGGTTGTGATCCCCTTTTTGAGTGCATTTGTGAGTTTGAAGGTGCTCAATTTGTCTGGAAATGCAATTGGTTAGTAGCATGTTTTATTTATTCGTTACTTTTGAGTTGTGACAATCTTTAACTTTGGCATTAAATTTAGTTCATTTATTTTGCAGCAAGAATAACTGCCGGTACTCTTCCTCGAGGACTTCACACATTGAATTTGTCAAAAAACAATATTTCCACTATAGAGGGATTACGTGAACTTACACGGCTTCGTGTCCTGGACCTCAGCTACAACCGTATACTAAGAATTGGACACGGTAAAAGAATATCTTGATTACATCTCTAGTTTGCTACTTGAAAATTAATCTGCTTAGTATAATTTTCCTATGTCATTACCTGTTGAGAATGAATTGTTGATTTGTGATACTCCTTATCCTTAAATGTGTTTTGTGTCTTTTGTTTAATCTTTTCCTTCTTTTCAAAGGTTTGGCATCATGTTCTTCTCTAAAGGAGCTGTACCTTGCTGGAAACAAGATCGGTGAAGTGGAGGGTCTGCACCGCCTGTTGAAACTAAGTATCTTGGATCTTCGTTTTAACAAGATTTCAACTGCTAAATGTCTTGGACAACTTGCAGCCAACTACAATTCTTTGCTAGCTATCAACTTGGAAGGTAACCCTTGCCAGAAAAACGTCGGAGATGAACAAATTAAGAAATATCTGCAAGGCCTACTTCCCCATCTTGTCTACTACAATCGGCAGCCGTTCAAAGCAAACGGTTTGAAGGACGGTGCAGATCGTGCAGTTCGATTAGGAATGAATTCACAACAGTTTGATCGCAGTCTTAGAGTGGATCGCAAGTCTTCAAGGAAGGGGTCATCATCTTCTCGGAGGCCATCATCTACGTCCTCACCAAAAGTGTCCACGCCAAAAGCGTCCAAAGGAAAACAAGCCCACCTCCCACCTATCAGAACCAAACCATCAATCCAAACTCGCTCTCATTTTAACTCACCCAACAAATTGAATTCGGACAACTTCATGCGCAAAAGTCACAGCGAGGGCACTCTTCTTGGAGCTTTGTAAGAGGCTATTGCATTGCAAATTGATTCGTTCGATGGCCATGTTTCGGTATGCATCAATTTACGTTGGTGATTCATATTCATGTCATGTTTCCAGTTTTTTTGTCACTCCCTCCTGTTTAATTAGTTTTGTTTGCTTGCTGCACAAGGTTTTTAATACATTGGATTGTGTGTTGTACTTGGTTGCCCAATAAGTGGCTTTATGCTTCTGTATTTTCTATTTCATTAATGTTTTTGTGGTTCATTATGTTGTTCAAAACATCATTGTCAATTTGTTTGGAAAGAAGTTTGGTGCAATGCAATTTTTTTTGTACAACTTTCCTTTTTTTCCTTTATTAGTTGCATTTATGATCATTATTTTTTTTTAATAATTAGTATTTTGAAGTGATTGTTATTTTGTTGCTCTATAAATCTAAGAGGAGTGTTGCGCAATTGTGGAAGAAAAAAAAAAATCAAAAGATATTAATTTTAATGGTTTTTCTTTGTTAAAATACATTATTCAAAACTACTCAAAGCTACAATCTTATTTAAGAAGGAAATTTTTTTTAGCCAAATCCAACAGCTTGTTTCATCTACTCAAAGCTACAATCTTATTCAACTGTTTGCTCAATTTTCCATTTGATTAATTTGCATTTTGAAGTATAAAATAAAATAGGCTAACATATGTCCTAAGGGCACATGTTAAGTATACTTCAAGATAGAATAAAAAAGATAAAACTGAATCTTTTTTTTGAAAATAGAATCTCTTTTTTTTGTTCATTATTAAAAGATAGAACAGAAGCTAAGCTATCAACCACAAACAAATTGGATTCTACATGGAATGCGGTAAGTGGGTTGCCACTTGGCACGCGTTTGAGGGAAATGTCAATTTAGTAGTATTATTTAAAAAAGAAAACAATAAATTATATGACTATATTGGCTAAAAACAAATTAAACAATATACCTATAAACAAAGCTACATGTGGTAAAGTGGGGCGACCCGCCCGCCGGCCCCGTTTAAGTCCGCTAAAAAGTGGGGTGGGGTGGGGCGGGCCAACTTAGATGTCTGAGCTTAAAATTTAAGCACTTCTATTTATTAACGAGTTGGCATGTCGGTCCGTCAAACATTTTTTTTTAATACAATTTGATTTACTATATAATTTACAAAATTATTAACCGTTACCAATGAGGTCGACTAAAAATATTTTTTAACAATGTATAATAGAGCTTCAGCAAATTTTAATATCAATGTCATATTTTTCAACAACATAAACAAAATAACTTAACTATAACACCAAAAACCGAAAACAAACACATTAAAACACAAAAATAATCCACTTGGTTCAAAAGGAAGAAAACATAGTTTTAGATATGGAAAATTCTATGGTGCAGCCCCTTATTTGAACTGTTTTGGAGTCGTCCTAATCTGGCCAATGAAGATGTAATGTTCACTCACTTTGAATTATCCGGTACAAACCAATTATATGGTACTTACCATATATCTTTATATTTATTAATATTTCAACTTAGTCCCTACCATATTAAAAGTTACAAAATTACCCCAATGTTTAAATTGTTTTTAATTTTAATCGTGATCGTAAATCAATTAAAACAAAATTACAACTAAAATTGAAACAAAAAACAACAAAGTCACAAAATCAATAAAATTGAAACTTCTGTTCATGACTTGCGTTCATCAAAGTCACTAAAATTTGAAGGAGTTGAGAGATACAATTAATAGAATTTACGAAAAAAACTCCACAACGTGATAATCACTACCACTAATAATCGATGGATATGCATCTAAAGAATGTAGAGGACCACACCACCAAGTGAACCAATTTGCCATTCTTGTACACATGGTATAAGACTACCAGTAATACAATATCCGCTATGAATATTTGACAACCTCTTGCCCTCATAGAGAGAAAATAGCAGTACAGAGAAATCTTAGGATCTCGAAGAAAAGGAGAAATTGATGATTTTTCAATTTCATTGCATCGTTTTCTTCCGGAAAACAAGAAGATGGAGACGAACAATAGGTAGAATTTGGAATTTAGGATTTTTAATTTTATTTTTAATTTGGTCAAATAAAAAATATTATAAATTATATTATCTGATTTGTTTTAAATTGAAAGAAAAAATTGTAATTTTTAAATGAATATTTATTTGATGGGGGACTTATATGCAATAAATAAAAGTTTGTTAAAAAAAAAGGACTCAGCATGAACTTGCGCTGATGTTGGAATTAAATTGAATTCTATTGGTCAAAAAGAAGGACCGCACCAAAACAGTCCAAAAAGGGAATGCACCATATAAGCTCCCTTTAGATATATAAAATACGTATATTTATATAAGAAAGAAAGAGAGAAATGTCAATTTTTTATCAATAGAGAAGGAAAAAAAATAGTGGAATGGACTCGTAAATACTATCCCAATTTTCATTTTAAGTATAAAAAAACTTGCGGGCAAAACCCGCCCTGCCAATGCCTATTTTTAAGCAGGCTAGGCGGGTCAATTTAATGAACCGAGTCGAAATCCTTAGCCGACCACCAAAAATGGCGGGTCAAATGAGTCGGTCCGACCGGACCGACTTGTTTTTCCACCTCTAAACACAGCCAACAAATTGGCTATTAAGCCCAACAAAAATATATACTAAATTTTTTATAAATTAGGATGAACTTTATTTTAATTTGATTTCTGGTAATTTCTTAGTTTGTTTTTATTTGAATTGTAATAGTTTTAGTTTTGATTAAAGGGTCATGCTAAACAGTGTCCCGAGACACTAGTTAAGCATACTAAAAAAAGAAAGAGCAAAATTAATGATGAGAGATAATAACTTTTTACATCTTTAAGATATTGAACTCACAATTTTCAAGATAAAATTTCCATTTTGATATACTTAACCGGTGCCTCAGGGGTACTGTTTAGCATTTTCCTTGATTAAATAATGTAAATCTAATATGGGCCTAAAATGGTGTTACTTATGGCCCATGTAGATTTAGTGTTTTGTTTTAAATAGACATTTGTAATCTTATTTGTAAAAAACATTGAAATGAAGTAGAATTTCTCTCATGAGGATAGAGAAATGTGAGTGAGCTGGGTCTCCTCTTTTAGGTTCTTGGATTGGAATTCTAATTGATTTTTATTATTGGCATCCTTACCATTGTGACGAATCCTCTTGGCTTATCAACTTTCATGATTATGGCGCCTTCTTTTTCTTCATCTTCTCGCTCTAATCCATATTTTGTTTCATTCTTTTCTTCTTTTATTTTTCAATTTGTTGGAAGAAATTATTTAGTAAATCCTTCATTATATGTGGAATAAACTCTATCCATTTTGTGTGGGATGACGAAACTGAGCAAAGTTGAAGAGAAAGCCGATCAAAGCACATGTGTTGACTATTTCGGAACCAACCCAAAAATATGTAGTGTTTTGTGATGCTTTGTCAAAGGCACTCATATGTACTTATAACGGATAATAAAGTAGTAGTCGATGCATCCAGATAGCTGAAGTCTCATGAAGAGAACTACCTCATTCATAATCTTGAGTTAGAAGCTTTAGTTTTTGAATTGAAGATATGGAGGCATCACTTGTATAATGTCCAATTTAAATTATTTAGCGACCACAAGAGTTTGAAGTACTTGTTTGATCAGACAAACTTAAATACGAGGCAAAGGAGATGAATGGAATACCTTAATGATTTTGATTTCGAACAAAAGTACCATCTTGGAAAAGTGAATGTTGTTGTGGATGCTTAGAAAAATGTAATAATATGTATGAAAATTTGAGAAACCTTAACCTTAATGCCACGTCTAAAGGGTGAAATCATGTTAATAAATTAGAGATTTCTTGTGACCTAAGGTGAAAAATTGCACGAGAGCAGGAGATGGATATGAACCTTAATTACATAGAGATTAGGACAACATGAGTTTGCCTTAAAACCGAATGGAGTGATCCTTTTTTGGACAGAATTTATGTGTCGAGCGACCTGAAATTGAAAAGATTGATCTTAGAGGAAACACACAACAATTGATTCTCAATTCACCTAGGTTCCACTAAGATGTATCAAGATTTAAAGAAATATTATTGGTATTCCGGTACGAAGATGTACATTGCAAAATTTGTTGTCAGTTGTGTACCAACAAGTAAAGATAGAACACCAAACACCTCCAAGTTTATTAATTTCAACCCTTGGAGTTTCCATAATGGAAGTGTGGAACGAATTTCCATGAACTTCGTAGGAGGTATAACGCGCACCCAGAAGGGACATGACTCAATTTAGGTGATTTGCGTATCGATTGACTAAGTCATTTCATTTCTTGGCTGTGTAAAGCTGTAACAATAAGAACTTCAACATTCTGATGTGATGGTGATGGTTATGAGGATTTAGTTTTGGATATGTTTGGATTGATCAAAATGTGATGATGTTGGGTAGTCAATTAATGGTGTGGTAACATCAATCAATTTGGTTCTTGCCATTATTTAGAGAGGTTTAAGGGTTTGAGAATGAGATAAGATGAGAGAATGGTCATGATGAGAGAGCTACGTGATTGAGAGATATGAGATCTAAAAATGATTTAACAAAAATGGAAATAGTTGTTTATAGGCAAGAGAGAGATAGGTCTAATTAGATTTGAACTAGGATCATTAGACTTAATCATTCTCTTAATCATTGTATGAGATAGAGAGTAAAATTGAAGAAAGTTGTTAAGCCAATTAGTTGTGATGTTTACAACTACATCTTGTAATTTATATTTCCTTTTAAACTTTTAAATTAAAAATAGATAATTATGATCTAAAAATAGATAATTTATATCGTGAATAAAATATATGGAGAAAAATATGTATTTAAATTTTGATTAAATCATTACTCGGGTAAATTCCTACATATGTGAACCTAATAAAAGAATAAATATTTTGTAATATCTATTTGATTTACTTGGCTTATTTTCGGTTCTTAAGTTTTGACTTCGGTTGCTTAAAAAAAAAGTTTTTACTTCGGTGATGTGCTTGGTGTGCATAAGAAAAATATGTATATATTTTTTTAAAATATTCGTTCATTCTATTTGATCAACTCATATAAAAATACATATAATTTAATTATTGTAAAATATAAATTATTTAACTATTTTCTTTTTTTATTTTTTATTAAACGTGTGTCATCAAATTAAATAACTAAATTTTTGTGATCATCTAAAATAAAACTTCTTCCTTGCATACCATTTCGTGGTGTGGATACCTGACACTTGTCAAAGAAGTCCAAACTATTAACTCGTAAAACCATAACAAATGTAAGATCAAGCATTTACTAGGAATCTATGACTTTTATCTAAAACAAAAATTTACTAGGACACAAGAGACAGCATCAAATAAAATAAAATAATGGATGCAATAACGATCATTTCGTATGAAGAATTAATAATAACAAAAAGTAAATAAAAACAAAAACTCTATTTGGACTTTTCTACGAAGTGTAGGAAGGAAATGCCCATGAGTTGAATGTCGCACATCTAAGACCATATGGTTTATAGATTAAACTAATTTTTTCACTTCCCGATACTTTATATTATTTTCTCTCTCTTCTACATAATAATTAGTAAATTATTATTCAACTTTTATTACTACAATGGTTTAGTTTAAACCAAATACTCTTTCTTTCAACTCACTTTCATATACCCCACAATTTTTATTCTTTATTTATATTATTTAATGAGTTTTATTGTTAGAATATCTGTAATTCATAACTGAATTGAGTTAGTTTAGAAGTTAGTTAATTAGTTACAACAAATTGTAAGTGAGTTAGTTACTTGAAGTGTTGTTACTTGTCTCACAAGCAATGTTATGTAACTACTATAAATAAACTTTGTAACTGTGTAATTTTCAATCAATCAATAATACAATTTTACATTTGCAAACTTTTCTTTGTTGTTCTGTTTTCATTCTTTCAACATTTTTACTATGTTCATCTTGCTTAATTAGCAAGCCATGCCCGCGAGCTGAGCCTGCAACATTGCCAAGCTTGGTCCTTGCATTGTGTGTGTGCTGCGCTAACATTTATTTATATTCTTTCATTGCACAAAGAAAAACTAGAGAATGAAGTGTAAAAATGAGTTTTTTTTTATGTTGAAAGTATATCAAACCATACCTCTATTTATAGAGTATTAAAAATTATGAATTTTGGTATTAAAAAAAATATTGAAAAAAATATGTTATGTAATAATTGCCCTGAAAGTATTAGAATAAATAAAAATGTACACACCCAATTAAAATATGACACATATATTTTCTTCAAAAAAAAAAATATGACACATATATATACATTTAAAAAAAAAAATCTGAAAATCATGATTCACCTTCCTCTTGAGCAAGTGCACCTTACTTGCTGGAGCTGGCATCTCAGCTCGCGCCAGATGTCTCATCCACTTTCCCACTTTCCCACTTTCCCATTCTCCCACTTTCACTTTTTTCTACTTTTCTCTCCATTCAACAACCCCTCTCTTTTCCAACTAATTCAACTTCTAGATTAAACTCACCATTGTAGCATTTAAACTATTGTTTTCGGTAGAGGTGGGAATAGGCTAGGCCGAGCTAGGCTTTGCCAAGCCTGAGCCTGGCCTGTCAAAAAATCGAAGGTCTGAGCCTGGCCTGTGGCCTATCATAGGCTTAAATTCTAGGCCTGAGTCTGGCCTTTTGAAAGTCTGATGTGGCCTGTTAGCCTGTTTAAAAGCCTATTTCATATGAACATATTTAAATAAATAATTATATTTATTTTGAAATATACTTATGAACTAATAAAATAATGTTCCATTTGATATTTTAGAGAATTTGACTATATATGTCATCATATTTCAATTCTAGTTTATAATAATACATTTATATATGTTAAAAACTAATGTAGATTAATAAACTTAAATTACTTAAAAAGTTAATAGATTTATAATTTAATCAAAGTATAAATTTTAATATATAAATAATAATCGTAATAAAAATATTATTCATGTTAACTTAAATAGGCCGGCCTAGTAGGCCTCAAAGGCTTTTTTAATGGCCTGCGGCCTGGCCTTTTTAGCTAAATAGGCTTATAAAAAAGCATTGGTCTGCTCTATTTAAAGAAATAGGCTGGCCTGGCCTGAGCCTATGTAGGCTAGGCCTTAAGGCCATGTAGGCCGGCCTGGCCTGTTCCCACCTCTAGTTTTCGGATTTAAACTCAACCATTGTAAGTAGTCTAAGACCACGGACAGAGCTTTTCTATTAATTTTTTCCTTTGTTTTTAAAATTTTTTCATGACAATTTATTTTTTTTGGAGACACAGACATCCTATATAATTGTTGGGAAAAACCGGCATAGAGAAAATAAATGAACGCAATCAACAACACAAGAATATAACGTGGAAACTCCAAAACCGGAGAAAAAACCACGGCCGTTGTCAAAACCGACAACCAGAGAATAAACACTATGTGAAAATTGTTACAACACATAGACTACCCTCAACCTTCCCTTGGCCCCCAATACACCCACACTTTCCAAAGCAAATACCTAACTACATCTCTCAACCCTATACAAGAGTACAAGAGAAAAACAAAAAAGTCAGATATAAGTTTAAAGTGCTACTGACTGGTGCAATTATAAACAAAGAACTTAGGTCCATTATATAGTCTTGATTCCCTCATTGCTTCACCATTCTAAGTGATGTGTGACTTCTTCAATATAATTTTTTTGACCTTTTTTTTTCTTCATTAGCAATGTGGGACTTACATTGCAATCAATCCCAACAATAATTTTGTAGTTTTTTAAATTATTATCCCTCTATTCAAGACTGGTGTTCATATAAATCCCATTCAATAATTATAAAATGTCGAAAATTGTGTATTTATGAATAATAAGATGAGGTGACATTCATTTTTTATACACCCATATGATACCTGATAAATCACGTTAGAAAAAATAACTCATTAAATTGGTCTTATTTTTGTAGGGACATAGCATTAAGTATTAACCAGGCTCTGATACCATACCATATTAGAATTTTAGAGGCCTATACTCAACCATAAAAGCTAGCTTGAGAGTTGAGGTTTGCACTACACTTATAAAGGCTATCTTTGTCATATCTCTAGCCAATGTGGGACTTCTAACACACCCCTTCACGTCCAGAACTGAACAAGCTGGAACGTGGGATCAACAACAACGGGTGGCCCAAATATGGGAGGTCTCCACAACAAACAACAAATGGATCTAGGATAGGCTCTGATACCATATTAGAATTTTAGAGGCCTATACTCAACCACAAAAGCTAGCTTGAGAGTTGAGGTTTGCACTACACTTATAAAGGCTATCTTTGTCATATCTCTAGCCAATGTGAGACTTCTAACAGCCGCATGTGTTAGTTAGATATACACACTATATCAAAGATCCAGAAGTAGTAAAATGACACTGCTACACATAGAAATTGATTACATCCGTTAATTTGAGATTAAACAGTTTTTTAGTTTACAATGGAGTAAGGAATCGAATCCAGAATCGCATGAATCTATTGGAATCCCTCGCCACTAGGCCAAATATAATGGCTTAAATTAAACAGTTCAAATTAAAATATCAATTTTAATCCCTCGGACGGTTGAGAACAATAACTTCGTCAACACTACATTGCGGCCAAATCCAGCTGCATTACAACACTCACTTTCAATCTTCTCAGTCTTTGTTGACTTTGGAAACAAGAAAAAAATAGAAGATACTATCATCATTCCAACACGACCAAGTCATTTGTTAGACTCATTCTTCCATATTTTCTTTTCACATTCCTCACCCATCAATCACATACTAATATACTAATATCTTACTTCTCTGACAACATTTTCATCTTTGAAACCAAACTATCAACAACAGTAACAACATGAAGAAAAAACCACTCTTCTCACTTTCTCTCATCATCATCTTTTTATCTTTTCACACATACCCTTCACTTTCTGCTCTAACCATCATTTCATCAAATCAATCTCTTTCTGGTGATCAAACACTTGTCTCCAAAGATGAAAAATTTGAATTGGGTTTCTTCAATAAAGGTAATTCTTCTAAATTTTACATTGGCATGTGGTACAAAAAGATATCTATAAAGACATATGTTTGGGTAGCAAATAGAGATCATCCAGTTTCTGATAAAAATTCTTCTAAGTTAACTATATCTAATGGTAATTTAGTTCTCTTAGATCAGTCTCAAAATCTTGTTTGGTCAACAAATTTGAGTTCTAGTTCTAGTTCTAGAACAAGTTCTGTTGTTGCTGTTCTTTTAGATTCTGGTAATCTTATATTAAGTAATACGCCTAATGCGTCGGTATCAGAAGCTCTTTGGCAGAGTTTTGATTTTCCGACGAATACATGGCTTCCTGGTGGTAAAATAAAGCTTGATAAAATAACAAAGAAGCCTCAATATCTTACTGCATGGAAAAACAGCGATGATCCGGCAACAGGTTTATTTTCGCTTGAATTAGACCCTAATGGAACCAATTCGTATTTGATTCTTTGGAATAAAACCAAACAGTATTGGACAAGTGGTCCTTGGAATGGACAAATATTTAGTTTAGTTCCTGAAATGAGGTCAAATTATATCTACAATTTTAACTATGTGTCGAACACGACTGAGAGTTACTTCACGTATTCTGTTTACGACAGTTCTTTGATATCTCGTTTCGTGATGGATGTCTCGGGGCAAATCAAGCAATTTACTTGGCTTGAAAGTACTCAGCAATGGAATTTGTTTTGGTCACAGCCAAGAGGACAGTGTCAGGTTTATGCTTTCTGTGGTGCATTTGGTAGCTGTAATGAGAATTCAAAACCATCTTGCAATTGTTTGAATGGTTATGTACCGAAGTCGCAATCTGATTGGGATCTTGGTGATTACTCACATGGTTGTGTGAAAAGAAACAAATTTCAATGTGAGGTAACTTCCAATCCTTCTAATGGTGCTAAGGATAGGTTCTCACCCAAATCCAATGTGGCTTTGCCTGAAGATGCAAAACAAGTTGTGGAAGCTGGTTCAGTTGATGAATGTGATTCAACTTGTTTGAGTAACTGTTCTTGCAATGCATATGCTTATAACAGTAGCGGATGTTTCGTTTGGCGAGGAGAACTCTTCAATCTGCAACAGCTTTCTCAAGATGATACTAATGGACAGACTTTGTTTCTAAAACTTGCAGCATCCGAGTTTTCTGATTCGAAAAGCAATAAAGGGACAACTATTGGTATTGTTGCTGGTGCTGTTGGTGGTATAGCAGTTGTTCTTGTTCTTGTCCTAATCGTCGTGATTAGGCGAAGAAAAAGACTTGCTGGAGCAAGAACTACTGTGGAAGGTTCATTGATAGCATTTGCATACAGAGATTTACAAACTGCTACGAAGAATTTCTCGGACAAACTTGGAGGAGGTGGTTTTGGTTCTGTCTTCAAAGGAACATTACCTGATTCAAGTGTCATAGCAGTGAAGAAACTCGAAAGCATTAGCCAAGGCGAGAAGCAGTTTCGAACAGAAGTGAGTACTATTGGAACTGTCCAACATGTCAACCTTGTTAGGCTTCGTGGTTTCTGTTCCGAAGGCGACAAAAGGCTTCTGGTTTATGATTACATGCCAAATGGGTCTTTGGATTCAAGTCTGTTTCAAGAAAATGTGTTGGACTGGAAAGTAAGATACCAAATTGCTCTCGGAATAGCTAGAGGATTGACTTATCTTCATGAAAAGTGTAGAGACTGTATCATTCACTGTGACGTGAAGCCGGAAAACATTCTCATAGATTCTGATTTTTGTCCAAAGGTAGCAGACTTCGGGCTTGCAAAGCTTGTCGGAAGGGACTTCAGCAGAGTCCTCACTACAATGAGAGGAACAAGAGGTTATCTAGCTCCAGAATGGATTTCAGGAGTGGCTATCACTGCTAAAGCCGATGTATACAGCTACGGAATGATGCTTTTTGAGCTCGTTTCAGGTAGACGGAACTCTGATCCTTCTGAAAATGGTCAAGTTAAATTCTTTCCTACATTGGCTGCAAACGTAGTACACCAAGGAGGGAATGCGATTAGCCTATTGGACTCGAGATTGGATGGAGATGCCGATGCTGAAGAGATCGCTAGAGTCATAAAAATAGCTTCATGGTGTGTTCAAGATGATGAAGCTCATAGGCCATCCATGGGTCAAGTAGTTCAAATACTTGAAGGTGTTTTGGATGTGACTTTGCCTCCAATTCCTAGATCACTTCAAGCTTTTATTGATGACCATGAGGACATTGTTTTCTTCACTGATTCGAGCTCAACTCATAACTCACAGGTAAAGAGCAATGCTTCAACAGCCTCATCTCAAGCCAAAAGCAACATCTCATCTGCTAGCACATAGTCCTTAAGACAAAATTAGCAGGATACTTTTTAGTTGTTTCTCTCAATTGTTTGTGTTACAATAAGTTGTGCTATAGTTTTGATTTTGAGGTATATAATTGTAATGTATGGTTTCTTTTGATGAATTATTTCAATGATTGCTTGTATATATATATTCATCCTAAATAATGTCAAATGAAAACTCATTGTTTGCCTTGTATTTTTGTATTAGTGCTTCACTGGGATATCACACAAAATAAATCAGTTAGGTGGATGAAGCAATAGTTTGTTAATATATAAACTTTTTTTGGTTAACTCAGATCTTTCTCGTCCTGACTGAAAAGTCATTGAACGTGGGTTTGTTAGGATAAACAACTTATTTGCAACTTATAGCACAAGCGCTTTATGTATAAGCTTAGATAAGCAATTTTTATAGCAATAGTGAAATAAAACTAAATTGTTTCTACATATGCTACGAGCTGTTTTCATAAGCTATATCAGAGAGCTTATGAATATAAGCTGAACTTATGAATATAAGCTGCACAAAACTTATGAAAATTATCATAAGTTGTTTTCTTAAATTCTCCAAAACGGTCTCACAAAACTTATGTCAATAGATGAGCTCAAATAAGTCAATTCAAACAAGAATATAAATGCATTTTCTAGTAAAATTGATTTACCATGTTGTTAGAGACTTGTGTTGCTGTTGGACTTGACTATCGTGGGTTGTTAATCTGTCATTCTATCATTATGCAATGATTTGCTTCTAGTTCGAATCCTGACTTGGCATGCAACAGTGTTAAAACTTTTTGGAAGAGTTTGCCACTTATTTGAATCCCACAAGGTTCAAGGGGTTAGTTTATGCCGTTACACGCAGAAGATATATGTTTATACTAGGGATGAGAATTAGACCCATATCTGAGGGGTATGTATAAAGTGAGGCCTAGGTTGCCTTTGGAGAAATGTGATTACTTTGAAAGATAGGCAAAAAGTTGATATAATTACTTGTAAATAATTTTTACTCTTTCAATCAAATACCAAAATACTACAGTATAGTTTTTTCTCTTTTTCTTTTCTTCTGACCAGAAAGGAGCACTGAACTTCCCATCCAAAATTTACTTTTCATGAAAACATTTTTTTAGCTCAAAAACCATTTATTAGACACTGGTTTTATTTTCCATGAAATGAAAATTCTTTGATGAAGTAAATTTTCATTAACCTTCTGTCAACAACTTTTTCTACAATCCTAGTTAGATTAATCTAATGTCAGAAAGCAGTTCAAAAGAAAAGCTAAAGGACCTAAATATGAATCTGTTTTGTCTCCTTCACTGCCATCTGTGCCTAATAAAGCCTTGTCTCAGGGAGCACACATTCCATAATGACCCTTTACTGTATCTTGGACAATTTAGCAGCTTCTTCTGGCAGCTATAGTTTGAGTTCCAACAAAGAGAAAAAAAGTAGAGGCACATTGATGTCAAAATTATTCCAAATATTTTCCCCCAAAACACAGTAAATACTAAACTTATTAGAACCAAACATGTTGCATAGAATTCAAACTTCTTTTGCTTCTCTAGTAGTAGTGTTCTTCCACTGCTGCTTTCTTTCTCCTGTTTTCCTTTGGTTGACATGTTCTTCAATTGTGATACTTTTGGGCTTGAAAACGAGGAACTTTGTGTTGATAATGTTGACAAAGATGATTGAGAGGCTTTAGATTCTTTTTTATGTGTGGAACAATTTTTCTTTGATCCACCGAAACAATCAAGGCTGTAACGATTTTGATGTCGAGCTCTTTTATTCTGCAAGCCAAATATTAAAAATAAAATTAGTCTCTAATTTTTGTATAGATCACATTTAAAAATTTTAAATTGCGGTCTACAACTATAACTGCAGTTTCAATATAGTAAATAGTCAAAGAGGTCTCTACAACGCGATCACAACTGCAATAAAAGGCGCGCATTAATGGGTTCAACTCAAAAAAAATTATGTAAAAGACTTACCAATATGGTTTCTAATATCACAGCTTTGATCAACTTTGAAACGGTTCGTTTCTTAGGGTGCTGCATGAACCAGCTCTCTGAGCATTGAGCAGCAACTTTGGATTCAAGCATGGCATCTATATCAACAATCGGTCGAAAGCAATGAAAGAATTTGTTCTTTGAAAAGCTCTTCATGATGTTGCTAGATGAGTAACTCAAGAGAAAGAAGTTGTTCACAAAATGAAAACAGAGTAAGTAACTCTGTTTTTGATACTATGTTTTAGTGTTTAGAAGTAATGATCTTTGGTTTGATAGTTGGTAGTTATTATATATTGTTGACATACATGACTCACTATTTATGTGAAGTGACAGCTCAGTGGTTTCTCTTTTTTTTGTTTGTTTTTTACTTCTTTTTTTGTTAGGGGAAGTAAAGATAGAAGGCCACTTAGGTGCTCTGTAAGAGAGACAGGTTCAAGGATGTGAGTTTTATATATTAGTATTTCTTTTTAGAAAGAGAGATTTAGAGAAAAAGGAGAGGCTTTTTAATTGATATTTATTTCCATTACCATAAAGTTTGATGCCTGATGGGTTAAGTTATCTTGGTGAATATGAATTTAAAACCATGCATAATTAAGCAAGATTTAATATCTCTAAAGAAGAAAACCCTTTATACACCAAACTTCTGAATGAGAAAACAACAACAAATTAGTGAATTTAGCTTAAAAAAAAGGTGATGTCTATTATACCGCTTCATAATTTAGGGGTATTTGCTTATCAACAATGAGAATAAGTCATATAAGTAAATTTGCATGTGTTATCCACAACTAACTTGTAACCAAATTTTATTTCACATGCATATGACTTATTCTCATTTGATGATGGGTAAATACTTCCAAATTATGAAGGGATAGTTTAGAAAAAACCTTAAATAATAGTTTGGGAATGGTTTGTGCGCTATTTTCTAGTAGCTAGCCTAGTATGAATTAGCGTTGCTGAATAACCAACGCTAATTACGCAATTTTGATTTTTAGTTTAAATTTTGATCTCAAGCACAAGATAATTTTGGTTCTCATCGAAAACCATTTTTGTTCGGTGCTTTGGATTTTAAATCTTGACACGAAAGGAGATTCACTAAACACATTTTCTCCATCCTCACTCGATATGTTCGGGGCTCCCTCTCCTTCTGTTTGTGGAGATACAGTAAGCATTCATGTCATCTTCGTTCTAAGAGTTGTCACTAAAAAATTAGGGCAGAAATGTTAGAGATATCTTGGCCAGAATTTAGTAAAAGAATTCAGTAACCAATGTCAAATTAGTTGTTTAAGATTTGAATAAAGTGAAACTCATCGTTGACTATTTTTGTCACGTTAAACTATAGAAAAGGTTTGATACGGAGGTTAGAAAGAACTTTGAAATACGAGGTGCAACACTAATGAACAACATTCTAAAAAAGATTTGTACTACATTGTATAGATCGAGACAAATTGGATTTCAAGTGTGAGTGGTTAAGTCTCACATCGATTATGAATAAGAAGAATGTTAGATTTATAAGAGAGGTGATCTATTCACCTAATGCCTTAAGATTTTGTATGGAGAAGTGATGTCTTCCTCTCTTGTGGACCTGAAGCATTTCACCTGATGTTTCGCCGGACTCCACAATAAGCAAATACTGGATTGAGATATGATATGATACAATTATCATATCTTGTCTCTTATCCAGGCCACAAGGCAAATAGATTTTTAACGTGAATAAATAAAATGTTTAAGTTTAAACCTCGACTACTGCATATATAATATGATATTACAACAATTAAGATAAATTTACACGACCGTCTATCTTATTCAAATAAAAATACACAAATAGTTAAATTGAATAAATTAGGGTAAAATTATCATTCTCTTTCTATTCTCTTTTTATTTGTTATTTAATTATCTATTTATTTATTTATTATCTTTTCTTAATTTGCTTAAATGGTTAATGCATCAATTATTGTGTGGGAGAGAGTTCAATCCAATCCATTTTGTTTGTTTTGAATCCATTTCCTAAAACAAACCAAAATGCATTTCAATTTTACAAAAAAAGTGATACAAAAATCTATAATAAAATTGGGTTAAAGTTGCTCCTATAATTGCTTCCATTTTCCCTTCAATCTCAATGGAACTTTATACAAGATTCCGCCCACAACTTTTGTAGTTGCACTTCCACTGCAAATACAGTTTGTCTTTTTGTTCACAAAGTTGTGAAGCAAGACAAGTGTCTTCATTTCTACTTAAGCTAATTGAAAGCAACCTTTTCTTCAAAAATTATTCAGACTTTATGAAAGCAAATTATAAGAAAAGTATATTATAAACGATATAAAATAAACACGTGTAAACAATGATATTATACATTTTTTTTTTGGTAAATGATATTTTACATTATTGATAAATATGTTAAAATATTTTTCTAAAAGGCACATGTAACTTTTTTTTTTTTTGATAATAAGGCACATGTAACTTTGGATACAAATATCTTAATCTATCCCAAAAAGAAGATACCGGTATCTTAACTAGAAAGGATTATTTTTTCTTTGAATCATGTTTTCGAAATTTAATAAATGTCAAATTTGAGTTTGTTAATGATTAAGATACTAAAAGGATAGGAGAGAATTTTTACAAAAAGGAATTGAGAAAGGATGAAATGAAAAGATTTAGGTGGGGAAGAGTTTGGGAAGTTGATATTTCTTCCTAATACAAAATATTCCTAGTTTAGAGAAATTAGATAATTTTATTTATAAGTTGAATTTAAATTGTTATAATATTCTGATAGAAGATTATATCTAGTTAATTAAATAATTATTAGATAATAGTTTATTAACAATTATTTAGGTATAAGTAAGATTTAGTATTTTTATTGTTATGAGGACTTTTATGTTATTGGGTTGTTTAAATGAGTTTTATGCCTTAGGCCCATTAGGAGTATTATATATATGTAGTGCCTTATGCATTTTAAAAGAATGAATGAAAAATGAAGTCTTTATTTTATGTTTATTTTACTTGTTTTCTTTATTGCTTTTCTAGGTTTAGCTTAGTTGTAGTTTGATAGAGCCTCAACTCTCTATCAATTGGTGCTTTCATTCTTGAACACCAACACCTCCCATGGCTTATTCAAACCCTAATCATCTCTATTATCCGGATCCCACCACCATTCCAACCTTTTCTCCATTGGTTTAGCTTAGTTGTAGTTTGATAGAGCCTCAACTCTCTATCATATTCTCAAAATATAATTAAAAATATATTAATTATAAGCATTTATTTATTATTTTTTTATAAAATGACTCTCTCAAAAACAAGGTAGAAGAAAGTTTAAGAGAGTTTTTTATTTCTTGCATAGTTAATTACAACATAGATATGTCTGAATTTGGTTCTGTTCTCGGTAGTGTTTTTAGAAATTTTATGCTAGAGTTTGTGAGAAAAGAAATTGATGAGGCAGGTCATACTATTGCAAAAATATGCACATCTCTAATTAATTTTTGTTGAGTACGTTTCATATGCATCATGAAGAAGTCGAGGGCAGAGAAGCTGAACTAGCGGAGCGAATCGAATTCTATAAATATCGTGTTTTTGGAAAACAGTGTCGTGTTCGGTTCAAACTCGTGAAGCACAAAACACAGGGGGTCAATGACTATGTTCATTGTAACGTGTCGGGGGCCAACTAGAGAAGGCTGAAGTCTTTTCAAAGTTCAAATTGTATAAGGCAGATGTGGAGAATCAAACGGGCAGAAAAATAAAGTATTTGCGGCCAGATAATGGGACAGAGTACACTGACTCAAAATTCCAGAAATTTTGTGAAGAACATGGAATTCATCGGAGACATTTTTCAGTTCGCAAGACACCGCAACAAATGGTGTTGCAGAAATAATGAAAATGTCTCTAACTGAAAGGGCAAAATCAGGCGGCGGTTACAAACCAAACCCCCGCTAAATAGCCTGTGTAGGGGGGTTTCAAACCCCCTAAATGGACGACCCAGAATTCTTTTAGTGCTTTCCAGTTTGCGGGGGTTTCAAACCCCCTCTATTTGGAAGTGGACATTCTAATTTACAAGTTTGTTAACCTCCTTTAATTTTTTTTTTTTTGGTTTACCCCCTTTAATTTTTTTTTTTGGTTTACCTCCTTTAAATTTTTCAGCAAAAGAAAAATCTATATTATTAATAACTCATGTGTCCTTCTTAATTTAGTTTTTAAAGCATCCCTTCTAATGTTTTATTGTTTAATAATATATTGATGTTTTAAAATGTGTAATTTATTTTGTCAAAGTATTCAAGTATTCAAAGACGATCGGTAGACATGTTGTAAACATCCTGCGATCTTGTATAGCTTCTTAAGGGCAAAGAGGGCTATCGGTTGCAAGTGGGTGTATAAGCGAAAACTAGCAGTAACAAAAAGAAGGGGAAAAGTTCAAGGCTCGTCTTGTAGCAAAGGGGTACTCACAACAGAAAGGGGTTGATTATAATGAGATTTTCTCTCTAGTCGTCAGACATACTTCTATCAGGACAATGTTAGCCTTGGTAGCCAGCTGAGAGATGCATTTAGAACAAATGAATATGAAGACAACATTTCTTCATGGCAATCTAGATGAGCAAATTTATATGGAGCAGTCAGAGAGTTTCAGTGATACTGATAGAAAATTCACAAGGACAGGGGTGAGTATTTCGAAGGCTGTGACTACTCCATTGGCGAATCACTTTAAGTTTACATTGGATCAGTGTCCAAAATCATATGTAGAAATTGAGTATATGTCAAAGGTTCCTTATGCCAGTTTTATTGATTGTTTAATGTAGTTATGGTCTGCACTAGGCCAGATTTGGCACAAGCTGCATTATTTTCCATGAAATGAAAATTCTTTGATGAAGTCAATTTTCATTAACCATCTGTCAACAACTTTTTCTACAATCCTAGTTAGATTAATCTATTCTAATGTTAGAAAGCAGTACAAAAGAAAAGCTAAAGGACCTAAATATGAATCTGATTTGTCTCCTTCACTGCCATGCCATCTGTGCCTAATAAAGCCTCGTCTCAGGATGTACAGAGAATTCACACGTAAAAAATTAATGCTCATTATGGTACTTCACTTTGAGCACACATTCCATAATGACCCTTTACTGTATCTTGTGTTAGAATATTTTCCAATATTATGTGGGCTGCAATCAATTGTGAGTTTTGGTTTTAATAAAAACGGGTTGATGTTGTTGTGATCCATTTGATGATGCTTAAGTCCGATAATTGTGATCAGTAATAATGGGCTTGAACACTAATTCTGATTTGTGTAGAAACAAAGTGTAGGCCCAACTCTAGAGTCCATGATGGGTGGTACTAGGGTTGTGATCTTATATAAGATTGGCTAGGTCCCCTTTGCCGTCACGTACAAACACAATAAGCTCATTTGTTGTCTTCCCCATCAAAGACCTCAAAGACCGGAGCAAGTGATAGGCAGAGGAAGACCTTGTCTAGTATATCGATGTTTTCGATATTGGTGCAATTCCGGTAACGTTGCTTTGTGATTATGATTATCAAGTAAGTGTGTTCTAATTTCATATAATATATTGATCTCTAAGTTGTTTATTATTACATGTGGTATCAGAGCTTAATATTATATGATTAGAACCCTAATTTTCATATGTGAATCATAGCCACGATTGATCTTTGAGAAATTTTTATTTTCAATTCGAGGTATCAATATATGTTTTCGGTGTTTATGATTATCTCCCCGATTACATAATATATATAATTGGTTTGGTCCTGTGAGTGTATGCTTCACGGTTAGTTGTTATTCGGTTAATATATGTGATGCGCCGCCACACTTACGTTTTAAGACCTTTGGTTTTTCATATATTAAAACCTTGACATGGTTCATTTGTTTTATCCTCTTGTGCATACGTTGCAGTGCCATTATGTACACTTTATCATTAATCAAGTTTTTGCCAGTTGAGACCAAATCAATTCGAATTGTTGGAAACATATCTATATTGATGTGAATTTCATATCTATTGTTTTCAATTTCTATGTTAATCCAATCGGATTTTTATGTAGTAATTGGTTTCGATTGGTTTGATAACGACTAAATCAAAGCTTATTTTTGTACTTTGTTATGTTTTGTGTGATGCCATGATTTTGTGTTCTCTGATTGACAACCTATCCTCACTATTCGGCATCACGAGTTCAAGGGACTATTTATCTACTGATCTACTTATAATTATAATATAAGGCATCATAATTTATCTACTTATAATACAAGGCATCATGATTTTGTCATTTATTTTTATTTTGCATTTGATCACATTTATTCTTATTCTTTGATCAAATTTTATGTGACCATTAATATATAAGGACTATCCTTTGGATCCTGAGGTAAATTTCTTTTCTCTGTTTATGGATCATATATGTGTATATTTTGGTTTAGTATTTGTTATACAGAAGAGTACACAATGTCAGAAATTCTTGTTCGATGGCAAATACTTTGTGCACTACACTGAATTAGTTGGTTTGGTTTGGCAAAGAACCAGAAACTTTCTATGTCAAATTTCTCAATTTGGATTGAGTTCCCTTTATAAATTGGAGAGGAAAGAAATTGTTTTACTTGATTTGATTTCGATCCAATTGATGGGTTAGTTTGTTCGGTTTTCCTCCATCTCTGTAGGTTTGTTTTCTAACTCCATCTTTATAAATGTAAAGAAAGTATTCTTCTGGTGCTTTTATTGACTTAATTGATTGAAAATTTCAGCACATGAATACTTCCGTTGTGGTTAGCTTGTGATCATTACATGATTGCACAACTAGAAATATTTTATATTGCCGTTTCAAAAAAAAAAAAAAAGAAATATTTTATATTTACTTGAAAATAAATTGGATTTAATTATTACATTCTCAAAGTTTTGTGTACAAAAATTATGGTGAAGATTTCTTCCCTTTACTGTGAAACTTTGATATATCCAACTTAGTATATTTGTGTCATTAAGGATATTATTTATTTTTAGAATAAAATTGTGATTTTACATATTGCCACAACATTTCTATACATTATTCCGTACAAGAATACTTAGTTGTTTTAATAATATATTCTTGGTTTCAGGAATGAGATTAGTTTATGAAATATTTATATATATTTGGTGATTAATATGAGAATCATATGAAATTTGAGCCTAACATGTTATTTAAGAAAATCCCTTTAGCATCATATGTGTTATTTTAGGCTCAATTTTGCTAATTATGACACCAAATATTATTTATGTGAATTTATAGTTATCGTATAAATTCTATATATTGCCTTGTTATTAGCGTGCTAATTTGTAAGTATTATTAAAATTATTCTTTTGAGCAAATGGCAATTGAAAACAATTATCCTTACATTGTTTATTATTAGAGTCATTTTATTATGATATAACGTTTTGCCGTTGATCTATGGTTGTTTGAGATGGCGCTGTTGTAAAGTCATCAAAGCTCATTGACTCTATTTGCAAGGATGTAAGTCACACTCTTGAAGGTTAGTTGTGCAATTATTTTTCATGTTGTGACTTATTATACAATTGCATATAAGGAGAAATTTGTTTTCAATATCGTCTACTCCTTTTGAAATAATAAATGTGCAATTATATACTAAAGTTTTATTGTTTTTCCAAAATATTCTAAATTAGAAACTCTTTATATAATGATTAATTGATTTCACGTTATATACTCCAATTTTTAAAATTTTACTCTATTGAGTGGGAGTATTTCAAGTTTAATATTTTGAGAGTTCAATTTTGGAAAAATATAAATTTAGTGTGACATTGTTTGACATGTCCATTGTGTGATAGAGAAAATAGTTGAATATTTGTTTAAATATTTTAACACTTTTGAATTGGTAATTCAACTATAATTCTCTATCAAGTGGGAGAGTTTTACATGTCAACTATTTATAAATATTTGTTGAGACTTAAATCGGGGAAATATTGTCTTATGGTATTTATAATAGTTCGGGACTATTTGTTTTATATATATCCTCAATTGATTTAAAATTGAAGTCTCTTATTTTTCCGCTGCGTAAATTATGTATTTATTATATTGAGTTGATTGTTTCACAGTAATGATCTCTTATGAGTTGACTGTTTAATAGTAATGATCTCTCCCCTAAAATACTAATTTTCCGCATTAAAGGAAATATGTTGAGAATGCGAATTAAAATAATGAATGATCAGTTTAGATGCATTTAAATAATGCATATTTTTACTGAGTCGTGTTCTGACGAAAGATAATGATTCCTATGCAAGAGATTTCATGCATTAATATAGGCCGTTAACACCAAAGTGGAACTGCTTATATTATTGATTTGATGAAACTTTTCTTTGTAGTTTGAGGAATATGTTTATAATTATTGATTCCTATGCAAGAGATTTCATGCATTAATATAGGCCGTTAACACCAAAGTGGAACTGCTTATATTATTGATTTGATGAAACTTTTCTTTGTAGTTTGAGGAATATGTTTATAATTATTGATTCCTATGCAAGAGATTTTATGCATTGATAGGCCGTTACCACCAAAGTGGGACCGCTTATATTGATTGATGAAATTTTCTTTGTACTTTGAGGAATGGTTTTAATTATAACATGTAATTTTCTGCCCAAAGGTGATTATTATATGTTACGATTAAAAATTAATTTTAGATGAAGTTATTGGAGGATGTATTGATCGGAGGAATTTATCTGCCTAAAGGTGACAAATTTCAAAGTTCAATGTATACTCATTGATTAACTTATCTGAGGTTTTGACTGAGGATTTGACCTTAGTTTGTACATTCTGCCCAAAGGTGATTGCACTATTATATTGGCCTCATTATGATAATACTAATGAATTTCTCCACAGATAATTGTTATGTCCATTGAAATGTTGAATATCTTAAATTATAAGAAATTCTTTAAAAATTGTGAAGGAACGTTTGGATAAGTGGGAGTTTTAATATACCACTTGATTAGTGGAAGATAACTTATATTCTTTTGATATGCTTGATTAGTGGGAGTTTGAATTTTATATTAACTCCTTTTATAAATTTGAAATTATTTGAAATACATAAATAAATAAGCTCGGTGTTGTCGGGATCACTTAGCCGGTGATCAACACTATTTTGGAGCTGAGGCATTATATAAATAAATATTATAGCTCAGTGTTGTTGGGATCACTATGCCGGTGATCAACACTATTTTGGAGCTGAGGCATTATATAAATAAATATTATAGCTCGGTGTTGTCGGGATCACTTAGCCGGTGATCAACACTATTTTGGAGCTGAGGCATTATATAAATAAATATTATAGCTCAGTGTTGTCGGGATCACTTAGCCGGTGATTAACACTATTTTGGAGCTGAGGCATTATGGTATCTTAAGAACCATGTAATTTCTCTGGCTTTGAGGCATTTGAGAGAAATTATGTCTAAAATATTGGAGCTCGATGTTGATTAGATCATTATACCGCGGTAGTCAACATTGTTTTGGAGCTTGGACTTGTGGTATCTTATGGACCATAGAATTGCTCTGGCTTTAAGGCATTTGAGAGAAATTGAGGACTGACGAAGAAAATGATAGTATGGTTGAGATCACAAACATATCATTTTCTCGCTACACTCTACACAAATGACTAGTCGACGGAGTTTGGTGGTATTTGTAACCATGGAAGGTGTTGTGTCGATAATGATATAATTACCGCTATGATTCGATATCATTTAACTTTTGTTGGATGGAGTCTTAATTAGATGTTGCATCTTGGGATCATTGTGGCCACATTAAAATATGTTATCAACCCGAGAGTCGTTTTCAAAATGTTTTCTCAAATTAAAAATATACAATTGATTTTGCCCAAGTGGGAGAATGTTAGAATATTTTCCAATATTATGTGGGCTGCAATCAATTGTGAGTTTTGGTTTTAATAAAAACGGGTTGATGTTGTTGTGATCCATTTGATGATGCTTAAGTCCGATAATTGTGATCAGTAATAATGGGCTTGAACACTAATTCTGATTTGTGTAGAAACAAAGTGTAGGCCCAACTCTAGAGTCCATGATGGGTGGTACTAGGGTTGTGATCTTATATAAGATTGGCTAGGTCCCCTTTGCCGTCACGTACAAACACAATAAGCTCATTTGTTGTCTTCCCCATCAAAGACCTCAAAGACCGGAGCAAGTGATAGGCAGAGGAAGACCTTGTCTAGTATATCGATGTTTTCGATATTGGTGCAATTCCGGTAACGTTGCTTTGTGATTATGATTATCAAGTAAGTGTGTTCTAATTTCATATAATATATTGATCTCTAAGTTGTTTATTATTACATCTTGGACAATTTTGCAACTTCTTCTTCTGGCAGCTATAGTTTGAGTTCCAACAAAGAGAAAAAAAGTAGAGGCACATTGATGTCAAAATTATTCCAAATATTTTCCCCCAAAACACAGTAAATATTAAGCTTATGAGAACCAAACATGTTGCATACAACTCAAATTTCTTCTGCTTCTCTAGTAGTGTGCTTCCACTGCTGCTTTCTTTCTCATGTTTTCCTTTGGTAGACATGTTCTTCGATTGTGATACTTTTGGGCTTGAAATAGATGAACTTTGTGTAGATAAACTTGAAAAAGATGATTGAGAGGCTTTCAATTCTTTTTTATGTGTCGAACAATTATTCTTCGACCCACCAAAACAATCAAGGCCGTAATGATTTTGATGTCGAGCTCTTCTATTCTGCAAGCCAAATATTAAAAATTAAATTAGTCTCTAATTTTTGTATAGATCACATTTAAAAAATTTAAATTGCGGTCTACAACTTTAATTGCAGTTGCAATATAGTAATAGTTACAGAGGTCTCTACAACAGGATCACAACTACAATAAAAGGCGCCCTTTAACGGGTTCAACTCAAAATAAGTTATGTAAAAGACTTACCAATATGGTTTCCAATATGACAGCTTTGATCAACTTTGAAACTGTACGTTTTTTAGGGTGCTGCATGAACCAGCTCTCTGAGCAATGAGCAGCAACTTTGGATTCAAGCATGGCATCAATATCAACAACCGGGCGAAAACAATGAAAGAATTTGTTCTTTGGAAAGCTCTTCATGATGTTTGTTGGATGAGTAACTCAAAAGAAAGAAGTTGTTCACAAAGAGAAAACAGAGTAACTCTGTTTTTGATATGTTTTGTTGTTACAACTTAGAAGTTATGACCTTTGGTTTGATAGTTGGCAGTTATTATATATTGTTGACATGACTCACTATTTATGTGAAGTGATAGCTCAATGATTTAACTTTCCTTTGTTTTTTATTCTTTTTTTGTTAGTGAAAGAATTCAAAGTTGGGGGAAGTAAAGAGAGAAGGCCACTTTGGTGCTTCTTGTGAGAGACAAGTTCATGGATGTGAGTTATATATTTTTTCTTTTTAGAAAGAGAGATTTGGAGAAAAAGGAGAGGCTTTTTCAATGATTTTTATTTTCCATTAGCATAAAGGAGATAGAGAGAACTAGGGACTTTATGGTTCAAATTTGATGGGTTAAGTTACCTCGGTGAATATGAATTTAGAACCATGCATTAAGCACATTTTAATACCTCAAAAGACATTGTTTGATAAATCTAAAAAAGTAGTAAGCTTTTATGGAAAGTTGTACTTTTATTAAATTTAGAAGAAATCTCTTTATACCTAACTTCTGAATGAGAAATTACTACAACAAATTCGTGATTTAGCTTAAATAATAGTTTGGCAATGGTTTGTGCGCTATTTTCTAGTAGCTAGCCTATTATGAATTAGCGTTGGTGACTAACCAACGCCAATTACGCAGTTTTGATTGTTAGTCTAAATTTTGATCTTAATTAAGTGCAAGATAATTTTGATTCTCATCGAAAACCATTTTTGTTGAGTGAAATTGTTCGTTTTGGATTTTAAATCTTGACAAGAAGGGAGATTCACGAAACACACTTTCTCCATCCTCACTCGATATGTTTGCGGCACCCGCTCCTTCTGTTTGTGGAGATACGGTAAACATTAATTTCACCTTGGTTCCAAGAGTTCTCACTAAGAAATTAGGGCAAAAATGTTAGAGATATCTTGGCCAGAATTTAATATAAGAATTCAATAACCAATGTCAAATTAGTAGTTTAAGATTTGAATAAAGTGAAACTCGTTGTTGGCTCGTTTTGTCATTATAAACTACACAAAAGGTTTGATATTTGTCCACCTATGTGTGGGTTAGAAATAACTAGTAACTAGCTTATAATAGAAAAGATATCTAGTAGAATGATATTAAAGACCTTTCCACCAAATGGGTTTAAGATACAATTATCGTATATAAATACAATTATTGTATTTTGTTTCTTATCCTGGCCGTCAAATGGATTTTTAACGTGAATAAATGAAATGTTCGGGTTCAAACTCTTGACCACTGCATATATAATATGATATTAATTACTACCAATTAAGCACAAATTGTTAAAATGAATAAATTAGGGTAAAATTATTATTCTCTTTTTATTTATTTATATTTATTCATTTTTTTTATTACCATGATATTGGGACGACTAATCTTCGTCAGGGAACCTGTGGGACACACTGTGATAGGAATTAAGTATAGTTTAATAGTTTATTTTAAATAAATAAAATAGATCTAGGGACAAACCGGTAGAATCAAGTTCTCAAAGTAGGGATTCCAATGATGTAGAATTGAATCCGGTACCAAAGAGAGATTATGCCAAGCATAATACTGAATGAGAGAGTTTTTAGATGAAAAAGATAATTTGTTGAATATTGATTGATTGTTCCAAATGAGGCTCGTTGCTAGGGATGACAATGGGTAGGGTATGGGTAGGGTACTATAGTACCCATCCCCATACCCGCAGATTGAAAAAATACCCGTACCCATCCCCATACCCGCGTGGGTAACAACCTTTGCCCCCGTCCCTATACCCTATGGGTACCTAGGTCCCCATACCCGTACCCGTTACCCGCATTTTTACTAAAAATAAATTGATCAATTATAAAATATCATATAATTTTAATAGAATTAAAAACATTTCAAAGATTTTAATATTGACTAATGAAAATTATAAATAAAATTATTACTAACCTTATGTTAAAGTTCATATTTATGTTAAATATTCACATTATTTTTATATTATGTTATAAATAAACATTTTTATTAAAAATATGTAATAGTTTAGTAGAGTTGTATTGTTTTAAATTGATTTACATATATTATAATATAATAATATAAATAAAATAAATAAATATATATTATGCGGGTATGGGGCGGGGTGGGTACTAAGGTACCCGTACCCGCACCCATACCCGTTCATTTTTGCGGGTAATTACCCATACCCGTGCCCGTACCCAAAATGCGGGTTTTTACCCTACCCGTTGTGGGTAATTTTTGCGGGTACCCTCTGGGTATGGGTCAAATTGTCATCCCTACTCGTTGCCTTTAAATACAACCATCAGAGCTAAAAGAGTAAATAACATAAAATAAATTATTTATTTAAAATAAACTATTAAACTATACTTAATTCCTATCACACACACGAGGTGAGTTCTCTGCTCCCAACCGAATTTTCATCGAACGCATGAGTCAAAAATCGAACTCCTAACCACATACTTAAGGAAACAAAAACCTTTACCATATGAACTAATTCATTCTTAATTCCGTTAAATGGTTAATGCATTAATTATTGTATAGGAGAGAGTCCAATCCAATCCGTTTTGTTTGTTTTGATTCCATTTCCTAAAACAAACCAAAATCCAATTCAATTTTACAAAAAAGTGATACAAAAATCTATAATAAAATTGGGTGGTTTTGTTTTTTTTTTACAAAAAAAAAGGGGTGGTTGTTGCTGCTATATAATTGCTTCCAATTTGTCTTTAAATATCTCAATTGAACTTTGATCGTGATGATCAGAATGATGCGACTTCGCCGGCGTTTTGCGGTGGTTGAGAGCGTTGAGACCCCTGTTGAAACGGAGGGGGGTTGTGTACCTGCAGACACTCCGACGCTCAAGTCAGTTTGTGTTTTAGAGGTTTTCTTAGCTATAAAAAATGCGTACCTTGCAAATGAAATGGAGATGCATATATATAGCCCCCAGCGCTGGGCTAAGGCCCTTGATGGCATTAATGGCCATCAAGTGGCTGCCGGAAAACGGCTTGGAGGCCTTGATGTGCAGTAAATGCTCATCATTCCGGTTTACGGCCGTTACAATACGCAAGGGTATCTGACCGTTAGGACGTGCTCGGATGGTGTATGTGTTCGACACCCTCTGATGCTCGAGCTCTAAGCTCGGCCCAGAACAGGAGCCCCCCAAGTCGTTATGCTCGTAGGCGAGGGTAATGACTTGGAGTTTTATCAATTCATCTTGATTTACCGAACGTACCAGATCCGAGTTGGGCAGCTGAATTTTCGCCGTGTCCCTGTGGTCAAAGTCAAGCTTTGGAAAGGGAAAATCGTTTATTCCAAGTGGTCAACCCTAGGTTTCTGCAGCCGCCTCTCGCATTTATGGGATGTCAGGTGTGGTGACTGGTCCTTTGGGTGGCAAGTTTTGCTATAAATACTTGCTTATCCTTTGGCTTCCCATATCCTGAGTTTGAAGGCTAGTGATGGATAATAGGGATTCCAAGAAGGTTGTTGCTGATGGCTCTGAGTCTCGAAGAGGGAAAAAGAGAGCAGAAGTTCCTAAGCCTGCACCGGCTCGTTCTCAAAAGGGGAAAGAAGCTAAGGTGATGTTCCCTTCCTCGGATACTTCTGATGCCTCAAGTTCCGACGAATCGGCGGATTTTGCTGGGGCAATCGAGGAGTTCCTGAGGGCTCGTCAATCTCCCCACCTCTATCCTCCTGGCCCTGCCTTTGGTGAAGGAGGGTCCCAGGTTGGGAAAGAGGCTAAGATATGGCCAGAGGAGGTGCTGTGGACTGATTCGGATTCCGCGATTAGTTCAGGTTCCGAGCACGAGGATTAGGTGCTCGGTTCTCTTTGTAATCCTCTTCCCTTTGTAATGGACTATCATTAATAAAATAATTCTCTTTTGATTTTTCCGAGCATAATTTATTTGCACTCATGCTTTATGTGTGCTCTTAATTTAATAATGTCGCGGATTTTCCGAATGATTCCGAGCGGACTTTTTGGTCGAAAATCGGACTTCTTTTTCGAGCATGTTTTCGACTTTATGAATTTGTCGAGGAGCGCGGTGTTCTTATTCGGTTGCTGCGTCCTTCCCCGTATTTTTAGCAAAGAAATAAGGGGAATGGGTTCCGAGGATCTTGCATTACCTTTTTTGGTTGCGATTTTCTCGGGATGTGGTGTCTTGGATTTCGCGAGATTTGCGCGAGCAGACGGATGTGACTTGAAAGGACGAGTCGCTTCGTTTCCTTTCGCCACGTGTAAAGACTATTCACATAGCACTTGAGTGGCTATAGTTGAGATTTGAATCTCGAGGTCGTCTTGAACCGTTGGATTTTCGCGCCTTTTCGTTTATCCTGAGATTAAATCTGAGCCACTTGATCGTGATTGATCCGGACCGTTGGATCGATCCTGTGGTTCAGATGGGAGCGGCGCGGGCTTTCCTGTACGGTCGCGTTGGCCTATATATAGGAGGGAGGTTTTTTCGTTTGAAACTTTACAGTTTCTCACTTACTTTCTCCATCATTTTGCCTTTCCGGTTCAAGCTTTCTCTGGTGGTTTTGCCCTTCTTCTGCTCGGTTTCTCTTATGAGAACGGCGCTGATGGCTTCCGATGCTACGGCGAGGTAAAGGTATAGGGTTTCCCCTTCGTTGGGCCGCGTCAGGACTGGGGGTTCGGATAATGCTCGTTTTAAGTGTTGTAGCGCGTCCTCGCATTCCTTTGTCCATTCGAATGCGGATTCTTTTCTAAGTAATTTGAATAAAGGTAGCGCGTGTTGAGCGGATTTTGCGACAAAGCGAGATAAGGCTGTGAGCATCCCATTTAGTGATTGTATTGATTTCTTTGAGTCCGGCGTGGGAAATTCAAAGAATGCTCTGCATTTATCGGGGTTAGCTTCGATTCCTCTTTCGGTTAAGTAAAATCCGAGGAATTTCCCAGCTTTTACGCCGAACGTGCATTTTTCAGGATTGAATCTCATGTTATACTTTCTCGCCTGGTCGAATACTCTTTTTAGATGGGCTGTATGATCGACTTCCTCTTCGGATTTGACGATCATATCATCCATGTAGACTTCGAGCATGTCGCCGATTTCATTATTGAAGACTTTGTTCATCATCCTTTGGTATGTGGCGCCTGCGTTTTTAAGCCCGAAAGGCATTACGTTGTAATAATAATTGCCGGATTCGGTCATAAACGCTGTTTTCTTTTTATCGATTTCAGCCATTTTTATTTGATTATAACCCGAGTACGCGTCCATAAACGATAGTAATTTAAATCCTGATGAATTATCTACTAATTTGTCTATGTTAGGTAAAGGGTAAGCGTCTTTAGGGCAAGCCCTATTAAGATCGGTATAATCAACACACATGCGCCATTTTCCATTCGATTTCTTAACAAGTACAACATTGGATAGCCAGGTGGTATACCTAGCTTCCGAAATGAAATTTGCCTCGAGGAGGTCTTTTACAGCTTTTTCAGCAGCCTCCGCTTTTTCGGGAGACTGCTTCCTACGCCGCTGAACAACGGCACTAGCCCTAGGATCTAAAGTCAACTGGTGACAAGCGACCTCAGGGTCGATACCAGGCATCTCTGCAGCGCTCCAGGCGAACAGTTCAGCATTGTCTTTAAGGCAGGCGATCAGCTGCTTTTTGACCAAGTCGGGGAGCCCAGTTCCAATCTTGATCCTTTTGAGGGGGTCTTCGCCCAAAGGTACCAGCTCGAAATCTCCGTCCGGAATTGGGCGGTAGATTTTCTTTTCAGCCTCGGTGAGGTCCTTTTGCTTCTCTTCCTGATGCTCCTTTTTTGTGAGTCGAGCATCCATGTCGACGGAACCTCCAATAGTGTTTACCCCCGTATTTTTCTTTTCAGTTTTCTTGGGGGTTGCCACGGTGCTTAGATTCTTCGCCGCGGCCTCGAAGCATCTCCTCGCAGCAGCTATGTCGCCGTTGATGGTGGCGACCTGGCCATCCAGTGTGTAGTATTTCAGCTTCAAGTGAACGGTGGACGACACAGCAAATAGCTCCGCTAAAGTAGTTCTGCCGATGATGCAGTTGTACAGCGAGGGGCAGTCGACGACCATGAATTGCGTCCTTACGGATTTCATAGCCTTTTCCTCGCCGAAGGTGACGATGAGATCCACATATCCCCAAGGCTTGGTAGTCGACCCATTGAACCCCTGAAGGTCGGGTCCTACGTAAGGGACCAAGTTTTTCTCCGTCAGCTGTAAAGTTTTGAATAGTCCCGAGTACATTACGTCACACGAGCTTCCCTGATTAACGAGGATGCGGTGGACGTCGAAGTTCGCCATGCGAGCCCTCACCAACAGTGGTATCTGATAGTTTGGCGAGCCCCCAGGGACTTCTGATTTGTAGAAGGCCAGCGGATCGGAGTCTCCCTCAGGTTTGGTGACGGTGATGGGAGTCACCGAGCAAACGTTTTCCAGCTCCTCGAACTTTCTTTTTACCGATCCGAGGGTGATTTTGTTTAGCCCTCCACCTGTTATCACCAGTGCTTTTGGGAAATTTTCCCATGAGCCGTTCAGGTGGGCGTTGAAATGCCTCAGGAGCGCTCCCTCGTCTGACCCCGGGGATGGGAGTGGAATTTCAGGTGCTGAGATGGCAAGCGCCTGAGGGACGATGCCTCTGTTTTCCTGCTCGGGAACATCAATGGCCATTGCGACCTCTTGAGGCTCCCGCCTTTGTTGTTGTTGTTGTTGTTGTGCTTGTTCGTCGTTCTGAACATATCTTCGGGCATAACCCTTCTGTATCAGAATCTCGATGGCATCTTTTAAGTGGACACAGTCCTCAGTGACGTGTCCATGGCTTTTATGATAGCGACAGAATTTCGTCCTATCAGTATTTGCCTTCATGGGCTGCTGTCTTGGGAAGTGGATCCCAGCCTTTTTGAAGTCCGCAGCGGAGACTTCGGCGAAAATGCGATCTCTTGATGCATTCAGTGGAGTATATGTTGTGAATTTTCCCCGAGGAGGTTTGGAATCTTTAATCCTTTCCTCCCTTTGCTTTTCGTTACCTCTTCGCGAGGTTCCAGCTTCGTCTTTTTCGTGGTTCCTGGTTTTTTCTTGACCTTTGGGCCTTCTTAGATCTTTGGCCCTCTGTTTTTCCTCGTAGGCAATGTAATTCTTCGCCTTTTCGAAGAATGCATCCAGTGTTTTCGGCTCTTCGATACCGACAGCTTTAGCAAAGTCGCTGTCCGGATGTAATCCCCTGTCGAGAAGATACAGCTTCATGCCCTCCTCGACCTTCACTTCTACGGCTGCTTTGTTGAACCGTTCGAGGTAGGCCCTTAGAGGCTCGTTCTCGCCTTGGATAATGGCCTCGAGGGTTGCTTCGGTTTTTGGGTGACGCCTCGAGGAAGTGAAGTGAGCCCGGAAACGGGCGCACAGGTCCGACCAAGAGTCTATGGATCCTGGTGCCAAGCTCTTGTACCAAGCCATAGCGCCTTTCCTCAGAGTTGTGGGAAAGAGCTTACACTTGATAGAGCCTCGTACATTTCTGTACTCGAGGAGAGCTTCAAGATTTTCGATGTGCTCGTCCGGGTCTGTCGAGCCATCGTAGGTATCCATTGCCGGTGGTTTCTCGAGTCCGACCGGTAGGGGAAGTTCTCGGATCCTTCGTGAGAGAGGGCCTTGGTGACTGTCCCTCTCTTCCGGGGATCGGTTCCTTTGGCGGCGAGGAGGGTTGTCCCTTCTAGGGGAATGTCTCCTCGGTGGGGTGGAGTTTCGAGATATAGCCTCGTTTCTCCTTGGGCTCAACCTCCTTTCGCTTCTGTGGCGAGGTGGTGAGCGAGACCTGGAGTAGGTTCTGCTCCTCACTGGTGTGGGTGAACGGCGAGCTGGGCGAGCTTGCGCCGTGATCCACGACTCGGCAATTGCGTCGATGCGACGGCTTTGTTGCTCGAGTCTTTGATTCTGCTGCTCGAATCGCTGGTTCTGCTGCAGCAGTAAGTCCGACTGGCGGTTGATTGCATTGACCAGCGCAGCCATCATTTCTTGCATGGGAACGCCCGGAGGGATAGCCACTGCCGGAGTCGCCTGTGGCGGGGTAGCCACAGGGATCTGCGGTTCTTCTGGGTTGTAGGGCTCGTAATGCGCGTCTTGCCCTCCCTGGCCGTCTTCCGTTACGGAGGCGAATTGTCCGTCCAGCGGATGGTACGTCGCGTAGTCCATCGGTGATCCTTGGTTCTCCGCCACGTGCTCCGGGATTTGGTGGTTGTTAACGCCAGCCATTGGTCGTGAAAGGGGTGTTTTGAGGAAGTTTTTAGTTTTTGGTTTGAATAAACAGGGAAACTATTTTCCCACAGACGGCGCCACTGATCGTGATGATCAGAATGATGCGACTTCGCCGGCGTTTTGCGGTGGTTGAGAGCGTTGAGACCCCTGTTGAAACGGAGGGGGGTTGTGTACCTGCAGACACTCCGACGATCAAGTCAGTTTGTGTTTTAGAGGTTTTCTTAGCTATAAAAAATGCGTACCTTGCAAATGAAATGGAGATGCATATATATAGCCCCCAGCGCTGGGCTAAGGCCCTTGATGGCATTAATGGCCATCAAGTGGCTGCCGGAAAACGGCTTGGAGGCCTTGATGTGCAGTAAATGCTCATCATTCCGGTTTACGGCCGTTACAATACGCAAGGGTATCTGACCGTTAGGACGTGCTCGGATGGTGTATGTGTTCGACACCCTCTGATGCTCGAGCTCTAAGCTCGGCCCAGAACAAACTTTATACAAGAACTTTTGTAGTTGCACATTTTTATTTTCCACTTCAAACGCAGTTTGTCTTTTTGCTCACAAAGTTGTGAAGCAGGACAAGTGTCTTCATTTCTACTTAAGCTAATTTGAAAGCAGCATTTTCTTAAAAAATTATTGAGACTTTATGAAAGCAAATAATAAAAGAAAACTATATTATAACAAAATAAATAAACACATGAAAACAATGATATTTTACATTATTGATAAATATGTTAAAATATTTTTCTAAAAGGCACATGAAACTTAGGATACCAATTTCTTAATCTATCTCAAAAAGAGGATACCGGTATCTTAACTAGAAAGGATAATTTTTTTTCTTTGAATCATGTTTTCAAAATTTAATAAATGTCAAATTTCAAATTCATGTTAGGTTCGATATCTGATTTGGGCATGTATCGGTGTTAAATTTTTTACGAAGAGTTTGTTATCAATTTAGGCCTTACAATAGGGCTCGAGAGATTGACTTTTATAATGTGTATAGAGGATATTCGGTTTACGCCAAAAAAAGAAAGTCTCTTTGAGATAGTTTAGAATTTACAAAGACATGAGAGAATTTTGACAAAAAGGAATGATAAAGGAAGAAATAAAAAGATTTAGGTGGGGAAGAGTTTAGGAAGTTGATATTTTCTTCCAATTACAAATACTTCCTAGTTTAGAGAAACGTATATTAGGTAAGGAATTTTCAGAGTTTTAGAGGATTTGGATAATTTTATTTATAAATTGAATCCATGTTGTTATAATATTTTCAAAATATAATTAAAAATATATTAATTATAACTATTTACTATTTTTTACAAATTGACTCTCTCAACAATAAGGTATAAGAAAGAGACTTGTTGATGCCTTGCATAGGAACAACATATATATATATATATATATCTGAATTTGATTGAGTGTTCTTGGTAGTTCTTGTTAATTTTCATTTTAAAAACTTTATGCTAGAGTTTGTTAGAAAATAAATAAATGAGGCAGTTCATACTATTGCAAAAATAGCACATTTTTAATTAGTTTTTTATATTACCATTGATATTCTTAACTATATCTAAATTATTATTACGAATGAAATGTTATAAGCGTAAGAAAAAAAAGAGTTTTGTATCACTAATATTTAGGATAAATATAATTGATGTATTGGAGCCTCCACTAGAAGTATTATGGCTTTATGAAATGGTTATGCCAAAAAAGGAAAACATATTCGCACTAGGAAGACTAAATCTTTATGTGTTTCTTCTAAACTATAAAATATCGCTCCATTACTTTTTCTCGATTTTGTTATCCTTTCCATGAGATACAATTTTTTTTATCCTGCAAATTTATTATATATATTCAAGATAACTACACATAAATGAAGATAAACAATAAACAAATTGTGTTGTTCACTTTTCTAATGGCAAAATCAATCATATGAAAACTACATTCATAGACGTACAAGACAAGATATTATGCATGATATTTTGAACTCTTTTTAGAAGATTCACAGTCTCGGGTGTTTGGAAACCAAAAATACCAAACGTAATTGATATAAAAATATGTTGATTGTCAGAACACGCTTTTCTCAAATTTGAGTGCTTCCTATTCCACAATAAAATCTTAGTCCTTAATAAAATCATCATACATTAAATCAACACATGCATGCATGTTCCCCTCATGTGGGTCAGTACATAAGTCCACATGTGCTTCTTTCTTCACAGATACTTCCGCGCGTCTAAATACATCAAATTGACTCTGACAAAGTCATGCTTATATTTGAAGCTTGGAAGTTCCCTACAAAGAACTGCGTACTCCCCAATTTATCCAAGCACACCTTATACATAAAACATAACAAACTTCATCAATAGAAAATAATGGAATCATCGAGCGATACTTGGTGCTAGTATGATACCTACCGATGATGTAGGTTGGTCTATCCCATTAAAGGAGATAGCTAAAAGAAATTCATGAGCATGTGTTGCTTGATGTTAAATATGCTTGGATCTCATCCCAAAAGCTAGCTTAATGGGTGAGGTTGCTCACACATATTTATACACTTCACATTCCGGGAACTTAAGCAATGTGGGACTTCAAACAATCTCCAACAACACAACAACACATTCAACACTCACCCTCACGCCTAGCGTGGTCCTGGGTCAAATGCTCACATTGCAGTCCTTAACCCGGCTCTGATACCATGTTAAATATGCTTGGATCTCATCCCCAAAAGCTAGCTCAATGGTGAGGTTGCCCTCACATATTTATACACTTCACATCTCGGGAACCTAAGCAATGTGTGACTTCAAACAATCTCCAACAACACATTCAACACTTGCAAATACCTACAAGGGCTTACGAGCTACATAGATTTAGACTAGAATATAAACTATTTATTTAAATAGAGCATGTCAAAGTTTTTTTATAAGCCTATTTAGGAAAACAAGTCAGTTGCAGGCTATTAAAAAGTCTTTTAGGGTCTACTAACATTTTCAGTAGTTTAAGTTTATTATTAATCTATGTTAATTTTTCACATATATAAACGTATTATTATAAACTCGGATTGAAATATGATGTCATACATATATATAGTCATATTCTCTAAAATATCATGTTAAATATCAAAAGGAAGTTTAATCTAATTCATCGGTATATTTAAATATGCTCATGTAAAATAGACTTTTAAACAAACTAACAGATCATATCAAACTTTCAAAAGATCAAACTCAGACTAAAAAGTAAACCTATGATAGGTCACAAACCAAACACCGACCTTTAATTTTTTAACATGCCGGACTTATTCTCAATCCTAATTGGCATATATCACATATTCACATGAGAACGAACAACAAAACCTTTAGGACCATAATTAAGCTATGATTACCAATCTCAACTATATGAGTAAAGCCTATGCTAAGAAAGAGGATTCCTATCAAATTAGTGCTTGTGAAACCGATAGATATGATTTTTTTATTTTAAATTCTTGTTAAAGCTTCTTGCCTAGTTTAATATTTTTTTTGTAGCATATATACTATTCGTCTATGAAGCACGAACATAGACACGAACACCGGACACGACACGGACACTGATACGTCGACATCGATAAAAATTTGGAAAAATGACATAATTTAGTGTAATCATAAGTGTCGATGTCGGACATGAACACCAACATGTCCGACACGGACACACCTAATCTGAGGAATGTCGGTGCTTCCTAGCTACTCGTTCCTCATTGAACACATGCTGCAATATAAACGCGTATAGAAGGAGAGTTGAAACATAAAAACACGCGGGTTTGAAGAATTCCACTGTCAAATATTTTACTTTAAGAAAACTTTCCAAAAGCATTTTTATTTTAAGAAAAGTAATAAGGGGAAATAATTGTGGTAAAATAATCTTAATGCTACTGAAAATTCTAAGGGAATCTTATAAAACGGACTGTAAAATTTCCCAACAGGATCCTATATTTTCTATTCTTATACATGTTTACAATTTCCCTTCATACATATAGAAGTTCATTACTTTTCACGGCATCAATTCTATCTTGAATATACAAACGATGAAAAATGATATTTTGACATCAAAATTTTGATGTCGAATATAATTTACTCCTACTATTTTTTGACCTTTAGTTGTAATTTTTAAAATGTTAGTTGTAGAAGATATAAAGTACTAAAAAATAGATAAAAATAAACATATACGGTATCATATATACCGGCCCATTTATATTTTGATAAAAATAGATAAAAATAAACTCAATTTTATATGTTTTTCTCTCTTTTAAATAGACTCATCTATTGCCACTCGGATTCTTCACGTCTCCGAACTTATAGTGTGAGTCTATCCATCAATTACTGAATCCTAAAAAAGCTAAACTTATCCATTTCTTAAAAAAATGGACAGAATGTTAATCTCCATCTATCTATCTCCTTTATAGTAATGGAAAATACAAATCAAAGAAAACAACTCTCTTTCTAAAAAGAAAAAATAAATATTAAAGTTACATCCTTTAACATGTCTCTAACAAGAAGCACCTAAGTGGCCTTCTATCTTTACTTCCCCCAACTTTGAACTCTTTCACTAACAAAAAAGATGTAAAAAACAAACAAAGAAAAGAAAAACCATTGAGAGCTGTCACTTCACATAAATAGTGAGTCATGTCAACAATATATAATAACTACTACTAACTATCAAACCAAATATAATTACTTCTAAACACAAAAACATATCAAAAACAGAGTTACTCTGTTTTCTTTTTGTGAACAACTTCTTTCTCTTGAGTTACTTAACCAGCAACATCATGAGGAGCTTCTCAAAGAACAAATTATCTAGCTGTTTTCGCCCTGTCGTTGATATAGATAACATGCTTGAATCTAAAGTTGCTGCTCATCGCTCAGCGACTAAGCCTGTTTCGAAGTTTTCAAAGAGCTGGATCAAAGTTTTGTTGTTGGAAACCATATTGGTAAGTTCTTTAGTTAAATGGTTTTAAATTGCTTTTGCGGTCTCAGTTGTCTCAGTTGCAGTTACATTGCGAACATTTAAGATTGCACTAAAATAAGTTAAATTTCTCTCATTTTGCTAATATCTTAAACTTGCATTGTGTTGCAATTGTAGTTTAGACAACATTTTTAAAACTATTTGCATAAGCTCTAAAAAAAGCTGGGCCAAACGAGCCCTTGATAGTTTTATCATGATAAGCGCATAAGCATAAATTTAAGTAAGTTATTTCTATAAAAAAATAAAAAATAAAATCGTCTTAGTATATGCTATAAATTGTTTACATAAGCTATTTTTCTATGTTTTTTCAAACAGTCTCACAATTTTATTGTTAACTAATATTATTATGTTTGGCTTGCAGAATAGAAGAGCACATCATAAAAATCGCTACGGCCTTGATTGTTTTCGCGGGTCAAAGAATAATTATTCGACACATAAAAAAGAAACAAAACCCTCTTTATCAACATTATCTACACACAGTTCATCTATTTCAAGCTCAAAGGTATCACCATCAAAAAACATGTGCACCAAAGTGGAAGGAAAAAAAGCTAACCATGGAAGCACACTACTAGAGAAGCAGAAGAAGTTTGAGTTCTATGCAATGTGTTTGGTTTTCATAAGCTTGGTATTTACAGTATTTTGGGGGAAACTATATGGAATTATTTTGACATCAATATTCCTCTACTTTTTCACTGTTTGCAACTCAAACTATAGCGGCCAAAAGAACTACTACACCAAATATGGATGTAAGGGTCATTATGGAAAGTGTGCTCAAAGTGAACTATCATAATGAGCATTTATGTACTTCCTGAGACAAAGCATTATTAGGCACAGATGGCAGTGACGGACCAAGTAATTTTAGGATGGGAAATGTAACTGAAACACAGATTCACATTTATGCTTTGAAGTACCGACACTCCTGTTAAATATGCTTGGATCTCATCAGAGTTTGTCCTAACATATTTATACACTCAACAGTCCGGGAATCTAAACAAAGTGAGATTTCAAACAAACTCCGACAACACAACTACATAGTGTATGTTTGGTTTCAATTCTGGAGCATCCAGAATTGATTCTGGACGTGTAGAATTGATTCTGACTTGTTTGGTTTCTCAAAAGTAGAATTGATTCTGCCTCCAGAATTGATTCTACTTGAAGCTAGAAATCGTAGCTTCTGATTCTAGAATTGATTTTTACACTCAAATTTTTTGTTCAACTCACTTTTTCATGAATATATCCAAACATAAACCACTTCAGCTTAAAATCAATTTTGGCCAGAATCAATTTTACAGAATCAATTCTGCCAAAATCAATTCTCTCCGCCGCAGAACCAAATACACGCATATTCCATCAACGCCCACTGACACGTCAATGATAATAGTTTGAAAAAATGATATAATTCAATGGAATTATATGTGTCGGTGTCGTACCCTAGAAGATGCCTAATATAAGAAGTGTTTGTCTTTCATAGCATTTATGTCCTTTGCTTTTCTTTTGTATATTGATTTTCTGACATTAGAGTTATCTAACAAGTATGGTTGTATAAAAAGTTGTTGACAGAAGAGGTTATTCAAAATTTACCTCATCAAAGAATTTTCATTTCATGGGAAATTTTTGCCAAGTGTCTCTAATAAATGATTTGAACTAAAAAAAACTTTGGCAATCAATGCTTAAATATACTTCCTTCGATCCTTTTTATAAGAAATACTTTGAGAAAAAATTTTGTTTCTTTTTATAAGAAACTTTGACCAATTTTCAAATGTTCAATTTCACTTATGCCTTTATTTATTATGCGAGAGAATTTAAAAATAAGTAAGTTAGTTGAATAAAGACAAATTAAATAAGAGAGTACTACAGGAATGATTAGACGCTAGCAGTAATAAATTGAAGTGAATAAGTATAGGTATTTTTTTGGTAAAGTTATTTAGTTCCTCAACAATCTTCCCCCCACCCCCCCTAATATAGAATATTCATATTGATTGATTCCTTTGTATTAGTTTTAGGAGAAATATGTCTTACTAATATGGAAGTCAATCAAATAGTAAATAAAGTATGAATAAAATTTCTAATGGATTGAATTCTGTACCTTCGATAAATATTTGACCTTAACTGAATTTCCTCAATATTTCCAATCCAACCGTCTACCGCCTTATAGCTGCCCTAGGCCTCGTAGTCCCTCTCAAAAACAATATGAGAAGAAGGCGGGAAATAATGCACTACTGTTTAAAAGGCTAATAGAAAATATTCCCTCTATTCCACTTTTAAGTATCACAACCGATCTTGTTTTTTAGGGTCAACCCAACACATATATGGTGGCTTAAGACAAATTTTAAATTGAGGCTTTTTAATGCACAAACAAACTATTGTTTAGACGTTCAATTCAAGATTTTAAATTGCAGTTGCGGTCGCCGATGCGGTAATTGTTGTGGCGTAAAATCATTTTGAAATTTCACAAGCTATATAAAATGAAACTACTATGTAACTATACTATTTATCTACCATTGCATAGTTTTAGTTTATTCCATAAACACTAATTTGAATGTTCTTAAAATATACGGTTGAAATATTGTTAAAAATAATATTTTTCATTAGATTTGACACAAATTAGGATTTGAAGTTCATAAATTTTATTTCTTTGTGAGAAAATTTAAACGAACATCCCAAAAAATGTCTAATGCGGCTTCTGATGCGGTTACGATGCGGCGGTACACGTGAATTAAGATCACACCGCAATTGTGGTGCGATGCGGAAACTACCGCATCAATAATACTGCAGCCGCAATTGCGGATGTGAACTGCAATTTAAAACTTTGGTTCAATTTGTTGTAATATGTTTCCAAACAATGTAATTTGTTATTCAAAAATTAGGTATATAGAAATTTATTCTTTCTGTAAAAAAAAAAATTAAAATTATTCTTAATTTAATAAAAATACAACTGTACTTAAAAACTTATTTCTTTAGACTTGTTTAACAATGTCTTTTGAAATATTAAATTTTGCTTAATGCATGGCTTTAAATTCATATTCACCAAAAGATAACTTAACCCATCAGGCATCAAACTTGAACCATAAAGTCCCTAGTTTTCTCTATCTCCTTTATGGTAATGGAAAATAAAAATCAAAGAACTTTTCTCTAAATCTCTCTTTTTAAAAGAAATAATATATAAAACTCACAAGAAGCACCTAAGTGGCCTACTCTCTTTACTTCCCCTTACTTTTTGAACTCTTTCACTAACAAAAAAAGAGAAACCACTGAGCTATCACATCACATAAATAGTGAGACATGCCAACAATATATAATAACTACCAACTATCAAACCAAAGATCATTACTTCTAAACACTAAAACATAGTATCAAAAACAGAGTTACTTACTCTGTTTTCATTTTGTGAATAACTTCTTTCTCTTGAGTTACTCATCTAGCAACATCATGAAGAGCTTTTCAAAGAACAAATTCTTTCATTGCTTTCGACCGGTTGTTGATATAGATGCCATGCTTGAATCCAAAGTTGCTGCTCATTGCTCAGAGAGCTGGTTCATGCAGCACCCTAAGAAACAAACCGTTTCAAAGTTGATCAAAGCTGTGATATTAGAAACCATATTGGTAAGTCTTTTACATAAATTACTTTTAGTTAAACCTGTTAATGCGCGGATTTTATCGATGTTGTGATCGCGTTGTAGAGACCTCTTTGACTATTTACTATATTGAAACTGCAGTTATAGTTGTAGACCGCAATTTAAAACTTTTAAATGTGATCTATTTAAAAATTAGAGACTAATTTTATTTTTAATATTTGGCTTGCAGAATAAAAGAGCTCGACATCAAAATCGTTACAGCCTTGATTGTTTCGGTGGATCAAAGAAAAATTGTTCGACACATAAAAAAGAATCTAAAGCCTCTCAATCATCTTTGTCAACATTATCTACACAAAGTTCCTCGTTTTCAAGCCCAAAAGTATCACAATTGAAGAACATGTCAACCAAAGAAAAACATGAGAAAGAAAGCAGCAGTGGAAGCACACTACTAGAGAAGCAAACGAAGTTTGAGTTGTATGCAATATGTTTGGTACTCATAAGCTTAGTATTTACTGTGTTTTGGGGGAAACTATGTGGAATTTTTTTGACATCAATGTGCCTATACTTTTTTTGTCTTTGGAACTCAAACTCTAGCTGCCAGAAGATGTTGCTAAGTTGTCCAAAGATTGATGTAAAAGGTGATTATGGAATGTGTGCTCAAAGTGAGATTTCTCTGTACTTGCTGAGACAAGGAGCACATTTGGCAGTGAAGGAGACAAAACAGATTCATAGTTAGGTCTTTTAGCTTTTCTTTTGTATTTCTTTCTGACATTAGATTAATCCAATTAGTGCTTGTACAAAAAGTTGTTGACAGAAGAGATTAATGAAGATTTACTTCATCAAAGAATTTTTATTTCATGAAAATAATGTCAGTGTCTAATTAATGGTCTTTGAGCTAAAAAACTCTTTGGCAATCACTGCTTTAAATTTAATTGAAAAAGTAAATTTTGGATGGGGTTCATTGCTCCTTTCTGTTCAGAAGAAAAAATTGAGAAAAAAACAAAATTTTGGTATTTGATTGAAAGTGTAAAAATTAAAGAGTGTATGGAAAATTTCGGTTGGAAGCATACTTTTAAAAATTGGACCGGATCGTTGTCCCACATTGGTCTAAAGTTTAAGTTTTTTGTCTAAAATATGGTGATAAAACATGTTTTGAGTTAATTTTATGAAGAATTTTTCTTACAATTTTATCGATGTTGATATTATTTTTATCATCTGATCATACACCACGTCGTTTAATACATATTGCATTGTCAATTTATAGTTAAAAATTATGATAAGGACTAAAACTATTATATTTTAAAATTTGGGGATCCAATATGCAAAATGATAAAAATAGAGAACCAAACAATTAAACTTTTTAAAGAACTTTGGGAGAAAAGAAAACGCACTTTTACTTCTCATTCTCCATTCCTTCCACCTAAATCATCTTTCCTCACTCTCTAAAATCTCACTTCCTCCAATTCCATGTCCCAAAACAGTTTCCATGTATGAAAATCATGAACAAAAACTCCATCTAATCTGTTAGAAAGAACATAAAAAGGGAAATAGAAGTTGAAGACAAGTGGATAGTAGGAGAAGAAGAGGTTATAGAGCAACAAGACACCATACTCCATCAAATTCAATCTTTCCAACTAGAATCACTGTCAAGTGTTAAGGTAAGTTCTTATTTAGATTTGATTCATGGTTAGTGTAGTAAATATTAGTGTTATGTGAATGAAATATTAGTGTTATGTGAATGAAATGCATGTAAAGGATTTGGGGACTAAAAAACAGTAATTTTTATATTTTAAATATATTGACTACACAAGGTCCAAGGATATTATATTTCTAGTTTCCTTAACTTGTATCATGCTAATGATTTTATTGAAAAATGTTTTCTACTTTGAGGTTCATTCCTATGGTAGGTCTCTATCCTGAACGGTTGACATTATTTTGTGATTTGAGTATCATGCAACTTTAAGAATATGAATTATTCTTCTCTTTTGAATTGTACTATTGATGAGATGGTTTTTATATATACTTTGTTGATAGTTAATTGACACTTCAGAATGTTATGAAAATAGACGAGACACTGCCTAATCTCAATATCTACGTATTTTAAATAAGTATATGGGTTGTAGTGTATTAGGCTTGCCAGGCTAATTATATGATGAGTAGATGTTAGCCTGTGCGCCGGTCGTGGCCTCAGATTGGATCATGACATTACTGTATCATATGTATTTTGTCTGATATCCCAATGAAGCAATGCCACATAAATACATTACTTAGGATGAATACCATACATTATAATTATATATCTCAAAATCAAAACTATAGCACAACTTATTGTAACACAAGCAATTGAGAGAAACAACTAAGACTATAATCTTGCTAACTTTGTCTTAAGGACTATGCGCTACAGATGAGATGTTGCTTTTGGCTTGAGATGAGGCTGTAGAAACATTGCTCTTTACCTGTGAGTTATGAGTGAAGAAAACAATGTCCTCATGGTCATCAATAAAAGCTTGAAGTGATCTAGGAATTGGAGGCAAAGACACATCCAAAACCCCTTCAAGTATTTGAACTACTTGACCCATGGATGGCCTATGAGCTTCATCATCCTGAACACACCATGAAGCTATTTTTATGAGTCTAGCGATATCTTCAACATTGGCATCTCCCTCCAATCTCGAGTCCAATAGGCTAATCACATTCCCTCCATGATGTACTACGTTTGCAGCCAATGTAGGAAAGAATTTAACTTGACCATTTTGGGAAGGATCAGAGTTCCGTCTACCTGAAACGAGCTCAAAAAGCATCATTCCGTAGCTGTAAACATCGGCTTTAGCGGTAATAGCTACTCCTGAAATCCATTCTGGAGCTAAATAACCTCTAGTTCCTCTCATGGTAGTGAGGACCCTGCTGAAGTCCCTTCCGACAAGCTTTGCAAGGCCGAAGTCTGCTACCTTTGGACAAAAATCAGAATCTATGAGAATGTTTTCCGGCTTCACGTCGCAGTGAATGATACAGTCTCTACATTTTTCATGAAGATAAGTCAATCCTCTAGCTATTCCGAGAGCAATTTGATATCTTACTTTCCAATTCAACACCTTTTCTTGAAACAGACTTGAATCCAAAGACCCATTTGGCATGTAATCATAAACCAGAAGCCTTTTGTCGCCTTTGGAACAGAAACCACGAAGCCTAACAAGGTTGACATGTTGTACAGTCCCAATAGTACTCACTTCTGTTCGAAACTGCTTCTCGCCTTGGCTAATGCTTTCGAGTTTCTTCACCGCTACGACACTTGAATCAGGTAATGTTCCTTTGAAAACAGAACCAAAACCTCCTCCTCCAAGTTTGTCTGAGAAATTCTTGGTAGCATTTTGCAAATCTCTGTATGCAAATGCTATCAATGAGCCCCCAACAGAAGTTCTTGCTCCAGCTAGTCTCTTTCTTCGCCTAATCACGACAATTAGAACAAAAACAAAGAGAACCACTATACCGCCAACAGCACCAGAAACAATACCAATGCTTGTTATCCCTTTGTTGCTTTTAGAATCAGAAAACTCAGATGCAGCAAGTTTTAGAAACAAAGTCTGTCCATTCCTATCATCTTGAGAAATCTGTTTCAGATTCAAGAACTCTCCCTTCCAAATGAAACAACCGCTACTGTTATAAGCATATGCAGTGCAAGAACAGTTGCTCAAACAGGTTGACTCACATTCGTCAACTAAACCAGCTTCCACAGCATGTTTTGCATCTTCAGGCAAAGCCAGACTGGATATGGATAAGAATTTATCCTTGGCACCGCTAGAAGGCTTGGAAGATACCTCACATTGAAACTTGTTTCTTTTCACACAACCATGTGAGTAATCACCAAGATCCCAATCAGATTTCAACTTTGGTTCATAACCATTCAAACAATTGCAAGCTGGCTTTGAGTTCTCATTACAGCTACCAAATGCACCACAGAAAGCATAAACCTCGCACTGTCCTATTGGCCTTGACCAAAACAAATTCCAGCTCTGAGTACTTTCGAGCCAAGAAAATTGCTTGACCTGCCCCGACAAATCCATCACAAAACGAGATATAATAGTATTGTTATACAAAGAGTATGTAAAGTAGCTCTCGTTTTTGCTTTCCATAAAGGTGAAATTGTAAATGTAGTTTAACCTCATTTCAGGAACCAAGCTAAATTTTTGTCCATTCCAAGTACCGCTTGTCCAATACTGACGAGTTTTATTCCAAAGCATAAAATATGAATTGGTTCCATTAGGGTCTAGTTCAAGAGAGAATATACCTGATGTCGGATCTTCACTGTTTTTCCATGCAGTAAGATATGTAGGCTTCTTGTTTACTTTATCAAGTTTAATTTTGCCACCAGGAAGCCATGTATTTGTTGGAAAATCAAAACTCTGCCAAAGAGCTTCGGATTCGGACGCATTAGGCCTATTACTTAATATAAGATTACCAGAATCTAAAAGAACAGCAACAACAGAACTTGATCTAGTACTAGTAGAACTAGAACTAGAACTAGAACTAGAACTCAAATTTGTTGACCAAACAAGATTTTGAGACTGATCCAAGAGAACTAAATTACCATCAGATATAGTTAACTTGGAAGATTTTTTATCAGAAACTGGGTGATCTCTATTTGCTACCCAAACATATGTCCTTATAGATATCTTTTTGTACCAAATACCTATGTAGTAATTAGAGGAATTACGTGTATTGAAGAAACCCAATTCAAAGTTTTCATCTTTGGAAACCAGAGTTCGATCACCAGAAAGAGATTGGTTTGATGAGATGATGGTTATAGCAGAAAGTGAAGGGTAGGTGTGCAAAGAGAATAAAATGATGAGTGAAAGCAAGAACAATGGTTTTCTCTTCATGTTGTTAATTAATGCTGTTAAATGTTTGGTTTGAACTTTGCAGCTGCAAATGTTGTAAGAAAAGCTAGATTTTATTGTGAGTATTGTGACTGTATGAGTCTAACCAATGACTTGGTCAAGTTGAATTGAAGAAGATTGTATCTTCCATTTTGTTCTTAATTGCAAAGCCAACAAATTAAGATTTGTGAAACTTGAAAATGACCGTGTTGTAATTTGACTGGTTTTTGCCCCAATGTATACGGCATTGATATTAATGTTCTTTTTGTAGTTGAGAGGCACACGTGACAAGACTGTTACTTGTAACTGTTACTTATTACTCTCTTCGTCCCTAATTATAAGCACCCTTTCAAACATAAATTTTGTCTCTAAATATAAGCCCCTTTTCAAATCCCTGGACATATTTATTACTACATTTCCAAACATAACCCTACTTTACATTGGAATCCGAAAAGTTAACTACAAATATATCTTTTCACCAAGGACAATTTAATAATTGTAATATCCAAAAATGAAGGGACATAGGGAGTAATAGTTTCATTGAGTTAGTTGGGATTCCTAATAGATTCTATTTAGTGTGTTTAGCATCATATATATATATATATATATATATATATGGTATAAATAAGTGAACTATCACACTAGGCAACTTAGATTTGTGAATACAATCATTTTGATTCAAGCTTCTCATTCTTACAATTTTTTCTATCTACTTTTTCATGAAGTTCAATATTATCCTTTTGCAAAGCCACTTGGGTTGGTCCGGAGGTATTGGCTTGAGACCTTAGACTGTGTCCTCTTTAAGGTTTCAAGTTCGATTCTCTCTAGTAACAATTGTGGTGGGCTAATTTAGCTTCTTAAAAAAAATTATCCTTTTGCAAAAATGTAGTTAATTCAGTTTGATGGATGTTTAATGCAATCCACGTTATAGATGGTTAATGGAATTAATCCACGTTAACAATTGATCTTAATACATGTTGTAGTTGAATTAACCACAATTTTGGTCGGGAATTGAATTAATCATTGATGAAAATAACGGAGATGTCGAAACCATAACAAGAGTTGTCGATGGTGAAAAGGGTAATGATGCCATAATCGGGATGGAAACTGATTGATAACCCGGGAAAATGACACAACTAACTATGGGAGTTCCGGTTGATAAGTCGTAGGGATGACAATGAGTGGTATGGTATGGGTAGGGTACTATAGTATCCATCCTCATACCCGCAGTTTGAAAAAATACACGTACCCATTCCCATATCCGCGTGGATAACAACTTTTGTCCCCATCTCCATACCCTATGGGTACTTAGATACTCGTACCCATACCCGTTACCCGCATTTTTGCTAAAAATAAATTGATCAAATATCATATCGTTTTAATAAAATTAATTTTTTTAAAAAAAGATTTTAATGTTGACTCATGAAAATTATAAACAAAAAATTTACCAATCTCATGTTAAAGTTCATTTTTTTGTTGATATATTCACATTGTGTTTGTATTATATTATAAATAAATAATTTTATTAAAAATGTGTAATAATTTAATTGTTGTTGTATTTTTTAAATTGATATACATATGTTATTATATAAAAATATATATAAAATATATATATATATAGGTATGGGACGGGGTGGGTACTAAGGTACCCATACCCGTTCATTTTTGCGGGTAATTACCCATACCGGTGTCCGTACCCAAAATGCGGGTTTTTAGCCAAAATCGAGGCTAGAATTAACACAACTTAAGTCGATAAGCTACAAATACGGTTATGAAAACCAAAGAGAATAACGCTCAATTTTTACTCAATGAAAGCAAATTGCAATATGTAGAGTTTGTTGTTTTTTATTTTAGAAAATCGGTTTTGAAAATATGCCACCGAAAAAATTATCAAGTTGAATTATGGACTAAATCGCTCTCTTTAAGAGTCTCTAGGATGAAATAGACAAGTTCAAACTGTTACGATTTGACTGTTTAAAAAAAATAATTAGAGAGTTGTATCATGCAGCACCGTCCGAAACATACAGTTGTGAAGGGAAACTTTCTAGTATTTTTTGTCTTAAAAATTTATATTGTTGAAACGACATAGTTTTGAACTTTTAACATTTTACTTTTTTTTGTCTAGTGGTGAGGGATTTGGGTAGTACGCTGTAGATCTTGAGTTCGACCCCTCAGCTCATTGTAAATAAAAACATTTTACTTTTTTTTTTAGAGGAAACATTTTAGTTTTTTTAAATATAGTATCAAATGCAATTTAAGTATATTCAAAAATGAGATTGGACAAGGATACTCGAACTCCATTAGATGTGGAGATGGGGTTTCTAGTTTTTACCCCACCGGGACAGCTATGGAGATATCAATCATGTGGACATGTTCGGGTTTTCGAAAGGCGAAAGTTATCCCCATCCCTCCTCGTTGCCATGTGCAGACGACTCATTATAATTTCATTTTCTTTTATAAGAAACTAATTTCTTCTTTTATTTTATTTGGTTAGTCAAATAGCTCAGTAACTAGAAATTTCATCTTAAAGATGAATAAGTTGAGTGTTCTGAGTTCAAGTAGCAATACTCTAATCTAATTTTTTTATGACAGATTTATAATAAAAATTGATGTGTGTCAGATACATGATAAATTGTTAGTAGACTAGCTTAACTACTTCTTCCAAGGCTTTGACCCAGGTTTTCATCATTTAGGACTAGAGACTAGCTGCTTACGACAGTGAACTGTCACAAGTGCATTACATAGTTTGCACGTGTACTGGACATTTTTGGCTGTGTTTGTGTTCTGATTGTTTCTTCTTTCACTCTTTTCTTATTTACAGCTAGGTACACCGTCCGTTCCTTTGGTATTAGAAGGAATGAAAAAATTGCTTGCTACGTCACTGTTAGAGGCGACAAGGCAATGCAGCTTTTGGAGAGCGGTTTGAAGGTCAAGGAATATGAGCAGCTTTTGGCTTTGGTATTCAGGAACATATTGACTTGCGAATCAAGTAAGCTGAAAAGACACTTCTTTTTTATGCTGAAAGAGACTTGTTATTTGATTGATATACATATTTGATTTGTTGATATGTAGAGTTTGTATATTCTGATATGATTTTAACTTGCACAATTCTATCTTTTTGCTACTAATCAGTGTGTAGTATGGTTATTGTGGTTGTTTATGATCTGATATGGCCGTATCAGTTTGTGGTGGCAGCTGCAGCAGCTGAGATTTTGCTTCGACATCACACAGTGTTACGTGAAAGTTTAAACCATTTTTGTTCCGCAACAGAAAGTACCAACACTAATTGGTTTAGGTTTCTGTTGCGGTTTAGTTTCTTTCAATTGTTTTGTATAAATATTTTGAAATATTTTATACGAACCATCTACCAACACTATGGTTGTCTTTGTTTATCGATTCCTTTTCCTCTGCATCTCTGTTCTCTTATAATTCAAGTGATGAAGAATGAAACAGGATCACCAGAGTTCAAACTATTGTTGTAATGAGTGGATTCAAGCAAATCATTCAAATATGCTATAAAATAAGAATGTGGAATAACCATAATTTCCTTTTTATTCATAGATATTAATCCGAATATAAAGGTTTTTGAAAACAAAGAGAAACCCAAAGAAAAACTACTTTATATGAACATAATAAAAGCACTGTGTTCAAATACAGTGCAAGAGAAACATCCTATTATCAGCATAAACACTAGTGCTTATCCTTCTTAGGTATGTCTTTTGGAAGAACCTTTGATTGTAGTTCTTCTGTAACCCTGAAAAGATAGCAAAAATCATATCATATTACAACGCATGGATAATCTAATTATCTAATAAGCATTACGTAGATGAATAAATCATCAATTTAGTCTCTAAAGTATCACTACAATTTAGTCCCTAAAATAAAAATAAAAACTGGTCCCTAAAGTATGTGAACTTTAGTTCCTGCTATGATATTAGGGACTAACCTGACGGATTTTCATATACTTTAGGAACTAAAATGATAGATTTTATAGGGATCATAATGATTTGTTTCATATACTTCATGGACCACTTATCATTTTTACATACTTGAGGGACTAAATTGGAGAGAGGTTAATACTTGAGAGACTACATTGACATTCAAAATCATAATCAAATGATGCATTCAAGTAACTAATCCAACCCTTCTATCGCTACAAATAAACCATGATTTCAATAGACAGGCATTAAACTACGGAAAACTCAATGCAATCTATTCCAAACAAAACCATTCAACCGTTCGTTTAAAACTAGTTGGCACAGAAGTAATCAGAAAGCTTGAGAACTTCTCGAAATATTAGATAGTTTATAAATTCACTTCATTACGAAGCATTGCATAAACATTCTCACGATAGAGAATAATCAAATCCAACTGAAACTTGTCAAAACACATTCTCTAAAAAGATTCATAATTTGCATTTTTATAGGGTCGACCAAAATGAACCACAACATCATTTGAAGAAAAGATAGGTCCAACCAATTACAGTAGTTTTATTTTCCTTTCAATCAAGAGGGAAGGTTGCATGGTTTCCAAGATTCTTCAACAAATTTGTGACTCATTAGAAGATCTATATCAATTAAAAGTCTGAAAACATTGACAACTGCGACAAACATTGTGACAGCCAACAGAGTTTTCACATAATGTTATTGATTGTCAAGAACTCAGAATAATTCATAATTTTACTTTAGACATGTTTTAGTTTTAATTTGAAGTAATTAAAATGAACATTTTTTTTGAAGAAACAACCTTTAACTAACAAAATATGTTTCTACTTACGATTTAAAGGTTGTTACTTCAAAAAACTTGTACCTACCACGCACAAGTTTGTTTTCCACCACTGAATCAATAAGTCTCACAATATCTCCCTTATTTCAATAGTGGAAAACAAACTCGTGCATGGTAAAACACTTATCTCACTTGTGTACCATAGAACCAACCTTGTTTTGATATACCATTAATATTTGTTTTGTATTCGTCGATCAATAGTTGGTAATACTCATTTTATACTCTAAAGTGAGCAGATTTTCTCTATAGGAACAGGATCAAAACTTAAACTATACTAATTCCTAATTCTAGTTTATGATTATATACACAATGCACACAACTCTCTAGTCTCTACACTAAAAAAAAAAAAAACTCTTTCTCTACTTTACCTTTTTTCATTCAAAATCCGATAAAACACAACCTTAATTATGTAATTAATGGTTTAAATGCAATTACAGAGCTAAAATTTTACGTAAACAATATTACAGAATTACAAAAAATAAAATAAAAAAAAAGGACAAGAAAAAGACCCAGTTGTGGAAACAAGAATGAGTATGAAAAACGAAGTAAACCCAATAATCAAAATCGAAACTTTATAAGGAAGAAGATAAATTAGAAAAAGAATGAAGTTAGGGAAACTCTCACTTGGAAGAACGAGTGGTTTCTTCTTCGAGCCAGTGACGAATGTGTTTAACGTTTTGTTTGAATATTGATGCTGATTTTCTTACGTCGCTTCGTAGAAGAAGCACGGCGGCGCTTACACCGGCAACTGTGAGGATGAAATTGGTTATCGCCATTGACGTTCGTTCGATTCACCTCTCTCAACTCTGTGTGTGCTAATACAAAGGCCCAAACCCATTGTGCTAATACAAAGGCCCAAATTTAGAGCACTATTTATTTGCTCAAATAATGTCTATTTTTTTAAAAAAAAATATTTTGTCATCATATCTACTTTTCGTGCGCCGTATGCGTTTCCATTTTTACTCTACCACTACTTAAGTAAAATTTAGGTGAGTTCAGTTTTTGATTAATGGGAAGTCTCAAACTTTTAACAAGATTTTTATAAAGTTAATAAATATACTTACATATTTTCGATTAGTGAAATTCTCATATTTACTCTCAAGATTTGAGCTCTCAAATTTTTGTAGAATATAAGTAAGAAGAATGTTAACTTGTGCCCTTAAGGGCACATGTTAAGAAGATAAATGTGGAAAAAAAAATTATTGAACTTGTGGTGTATTCAATTATCTAAAAATTAAATTTTTTGTATCATTAAATGCTATATTTCTATTTTTAGGTAGTTTAACATGTGCCCTTATAGCACAAGTTAACATGACCCTATAAGTAATAGGTGATTATATGTAGACTAAATTTTTTTAAATTTATTTTAAATGTCACAAAAACAATATTCAATAAAAATTTAATGGGGGACTATCAAATGCAAAAGGGAGTAAATTAGGAAGTCAAAATCGAGCAATTGAAATTTTGAAGTCTAAAATTAAGCAATTTGTGAAACTTGAAAAACTAAAACTGTATTTAATCATTATAGAATATACATTCCTGTCTTTTATTACATAAACATCTAATTAAAAAACTACAGGTATTAAGGAAAAAATTAAGAGTTGTGTCAACAAACTGTTGGGTAGCATTCAACATCAGTGATGAACCACAAGGAGCTCATTTGTCCAACCAAAAATTTATATTTTTCCCATCTCCTAGTTGCCACACAGTATGGTTCTAGAACTGGTCCCAAATGCAAGCAAGGGATTTCCATAGAGGGGAATCGTATGGTTGAGAACTAATAGCATGTCGGAGATCCTTCTTCCTACTATACTTATTGTAAAGGACCTTACACCAAAGGTTATCGGTATTAAGAAACATTGTTGCAATAATAAACTTGTCTAAAATATGTATAATTATTACTAAATTGTTCTTTATGTATAAATATATTCAATATTGGTAGTATAAAAAAAAGTATTCGATATTAAAGACAAATTGATAATATTAATAAATAATATATTTGAAAAATAATAAATACATGTAAATTTATGTAGAGATGTTATATTAAAAGATAAACCATAGTTATATATATTAAAAGATAAACAGTTTTTTGTAAAGGATCTTATGATTTAAAAAGGACGAATAGTATACTATTGTGTGTTACATAACGAGACTTTGACCAAAGACTTTCCATTGTAGAGAGTTTTCTTTCTTATTAACCTGTTTGTTTGTATTCCGAGTACATATATACTACCAGAAACCGCGTTATTTAGTTTGATTCGTACTCCACGGAATAGAAAAATAATAATCTATATGTATCTCTGACTTTTCAAATTGACACATGGTGAATTAGAACCATCACAATGAAAAATGAATAATGATAAATTAATATCAGCAGTTATGTAGTATACGACAATAGGAACATTATGGCCCTCATCAGGACGCATATAGTTGTTCTTGACAGTTGACAATACACAAAGTTTATAACTTAATAATAGAGAGGTGTATGAGAGTTGAGGAGAGGAGTGAAAAAGAGATCGGGGAAGGATGGTAAAATGGGTCAACTCGTTCAGTCACAACCGGCCGCGTCACTTTGTTTTTTAGCGGATTAGGTTGAATGGGACAACAACTAGTGGTGAGTTCAAAATCTCAACCCATCCGATCAAAAATAGTGGGCAATTAAAACTCATTATGGTCACTCACATTTGCACCGTGCGCAATCATGTGTGTACCACCGTGGCCTTTAAATTTATCTCGGTTATCTTATCAATAAATTTATTTCTATAGTTGCGAGCAAGAAATTAATTTCTGCAAATTATATATTTTGGGGACCAAAAGGTCAACATGGTCAATGGCTTGACTGTAATTTTGGCTGTGTTTCCATTTAGTAGAATTGTTTCACGTGTTAATTTAAAAGCTAAACGGAAGCATGGGAAATATTTCCCGTTGGCTTCCTGGAAGATTAGTAGCAAGTGATGGTCAACAGTCAACACTATTATTTCTACTCTTTTTTAATTGTAATGTGAAAATGAACCTTATTATTTTATATTTATAAAACATGTATTAAACACGTTTTGAATGTGAAAGCATGTAGTATAAATTCAAAAACTCCTCTCACACAAACTCACTTATCATTATCATAAGGATCAATACCTCTCATATTTTGTAGAAACACACTCCTCAATCACTCACTAAGTTTGAGTACACTTGTACTTAATTAATTTCTCAAAAAATTAATTAAGATGGCTAGAACTCCTATTTGTGACAAAAGTGGAATGAGGAAAGGAACTTGGACTGCTGAAGAAGATAGGAAATTAATAGCTTATGTAACTAGATATGGTTGCTGGAATTGGCGTCAACTTCCGAAGTTTGCAGGTCTTGCAAGATGTGGGAAGAGTTGTAGATTGAGGTGGATGAATTATCTAAGGCCTAATATCAAAAGAGGAAATTTCACTCAACAAGAAGAAGAATTGATCATCAGAATGCATAAAAACCTTGGCAATAGATGGTCAACCATCGCGGCCGAGTTACCAGGAAGAACAGATAACGAAGTGAAGAACCATTGGCATACATCCCTCAAGAAGAGAGTTCAACACAACTCAATCATAAATGAAGAAATCAAATCAAAACATATTGAATCCACACAAGAAAGGGATATTTCCTTTTCCCAAGTTACTACTCCAGCTAGTTCCCAAAACACCAATGGCCCATTATCCCCAATTTCATCATCAAGTGGTTTCTCCTCCACAACATATTCATATCAAAGTTCCAATCATGATTTGGATGATTTTGGTTTTCTTGATGGATTTATAGAATCTATGGATCAAAGTTTTTGGCTGGATGATGACCTTTCCACAATTGTGCAAGACAATACTAATTGTGCTTTTCAAAATCAAGATACTACCACTAATGATGTTTTTTTAGTGTCTCCAAATCATTCATCCAATGAAAGTAATTTGGTTTTGGATAATGATTTTAGCAGCTTTCTAGATTCTTATGAAGAGTCAACGGTTGATAGTTTTTGGACACAACCATATGAGGCTGACATGTCCCACGTTCTATACAACCAACAATGGGGTTTCTTAGAATAATGGAAAAATATATGGGAGCAATCTCGGAGTTTGAGTTGAGAGCGGTGACGGATATAGAAATTGTATCTTTTTTTGTTTGTTAGATTTAGAAATTGTATCTAATGTGGTGGTATTTATATAAATTTAAATCTTAAAAAGTATTTTATATTTATCATCCAAAAACACACATATATATATCTCTCGGAGTTTGAGTTGAGAGCGGTGACGGATATAGAAATTGTATCTTTTTTTGGTTGTTAGATTTAGAAATTGTATCTAATGTGGTGGTATTTATATAAATTTAAATCTTAAAAGTATTTTATATTTATCATCCAAAAACATATATATCGATTTTTAAATTTTAAAGTATAAATTATGTAATTACGACTTATGTAAAAAAAAAAAATGATTTGGAATATGAGCCCAAACTAAAAACCCTACTTTTTAGCATATGGATTATTAAATTCCATGTTTCGAGAATATAATTTGGTAGAAGCTTATGCAATCAAAGGACACACAATTACAAGTTCAAGACAAAAATCAACAACTGCATAAACTGTCATCTCCATAATCTGCCATCACACTACCACCACACGACTCTGATGACAGAGACAACATCCATAATCTGCCATCACACTATCAAGGCAGGGGGATTTGTCCCACAACCATCATCAAAAGAGAAGAAACTCTGATTCCTCTCACATAAGACACTTTGACTCAACGGATTGTGGATTGTGCCATCCAAAAGGCTCTAGAGAAGCTACGAAAACTAGGATCATACGAATGAACCGTTGATCCATACGATCACGTACACTATGTTTGTTTCTAAAGAAAGAAGAAGAAAATAAAGTGAGAGGAGGGAAATATGATGGAAAGATTACCTTTCCCTTGTTTGGAACAACACCAAAAAGGCAAGGAAAGAAAGATGTAGGTGGGACCCATGTAAAAATCCTTTCCCCTCATTTATGGACGGAAAGTGATAATGGACATGTTTTTTCTTTTTTGTTGAAAAGACAAAAAACCCACAAAATATATTTTATATTTTTATTCTATAATACTAGTATTTTATATATAGAGAATGGTATTTTTGTCACTTAATAAATATATATTTTTCTTTCCTTCCACTTTCTCTTGTACCAAACATCCAAGAAATCATCTCACTTTCTACCCACTTTCCTCTTACTTTCTTTCCTCCCATTTTCTTTTGTGATCCAAACAAACCCGTAGAGTACATAGACACCGTACTCGACTACCACCGGACATGGGGGGCCATGAAGTGCAAACCGTTTATAGTCACCTTATATAAGGACCAACGATGACATAAGGAAGGAGACTCTTCAGGAGTATATGCAGAACTCTTTATGTGAGGGACCATAGCGGTGAAAGGAGCTGACGACAAGCTGAAGTGTCATATATTCGAAAAAGGATTCAAGTCTAATTCCATGTTTGAAGAGAAGTTATGGCTAAAAGAACCTCAAAGCATGAATGAGTTGCTTACTTGGGAAAAACTGTACATCAACGACGAGGAAAAACTCTTAGAGGAAGAAATTGAGAAGGTTAAAGCCCCAACAAGAATGGGGACGTCAAGCGTCATGACGACGGAGCCAAGGAGAAGAAAGGTCCCCGTGGAAAATTTTCAAACTATACCCCACTCAAGACTTTGAGAGAAAATATCTTAAAAGAATGCACAAACATAGAATTTGAGGAAGCTAGCATTAAATTTCCATGAGATGTTAAAGAGTCTGCACGTACAAACATGTCCAAATATTGTCAGTTCCACGTGAGTCACAGTCACAAAATCGATGAATGCATCCAGCTCAAGGATGCGATAAAGGAGTTCATAATATGGAAGAGCTTGTAAAGAGGGGCAAGCTAAACAGATACACCAAAGTGGACAATCACAGATACAACAACAAGAAACAGTCTCTCAAGAGTGAATCTTTGTGGAGGATGAGGTCTCCTTGCCAGAACGATTCCTCGACCAAAAAGACTGTGCACTACAAGAAAACCTAATATAATTAGTGGAATTTTTTGAAGGTTTTAAGCCCTCAATAAGTTACAAAACTGTCAATAATGTGGTCTACAATTTCAAAAAAATTTGACTAACAATTATTGAGTGCTTGTGTTCGTCAATAATGTGCTCCCGAAGGGAAAAAAACAAGCGTACACGTTATTGACGGCTGGTGTCCGCCAATAAGTTGGTCAACACATTTTTTATGGCTGGTGTCCGTCAATAACGCATGACCGTTGGACAATATTAATTTATCTCTAAAAAATTTATTTTCTATCTTTCACATTTGATGATAGTCAATTATATGATGTTTTTAGTAGTAATTTAGGTAGTTTTAATAGCAGTTGAAGCCCAAAAGCAAGCAAATACCTGGAAAAGTGAAGTTACTTGGCCCAGAAGCAAGAAAAGTGGAAAAAACAGCAAAAAAGGCACAAACATAATAAACAGCGCAACCATCGTACCTACGATGAGATCATAGGGTGGCGCGATGAGAATGCGGTTTAAATTGAAGAAAATCTGCAACAAATCTTTCCCATCGTACCACGATGACTGGTCATCGTGGCACGATGGAAGGCGGTTGAAGAAAACAGAAAATCTGGAGAAGATCTTCCATCGTACCACGATAGGTGCGATGGACGCGCAGAAAAGCTCAAAACCCAGCTGGAAAACTATAAAAAGAGTCTTCCTCCTCCTCGTCTTGTTTTATATTTATTTTAATACTGATCACGTTAGAATAAAATCTAAGGAGCTAGTGGATATCGGATAGGAAACGAAGCTAGTAAACCCGAACGAAGGACGGTGTGCTATGGCCAAGATGAGACCATTAAATTCAGTATCTGAGGTCTTAGAAGGACGGTGTGCTATGGCCAAGAATGAACGATAATTTCTACCTGAGACAGAGTTAGGACTAGTTAGAGGCACACGTGACAGCTTGTGACACATTGAGCCTTAAAGGTAATGATACCAACATTTGTAACAAAAAAGTGGAACCGACGACAAAGATATTTAAGCAGAGTAAAGACAACCCTAACTAGGTTCTGAACAGTTTGTAATAGAAATAGGGAACAAGTACTTCTGAACCTATTTTTAATAGTCTAGTTCCGATAGAGAAATTCCATCATGGGAGGACGTAATATGACCAAATAAGATTTGTAGAGAAATTCCATCAACAACATATAAAAAAATAGATTATGAAAAATATATATATCCTTGGATGACTTTCCATAATCCTAAGACAAAAACAACTATTCACACATAAATATTTTGAGTATGCAGAAAATATAAAATAAAACAATAATGTAAAGAACAAGAAAGTAAAGAAAATATTTGAATAAAAATTATAAGAAATTTTTTATGAATTACAAAGTGAAAGTTGATGATTGCATACCATTTTTATAGCCTAAGAGTTCTCAAATTCGTGCATTCCAATGGCCACTACTAGAGAATTATAACTGGTAAGTATATGAATGCAAGAAATAATAAAGAGATAAAACCGTTGAAAATTAGAAATATAATAATGATCGAACTCATGACCTCTAATATATTATTCAAATATATTACCACTAGACTAAATCTAGTGGTTTGTAGAAATATCATTGTTGTCATCTGATACTTTTACACTCTAAATATTTGCTTAAAAAAGGGCATCTTATTATAATATCATTTTCTTTTAAAAGATGTTAATTCCTTTTATAGCATAATAATTCCTTTTATAGCATAATATTTCATTCTGATATATAATGCACTTAGCTATGCCAATAGAATATCGCACTTAGCTAGGATCACTTGCAAACTTAATTATAAAAAATATATATTTTATGAGTTAAATAACAAGACTTTGGACCAAAGACTTTTCATAAAAGATGAAGAAAGTTTTCTTTATAAGTCGAAAATGTTCGTATTCAGTGTACATATACCAGAAACCGCGTTATATAGTTTGATTCATTCATACTTTTTTTATCTTAAAGAATTATTGAGTATCCGTCACCAGACTTCTTTAAATTTGCACGTGAAGAATTGGAACCTTGAGAACAACAAATGATTAATAATTTTAATATCAGCAGTTATGTATAGTAGGACAAAATTGAGTCAAAACATTGCACCAAAAAAAATTGAGTCAAAAGAAAAAATTGGAACATGTTTACGCACATGAGTCATGACAAATTGTAAAATATGATAAATTTAAGGGAACATTTTGGCCGTGCATGAGCATAGATTAATAAAAAAAAGTACTTAATTAAAGCGTAAATATATTCAAATTGCTGTGGTGGTTATTATGTCAGACTTACATATCGAAGGTCTCGAATTCGATCTTGGGCAGCAACATTTACAATAACAGGATACGACTCTTAGGATTAAAAACTAAAATTCATTGGTTTACGTGAGTTAAGCTTAACTCAGTTGGTAGGGACATTGCACTATATGTGCAGAAGCAAGATTCAAACCTCGATACTCCATTTATTCACCTTTAAGGTGAAATTTCTTTTGTTTTTTTTTAGGCAAAAGGAACTCATAATTTCTTCAATAATAAAAGACGAAATACAACTAGGAGGATAATAATAATGAACAATGAGACTAGACTGGAATAAAGACGCTAGCAAGATTGTGAGTAAGTCTATTGTCTTGCCTCCGAATAAACGCTATGTTGTAGCTAGCATTTGAACAAAGAATAGACCTTCAAGTAGCTAATAGAGTTTTTAACTCATTCTAATGCTAATGCATGCAATCATTAATCAAAGTATTATATTGCTACTTGACAAAAAAAAGTATTTAAACCAAAATTCATTAGTATATTGCTACTTGACACTTAAAAATGTGCTGACTGCTTAGGGCAATTTGATAAAGAAATAATAAAAAAATTTATCTGTCCGGTAGCTTTGTACGAAATTTTATACTACGTACTAAGGTACAATTTAGTTTTTAAAACAATGGCTTGACTGTAATTTTGTGAGTGTTATTTGCCTCACGTGTGGTAATTTAAAAGCTAAAAGGAAGCATGGGAAATGTTGTTTCCTATTAGGTTCCTGCAAAATTAGTACTTAGTATTATGTGATGGATAGTGGCACTATTCTTTGATGTAAATTGGATCAACAAACAAACACGAAATTAATTTGACTACTTTTAATTAGTACTACTAGACATAATAAAGTAATAATAATATCTGCTGAGAAAGACCATTATTTGGTATAGTCCCTTCCCTTTTACTATTAATTTTTATTACTAGTATAAAATTTGTTTGAATATGAAATTAAGCACGTTTTGGATATTTGAAAGCGTCTAGTATAAATTCAAAGACAGACCAGAAACAAACTCACTTATCATTATCATCTATCATAACTAAGTCATTTAATTATAGAAACATAACTAAGTCACTTAGTGAGTTTAAGTGCACTTGTTAATTAATTTCTCAAAAAATTAAGATGGTTAGAACTCCTATTTGTGACAAAAGTGGAATGAGGAAAGGAACTTGGACTGCTGAAGAAGATAGGAAATTAATAGCTTATGTAACTAAATATGGTTGCTGGAATTGGCGCCAACTTCCTAAGTTTGCAGGTCTTGCAAGATGTGGGAAGAGTTGTAGATTGAGATGGATGAATTATCTAAGGCCTAATATCAAAAGAGGGAATTTCACTCAACAAGAAGAAGACTTGATTGTCAAAATGCATAAAAAACTTGGCAATAGGTATTTTCACATATCCTATATAGTTTTGCTAATAAAACGGTGTGACACAATTGAAAATAAAAATTTTACTTTTTAAATTCATAGAATAATTGATGTATTTGATATAAAAAAATGGACCAAATACATCAATAATTTCAGCGGAAGTATATTAATAACATAAAATTTTGGGAATGTTAATTTTGATATTCTTTTCCATTGATGAACTTGTAGATGGTCAACTATCGCGGCGGAGTTACCTGGAAGAACAGATAATGAAGTGAAGAATCATTGGCATACTTCTCTTAAGAAGAGAGTTCAACACAATACAATCACAAATATTGAAGAAACCAAAGTTACCAAATCAAGAGATGTTGCCATTTTCCAAGTTACTACTACTCCAGCTAGTCCTCAAGACACCAATAGCCCATTATCCCCATTTTCATCATCAAGTGAATTATCTTCCACAACATATTCCAATCACAGTTCCACTCATGATTTTGATGATTTTGGTTTTCTTGATGGATTTATAGAATCTATGGATCAAACTTTTTGGCTGGATGACCTTTCCATAATTGTGCAAGACAATGCTAGTTGTGATTTTCAAAATCAAGATACTACTAATTTAGTGTCTCCTTATCATTGGTCTAATGAAAGTTTGGCATTGGATAATTACATTGCCAGCTTTCTAGATTCGTACAAAGAGTCAACAGTTGATAGTTTTTGGGCACAACCATATTAAGCTGACATGTCCCACGTTCTATACCACAATCATTGAGGTTTCGCATAATTTTGAGTGTTGTTAGTAGTAATTTGGAATTTAGGTGGATGTAATATTTGTTAGTGTTGTGATTAGGCTCGTGGCGCGCCAATGGGCGTGTTTGTGTGCATAAGGCAGAGCAGGCTTTGCCAGCAGTAGCTTGACTAGCAAGTTACCACTTGTAGTGTGTGTGCCTACTTGTAAGTGACTATATGACTTGTACTCCTATATAAGGCTTTGCCTAGTAATGAATAAACAAGAGATTACCATTTGGAAACAACAATTGGTATCACGAGACCTAAAGATCCAGTTTTTCGCAAAAACATAAAAATTAGTTAGTTACAACGGTGTAACCGTTTTCTTTCTCTTCTCTTTCCCAAAAGCTTCACCAAGCTTTATCCATGGCGGATTCTACTACACCATTCCATCAATCTATTCCTAAATTCGAAGGATTTTATGATCATTGGGTTGAACTCATGGAGAATTTGTTGCGATCAAAAGAATTTTTGAGTTTGATTGAGCATGGTGTTGCAGTTGCTCCTGTGAATGCAACTCAAGAACATATTCGTGCTGCAGAAGAAAGCAAATTGAAAGATTTGAAAGTCAAGAACTATCTGTTTCAATCAATTGATCGCTCAATTCTTGAAACGATTCTTGATCGAAGCACATCAAAGAGTATTTGGGAATCTATGCGTCAAAAGTATCAAGGTTCAACAAGGGTGAAACGTGCTCAATTGCAATCTTTGAGGCGTGAATTTGAACACTTATCAATGCAAGAAGATGAATCAGTGGATGATTACTTTCGAAGAACTCTTGCAATTGCTACAAAGATGACGGCGCAAGGTGAAACAATGTCTCAAGCCACAATGGTTGAAAAGATAACAAGATCCATGACTCGGAGGTTTGATTACGTTATTTGCTCAATTAAGGAATCAAGAGACATTACTACAATGACCATTGATGAATTACAGAGTAGCTTACTTGCGCACGAAGGTAGAATGAAACGGCACAAAGCTAAAGATGAAGAACAAGCTTTGAAGGTATCAAATCTTGGAAGGGGTAACAATAATGCAAACAATATCAGAGGAAGAGGTCGTGGCTCAAGAGGGCGTGGAAGAGGTAGATCAAATTCCACCTCTAAAGAATTTGTTGAATGTTACAAATGTCACAAGCTTGGACATTACCAGAGTGATTGTCCATCGTGGGAAGAAAGTGCAAATTATGCAGAGTTTGATGAACATGAAGAATTGTTGATGATGGCACAAGAAGCAACAATCCAAACACGTGATCAGGTTTGGTTTTTAGACTCTGGCTGTAACAACCATATGATATGTAACAAAGAATGACTCTTTGATTTTGACCCAAATTTCAGAGAAACTGTGAAACTTGGTGATAATTCTATTATGTCTGTAATGGGGAAGGGAAATCTAAAGCTGCATTTAGAAGGGAAGATAAGTGTGATCAGTGATGTGTACTATCTCCTAAACCTTAAGAACAATTTACTTAGTATTGGTCAGATACAACAGAAGAATCTTACTATAGTGTTTACCAAAGACACCTGCAAGATATTCCATGAAGAGAAGGGGTTAATCATCTCAACTCCTATGACAGCCAATAGAATGTATGTCTTACTTGCTCCAGTTATGATGCCTCAATGTCTTGCAATAAGGCATGAAAATATAGAACATATATGACACTGCAGGTATGGTCACCTTAATTTCAAAGGTTTGATCACTCTTGCAAAGAGAACAATGGTGAAAGACCTGCCAATGTTGAAAGATACAGAAGAACTATGCCCTGATTGTGTGGTAAGCAAGCATCACAGGAATTCAATTCCTAAGACAACATCATGGAGAGCTTCAAACAAGTTAGAATTGACCCACTCTGACATATGTGGACCAATCAATCCCTCTTCCAATGGAGGTTGCAGATACTTCATCACCTTCACAGATGATTTTAGCAGGAAAACATGGACCTATCCCTTGAAAGACAAGTCTAGTGCTCTTGAAGTATTCAGAAGATTCAAAGCACTTGTGGAAAAGGAATCCAATCATCAAATCAAATATCTCAGAACTGATAGGGGTGGAGAATTTACTTCAAACCCGTTCAATGAATTCTGCAGTGAACATGGAATTAAAAGACAGTTAACTGCAGCATATACTCCTCAGCAAAATGGAGTTTTATAAAGGAAGAACATAACTTTGATGAATATGGTTAGGAGTATGATGTCAGGGATGAATGTGCCAAAGAGATTCTGGCCAGAAGCTGTAGTTTGGGCCACACATGTCATCAATAGAAGCCCAACATTGTTTGTGAAAGATAGAACACCAGAAGAAGCATGGAGTGAAATGAAGCCTTCAATAGCTCATTTCAAGGTATTTGGTTGCATAGCATATGCACATGTAGCTGATGTTCACAGGAAAAAATTAGATCCCAAAAGTATCAAATGCATTCACTTAGGAGTTAGTGAAGAATCAAAGGCATACAAATTCTGTGATCCTATTCAGAAAAAGATAATCATAAGCAGAGATATTGTTTTTGATGAGAAACAAGGATGGAAGTGGAATGAAAAAGGTGAAAAGAAAGAAATACAGCTAATAGATGATAATGTTGATGGCTCAGTTCAAGTTGAACCAGTTGCAGAAGATCCAGTCACTCCTGAACCAGCAGTTCAAAGTGACAGTGACATGGATACTACCAGTGAAGAAGATGACGACAACATTGAGAATGCTTTAGGGCAAAGAGCTAGAAAGCCTCCAGGTTGGATGAGAGATTATGTCACTGGTTCTGAATTACAAGAGGAAGAACAATTGCAAAACCTAGCAGTATTCTGCAATAGTGAAGATCCAACTTGCTTTGAAGAAGTAGTGAAGCTGACTGTATGGAGAGAAGCAATGGATCAAGAGATTGGATCTATTGAAAGGAATGGAACTTGGGAATTGACAGATCTTCCTCAAGGTATGAAGAAAATAGGTGTGAAATGGGTTTATAAAACCAAATACAATGAGCAGGGTAAGGTTGAAAAATATAAAGCTAGATTAGTTGCTAAATGATACACTCAACAATATGGCATTGATTTTAATGAAGTATTTGCTCCTGTTGCTAGATGGGATACAATTAGAACTATTCTTGCATTAGCTGCTTCACATGGTTGGAATGTATATCAGCTAGATGTGAAAAGTGCTTTCTTACATGGTGAATTAGCTGAGAATGTATATGTTGATCAGCAGGTTACAATAAGCAAGAGGGAAAAGTGTATAAGCTAAAGAAAGCTTTATATGGGCTTAAGCAAGCCCCAAGGGCATGGCACAGTAAAATAGAATCCTACTTTGCTCAAGAAAAATTTCAGAAGTGTCCTCATGAACACACTCTCTTTATAAAGAAAGATAGTAAAAAGAATATATTGATTGTGAGCTTGTATGTGGATGACTTGATTTTTACTGGTAGTAATGAAGATATGTTTGAAGAATTCAAAACTTCCATGAAAAGCAAATTCTCAATGACAGACTTAGGCAAAATGAGGTTCTTTCTTGGAGTAGAAGTAAAACAGTTCAATGAAGGAATCTTCATCTGCCAACAGAAATATGCAAAAGAGCTTCTTTTGAGATTCAAAATGGATCAATGCAACAAGGTGTGCAGCCCTATGGTGCCTGGGAACAAGCTAATTAGAGATGAAAATGGAAAACTGATTGATGCCACTAATTACAGACAAATGACAAGATGTTTGATGTACTTGCTTGCAACTAGGCCTGACTTGACATTTTCTGTATGTTTAGTTGCTAGATACATGGAGAGGCCTACTGAGATTCACTTGGCTGCAATCAAAAGAATAATGAGGTATCTCAAAGGAACAATGGATCTTGGTATTTGGTACAGAAGAAATGAAAATTTGACATTAGTGGGATGGTCTGATAGTGACTATGCAGGTGATCTGGATGATAGAAAGTCTACATCTGGATATGTTTATATGCTTGGCTCAAGTGCAATTTCATGGTCATCAAAGAAGCAAGTTATTGTCACTTTGTCCACCACTGAAGCAGAGTTTGTAGCAGCTGCTTCATGTGCTTGTCAAGGTATCTGGTTAAGGAGAATACTTGAAGAGCTTGGTCAATTACAAGGATGTACTGTAATATGTGATAATAGCTAATCAATTAAGCTTTCAAAGAATCCTGTGATGCATGGCAGGTGTAAGCATATTGATGTCAGGTACCATTTCTTAAGAGACTTAACCAGAGAAGGTGTGGTAGAGCTCAACCACTGCTGCACAATGGAACAAATTGCTGATATCATGACCAAGCCATTGAAACTTGAAACCTTCTGTAATCTGAGGGATAAACTAGGTGTATGTGATGTTCATAGCTTAGAATGATTGATGTATGTTTTTCTTGTATAAACTGATCACATGTGTTCAGTTTAGGGGAGTGTATGTTAGTGTGGGATTAGGCTCGTGGCGCGCCAATAGGCGTGTCTGTGTGCATAAAGCAGAGCAGGCCTTGCCTGCAGTAGCTTGACTAGCAAGTTACCACTTGTAGTGTGTGTGTGCCTACTTGTAAGTGACTATATGACTTGTACTCCTATATAAGGCATTGCCTAGTAATGAATAAACAAGAGATTACCATTTGGAAACAACAATATTTTTAGAAATATTATAATATCCAATATAAGTGTGTATTACTGGATCTTTAATTATAAGTTAAAGTCTATTTATCAGATTTAATATTGTATAACCCGGTAAATCTAATCTATATCAGATTCATGTCGATTATACGATGAATTTAAAAAATAGATTTTTGCTTATAATTAAAAATAGATAAAGAGTTAATTCGAAAGGTACTTGAAAGTAATTATAGAGTTATCTAATTGTAAATATGAATACCTCTTTGTATTTGACATCTTGTAGAAAATAATAAATAGATGTTTAAGATTAGTAATAGATTAGGCTATATATACGCATTGGACACAATCCAAATATGCTGATTAATTAATTATATGATATTGAATCCAAATTTCTACTCTCCAGCCATTTAGCCTCGCACAGTGGTGAGTGCGCATCATCTTTGAATTGAGTATTCAGCCTAATTCATCCTTACAAAACCGGCTTGTAAGGTGAGGATTGCCTCTAGTATATAAATACTTAGTCATGTCATCTCTCAACCGATGTGGGACTCTTAACACACCCCCTCACGCCCAGCACTATTAGGCTTGGTGCGTGGATATAAACGGTAGGTGGCCCGATAGCGGAAACCTGATAACAGGTGGTCCAACAGATCGTGGAGAGGCTCTGATACCATCTTAGAATTGAGTATTGGGTCAAACTCATCCTTACAAAACCGGTTTGTTAGGTATATTCACAAAAAACAACAAAAAATAAAAGAAAATAGTTAAATTGATTAATTTAATTTATATGTGTTGTCAGTGTAAAATTATTTTACACATGCATCCAATAATATACTAACACATCATGTATGGTATTTAAAAACACATTATGTCTCACGTTCATTAAATGATGTGGCAACACATCATTGGATGTATGTGTAAAGAATCTTTACACTGACAGTGCACAACAATTACAATATAAATTGATATGGATTGATGTGGCAATTTTATTTTATTTTTAATTTTTTTGATTTGTGTGTCTAAAGTTTGTGCCCAAATACTTGTGTGCAAGCAAGTATTTCTCTGGTGACACTTTTTTTTTTTTGTTTACAATGAGTGAGAATCGAACTCATGGCCTATAACATACTACCCAAACATTTCACCACTAGAACAAACCTTGTGGCTTTTCTCTGGTGACAGCTTTGATCATGGATTAAATATTGATTTTTTATCTTTGTAATTGTATCTTTAAACCTTTGATTATATTCTTTTCAAATCATTTTGATACAAAAGTGCTCAATTTCATTTTGGGAATTGGTGGGAGACTAACGGACAAGAGAGAACGATAAATCCATGAATTCCCTAAACAAATCGTTATGTATTTGTTGCGTGTTATCATTTGTGATCACTTTGGAACCATTTGTGATTTTGTGAGAACCATTTGTGTGGAAGTTAATTGCATTTGAAGAAACCAATGAACTTCGCACACAAGGTGCTCGATAAAATTCCTAAGGTCATCTCTAATGGTGGTATTTATATTTTTAAGTATCAGTATCTAATAGGTACTGGTTTTACAATAAGACATAGTATCTATATTATTTTTATGGGACTTATTTATAATGATGTAGAGTTATTGGAGAGATGTGTTATTAGTGGGACGAATTTAGAACTTTTTAAGAGGTTTTTGGTTGGAGGGATCAAGTACTTATTAGGTACTATTATAAAAAAATATAAATGAATGATGTGTACACGTGGAACCCAGTTAAGTACTAAAAAATTATTAGCTCAATTGTGGATGCTCTAAGTTGATATTGCTTTCATATTTTGCTAGTGAAAGCTAATCTAAACTATCTTTTGAAAACCATAGAGTAATTGATGCTTTGATTATTCAATTTCTCCTCTAAACTGAAAAATCAAATTATTTGCACGCTTGTAATCATCATTAGTCTATAATCGGTTTTAATTCACATATTAATCTGTTGGTGCAGCTGAAACTAGGCACAAAACTCTTAGGCTCGCACAAGCTCATTCAAGCTAGCAAGAACACACGCGCGCGCTGCACAGTCCCTAGGCCTTGCCTATGAGCACAAATTGCAGGATCTACTGTTCTTGCTGCTACAGCAATGGTGAATGAATGGAAAGAAATGAAGAATGTTTTATGATAAGAAAGGATTGAAGAAGATGAAGATGATTAGGGAAAAGAGATCATTTTTATTCATCCTCATAGGGGCAAAAATTGATTACATTCACTAATTGAGCCAAGCACTTTATATACTAGATTACCACACCTTTTGGTAATTCTCTTAGGCCCTAACAAACTAATAATCAACTCATAACAACCTATGAAACAAACTCTAACTGACTCTAGTTAGCTATTCTAACAAATTCACTAACTAACTTGCCACATAAGCAAGTAGTTACACTAACTCTTAATTGCTTGCACACCAAGCAATGCTATGAACAATATGAATTATACACTAGAATCAACTTAGATTCAACACTCCCCCTTAATTCATGTTGTCCATTGTCTCAATTCCCATTTCACTTCTCAAATTTTCAAACACTTGTACTGTCACAGCCTTGGTTAACAAGTCTGCAACTTGCTCTTCACTTCTGCAATGCATTAGAGCCAAGTTTCCATTGCTTACGTGCTCTCTTAAGTAATGGAACCTCAGCTCTATATGCTTGCTCCTGCCATGAGCAATAGGGTTCTTTGCAAGGTTGATAGCATACACATTATCAATCTTCAAAGTAACTGTCTCACACTTGTCTTAGCTTATCTCTTCAATCAGATTTTTCAACCAAATAGCTTGACAAGTGCTGAGTGATGCTGCAATATACTCTGCTTCACAGGAGGATAGGGCCACTACAGGTTCCTTCTTTGAACACCATGATATTGGTGATCCACCATAGAAAAACATATAACCAGCAGTTGATTTTCTATCTTCATGATCACCACACCAATTTGAATCTGTGTAGCCAACTAGCTTGCACTCTTTCCCTCTGTCACTTGCAGGGAACATGATACCATAGTTTGTGGTACCCTTCACATATCTGAGTATCCTTTTTACTGCTATCAAGTGTGAACCCTTAGGCCTTTCCATGAACCTGCTAGCAATTCCCACACTGTAAGCCAAATCAGGCCTTGTATTGCATAAATACCTCAGAGAACCAATCAGCTTTCTATAGAATGTAGGGTCTACATCCTCTTCTTCTGCACACTTTGTTAGCTGTGACCTTGGTTCAGCAGGTGACAATGCAACATTGCATTTGTCCATCTCAAATTTCTTTAAAATCTCTGATGCATATCTAGTCTGATGCATTAAGATTCCTTGCTCATTTCTCAGAAACTCAATGCCTAGAAAATATGTCATAAGGCCTAAATCTGTCATTTCAAACTCCTCCCTCAAGTCACCCTTGAATTCACTAATGTAAGATTCATTGCTTCCTGTGATAAGAAAATCATCTACATATAGACAAATTATAATGACTCCCTTTGCAGCATCTTTCTTGACATACACTCCATGTTCTGTGACACATTTCTTAAACCCTATTTCATTTAAGAACTTGTCAATTCTTTTGTTCCAGGCTCTTGGAGCTTGCTTTAGTCCATAGAGTGCTTTCTTAAGCCTGTACACTTTAAACTCTTGACCTTTCACTTCATAACCAGGTGGCTGGGCAACATATACTTCCTCTTCTATAGGACCATTTAGAAATGCTGATTTCACATCATTTGATACATTGGCCAGTCATTTAGGTTAGCAATAGCAGTTACTAACCTTATTGTTTCCATTCTAGTAACAGGTGCAAAAACTTCATCATAGTCAATTCCTTCTTTTTGAAGAAATCCCTTTGCCACTAGTCTTGCTTTATATCTGGTTATCTCACCCTTTGAGATTACTTTCAGCTTGTAAACCCATTTCACATCTATTGCTTTCTTTCTCTGTGGAAGATCCACCAGCTCCCATGTTTGATTGCTTTCAATTGAATCCAATTCTTCTTTCATAGCACATCTCTACTTTTCACTTTGTAGAGCACTATTCACATCAATTGGTTCAGATTCAGCCATGAATGCTAAGTGAATCAACTCACCATCATTGTTTACTTGACCATCTGAGTTCATTTCACACTCTTGTAATCTTGCTGGTAGAACTCTTGGCCTATTTGATCTTTTTACCTCAGGAACTAGTTGATTTACTTGTTCTTCACTAATTTCTTCAATCATTACACTAGTTGACTTCTTTCTGTCATTAGTGTTCCAGTCTCATTCCTTTAGCTCATCAATTATTACATCTCTACTGATCACCACACTATTATTGATTGGATCATAGAGCTTGTACCCTCCAGTTGAATGATAACCAACCAATACCATCATTGTTGACTTATCATCCAGCTTCTTTCTCAATTGATCTGGTGTGTGTCTGAAGGCTAGTGAGCCAAACACTCTCATATGGTTCACATTTGGTTTGTGTCCTGACCAACATTCTTCTGGTGTGATACCCTTCAATCTCTTTGTAGGGCATCTGTTAAGTGTATAAGTAGCAGTAGACATTGCTTCACCCCATAGCTCCTTAGGTAGATGTTTCCCTTTCAGCATACACCTTACCATATCCATTATTGTTTTATTTTTCCTTTCAGCAGTCCCATTTTGCTGAGGAGTGTATGGTGGGACTATGTCATGCACAATACCTTCACTATCACAGAATTTTGCAAATTCATGTGACACATACTCTCCACCCCCATCTGTCCTTAGGGTTTTGAGTCTCTTACCACTTTGTCTCTCAACTTTTGCTTTAAATTTCTTAAAGATTTCAAACACATCACTTTTCTTACTTATCAAGTAAGTCCATAGTTTTCTGCTAAAATCATCTATGAAACTTACAAAGTACATGTTACCTCCAATTGAGCTCACTTGCATTGGTCCACATACATCTGAATACACCACTTTAAGCACACTAGTAGTTTTACTTGCTGCATATTTGCTGAAGCTCCCTCTGTGCTGCTTTGATTGCACACACTCTTCAGAAATTTCTTCAGGAACTTGCAGACTTGGTAAGCCTGCCACCATCTTTGATTTTTGCAACAAGTTGAGGTCCTTGAAATTCAAGTGCCCCATTCTATAGTGCCATCTTCATTCTTCTCTGCTTGATGCTCGTCAAGCACTTGTGATTCAGAACATTGAGCTCAATCTTGAATGTTCTATTCTTAGACATTTCAGTTTTCAACATCAAGTTACCTTTAGTGTTGTACACTTTCAGCAACCTATTCTCCATTACAATTCTATAATCTTTCTCTAGCAATTGGCCTATGCTGAGTAGATTACACTTCATACCTGGTATGTACAATACACCAGAAATCACATAACACTTACCATCCTTTCTTTTGATGGTTACATCGCCAATAGCTTGTACTGCAAGACTGCTATTGTCTGCAAATTTCACATTATGATTCTGAGTAGCTTTAAGGCTTGTGAACCAGTCTTTTCTCCCTGTCATGTGTGTTGTACATCCAGTGTCAAGATACCATTTCTCTTGAAGATCACTTTCATCTTTTGTAGTTACAAGAAGCATCACTGAGCCCTCATCATCATCATCATTTCTAGCCATCTTTGCCTCAGCATCACTTGATTCCTCTCTGAATCTACATTCATCTGCAAAATGACCATAATTTTGGCAATTATAGCATTGAATGTTTTTCTTATCAAACTTTCCTTTGCCACCTCTTCCACCTCTGTGACCTCCATTGTAACCACCTCTTCCACCATTAGACTGTTTCTTCTGATTTCCACCTCCTTTGGTATCTTGATTTTCTTTTCCATTTGCATTCTGATAACCACATTTTCCCTTATTGCCTTGCCATTTTCCCTTTCCTTTCTTGTCTTTATTACCCTGCTGAACTTGTAATGCTATTTCTGTTGGAGTAAGCCCTAAAGGCCAATCTATTTTGATAGAATCGTCTTTTGTATGATGACTTTGATTTATATATTTAATATATATAATAAGGCATTTCTTTATTATGTTTGTTTCAAGCTAATAAAGTCCCTAGAATAGCTAGTCTAATTAATAGAACATTAAGTGTGACTTAATAGTGAGACTCCATTAAACATAATGACACTATTCTTAAAGTATCCATAGTCAAGTTTTACTGTGATGTGGGATAACAGTAAAACATAGAGACTGTTATGTGAGTAGACCGATGACTTCATCTCACGAGTCATGGATATGAGATATCAAGTCTTCACATAGATATAAATATTAGGAGTAATATTTATATTGGATTGACCCGCCATGAGAATGCTACATTGTATGTTATGAAAAGTGTCATAAGTTATTCTCATAGTGATAATGGTGTATACCACCCTTCGACTTGAAACCACTATGGACCCTAGATGTGGAGTAGAGTACTTAGTTGCCGTTCAAACATTGTCCGTAACAGGATGACTATAAAGTCGGTTGATGGGTACTCTACAAATCATGCTGAGAGACATGAGTGACCTAGATGGAATTTGCCCCTCCTACATAACAGGAGCAATATCTGTAGGCCTCTTGATGGAATATGACTGATAAAATGCGTGGCCACGCCGAACTAAGTCAATATGAGATATTGAGCTTATTCGTTGTTCAGTATATTCTGGGATCAAGAAATAAGATATTGAACCATACAAGGGTGACACGATCTATGCCTTGTGTTCAATATAGATATAAGGGCAAAGGGGTAATTATACACAAGATTGTTATCACGGAAAGGTTTCGTCAGATCACATGACATTCTCGTCACTTGGGTAGCAGTGATGTGTTGCTAGATACCGCTCACTGTTTATAATATTAAATATGTGATTTAATATTATTGCCAACGTTACGAGAACCTATAGGGTCACACACAAAGAACAGATAGATGAGAGAAATAAATAAGTAAGACTTATTTATAAAATAATAAGTAGGACTTATTAGTAATTAAATAATTAAGTATGACTTATTATTTAATTTATGAAAATAGAGAAATGCGGTCCACCGTAAGGTACGGTGCAGTGCTTGGTTTGATGACCACACAAGTGGTTCTATAAATAGAACCCTTGTGATGAAGTTTTGTAAGCTTAACCTAATTCACAAAGTAAAACCTAGCCGCCGCTCTCTAAACCCTATTCTCTCTGAATTTCTGGTGGAATTGGCTAGCACCGGTCATCGGAGAAGTTCTGTTCGTGTGGACTGAGTAGATGCATCGCTTCTTTGCTTTGCTAGTGATCGAAACTATTTCCATACTTTGTGAGGTAACAATTCTATCACTGATTCATTCTAAGTTCGTAATGATCCAAGGAAAGGAAATCGTTTTTTTTTTTTAAATTCCGCTGCCTCTGATATATCGATTTCCCTTCAGTGGTATCAGAGCCAATTACGAAACCTTGAATCGGATTGTTTTGTTTACTGTTTAAATCGTTTAAACATGTTTATGATTAAATTGCGATTCTGTTTAAACTGTTTAAATCGCGATTCTGTTTAAAATTGTTTAAAACGCGATTTGTTTAAATTGTTTAAAACGCGATTCTGTTTAAATTGTTTAATCGCAATTGCAGTTCTGTTTAAATCGTTTAAACATAATACTGTTTAAATCGCTATTCTGTTTAAAATTGTTTAAAACGCGATTTGTTTAAATTGTTTAAAACGCGATTCTGTTTAAATTGTTTAATCGCAATTGCAGTTCTGTTTAAATCGTTTAAACATAATACTGTTTAAATCGCTATTCTGTTTAAATTGTTTAAAACGCGATTTGTTTATATTGTTTAATTGCAATTCTGTTTAAACATGTTTCTGTTTAGAACTGCTTCTGTTTAAACAATTTGTTTAAATTTGTTTAAACATTTTTGAATCAATTAAATAATAAAGGGAATTAAAATCGACATCGCAACAACTTTAAACCTTAAGCAATAATAGTATATGTGATATACTGATTTTTATCATAAAATAATTAAGTCAGATGATATTTGTTTATTTGATAATTGATATTTGAAACTTCGGAACCGTATCTGGTGAAGTACTTCGGAACCGTATCTGGTGAAGTGCTTCGGAACCGAATCTGGTGAAGTTTTAAAATATTCGATCATCATATAGAATAAAAATCAGAGTACTTGATTTGGTATGATCATGTTATTGCAATTAGGATTCATAACGGCGCATGTGTTGTGCCATTATAATTTGGGTTTGCAAAACGTATCAAATGTTGATGCATAAATTAGATGGTAACTCAAAGTGATTTTGACAAATATATTTAATTTTGAAATTGTTTCAAAATTTTAGAAATATCTTTTGAAATTGTTTTAAAAGATAATATTATCAATTTTTGCAAATACATTATTCAAAAGGGTTTTGAATAAATAAATTACCATATTTGATAATTAGAGAATTGTCAAAGATTTGATTTAAAATATTTGATTTAGAATTACAAGATTTGAATCAAATTTAATTATTTGAATTATTTAAAGTTTATTCAAAAGGAGTTTTGATTAATTAAATTACCATATTTGATGATTATAGAATCATTAAAGATTTGATTCAAAATATTTAATTTAGAATTAAAAGATTTGAATCAAATAAAATTGATTTGGTACTTTTAAAGCGATGATGAATCAAAAGGTTTGATTCTGATTTAAATTAATTCAAAAGTGTTTTGATTAATTGTTAAAGATTTGATTTAAAAGTTTATCATAAATTTAGCATAATTTTTTTTTTTTTATGAATCAAAAGATTTGATTGTAGATTAAAAGATTTGAATCAGTTTTACTTTTATTTGATATATATCCATGTGATGCGATATTATTTTGAAATAATATTAGTTTGTTATGCCAATAAAACAAAAAGAATATTTTATTTTTTTTGGTATATGGTTATGACCTTAGATATTTGGTGCGTTAATTTATACGGCCTGCGTGTCGTGGTTTATTTTAAAATACGGCCTGCGTGTCGTGCATTTTATTTATTTATTTATTTAGTTACTTAAATAATGTAATTGCTCGAGTTCAAAAGAGACAACGCCAAATGATGATACCGATGGAGAAGCTTGAGAAGTTTGCTCGAGGGTCAAAGAATTGTAATAAAGTAGTTTATTTAATTCTTGTGCGTTAGGAGGTCATAACCATACTACCTAGTCTATTTTATTTTATGTATGTGATGCATGAGATGTATGTTTTAATTATATTTGCCATGTATGTTTTATATAATTATTAAACGCATATTTACATGAATGTCATGTAAAGTGAAACGCGTGTATAAGATACACATGTCGGTGAGATCAAATTTAATTAAAAATCCTTCAAGTACTCATAAAGACTAATATTGAAGATGTAGGTCTTGCCAACGCAAGGTGCATTTTCTATACTAGTAAGATGTGTCTATATTAAGTTTTATGCTTTCCAAAGAATAGCACCCTTCAAGATCAATATCGATTAATGTAGGTTTTGCCAACGTAAAGTGCATTGTCAATATTGATAAGTTGCGGTGAGATAACCAGTTTATCCGATTGTTATTTATTGGGTTTAACTTAACTAAAGAAAAATATAATATGATTATATGACTTTAGAAGCAAATGTTGGGTTATTCCATATGATGGATTAAAATAAGTATTATTCACCCAACGGAAATGATATGAGAGTTGTATGAGATACAATTGGAAACAGTTTCCTACCTAAATAACTACGTTTTGTGTAATCAGCCCAACGCTGACTTAAAACAAAGTGAAATATGGATCTCATTCCCACTAGAAAATTTTCAATGGGATTTTCCGAATCAAATGTCGAGGGTCATTTGTTTTGAGTAAAATAGTGGGAGCATATTTAATTAAAGACCTAGTTAAATATGTTTTAATCATGATACAAATATTCTTATCTTCATAATTAGATATATTTGGCATATAGTTTATATTTCACTAAAGGTCCTTACGAAGGACATAAGGTTCGGAAAAGAGTTTCTGAATTGGTACATATATTGAGAATTGTTCTCAAATACGAGAAAAACTTCTAATAGTTTTGAAAGAGTCAAAATGGAAGAAAGAAGTAAGACTTCTTCATACATCTTGTTATAGAAAGTTAAATTATTTACTTTTACATCTAAGGTATATGATACTAGATGCAAATTTCATATTTATTGAAATATGAAATTGTTTTAAAGAAGTAAAAATTTGACTATAGATAAAATCAACTTACGTTTAGAATGAAATAGTTTCATTGATCGTATAAGTTGAGTTTAACATGAAACCAAATAATTGTTATTAAGTTTCATTTAATAATAGAAGCATTGAGCCTAAACCTTGTATTGACAAGAAAAGGACTACTTGTTTCATTTCTCTTACTTCATTTACATTGCTAATAAGTTTAATAGATGTGAATATGTGTATTTGACACAAACTATGATTCTTTGAATTTGTTCAAAGAATTCATGAATGAATGAAGTAAAGGAAATTTTGAAAAGTATTTAGACCATACGAACATGTCGTGATGGTAAATGCTTAAATAAGAAGTATAATAATAACTATTTATATTACATCATGTTTGACATGTTTACATATAAGATAGTTCATTTATATCTCTTACGACTCTTTTGAAAAATTATTTTAATTACAGTTATTCTTTACCCACAACAAGTTCCAATAAATCAAATCATAAAGACACCATATTCGATATGGAGGTAAGAGTACCTTGTTTGACTTTATGATAGTTTGAGATTGTAAGGTTTATTAGATAAACTTAATCCCAAATTGAATGAATGTGTATTTGTGGAAGTACCTAAGGGATACTAATTTTACGACACTCTCTAGGATAAAAGTTGTTTTATTACATGAACTGAAATATTTCTTTAGAAGAAATATGTCTCTAAAAGAGACAGTGGGAGTGACGTAAAACTTGAGTAAATTCAAGTAACACAAAACACATGTCCTTTCAAAATTGGAACACGAATCAATTCCACAAGGTTGTTGTTGAACTACCGGTTCGAGTAGCACAAGAACTAGATGAGTCTAATATGTCCTATCAAAAGTTGAAGGACATGGCCTCACCATAACACTTCTGGCGGATAGATAACGAGGTTCTATTCCTTAATTGGAATGACATTACATATGTATTTGACATATGGATAGGGTTTTTATTAATCTAAAGCATGCTAGAAAAGTATATAAATTACAAAATTCATTTGTGAATTTGTTCAAATTTCTCAAAGTTGAATTATCAATTTTATGATCAAGTTTTATGAAAACAAAGATTAATAAAGGAAATCTTGTGCACACAAGAAAGTCAGTGGGAGTATTTAAATTAATCTGGTATTGTATGTGGATGACGTACTGATCATCAAGACAATTTTTCATACGCTACACATGTAAGACATGATTAGGTAATTGTTTCTTGATGAAATACTTAGGTGAGACTTCCTAAAAGTTAGGAATCAAGATCTATAGAGATAGATTGTTGACATATACCAACCTTAGCCTATGTACAAATTTGATGAAGTGTAAAGACACCTCATGTGCTTAAATTATTGAAGTTATTGCATACATCACATGATGTATTTTGTCTCAAAGACAATATCCAACCTCATTGGATGAGAAAGGGATGCATGAGAAGTATCCAAATGCTTTGGCAATTGGATTGATCATGTATATCATGATATGTACTAGACCAGATGTACTATATGCTATTAGCATAAACAACATGTACCAATTATTTCTAGTGATTGTCATTAGATCACCATCAAGAATATCCATGGATATATTAAAATCACTAAGGATGACTTCTTGATCGGTTCTGGAAATGATCATTGTAAATGAGTTACAATGATATTGATTGTCCAAAACTGAAGAACAGTATACCCAGATTGTAGTCTGGAATAAACTTTATGCTCGGATGTCAAATCTGTAAGCTTACAAGCTTCAGAAGATTGATATATCTATTACAAAGGTCAAATATATGATTTGAATCGTTTGTCTCATAAGATGAGGCAGAAAATTGTTTTCCTTACGTTACAGATTCCCTTGACCTCATTAAAGATGGTAATGGTTTAATCTTGCAAGCAACGGAAAACCAGATCACACCAACGATTCAAATACAAGTTTTGACACTTGATTTTTTTATAGAAGATCAAAAGTGTAAATTGGAAGATGTAATGGGTACCAACATAAGAAAGAGTTTCTTATCCACTAATAGAAAATCTTGCATAGAAGATGTTTGATGATGACGCTAGTCCAATAGATGTTGAGTTAATATCTGATTGGCTTTAGTGCTAGTGGGAGATTGTTGGAGTAAGCCCTAAAGGCCAATCTATTTTGATAGAATCGTCTTTTGTATGATGACTTTGATTTATATATTTAATATATATAATAAGGCATTTCTTTATTATGTTTGTTTCAAGCTAATAAAGTCCCTAGAATAGCTAGTCTAATTAATAGAACATTAAGTGTGACTTAATAGTGAGACTCCATTAAACATAATGACACTATTCTTAAAGTATCCATAGTCAAGTTTTACTGTGATGTGGGATAACAGTAAAACATAGAGACTGTTATGTGAGTAGACCGATGACTTCATCTCACGAGTCATGGATATGAGATATCAAGTCTTCACATAGATATAAATATTAGGAGTAATATTTATATTGGATTGACCCGCCATGAGAATGCTACATTGTATGTTATGAAAAGTGTCATAAGTTATTCTCATAGTGATAATGGTGTATACCACCCTTCGACTTGAAACCACTATGGACCCTAGATGTGGAGTAGAGTACTTAGTTGCCGTTCAAACATTGTCCGTAACAGGATGACTATAAAGTCGGTTGATGGGTACTCTACAAATCATGCTGAGAGACATGAGTGACCTAGATGGAATTTGCCCCTCCTACATAACAGGAGCAATATCTGTAGGCCTCTTGATGGAATATGACTGATAAAATGCGTGGCCACGCCGAACTAAGTCAATATGAGATATTGAGCTTATTCGTTGTTCAGTATATTCTGGGATCAAGAAATAAGATATTGAACCATACAAGGGTGACACGATCTATGCCTTGTGTTCAATATAGATATAAGGGCAAAGGGGTAATTATACACAAGATTGTTATCACGGAAAGGTTTCGTCAGATCACATGACATTCTCGTCACTTGGGTAGCAGTGATGTGTTGCTAGATACCGCTCACTGTTTATAATATTAAATATGTGATTTAATATTATTGCCAACGTTACGAGAACCTATAGGGTCACACACAAAGAACAGATAGATGAGAGAAATAAATAAGTAAGACTTATTTATAAAATAATAAGTAGGACTTATTAGTAATTAAATAATTAAGTATGACTTATTATTTAATTTATGAAAATAGAGAAATGCGGTCCACCGTAAGGTACGGTGCAGTGCTTGGTTTGATGACCACACAAGTGGTTCTATAAATAGAACCCTTGTGATGAAGTTTTGTAAGCTTAACCTAATTCACAAAGTAAAACCTAGCCGCCGCTCTCTAAACCCTATTCTCTCTGAATTTCTGGTGGAATTGGCTAGCACCGGTCATCGGAGAAGTTCTGTTCGTGTGGACTGAGTAGATGCATCGCTTCTTTGCTTTGCTAGTGATCGAAACTATTTCCATACTTTGTGAGGTAACAATTCTATCACTGATTCATTCTAAGTTCGTAATGATCCAAGGAAAGGAAATCGTTTTTTTTTTTTAAATTCCGCTGCCTCTGATATATCGATTTCCCTTCAATTTCACCATTGGATTTATCAGAATTTCTCTGATTCATCCTTTGTTCATGTGCCTCTAAAGATCCTTGTAGCTCCTCAACCTTTATACTGTCAAGATCCTTAGATTCTTCTATAGCAGCTACCACATAGTCAATCTTTGGAGTTAAAGATCTCAATATCTTTTCTACTCTCATTGTACCAGACACAACTTCTCCACATGCTTTCATCTCATTAACAATTTTTGCAATTTTGGTGAAGAATTCACTTACAGTTTCTTTCTCTTCCATCTGTAGCTGTGCAAACTTGCTTCTCAGGGTTTGTAACTTCACTTTCTTCACCTTCTGATCTCCAGCATAAGCTGTACGCAAGATATCCCAAGCTTGCTTAGCAGATTCACAGTCACCAACTTTCTCAAAGATATCAGGACTTACACTTTGATGAATTATGAACAATGCATTGTAGTCTTTCTTCTTCAATTCTTTGTGTTGCGTTCTTTGAACCTCTGTTGCACCTTCTGTGAGTGGTTCCACACCACTAATCACTTGATCCATCACATCTTGATAATGGAACAACACTTTCATCTGCTTGCTCCAATTATCATAATTCTTTCCATCCAAAACTGGTAGATTCGCAGGGAATTGACCATTGTTAAAGGTTGTTATGGTTAAAGCACGAACCAGGCTCTGATACCAGATGTTGGCGCAGCTGAAACTAGGCACAAAACTCTTAGGCTCGCACAAGCTCACTCAAGCTAGCAAGAACGCACGCGCGCGCTGCACAGTCCCTAGGCCTTGCCTATGAGCACAAATTGTAGGATCTACTGTTCTTGCTGCTACAGCAATGGTGAATGAATGGAAAAAAATGAAGAATGTTTTATGATAAGAAAGGATTGAAGAAGATGAAGATGATTAGGGAAAAGAGATCATTTTTATTCATCCTCATAGGGGCAAAAATTGATTACATTCACTAATTGAGCCAAGCACTTTATATACTAGATTACCACACCTTTTTGGTAATTCTCTTAGGCCCTAACAAACTAATAACCAACTCATAACAACCTATGAAACAAACTCTAACTGACTCTAGTTAGTTATTCTAACAAATTCACTAACTAACTTGCCACATAAGCAAGTAGTTACACTAACTCTTAATTGCTTGCACACCAAGCAATGCTATGAACAATATGAATTATACACTAGAATCAACTTAGATTCAACATAATCTTGTCCAATAGGGTTCGGTATAGACGTGAGTCGATCCAGAAACACTTGTACACTACTTTTGTAAAAGATTCTCCACATTCATAGAGAAGGAAATGCTTGTTATGGGATGTTTGGACTCCTTGTCTAACATCATTAGAGAACAATTTTTTAAGAATAGATTAATACTAAAAATCCAACACTTGACACTTAAAAATGTATGGTAATACAAATAAGCTAGCTTATAGTTTATTATATGAGCTTATAAATTTGTTTCAAAAAATTAGAGGTGTTTGGTAACAAGCTTTTTTTACTAGCTTATAGCTTTTTTTAAATGCTATTTCAAGTAGCATTTTAGCTTATAACTTATAGCTTTTTACCCTTTAATTTAATAACTACCCACTCTAAAAAAGAAACTATTCCCACTGTTAATTATGTCATTTTATATTTATTAACCGCTTTAAAATTTAATTTTATCAAACACTTTAATTTCAATTAGTTAACTTTTCGGCTATCAGCTATAAGCTAGCTTTACCTTATAGCTTATTTTTACCGAAGGGACCCTAAGAGTAATTTGATAATAAAAAAATACAACTACCTGGTATCCTGCTTTGTTTGAATGTTTATGCCAAATTTGGTTTTCAAACAAATAGTTGGAATTTCCGTAAAATATATTTTCTGGGGACCCAAAGAAAGTCAACAAGGTCATAATGACTTGACTGTAATTTCAGTTGTATTTGAATTGATAGATTTGCCTCACGTGGTAATTAATTTGAAATGAAATGTTTAGCTTCCTGGAAGATTAGTAGTACCATATATGTGATGATGGATAATGACACCATTCTTTAATTAATTACTCTTTAATTTGATGTAAAATGGATCAACAAACAAACACGAAATTAATTTGACTAGTTTTAATTAGTGCTACTAGGCATAAAGACTGTCCCTTATTTGGTACTATGGTCTATGGTCCCTTTTACTAATGATTTTTATTATAATATTTGTTTGAATATGAAATTAAACACGTTTTGGAATGTGAAAGTGTGTAGTATAAATTCAAAGAAGACCAGACACAAATTCACTTATCATTATCATCTATAAGAACCAATATCTTCTCATCTTGATTGTAAAAACATAATCAGTACTCACTTACTGAGTTTGAGTACACTTTTTAATTAATATTAATTAAGATGGCTAGAACTCCTTCTTGTGACAAAAGTGGAATGAGGAAAGGGACTTGGACAGCTGAAGAAGATAGGAAATTAATTGCTTATGTTAGTCGATATGGTTGCTGGAATTGGCGCCAACTTCCTAAGTTTGCCGGTCTTTCAAGATGCGGAAAGAGTTGTAGATTGAGATGGATGAATTATCTAAGGCCTGATATTAAAAGAGGAAATTTTACTCAACGAGAAGAAGAGTTGATCATCAGAATGCATAAAAAGCTTGGCAATAGATGGTCAACCATTGCGGCCGAGTTACCAGGAAGAACAGACAACGAAGTGAAGAATCATTGGCATACTTCCCTCAAGAAGAGAGTTCAACACAACACAATCAAAAATATTGAAGACACCAATGGCCCATTATCCCCAATTTCATCATCAAGTGAATTCTCTTCCACAACAACATATTCAGACCAAAGTTCTACTCATGATTTTGATGATTTTGGTTTTCTTGATGGCTTGATGGAATCTATGGATCAAAGTTTTTGGTTGGATGACCTTTCCGAAATAGTGCAAGACAACACTAATGATGTTTTATTAGTGTCTCCCAATGAAAGTAATTTGGTTTTGGATAATGATTTTGCCAGCTTTTTAGATGACAGTTTTTGGACACAACCATATGAAGCTGACATGTCCCAAATTCTATACAACAATCATTGGGGTTTCTCAGAATTTTGAGTGTTAGTAGTAAAATTATTTAGAGATGTTGTAATATCCATGTAAAAATCTACAAGTCCATGAAATATAAAATAACTAGAAGTATGTATTAATTAGGAACCTACTAGTAGAAAGTACCAAAAAAAGTTGTTACATTAGAAGTTTAGAACCTAAACCACATTCATACTATTTAGAGTTGAAAATTGATCCGTTTTGGGCCGAAAATCTTCAAACGTGATGGATAATTTGGCAAGTGTATAAATTCGTTCAAGTAATAATAGTTATAAACAAAATCGCCTCCAGAAATTGAGATTGAGATTAATTATTTAACTCAACAATTTTATCAAACTTAGATCGTTTTAAATAGACCGAGTCCAATCTCTTGGCTAGCGATCCTGTTTATATCTAGTAATATGATGATGAATGTTTGATTTGGTTTTGCAAAGATAAGAAGATAACAAGAAATAAACAACAAAATCTAAACACCTTATATTAATCACAATGATTTCGGTTATGTTATCCTCTCTTACTCTAAAGACATCAAGTATGTTTAAAGACGGGATCCTGATTTGTATCTATATACTCTCTCGAGTCAATTAACGGAACGCTCCGCGCAGTATGTTCATCTTTTATCTAAATCCTTCGCTTAGAGGGATAAGGAATTTTATTAAGTGCAAATTATAAATTGAAATATCTCAAGAAACTCTATGTTATTTTCATTCTTTCAGATTCTCGCGTCTAATCCTAATTTCCCAACAGTGACCTTCTTCATTCGATACTTTAGTCATTATCTACATACATGTAAATGCGTTGATCACTATACTCACAAGAAAATAAAAAACATAGGATTAAGTTAAACATACAAGATATCATAGAATAAAGTAAAGAAAGAAAATCACATAACCTCTACCAAGGTTATGCAATTTGTCGTTCTATGCTATTAATATGGTTGTTGTGAGTAGGGGTGTACATGGTTTAAAAACCACACCACACTAAACTTAATTTATGATTTGGTTTAGATCCAAAACCATTTAAATGAAAAACTGGTTATTTTGTAAAATTAATTAGGATCTGATTCATAACTGGTTCGAAGAGAAACACTTGCTTAGACACACCCGTTTGGACACAAGCTTCAGGCACACACACACATACAAATAAAATAAAATCAAAATAAAATAAAATTATCACATCAATTCAACTTTAACCATTTTATCTTTATTTTTTTAAAAAAATTTGTAAGTGTGCCTAACACATATAATTTGTGTTTGTGCCTATAGTAGACTTTCTTCTGGTTCGAAACCATATTTTTTTTTTTTTGGTACATGGTTCGGAACCAATTTATAACCGATTTATAATAAAAATTGGGTTACTCTTTGAACCAATTTATATCGATTTTTTACTTAAACTATTTTTTTCGATAATATTAACAGTACTCAAGCCAATTTACTTTTTTTTTTTATTAATTGATTACTAAAAACAGATTTATTAATTATTTTAAAATATAAAATAGATTTGTTTACATTCAACCCAAAAAGTATTTTTTTAGCCCATACATAATTTTTACTTAGCCCGAAACATCGTTTTTGCACCTCCATTTTATTAGAAACTTTAAAATATTAAAATTTGAAAATAGATACAATGATACATTAAAAAAAAGAGCTACTTTTTAATATTTTCATAAATAATTTTTTATAATGTTTTGAAAACATTTTTTATCATTTAAAAAAAAGAGTAATTTTTAAAATAAATTCTATTTGTTTGAAATAAAAAAACTGATTTTTATGTAAAAAACTATTGATATTTATTATATGAAAAAATAATAAAACATTGGTTGTTTTAAAAAAATAAAAAATATAACAAATCTGATTATTTTAAAATAACAAAGTTTTTAAACAAAATATTAATTAAAATATTCAGTAAATCACTAAATATTAAACCGTGGTTGGCGGCGGCAGGCTTCCGGAACACCATTGTTGACCGTCATACGGCCTCCGGAGGTGCGCAGCCACTAGAAAACCACCTTCCGCCGCGCTGAACATCGGTGGTCTGGCGTTGACCGCCACATTGACAACCAACCCTCCACCACTAGTGTTAATTATTGATTTATTAAATTATATATATATATATATATATATATATATATATATATATATATATATAATAGTATAATTTAATGAATTTGATAAATTGTGCATTTGGAGTTGAATTAGCTATACAAAAAATATTGGACCTCAATTTGCAAACCAATTAAAAAAAGTAGATATGGTTTACGATTGATTTTTTTTTTTATTGAAGTGGTGTTGTCTTTTCAAAAAATGGATTGGGCTATTAATATTGAATATGGTTTGGTTAATGGTGTGATTATGAGCAACTTGATTTTTTTAACACCCATAATTGTGAGTTTGCTCGCAATTTCATCTTTTTTATTTTTAGCATTTTGAGTTGTAATGTATCAGTGTATTCTAAAAATTTAAATGAGTGAATATCTTTTATTTAATAAAAAAAGAGGTTAATTCCTTCTTTTTTTGTATAATAGAGGGCAAAGCCCAAGAAAGAAAAAAACTATAGAATTAATCGCACATTTTTATGCATGCAGGTCCCAAAAATATCATCAAAGAGAATTTGTTGCAGCTCACTAGGAGGTGTCTCCAAAACGATCAAATTCAGATGATCCACCGCCTTAGTGCTAGAGTTAGCAAGCCAATCAACACTCATATTTTCTTCGTGCCAATTATGGAAAATTCGCATATGCTATTCATTTTTAGCAGCTTCATGATAAGTTGAACTAAAATAGAGATATTCCCACTAAATTTAAAATTGTCAAAGGTCATGTTGATCTATATTTTCTAGTCAACTTTTAATTATAAGATAAGAAAAATGTTTCCTCCAAGCCATGTCCAAACCTAAATACATGAGTTATACTTTGGGTGAACAATGGAGGCTAGTTATTAAAACTTTTTGAGCAAACATAATATGAAATAAAATATATACACGTAATAAAAAATAATAATATAAAATATAGACTACTTTTTATGAGTTTTACTTTGGGTGAAGAATGGAGGCTACTAAAACTTTTTATGAGTTAAATAACGAGACTTGACCATTGACTTTCCATAAAGGATGAAGAAAACTTCCTTAACAAGGAAATATTTTTTTTTTACAAATTAACAAGTAAAAAATGTTAAACTAATTAGTCTGCTATTAATCACAATGATGATAAATCAATATCATATTCAGAGAAAATATACCTGAAACCGCGTTATTTAGTTTGATTAATACTTTCATTTTTTTGGAAGGAATATTAAAGAATAATTAAGCATATATCACTAAACAAATGAATAGAAAAATAATAATCTATATCGCTGACTCTTCAAATTGGCACATGATGAATTGGAACCCTGACAACGACAAATGAATAATGATAAATCAATATCATATATAGTATATAAGTAGTTATGTAGTAGGACAAAGAGGAACGTGCACACGACACGACCATAGTAGAATTCACAATTTTTAAAAAATATTTTAAATTTAAATTATTAACAAATGCTCTATAAACACTTGTTCGCATTTGACAAATATTATAGATCCGTTTAAAAGGTTGATTTATGTTAATTTTGATAAAATATAAATTAATTTTATGTTTTATAGGATATTCTCAATTAAGGCTATGACTCTATAAATATTTCAAAAAATCTTTTATTTTATTAAATTTTACTTATATTATAAGATATATATTCTCAAAATGATATAATATGTTATGGACTTTATCTTCTAGATAAGGTCACTATCACCCAAAACAAGGGAGATGTTGCTAGTTGACTTAGAGTCCTTTTCACATACTGCTTCACCTGAACAATTTCTCTTTACTTGCCAGTATAGTTTCCACGTTATGTTCATGTGTTGTGATTGTGCTTATTTTCTTCTTCAACTATGTTATTCACTAACAGTGTCAATAGCTTCGCTTCGATGAGATATCACAATTCTTAATATGCAATGTAGATGCAGCATTGTCTCATGTTTCACATCAAGAAAGAAGTGTGATATTGTGAAGGTGCTGAAAAAGGGGATGGTAATGTGAAAATGTTGTTTAGAGAGGTTTTGGGTAAAGAAAAACTTGGAATTTAAGTGTGTCTGTTGTGACCCACCTCTCTTTCTTGGGAACCTACCTGGTGCACAATTTACTGTATGTGTGCAATTATTATTTCTTATTCGAGCTCTATGAAGTTTTTAAATAGAGAAGTTTTGTGGAAGAATCAACTTTGTCTTATGGAAAGTACAAGTAGAGAATTATTACCATGTCTAAACCGACAATGTCTAAATCCACAACTAGAGAATTATTACCATGTGAATTCACCCTAATACCGTTGTACAACCACACTCTCACAAAGCAAATGTTTAAACAAAGTCGGATATAAACCTAAAGTGTTACTTCTTATAAAAAAAAGTATTACTGACTGGTACGTTTAAAAACGAAGAACCTAGGTCCAATATGTAGCATTGGTCTCCCCTTGCTTCACCAAACTAAGCAGAGTGAAACTTCCCAATAACTAATTTTTTAACTTTATTATTTATTTAAGAGGCTGGACAATGTAGAAGTTAACAATCAACCCCACCACAAATTAAGAATAAGTTGTAAAATATAGGGATTTATTTAACAGTAATTAATTAAATATATAGATCAACATAACACATTTAGTGTGTCTTAAAAAACAGAAACTGATTTAGTGATTTACCCATTTCTATATTAATATAGAATTCAATTTTACTAATGGATACTAATAAAAATCCTTATACTATTTTTGGGAGGGGAGGTCTATATTAATAAAAATCAAGATTAAATGATGTTCATAAATGTGAAATAAAAACCAACTTTTTGCTGTGTATGCAATCTAAAGTATTTCCTAATAATGGTTTTTGATAAAACATAGTATTTTGCAAATAAAAGTATTTTTGTCTGGTACACTAGCTTGGGTATAATTGATATGCATACAAATTAAAACAATGTTTGGCATTTCCTTAAAATAATATTTTTTGAGGACCAAAAGAAAGTCAACAAGGTCATAATGGCTTGACTGTAATTTTGGCTGTGTTTCCATTATTAGCGTAGAATTGTATCACGTTACAATGCTAAAACTAAAAGGAACCATAGGAAATGTTTCCTGTTAGGTTCTACGAAGATTAGTAGTAGTACTGATAGTGACGCTGTTCTTTTACTCATGCATTTGTGGCTCGTGTGTACGTAGTAGAGTCTTGTTTACACTCACGTATAATAATCATTCGATTAAAGTCAGACAGTTCAGATTAAAACATAATTCCTTTATATTTAATTTAGATCAGACTCTTTATGAAAATATAAATTTTACTATAGCAAGAACTTTTAAATTAACATCAAACCTTTTTTTTCACAATAAATTAACATCAAACCTTATTTATTTGTGTAAACTATTTTTCATAAGCTCAAAAAATTGTAATTTAAACAAGCTCTAAAACCTATTCCTTCTACTTCTATCCAACAAAGAAATATCCATCTAAATTACCTACATATCCCTTACCTTCCATATTCTCAAAAAAAATACATGTGGCACTTGCATTAAATGCACAACCACTTTCTTTTTGGAGGCAAAATTTCAATTTCAAATTTCAAATTAAATAGTTTTTCTATATATCAATTAATAACATATACTACTTTTCAACCAATCTCTCATTTCTCTCTTCTTTCTCTCACTTTTTTCTATCTAAAGTTTATTATCTTCTTTATTTTCTAATCTCAATTTTATATTCATGTCATTTTGCAGGAAAGTTATGTTTTTTTGTTAAGAACAACAACATAGCAACACAGGTATTTTCTTCTTGATCAAACTAATTTTTTCTTTGTTGATTTACTATTTGCATGTTTTATTATCTTCATATAATCTTCAATCACTTTCAATGTTTGCTTCAGATGCATCATCTTCATCTAATCGCAAGCGGTATCCTTTATATTCATTCTTTCAATTTTTCTTTATTGCTCTCATATATCTTTCTAATCTTCGACTCCATTACTTAACAAACCAGTTTTTTTTCTTATTTGCAGAAAAGTTTAAAGCTCACCATAACAAGTGGATCTGGATAAATAAGTGGTAATATTATTTTTTTATGCCTTTACTCATTTGCCTCCATTTATTTTCATTGATATATCGTCAAAAATTATCTTCAAAAATAAAAACAGAAGCATATATAAAAAAAACTTCTTAAACCCAAAATAAAAATTAACAAAGCCAAATCAATTGTATAGTATGAGAAACAGAGCTTTTTTTCAAAGTTGTAGAAGATTACAATCAAACACAACAAAATAAATTTAAAAATATATTCAAGTCCAAACAACAGAAATAGTAGTTTTTTTTAGATCTACTGCATTAATTTTTTTTTTTTACGAAAAAAAGAAAAAATAAAATTAGATGGATGAGCTTAAAAAAAACGGTGACAACTAATGAAGAAAAGAAAATTTCGTCAAAAAAAAAAGAAAAAACTAATGAAGAAAAGAAAAATCAAAATAAAGGGAAGTATTGATAACATAATCATTTACATTAATTCAAACCATCTTATTATTTCTAAAAAAAATAAAAATATTTTGGTTATAGCTGTGACAAAACTAATAAAAGAAATATAATTTTTTTTTTGTTTTTTGTTTTAGTTCATCAATTGTAGTAGATCTAAAAATTAATAGTGAAAGTAGAGAACTTTGCAGAGAAATAATGAATTAGAAAACAATATCAAATCTAAAATAAATGAATTATTTTTTTCAACCTAATCTTTTAGATCTTATTATAAAAAAGGTACAATCAAACATAATTACCGTTTAACACATATGAAAATAAAAACAGAAGAGGGTTCTGTGATTTCCGATGTGATGGTTTCCGGTGCGGTGCTCTCCAGAACTGTGGTATCCGGCGAATGTATTTTGATCTTAATTTTTTTGTGGGTTTTGTAGATCAGATGGAGGAGTGATTTTATTGCGATGATTTTTCAAAAAGCTCTTTTAACTGAAAATATTTTTGATCGATACAAAGATGTCTTAAATATTTTGAACATGTCTTAAATATAAATATTTATAAATTTATTTCAATTTTATATATGGTTTATAATTTTTCAAAGTTATCAAGTAATGTTAACCCGTGCGAAGCACGGGTTCATAACTAGTTTGTCCTATTAAAATAATGATTATTTATTTTTCTTCTAGAAGAACAGTATAGAATTTCAAAATACAAAAATATTGTAAAAATAAGTAATAATTTAAATTAGAAAATTAAAATAAGAATTTTGTTTTAAAATATCTAATCTTGATTGAATTATCTAAGAGCACTTAGATGAAGTTGAGTGAGTTTCTTCTAACTTGATCAAGGATTTCTGGCTTGTGGCACTATTCATCCTTTTAAGTCTCACAAAGTTCAAAAGATTTCTCTTTGCAGTTGTGTGTAAAAAATACCTAAATTATTCCAAAAAAAGATCTTGATTGAATTGTCATCAATGATCAATGTCCCTAATAAATGATAAAATTGACCGAATTGACTCAATTTTCTCATTCTTTTATGTGAAAAGCATGAAGAAATTAAACATGTAATTTGACCAATTGTTTTACTATATAGCATAAAGAGCAGACACTGAAAAAGACCATTATACTATTTGGTAGTCGTGTGAATCTTTTACTAAATTTTAAAATTTGTTTGAATATAAAATGAAACACGCTTTGGATGTGAAAACGTGTAGTATAAATTCAGAGACTGCTATGATCTGACACAAACGCACTTATCATCATTAATGTTTCTATCAATTTATATAAATACACTACTCACTCACTTACTAAGTTCAAGAGCACTTGTTAATTTCTCAAAAATTAGTTAAAATGGCTAGAACACCTTCATGTGACAAAAGTGGAATGAGGAAAGGAACTTGGACTGCTGAAGAAGATAGGAAATTAATAGCTTATGTTAGTAGATATGGTTGCTGGAATTGGCGCCAACTCCCTAAGTTTGCAGGTCTTGCAAGATGTGGGAAGAGTTGTAGATTGAGATGGATGAATTATCTAAGGCCTAACATCAAAAGAGGGAATTTCACTCAACAAGAAGAAGACTTGATTATCACAATGCATAAAAAGCTTGGAAATAGGTATATTATCATATATCCTACTTTGCTATTCTCAATAAACTACAAATTTGTATAGGAATATTTGTTCGTATATTAATATTTGTTCAAAGAAAACAACCCGTCACTACAAAATTACTTTAATTTATTGACGGTTTAATCCTTCAATTAGTTACTGACGGTTTAAGTTCCAATAAATTAGAAAAAAAACTCTTACAACATTAACAAAATAATTTTTTTAAAGTTTAGTGGTGGCCTAAGCCGCCGGTAATATTAAAAAGAAAGACATAGCATTTAGTGGCGGCTTAGAGCCGCTAGTAAAAAAAATATTGCCCTTGTTGTCAAGCCTTTTCATTTAGTGATGACTTTAGCACTCGATAACATTCCCAATTGTCACAACAACAAAAGAAAAAAGTGTTTCTTTATCGAATTCGCCGGGACCTTAAATGTATTGGGATAACAAGATATATATAGCCAAAAATTATAGATGTCAAAGTTACTAATTAATTTGGCAATAACACAAACATGGATAATTTGTCAACAAATAAACATGGATGAATGTTAAATTTGATATTCCTTTCCATTGTTGAACTTGTAGATGGTCAACCATCGCGGCGGAATTACCTGGAAGAACAGATAATGAAGTGAAGAACCATTGGCATACTTCCCTCAAAAAGAGAGTTCAACATAACACAATCACAAATAGTGAAGAAATCAAAGCTACTAAATCAAGAGATATTACCATTTCCCAAGTTACTACTCCAGCTAGTTCCCAAGACACCAATGGCCCATTATCCCCATTTTCATCATCAAGTGAATTCTCTTCCACTCATGATTTGGATGATATGAGTTTTATAGATGCTTTTATTGAATCTATGGATCAAAGTTTTTTGTTGGATGACCTTACCAACACACCAAATGGAATAGTGCAAAACAATACTAATTGTGATTTTCAAAATCAAGATACTTCTTTAGTGTCTCCAAATTATTCTTCCAATGATGATAGTAATTTGGTTGTGGATAATGATTTTGGCAGCTTTGTAGATGCGTACTACGAGTCAACAGTTGATAATTTTTGGACACCATATGAAGCTGAAATGTCACATGTTCCAAGCCACATGCTGATGACAACTTTGCCGATGGAATCTGAATATTTTTCGGTAGTATATGATGAGGATCTTTGGAGTTGAAGTAATTTGTAATACATACTAGTATAAGATATTAGACTTTTTAATTAATAAAATAAACTCATGATACTTGTTGGAACAAAGAGAACGTTTTTTAACTCCTGTAACAACAATCCTCCTTGTGTTTATGGTTGTAAAACATTTTGATTTTGATTCAAATATCATTTTGAGATTCAGAATCTAATGCTTTAATGATGCACAATATATGAGCATGTCGGAAAATGTTTCTTTCAACTGAGATTCGAACTTTAAGTTGTGGGTATTTAGTCTCAATTAGGCTTATTTTAGTCTTAGGTTTTAATAGAAAATCTAAAATATACATAATCATAAAAATACCCTATCGGAGGTTACACCAGCAATTTTCAAAACCGCTGGGAAATGATGACACCTCCCAACGGAGGAAAAAGTAGTGCTTGGGAACCACCGTGACAAGCATTTATTGGCGGTTGAAATTCCGCCGCTTTCCCATTTTGACCGCAACCGTTTTTTCTTTTTCTAGTAGTGATTTTTCTAGTAGTGATTTGAAATATTAAATTCTTTTATATTATTAGATTCAAATTTTCTATTTTAGATATCGTATTGAATAAAAAGGAGATTAAAAAAATAAACGGTAAGTTAATTAGTGCCCTATAATGAACACTAATTAACATTTTCCAGAAATAAAAAGGAGATTAAAAGTTTAAAAACATGGGAAAAATGCATTTAAGATTATTAATTAATTAGGAGAAAACTTATATACAGTAGGGGGTGCTCGTGGTGTGGTTTGCTTCGGTTTTAAGCATAAAAGTCATGCTAATCGCGAGATAAAATTGCATACGATTCGGTTTGGTTCGGTTGGTTTTTAAAAGTCATCCAAATCAAACCAAACCAAACCAATGTTTTGATTGGTTTGATTTGTGCGGTTTATCGCGATATAAAAAATATGACGATATTATCAACTTGTTATAAAATAACATTAGGAAACTTTAATTTATTTTATTGTTTACACGATATAATATGCATGTACAAAAATTGCATATACACAAGAACTTATTTTTAATACCGACAGTATAATTATGGATCGCATTAAATGATATGTTTTGACAGCCTATTATTTTATAGACTCAATTTGGGTTGGACTTGCTAAGTTGAACTAGGTAATATGTTGATTGCTACTGGTTGATAAGATTAAGTTAAGTGTTGCGGTTTGGTTTGGTTTGGTTTTCTAAAATGAAAACCGCAAACCAAACCACGCGGTTTAGAAGAAAAATCATCCGTGTGGTTTTAACTAAACGCGGTTTTTTACGGTTTCGGTTTGGATTGGTTCGGTTTGCGATTTTACTTTTGAATTAGTTCGGATACGATCACCCCTAATATACAGTACCCTAATTATTGTTGGTTCTGTTCTCCTATAAAAAAGGTGACATGTGGCTATTTATTATCTATTTTACTAACATCTTTAGGTTGAGAATATGTTAGGCCGAACTAGGCTTAATTACCAAGTTTAAGTCTGGCCCGTTAAAAACTTGAAAGCCTGAGTCTAGCCTGTGACCTGTCAGAGGCTTGTTTTTTAGGCATGAGTCTAACCTTATGAAAGGCGGATATGACATCTTAACTAGCATGTTTAAAAGCATATTTCACATAAACATATTTAAATAAATTATTATATTTATTTTTAAATATACTAATGATTAATAAACCAATGAGATTAAACTTTCTTTTGATATTTAACATGATATTTTAGAAAATTTGACTATATATGAAATTATATTTCAATTCTAATTTATAATAATACATTCATATATTTCAAAAACTAATGTAGATTATTAAAATATTAAACTACTGAAAAGTTAATAGATTTATAATTTAATCAAAGTAATTATTATTTTTTGGGTTAAGTAGTCTAATGATTAGAAAATTCACTTAAAGATGAATAAATGGAGTATCCCGGATTTAAATCTGGGCTCACGGGAACAATCAAAGTAAATTTTTAAATATATAATAGTAATAGTAAAATATTGCACCAGTGATGAATTAACCTACGGAGTTAGTAAGTTACAAGCTACTCCCTCCGGAGTATTAAAATCGGAGTTTATGTGTCACCCTTTTATACGGTGTATTAATAACGGTAGTTAGGGTAATGTATACTATATAAAGGCACATGTTAAAAATATAAATGTAGAAATATTCTCTTGTAACTTGTGTATTATATTTTTTAAACATTAAATTCTTTTATATTATTAAATGCAAATTTCTATTTTTAGATACCTTAATATGTGCCCTTGATGCACATGTTAACATGACCCTATAAATTTTCTCCTATTAATCACTGGTATTAATTACAGTATGCGACAATTGCATGATGACTTCATCGTGTTGACGCCACATGCTTACGCATTTAGCGCGTTCTCATTCCGTTACTTCATCCACTCAGTGAGAACGCAGAACATTGACCTAAACTAAGTCAGAAAATTGTACTGTATGTATTATACATTGCACTATATCAGCATCTTGTGGATAGAGGATGCCTTTTGCACTATTGTTTGGCCTCTCTCGCTAGTAAATGAAGGAATGAAAGTGGTTGCATAAAATATACTATTTGCCATATTTGCTTCTCATTTATATATAAAGTGTTCAACATCTACTATTTTATTTAGGGAGCTTCTACGGTACATTCGAATAATTTGAATGTACCGGTACATCAAGTCAATAAATTGATAAATTAACGATTATTTTTATGAAATAAAAAATTATTAGTCGATTATTGTATTTTAGAAATAACAATATCACAAGAAAAAACACAATTTCATTGTTTATAAGTATTATACTAATTTTTCTAATATTTGTTTTTTATAAAATTCAATATTGATTATTATGATGAATAAAAATTCAAAAAATATCGAATTTTATATTTTTGACGATTTTGATGAATAATATTTAGTTACTATAATTATTTTAATGATAAGAAAAATGATTTCCTTTAAAAATTATTCATTTACCCATTAATTTAATTATCTAATATACCAGTACAATAAAAATTATTATATGTACCATAGAGTTTGCCTTTTATTTAATGTGGAACTCAACTCATATTTAAAATACCAACATATATGTTATTAGGAATAGCTGGCTTGGGATACTACTTTGATTAAAGTACTCCTTCGAGCAAAGGATGCACTCTTTTCCTTCCAACCCATTAATTTGTTACAAATCTTAGAAAAATAAACAATTGGTTCTTAGAGACTTTGTCATCTTGTCCACTATTCTAATAGGCGTATATCATCTTGAAATCTATTTTTGACATTAATGTGAGTGTTTTTTGCTTCAACACATATCTAAAGCCTTTTGATAGATATTGTTTATATTATTAGTTAATTCCTTTGCCTCTTCATTAGTGGCTTTGTAGAAACTTATCATCAACCCAAAGAACTGATGCCATGCAAATATATGTAACTTAAAATTATTAAGCTACTTATCCTACTCTCCTAAATATAAGAGATAATCTATTTTTTAGATTCATTGATAATTTAATGTATTTGGTCTATAATATAAATCAAATACATCAGATTATCAATAAATCTAAAAAAAATGATTTTTTTCTTATATTTAGGACTGGATGGAGTATTTTTTAAGAAATTTATCTTTTAAAAAAAATACAAGATTTTATATTTTTTTGGTTGGTAAGATATATGGACCACAAGGATATTTCTTTATGTGCAAGACTAGCAATCTTGTTTGGAAAGTTGTAATCGATAAAGCGTTGTCTTGAAGTGCAAGACAAGTAGGTTGTGGTCTATATATACACGGCTTCAATTTTAGAAAGAGAGCAAGAGATTGAACAAGTAGAGAAGCGAGATGTAGAGGTACGGATTAAGATTTGCCATCACTAAAGCTAGGGTTTTAAAAAGAAACAAAAGGGACAATTTCTCTTCCTACAATTCTAGAGGTTGGAAAAATTATCTTTGTATTCATCTTAGGAATACTAAATCATTGAGTCTGTTGGTCACGAGTTAGAGATTCAGAAAACTGGTACAATTATGATTAAGGTTAATTCTTGTAATTCCTTTGGGAATCTCGTTGTAACGAAACTCATTGACATAGTAGAATGGATGGCTGCTCCTCCCCCATACATAGGTTATTGTTGAACCAAATTAGGTAAATAAATATTGTGTACTTATATTTACGGGAACAAATTTTTATCTCCCGATATGATAAAGTTGATACGATAAAATTTCTAAAACTATGTATTTTCAAAATGCCAACATAATGTGATAAAATTTTGAAAACTCAAGAATATTTTTAAAATACTAACATTTATTTAATATTTCTATAAAATATTTGTTTATTTTATATATGAAAACTCTTTTAATAATTTTTTTTTGTTATCAACTCTTTTAAGTTCACACTGAATTATTCCCAACCCAAGTTCACACTGAATTATTCCCAACCTAAGTTCACACTGCATTTATTCCAAGCCAAGTTCACACTGCCTCATATAAGACATTAAATTTAGTTAACTCTCAACTGAAATTCGAAACAGGGTTGTTAAAAGTAATTAAGGCCACACAGCAATAACCTATTTAAAATATTTTAAACAATAATGAAACCTAAAATTGTTTAATGAGATGAACTACAACAACCAATTGCAGTTCATCTCACTAAAAAAAAATTACTTTATAATAAAAGACTTCATTACTGTTTATCAAAAATAAGATTAACAAATTTTACTAAAATTAATTTTGCCTCAACAACTATTAAATCAATTGACTTTATTTTCAATATAAAACTAAAAACCAAATGAAATCAATCACAATAATTTAATAAACAATTATGTGTCTCAAAATGTATTTACTATAAAAGTATAAAGGAGTTGGAGGACTAGAGTTCAACTAATGTATCAATGTAATATACTAGCAACTAACAATTTGTCATTCAAAAAAATAGGCCCAGTATTTTTTTTGGTTTATAACTCTCTGATTCCAAGAGAAAAGGAACCTTAGTAGTCCAAAGTTCGACCGCAAGATAAGGAAAATTCGGCCAAAAAATTGCTTCGCCAAGAATAGGCCCAGTATTTTTAATGATTCTAAATAAACCTTAACATTAAATTTATTTTAGATCTCCTAATATATTGAATCAACCCTGATTTAAAAATGGATAATTCTTTGAACGGAGATCCGAATCTTTCTTCATCACCTTTGTGGTTGAAAAAAAGATAGTTGATAAACTAATTAATATTGACCTATAGCTCTTTTTAATTTTTTTGGTAAACTAAGAATGAGTAAAGCATCAAGGAGAAATTAGACATATCATCTTGAATTTTCGAAAAACTATGTTGTTGCTATAAAGCTTGCGTTTCTGGAACAATATTCGTCTTGAAATGCACCGGTTCCTTGACCCCCTCGACCACTATTTCCTCAACCACTAATTCTTCAACCGTGACACAATCATTTAGGAGATGTTTCAACAACAACAACATCCGAGACAGTCACGACTTTATTTATTGTAATCAAAATTCTCTCTTGTTCTACATAGACCCATTGCAAAAAAAGCTTTAGATGTGTCTTGATGGTGATTGTTGATGTGTTTCAATTATTATTTTTAATTGATTTTAAAAATACTATAAAATTAAAGTATTTCCTAAAACAAGTTTTATTGAATTAAAAAATATAATAATGACATGCCTATTAAATTTGTCCACGTGGACGCTAGCTGCCACGTCATTAGTGGCAATGCAACATCAGCAAAATGGACTCTAAAATGGAGTGGGGATCAAAACACAAATAAAATAAATAGACCAAAACTTTTTTTTTTTTTAAAATAGAAAAATAAAATTACATTTGAACATAACAAAATTTTATATAAAATTAATAAAGTCTCCCCAATTATTAAATCAATTGACTTTATTTTACTTTTAGTTAAGTAGCCTAGTGGTTTAATAGAGAAAAGAATCTTTCTAAACTAAGGCAAATGGAAGCCTGGCAAAATTTTATCTAAACTTAATAAAGTCTCCTCAAGTATTAGATCAACTGACTTTCTTTTATTAGTTAAGTAGTCTAGTGGTTGAATCGAAAAGAGAAACTTTATATAAACTAAAGCAAATGGAAGAGGTATATATTGTTTAAAAAAGCATTAAATTGGCTAGCTAGGGTTTCTCACATATTTTATTTTGAAAGTATGTTTTCCCATTGAAATATAGCTACAGCCTATAGGCGCATCCTTAAACTTTTTTTTTCTTCTTTGACAAAGTTTTTTTTTTCTTTGACAAAAGTTGGATCTAATTAAACATTATTTTAGAGCACTAAATATTACTTATTTATTAGCCATCACATGAATTATTTTAATTACGTATTTTTCCAAAAAAAATTATTTTTGTTAAATTTTGTTTCCAACTTTTAAGAGAAAGAGAACAAAAAAAAATACTATTGATCAAAGAAAAACTAACAGGTAGGAGTACATCATTTTGCAACTAAGGAATTGTTCTACTTCCTATAAAAATTCTAGCGTTGAGTTTGTAATGAGATAAACAAATGAGGTTACTCACGTTCTTGTTATGACGGCTCCATTTTTAGATAGTGTTCAAATTCTAGTTGATATGCTCAATTATATTGGGCACATTTTAATCAATGATATATGTTATAAGTACTTTATCGTATAAGAAATAAAATAAAAAACTAACGAATTGTTCCAAAAAAATAATTTGCATTACATTACATGAAAACATGCAAAAGGACACGCGTTATTATCTTTTGAAACAGATTCTTGGACGCAGAGTGTAGTAGCTTTCGGCAACTGTATAGCTATTTCCTACAACTTAAGATAATGGTTAACAAACAAAAATATGAGTTTTTAAATTTTGTTTTTTAGAAAAAAATTTAATACATTGGGTGCACTATTTTTATGATTAATATTTTCTTAATTAATTACAGTTGGAGGAGTATACATCACTCTACCAAAATGACATCTAATAAACACATCCAAAAACTTTTAGTTTTTTGTGGTCTTCGATTTTTTAATCGATTTGCGGTTTGAATTTAAACACCCCTATTTCAAAGTACCAAGTGATAAAAAGTCTTAGTTGTCTTAAGCATATAGCCAAGAGTATGATTTTTGGTTCATAGTGTGAAGAAAAAGTTCGCCCCGAAAAAATTATTCATAGGTAACACTCGATAGTGAAAATTTTGTAACAATGTTTGAGTAACAAAAAAATATCGTTTCAACCAATTGTTAATTGCTCTAGTGGTGATTAGCGCTGAACTTAGTAGAAAATACTACGGTTCGATCTCCAACAACTATAATCAAGAAAGGACTGAAACAACTTGATATTAAAACCGACCTCTAAACCATATTAGACGGTCAAGTTAACCGTATAATAATGGTAAAGAAACAAAATCATTTCAAGGTGTAAAATAGATGGGGCCATGCTAATACTATGTCACGGTTTTTAGTTTATCACCCCCGGCCCATAAATGTATATAATCATAAAAAGCAGAGAACTTCTAAATTCTATGCTTTTAGTTGTCTCCAATAAAACACAGAAGTCCAATATTCATTAAGTGATGGTAAGAGGTCCATTCTATGACAAAAATGGAGTTAAGAAAGGTGCATGGAGTAAAGAAGAAGATGAGTGTTTAAGTGATTATATTCATAAACATGGTCATTCTAATTGGCGTCAACTCCCCAAACTTGCGGGTACATACTTCTTTCGTCCCAATTTATAAGCAAATATACTTCTACTGTCCTAATTTATAAGCAAGAAAATATCATTTTATAATCATTTATTAAGAAAATCAAAACATATCGTAAGTAATTTAGAGCATGATTCTTTTCTTTTTCTTAAAATAAGGTTTTTGGAATATATATAAAAACAATTTTTATTAGTCATTGATTATAAAAATATAAAATGAGATAGAAAACAAATTAAATATAATTTCATAGTAATATAAGTAAAAGAAATTCTTAGAAAGACAAAAATTTATCTTTTTTACTTGTTATTTAAATTTCATTTTTGAATTTGATTAATATGTAATTTAAGCTTTGTTGATTTAAGAAAAATAAATGTTAATTAGTCATGGGTACTATTTGAACACAGGTTTAGCACGGTGTGGAAAAAGTTGCAGACTTCGTTGGGTGAATCACTTAAAGCCAAATCTTAAACATGGGAATTACACAAGAGAAGAAGATGAAATGATCATCAAATTACACCACCATCTTGGAAATAGGTATATAATAGTAATAATTTCAGTTTTGTCAGTTTTATTGTAGATTCTATACTAAATTTCCAGTTTGTCAACTTTAGAGGAGTAACATTACAGATTTGTCTATTGAGATCTACTTTTTTTTCTTTTCATCTAACATTAAATTGGGAAGATAAGTTAATGATAGAGTTCAATTTAATTTAACTAAAATATTGAATTGATTCAAGTGGTAAGGATCTTGGGATCCTTAAGCAGGTAGTCAGGGATTCGATTTTCGACAGAGATTAGCTAATTATCACCAATGACAGAAGAAACTCATACATATATCAAGTTGTTCACGCTCTAATCGCACGGTCAGTTCATCATCTAGATTTAAATTCGTGTCTCTTTAGAAATCAAGGACACGGTAGTACGATCATATAGAACAAATGTTGTTCAAGTAAGGTTGTACTACTATATCCTTTATTTCTAAGAAGACATGAACATAAATCTGAATGATGAACTACGACCATATGATCAGAGCGTGATTAATGGTTTGGATGATATCTCAACTAGTAACCTAAACAAAATTAATTTGCAACATACCAAAATCATATAAAAGAGTATATTGTTAGCTGTTGATTATTGAAGGGTCGTATATTATTATTATTATTATTATTATTATTATTATTATAGTTATCAAAAAATGAAAAAATTATATTTAATATTAGAAAGATGCATAATTTTCTTTGCTTCTAAATTCCGATGTTAATTTATACGTGCTTAATGACAATTCCTTTTCAGATGGTCTTTGATTGCTGAAAAACTGCCCGGAAGAACGGATCATGAGATAAAGAACTATTGGCATAGCTACCTAAAAAAGTGCTTAAAGAGCAAAGAGTACAAAATGTTGGACTTGAAATTGAAACCTTGTGATAATATTATTGAAGAAAATGATACTCATCATTTTGTAGCACCCAAAAGCCCAATTTCTAATGTTGGTAATAAGGACTTTCTTTATATTTTAGAAAGCTCAACATTGCCGATGCCCGCAGCTGAAACATCACCAGAAGACAATTCGCCTAGCTCAACGAACAGCCGCGGAATAGAAGAAGACAGCGCTGCTCAGTGGTTAGCGTTTGAAGCATTCAACGGTGATTTTTGGACAGAACCATTTATCGTAGAAGATACATTGCCGGAAGACAATTCGCCTAGCTCAACGAACAGCTGCGGAATAGAAAAAGACAATGCTGATTTGTGGTTAGCATTTGAAGCATTCAGTGGCGATTTTTGGACAGAACCATTCATCATAGAAGATACATACACCACTAATGAGATATCAAATAAAGACATAGACTTATTGATTTCAGACTTCTATGATGGTTCATATATGTTTTAGAAATTAAAGTCTTCCTTCGATTTTTGTATGTTTTTCTTACTAGTTTTTCATTTTATCAAAGTAGTCTAATAGCTAAAATTCTACTTTTAAGGTGAATAAGCGGAGTGTCTGGGTTCAAGCGCCGACTCCTACATATATAATGTAATGTCTATACCAATTGAGTTAATTAAACTCATAGATATGTCTTTGGTTAAATACTATATTGTAAACAAAAAAAAAATTAAATATTTGATGGTGGCTCTGTAAGTGCACATAATCGCAACCAAGTAGTAAAATGATAAGTTATCGTTCTCCATATGGATTGTGCCAAAATTACTAGTTTCGCTTAGGAATTTAGAATAATAAAGTGATTTGCATTCGCTTTGTTTGTTTGAAAAGGTCTTGCATTTAATAAAAGTAAATAACAATAAAATATATGACAAGAAAGTAAAGAGCAACAAATAAAATAGTGTTTGTGGCCACACGGAGTGTGTGTGGTTAAGTGTTTTGAATCTCTCCCTTACTCTTGCTTGGTAACTGACGTTATACTATACTTCATTACTAGTTATAAGCTACCGGATTAATTTCCATTAAAATAAGCTTAGTATTACTATAGTTATTTCTACTGCAATCTGACTTAGGTGGAACCAATTAAGCTTCGTTAGGTTTAGCTTTCATTATTTCGTATCATTACCTTTAACGGGTTCAGCCTCTAAAGAGTGCGTCCTAACCTTTAGAAGTTTGGAATTTAACAAGTTCTCTACGTCCGCTCGATTTCCTAATATCATTGCAGAATTTAACTACGTGCGATTATTAATCCTGCCTCGTACCGTCAGATACTGAATTTAATGGTCTCATATTGGTAGGATGAAATGTCTTTTTGGTCTGGCCTATTAATTCTGTTGTCATGGGATCAGCTAATTTCCTCTAGGTTCATTCACTTAATTTGATCAATATTAAGAATGAATAATTAAAGCAAAGACAAATATAGAAAATAACTTAATAACAATTGAGCATAAACTTTATCAAACCATAATTACATGTCTCAAGCATTCATAAGGGAGTTCATATACTCGACATAACCTAGGAAAAATAAATTAAAAAAGACAATAAAAGAAAATAACCTTATTGGCATTAGAGTTCCTTGACCTCTTTATCTCCTCCTTGGAGTTCTCCTAACACTCTCTTGAGTATCACTATTGTTGGGTGATTTCTGAATGCTTAATTGTGCGATACACCGGAAAATGTACTATTTATTTAGTTAATTTAGCCTATGTTTTTGTTATTTATTTTTACATTTTCGTCGTATCACTATGGTATTTTTGTATTTTTCATTCACTTGCTCATGAACATGCTAAAAAAGATACATTGATCAAAACAAAGAAAAATGGACAAAAAAAAGACAAAAAGGCCACACAAGTGCAGCCCAACACAACAAGGAGTGTGGCGTCCGCCACACCCACATGCTGCCCGCCAGCCCATCACAACAAGCTTGTGGCACCTGCCACAAGCATTATTCAGCAAGGCAAGATCTCATCCGTCTGTTGCATCGTGTGGCGCTCGCCACACCTGCTATTAGTCCCACATCGGTCAGTTTCTGTTTCTTACTAGTCTCCATCTAGTATAAATAAGTCCTCATTCTTACAATTTTGGAGGGCGGACAACAGACAACTTGCAAGAGTTGAAAAAAGGAATTAAGATAGAGAGTTTGTTCTTAGTTTTTTCTCTTAGTTAAATTTTATTATTGCTATTCCGGTGTCTGTATTCGATGTTTTTAATTCAGGTTTTTATTTTATTGTTTTAATTTATTTTATCGCTTTTATTTATTTTTGTCTTATTTAATTCTTCTTTAGTTTATTTTTATTCCTGTCTATTTATTTATTATGTTTTTAGTTTTAATTATGTCTAGCTAATTTAAATATTACTATGATGTGTAATTAGAAGCTAATAGGGGTTCGATAATTGATTTGTGCGAGTTTTCCATAATCAGTTTTCCAAAATCATAATCGTCTCTTATCATGTCCATCAAATAAACAAGCTCTTTGAAATCCATAAAAAAAAACACTATAGAAAGAACTAACTCTATAAAAATTAAACATTATAATTTCTTTAATTGTCAATTAGTAAAACTTTTAATCAGTGTTTCTTTAATTGTCAATTAGTAAAAATTTTGATCATTGTCAATTAGTAAAGAATACTGTTTGACCATTGCATGTATGTCAATGCATAATTTTGATCATTAATATCTTTAATTGTCTATTAGTAAAAATTATAAAAATTTAATATTTTGAAAATACTCATCAAAACAAATTGAACAAGATCTTATATGCTAATATTTATAATTATATATTATTAAAAAAATACGGTCAAAACAAGATAAATGAATAGTACATTTCTATCAAACATGGTCTTATAATTAGGGACGGAAGTAGTATTAGTTTAATCTTTATTATGTTTTCATTAGAATAATAATTGTCAAATACGACGTTTATTTCATACGAATAAAAGAAAATCTTTTTTGTTTTTACGAAAAATATTATATTATATTTTGATGCGTGGAAATAATATGCTTCTTTCTTTCCCAGTATTTTCTCCAAATTGAGAGAGAGGTTGTTCTTTTTATCATGTCCTCCTGACATCATTATCTTGACGTAAGTTGCTGACGCTAAATTACATTTGCCTCGTGTGCAAGCTGTTTGGTCGGATATATCCATGTGATTAGGATAAGGAGCGTTTTGTTGCCGGTAACTGTTACTATGTAGTTACCATGTTACTAAGTGTATGTTTGGTTTCAATTCATGTGATAAGGAAAAGTAGAATTAATTCTGCCTCCAGAATTGATTCTACTTGAAGCTAGAAATCGTAGCTTCTGATTCTAGAATTGATTTTTACACTCAAATTTTTTGTTCAACTCACTTTTTCATGAATATATCCTCCAAACATAAACCACTTCAGCTTAAAATCAATTTTGGTCAGAATAAATTTTACAAATCAATTCTGCCAAAATCAATTCTCTCCGCCGCAGAACCAAACACACGCTAAGTAGTAAGTAGTAACTGCATCTACAATATAATTTGGGAAAAGCTTATTTATTTATTTATTTTTTTAACAGCGAATATATTATTAATCAGGTCTCTGCACAAGACGAACAGAGACAGGTAAAAAAACAACTACATAACAGAGTGCCGTATATATGTGGAATGCAAAAAATAAACACCAAAACAAAATTCACCTAATAGAGCTCCACATCCTAATCCCAAAGACATCAACCCAGCCCTATAGTTGCCACTAGATCGACACTAACTCCTGATCTCGAATCAAAAGTGATCGGTCCATCATAATCCAAAAAGCAGCTCCTTCAGAATAAAAGTTGATGAGATAACGGTAGAATGAGAAATTTGAGGAAAAACTTATTCTTTTATAATATATATATATATAAATAGAATAACCGCAATCGTGTGATTGGTGCTGAACTTGGAAGTAAGGACAATAATTTGATTTGAAATTATTTGATGTCATAACTGACTCCTGAATCAGATTAAACGGTTAAATGAGTCGATTTAAATTGACATCCACCCTTGTTTACATCCACTACTTCCCATGATTTTCACCAAAAAGAGAGATTAAAGTGACATCATCTTTGAGATATTGCCAAGCAAATTTGGTAACTCGAGGCATTATCTCACCAAAAGTTCATTTTTGCGTGTCTGGATGCGGGGGCGTCGAATCGGTCGGACACTTATTCTTCTTATGTAGTACCTCTAGGTCTCTTTGGTTGTTAGTTCAGTCTTTAATTGGCTTTTGGTGTCGGATAACTCTCAAAATCTATCTGACCACTTTCTTCAATTTACTTATTCATCAGGTGGCCTTCGAGCGCGTTGGTCCTTTATGTAACTCATATGGCTAGTATGTGTTTGGGTTGTATGGAATGAAAGAAATCATAGATTCAGAAATTCAGCAAAATTCTTACCTCAATTGTTGGACAAGGTCAAACCCTACTCTTATTGTTGGTTGAAGACATCGAGCATTAACCTAGTTTTAAACTATCATAGTTGGTGGTCGGGCTCGTTGATCTGTTTGGGTATCGACTAATTATATTATTCATGTTGTTTCTTTTGATTGATGCTTTGTAAACTCTGGTAGTCTATATCTCGGTACACCTTGTACTGGTGACACTAATCAGTTGATTTTTTAATATATTCCATTTTTTCCTATTAAAAAAAATCATTTAAGATCATATTGCCAAGTGTTGATTCTTGCAATTCTTCTCTTAGGGCTCGTTTTGGTACGCATGATATGATAGAGGGGATAAGATAAGAAGCTGGATAAGGATATGATATGGTAGTGACAGGATAGACACATATCTTATTATGTGTTTGGCGCCCACAAGATAAAAAATATGATATCATTATTTTATCATATATTGTGTTTGGTGCACACTTGATATTGACATTATAAAATACATGTTTATCTAAATGAAAAATTTATGCTTGTAAAACCAATTCATTTTTATTAAAAAAAAATAAATATTTTCAATTAACATAAAATAAAATAAGTAATAACAAAATTATCATTGAAAAATAATTTCATATAATTGTAAAATAATACATTGATAAAATTAAAATTGTTATACGCATAAGTAACACTGGAAAAAAATAAAAAATAAGTAACACTAAAATATAATTTTAAAAAAATAAAGAAATATATTGCCAAAATAATAAAAAAAATGATAATAAGATAATCAAACAATGATAATACTAAATATCATTATAAAATAATAAAATATCAAATAAAAAAAATATGAGATAAAGATTAGTATATGGTGAGAAATCGTACAACACGTCTATATATTACTCGGTCTTCAATCAACAGCAACGTAATCAGAATCGGACCGGACATCAAACCGGTGAGTTTATCGGTTCAAGGTTCAATTGGTTGGATCAGGATTCAATCGGGTCGGACCGTTTTTAATTAAATATATATTTAAATTAATATATAAATAAAATTATATGAACAATTACTCAAAAAGGAAAAAAAAGTTGCTAATGTTCTAAATAAATAAAAAATACTATGGGCTTCTTCTTTTATAAAGTCCAACCCATAAAAAAAACCCTAAATTATAACACAAAGTGATAGCTGCCTCCTTTAATAATATTTTTATCTATACATACTATCTCACTCTCATTTTTCATCTATACGGTATGTCTCTTTCTCACTCTCTGCTTCCATTCTTCTCCCACCATCTTTTTTATTTTCATCTATCACGTCATCTCTGGATACAAGCATCATGACTTTATTCTTTTTCTCCTTCTCCATCTAATATATTTTTCCCTTTCTTTTGTTGCATCTATGAAAACAAACTAAATAAATTGTCCTCTATTATTTATTTCAATACTGAACAATAATCTTTTTTTTTTTTTTGTTTTGTTCCTCCTAATCTAATTTCAATTTCACTTTTCCGTGTTTCCGCTTTTTCTTGCGTTTTTTGAGATGTTAAATTAAAATTCTTATAAAAAAAAAACAGACAAAAACGATTTGTATTTAAAAAATAAAATCCAGACCGACCGGTTTACATGTAAACCGAACAAATTTTTTTTTCGGTCGGCTTGCTGTCTGTTTTTTGCACCTAACCGAACCTCTTTCACTCCCGGTTCACGGTCCGGCCAATTCGATCCGATTTTGATAACCTTGATCAACAGTAATATATATATATATATATATATATATATATATATATATATATATATATATATATATATATATATATATATATATATATATATATATATATATATTAGCTTCCAAAAAGAAAAACAGTAATATATATTAATAAAAATATATATGCATGTCTAAACAAAATATGGTGAGTAAAAAGAATTAAAAATTCATCAAAATGCATTCCAGGGGATTCGAAGAGAGGAACAGGCGTGATATGATTGCATTATGCTATCATGAAGCTAACCCACCTAAAATTATGGATTAAAATAACAAAAAGCCAACATAATAGGATTAGTGATATGTTTAACTTATCATTTTTTATTGGTGCATCAAATAACATAATTCTTATAATTTTTCTATTCATGAGGGTCTAATTACATCTAATAGTTTTACAAACATCTAATTACACGAGAAATAGTGTTCCCAATAAATAAAAAAGCAACAAGTTTGACAAACATCATGCAATATAATTTCATTTTAAAGAAAGAATAATTTTTTAGAAATTTTTTCTATGGAGAAAATATATTCAATTTTACCTCGATCTTCCAATTAAATATCAAAAAACGTATTTTTCTGAAATTACAAAGGAATTAAACTAATTAAAAATTATTTTTTGATATTAATAATTCTTTTTTAAAAAATAAACAACTAAAAAATAATTATGGTTGAAAAAATATACAAGTTGAAAAACCATATATGTCAACAATTTAAAATACATTTTTATTAATATGGTTGAAAAAAAAAAGATACTAAAAATTCTATTTTATTTTTCTCTTATCTTTTAAAAATTATATTTCTAAAACTAGACGGACGACACAAAATCTCTCATCATTTTAATTATTACGATTTACGATTAAATATGTTACATGTAATTCTAATTAAACTATAAAACTTCTAGCACAAGTGAAGTGCACAACTTTAAGTGGATCATTCTTGAAAACTTGCAGCTAGCTTGCCCTAATTTAGTGCATTTGCCTAATCCAGTTATCTTGGATGCATTCTAAAGATGGAGAAAGGATTCCCTCCCACATTCCTCATGTTGGAGATCCACACCATTAAAATTAACTATTAACAATTAATTATTTTTAATATTTATTTTTTAAAGTTGAGATTGGACTGGACCCTCCATTTATCGGAGAGGATCTGGTCTCCTAAAGATGGTGTCTTAAGTTTTCAAAAAAAAAAAAAAAATTCTTTCAAAGACCTCTTGGTTAGAAAGTTGGTTGGGCAGAAATCATTTGGAACAAGGATGCTTTTCTTTCAAAATTCTTGTTAATTTGGAGACTCTTGCGCAACAAATTACGAACAAATTCTAATTGAATGATTAGAGGCTGCATCTTCTCTCAACGTGCTCTCTTCAACTAAGTGGAATCATATCATATCACTACAACTTTTTTTGTCAATATTGCCCTATTTCCATAAGGATTTGGTTTTGGCTCTCTTCCACTTGACAACAATATTTTACGTGTTTTCAATCTTATATGCATATGACATGAGTGTCATGGTAAAAGGCTAGAACAAGCTATGTACTCCTAATTCATAGAATTGAATCTCATTTTATATTGTTTGTAAATAAAATAAATTTCATTTCTGACCTTACCCACAAGTAGGGGTGATCGCGGTGCGGTTTGGTTCGGTTTTGAGCATAAAAGTCATCCTAACCGCGAGATAAAAATGCATGCGGTTCGGTTTGGTTCGGTTGATTTTTAAAAAGTCATCCAAACCAAACCAAACCAAACCAATGCGGTTTGGATCGGTTCGGTTGGTGCGGTTTAAAACATAACGATTGTACCGAACAATTTTAAGCATAAAAAAAAAATAAAAAATTGAAGTTCCAAAATAACATTGTAGTACCAACAAAAATTATTTATCCAAAATAACATTATAGTAACTTACAATTTTAAATATATAAAAAAATTGAATTTTCAAAATAACATCACGGTACCGATAAAATTTGTTTATTTAAAAGAACATTACAACACCAAAATAAAATTTCAGTACAAAAAATAAAAACAACTTGAAGTTCGATTAATTTGGTCGACTGACTTGGTAATTGGGCATGTATATTGGAATATAAATATATTTTCTTTTACGATATTGGAATATAAATATATAATAGTAACTTAATGCGGTTTTTGCGGTTATCCGCGGTTTTTGCGGTTTGCGGTTTTGCGGTTTGCGGTTCAGTAAAAAAGACATCCAAATACATCCAAACCAAATGCGGTTTTTGCGGTTTTCGGTTTGGTTTGGTTCGATTTGCGGTTTTACTTTTGGATTGGTTCGGATACGATCACCCCTACCCACAAGTTCATTCCCATGATAATTTTTATTGACTTTCACATAAATTGACCTACTAGTGACGTTCGAACATTTTTTTTTTTGGAACATTGTTTTTATTATCACCTATGACATATAGGGGTGTGCAAAAAATTTGGTTATCCTTAACCAAATTACTAACCAATCCATATCCAATTTTAATTTGTAAAATCCATTTAAAAAAAAAACCACACCACTCCAATAAAAAAACACCAATTATAAACCATAACCACATTTTATAATTTGGTTTGGAATTGTTTGAAAATTTAGGCTCAAAAGGTAATTCAGGCCCAATCTTCAATTTTTTAAAATTCTTTATTATATAATAAAATAATTAATTAAAAGAGGGGTGGAGGACCGGTGGTCAACCGGTGGTCAACGCCGGACCACCGGCGGCCGGTGCGGCGGCGCTCCGGCATGTGCGGCGGCAGACGGTGGTTTCCGGCGGACCTCCGACGACTTTCACGGCGGTCGGTGGTGGTGCTCCGGTGGTCGATGGTGGTGCTCCGGCGGCCGGCCACCACCAACCACCCATACTATTTAAATATTATTTTATTTTAAAAATCAGATTTTTAATAATTATTTTAAAAATAATTAAAAAAAATCAGTTTTTAATGTTTTTAATTTTTAAAAATAATTAAAAAATTCAGTTTTTTTTTAAAATAATTAAAAAATCAGTTTTTAATGTTTTTAGTTTTTCAAAAATTTAGTATTTTAATTTTTTTTCCTATTTATTAGTTTTTTTTTGTATTTAAAAATCAGATTTTTTAATTTTAAAAATTACTCTTTTTTTAAATAATAAAAAATATTTTTAAAACAATATAAAAAATAAGTTTTCGGCTAAGTAAAAAATAATTTGGGTTTAAAAAAATATTTTGTGGGTTGATTATAAACCAATTCAATCATAAAATTAATTAAAAATTATGTTTTTAAAATAATTAATAAATCTATTTTTTTTAATCAACTAATAAAAAAAATTAGTTTAAGTAAAAAACCTATTTAAAATTGGATCATGTGAATAACTTAAATTTTATTACAAATCGGTTATAAATTGGTTCGATCCGGTTAATAACCAAATCCAAATTAGTTTTAAAAAATAACCGGTTTGTTATTGAAATGGTTTTGGTTTAGAACCAAAACCATCAATTAGGTGTGGTGTGATGTGGTTTTCAAACCATGCACACCCCTAATGACATATTTTACGTGTTTTCAAGACATGAGTGTCATGGCAAAGGCTAGAACAAACTATGTAATTCATAGTAGAATTGAATCTCATTTTATATTGTTGTAAATAAAATAAATTTCATTCTTGACCTTACCAACAAGTTCAACATCATATAATTTCAGAAAGATGAGTGGGATTTAACGTTGTTGCATCTTTAAACAATAAATATAAAATAATTACACATTAATAAAATGGACACGGATAATAAGCTGCATCTCTAATTCTTTTATAATGAGAAAATTAATCTTTTTAAAAACAACACTCATAAATTTATATGTTTGACCTTTTAAACTTTTTACAGAAGACTCACGATATCATGTTTGACCTTTTAAACTCTTTACAGAAGACTCACGACATTTCATAAAAAACAGTTTCCTTCACATATTTTCCTTTTCATTTCCCTTAATAAATTGAACATTCAAAGAAGGCGCTGGCTAGCATGCACAAGGCTGCTAGGTCTCCCACCATGCACAAGGCTCCTTATGCATTGGATTAAAAGTAATACATGATATTATGGTGTACTGTCAGCACTATATTATTATTTTTTTAATATTTTTTTTATTTTTTTATAATCGGCATTTTTTTTTATAACTTTTTAGTTTTCGGGGGAAGAGTTTTTATGAGACTGTTTGGTAAGACCAATAAACAAACTAATTTATAAAAGTAATAAGGGAAAATAACATATTAGTAAAAAAAAAAACTATTTTTACCACGAGGAAAATAATAGCTGAGTCTTTATTAAAATAACATCGCTTTGTTCGGTAAAAATAACGAATGACTGATAAGCTAGCTGATGAGTGATGACAGATAACTTATAGTTGATAAAATAAATGAAATGTTTATAAACAAATATAATAAATGTGTTTACATTTATCATATAATAATTTTTTATCCATATAATATAATAAATATTTTGAGATGCATGGGAGGGACGATGTAAATTGCATTTTCTTCAAATTGTCGACGTGATCAAAAGTAAAACGTTTGTCTGTACCAAAAAAAAAGTTTACCAAAAAACCTGTCGAAAAAAATTATTTGCCAAATAAAATATAACGTTTTGTAAAAAAAAAAGTATAAGTAAAACAATAAAAAAAAAAAAAAAAAAACAGAATGTCTGGTAGGTAGAAGTATGTCATATTCAATTATAAAAAATAATAACTATAAAGGATAAAATTGGATTTTAGATAAAGTAATAAGGGTAAAAATTGAAGAAAACGTGATAACCTATAAACTCAAAAGCTATTTAAAATTGCATATAGAAAATATTATTAAAATAGGTTATAAGCTCATGGTAAAAAGAATATTACCAAACAACATATCTTTTAACTTATAAGATATAAGAAGTGAACTATAAATTAGTTTTTTTTATTGGTCTTGCCAAACAGTCTCATAAAGACTCTTCTTCCGAAAACCAAAAAGTAAAAAAAAAAAATGTATATATATATATATATATATATATATATATATATATATATATTGCTGATTAAAAAAAAAAGTAAAAAAAAAATAAAAAAATAATGATATAGTGCTAACAATACATCATAATATCATGTACTACGTTTAATCCAATGCATAAGGTGCCTTGTGCATGGTGGGAGACCTAGGAGCCTTGTCCATGCTAGCCAGCGCCTTCAGAGAAACATTGACACTTTCATTTTTGGCGGAGGCTAGCATGGGAAAGGGACCTAGGTCTCCTACCGTGGGAAAGTTCCCTAAACCGTTGGATGAAGAATGATATCATGCACCATCCTTATCCTATAATTTTTTTCTCTCTCTCTTTCCATCATCTGCAAGCTCTCTGGCTCTATTTTCTTTCATCTCTTCATCTCTTCATCTACAAATTCCACCCAACTACTACTTCTATAATTTGTTATTTCTTTTGTTCATAGTTTAATTAAATACAAATTACACCCAACTACTACTTCTATAATTTGTTATTTCTTATGAAAACTTCAACCTTCAGCACCGGATACTAAGACCAATTTTTCCAAAAAAAAAAAGGGTGTGCTTGGGACCGGGAAACACATTCTTCAAAAGTAGCATTGCAAGACTCAAAATCTCCAATCAACGCTAAGACAAATACGGGAAATAAATACAAGAACTGTAACTAGTTCCAAAGCTAACAGGAAGACCAACACCAAAAAATCAAAAGAACAAGCCAAACACAAAACATAAGCAACACACCAAAAACTCATAAACAAGGAAAACTATTTGGTTCTTATGTTGATTTTGTGTTGGATTCAATAGGCCTTAAGTTGATTTTGTTCTTCAATTGCTTGATTGGATTTTTCTATATTCACTTATCAGTATTTTATGATGTATAGATATAATAATGGACTCTATATATACCCTTGGTTTGAAATTTAAATAAAGTTAATAAGAGTTTAAATTGGGAGGTTTGTGTATTATTTTATTGATTTAAAGAAAATAAAGATGGTGTGATTTTGAGGTAGAAAAAAGGAAAGCATACACAAGAACAAGAAAGGCAGAGACATGAGAGATGATGGGAAGAGAGAGGGACAGAAAAAAAATATAAAGTACAGATAATGCATGATATCATTCTTCATCCAACGGTTTAGGGAACTTTCCCACAGTGGGAGACCTAGATCCCTTTCCCATGCTAGCCTCCGCCTTCATTTTTATCCCTTATTCTTCTCTCCTCCGATCGCATAACCATAAAATATTGAAGCTACAGAATATGAATGTTTGGACACTGCACACATTTTTACGTGTGAAAGAATAAAATAGGCTTTACTGAATTACGTCCCAAAAATATTATAAAATAGGAGTGTGGGTCCACTAATAATTTATAATTTTTTTTCTATTATTATTAAAGTTGAAGTCACGATTCTATCAAAAAAAATAAATAAAGTTTAAGTCATGATTAAAGATTATAGAACACATGATACGCGTTTCAATCATAGCATATATCACACTATTAATACCGAGATATGTTTTTTTGTCTTTGAGCTCATTCAATTTATATAGTTCACTTTAATTTTGTCCCAAAAAAAATGGTCAGAGCACCTTATTTTGATGAAAATGGAACAAAGAAAGGTGCATGGAGTATGGAAGAGGATCAAAGGCTTATTGCTTACATTGAAAGGCATGGTCATCCTAATTGGCGTCAACTTCCCAAAGTTGCCGGTATGAAATTTTTTTAGCAAAATAATTAGTAGAAGTTAATATTCAAGAGTTATATATATTAGAAAAAAAGTTATTGGTTTGTATTATTGGATAATCATGATTTTTGACAGGTTTGGCAAGATGTGGAAAGAGTTGTAGGCTACGTTGGATGAATTACTTAAGGCCAAATCTAAAACGAGGGAACTATACACAAAAGGAGGAACAAATGATCATGGAATTGCACAAAAAGCATGGAAATAAGTATGATTTTGTTATTTCTTGTTAATCTTTGATAGTAAATATTGCACCCCGGCCGTTTGGTTTAATTAATGGTGAATGGTTTGAATAGTATACTAGAGGTCGCGTGTTGGATGCTCAGTTCTATTGAAAAAAATAAAAAATATTGCACCCATATTGAGTGTTGTAGTACTTTAGTTGGGAACATACACTATAACCTTTCACCTTTGTGGATCGGAGGACGATACTTTAATGCCAAAAAATACATGATAGCTCTGAGTTCGGGACTTCGGGATGATTTTATGTTTTATTTTTTGAAATTTTTAAGAACTAAAACTAAGATTTTTTTTTTTAGATTCGTAGACATAAGTATGATTTGGTGGCTTAAATTAATGAATTATATGATTTGAGTTTTAAAAATTTTAAAAACTAAAACTAGTTTTAGCTTGGAGTTAAAAATTCTTAAAAACCGAAACCACTTTCAAAGATAAACTTAAAATAAATATTGATTATCATAAACCTCTTAAAATTTACCAAATAATAGAAATTTGTGGTTATCAGAAGATGTCTATAAGAGTGGTGATCGGTGGTGGTTGATGGTGGTCAAAGTGGTAGTCAGTGGTGATGATCAAAGTTGGATGGAATGGTGGTGATTAGTTGTGGGCATAGTGATAGTTGGAGGTGGTCAGAATGGTGGTTGACAACAATTGGTGAGACGTATAATTTTTAAAAAATTATTATAAAATCTATTTTTTGGTTTTGAATTTTATAGTGTGGATAACTATTTTGAAATTAAATAAAATCAAACTCGAATTCATATTTATCCAAACATATTGTGATTTTAAATTTGACTTTCAAAACTAAAAACCTAAAACTCACAAACATTCCAAACGGACACTTAAACACTTTCGGTAATCACCATCCGAATGGACTTGTTTTTGTTTTCATCAAATAAAGGTATTTGAGGAAAAAATAATTGCATATAAAATTACATGAAGAATGATTGAAGGGCATGAAGTTTTTACTTTTACAGTTTAGTTTATGTTCTTAAAATTGAATCGAATCGAACTATTCGATTCACTCAGTTGAATCGAGAATTGGTTAATTTATCAATTGGTTTAACATCAGTTATACTTTAGTTCGATTGAACTAATTCAAGTATTCAACCACATATCACATGTATGTACTAGTGATATGTGGTTGAATACTTGAATTGACTTTAAACTAATATTAGTTTTGTTGAGTTGTGGTTGATTCAATCATTTTATTTTGTTAATATTTAAAACATTGTGTGACAAATTATTAATTTGTGACAGATGGTCTCTTATTGCCGAAAGTCTACCCGGAAGATCAGACAATGAAATAAAGAATTACTGGCACAGTCACCTAAAGAAAATCTCACGGCACAATGAGACCAACCTTATTAAAGAGATTCAAAAGACAAAAACAACAAGTGAGGATGTTAGTGATGATTCCAACCACATTTTGGAAAGTTCAACTTCAATGTCTTCTAGTCATGTGGAATTAAACATGACCTTGTATAGAAAAGAAGATAGTGTTGCTTCTTGGGAAATATGGGATGGATTCAGCAACAATTTTTGGACTGAACCATTTATTTCAGAAAATGCATTGGGTCAGGATTACTCTCCCGTTTCATGGTATGGATCAGAGGCAGAGGATCCATTTTTCATATGGTAGTGCAAATGTGCAATGCATTTTTTTTGGTATTAACCGTCTGGTTTTCAAAAAGAATAGGACTCGGCTGTAAGATAAATAAAGTCTAGCCAATGATTATTTCTACTAGAAATCGAACTCAGATTCTCTCGAACGTACAATGCATAATGTTACACAATAGGATTCCTATCTAGCACAGTAAATAATAGAGAACAAACGTTAGGCTGTGTTATGTGTTATGTGTTCCATCTTTCAAAATACAAAAAGTTACTTTCTCCGTTTCAAATCTTTCATCCTTTTAGAGTTTCGCTTCGCACATGAATTAAAAAATACAAATATTAATAAGTTAACTCCATTTTACCTTTACTTTATTATAAAAAAAATTCATTTAATGAATACTTTTTTTTGTTCAAGTAGAAAATTAAAACAGATCTAAGATATTACTAAAGCATCTTTCACAGCCATTCATCAACATATACAATTCTCTCCTCTAATATGGATAAGAATAACAAAGTGAAGGCATATGAAATTGTGTGTGTGAGAGAGAGGTGCTCGAAGCCGAAGAAAGAAAGAAAAATATTGAAAAGAGACCGACATATGTTATTGTTTTTTCACAATTTTGCATGTGAGACCCGACCCGCACCCGGCCAGATGCTTTCATTGAGACCCGACCCGAACCACGTGGTTATTAGGGATGACAATGAGTATATGGGGCAGGGTGGATACTAAGGTATCTATGCCCATTTATTTTATCGGGTAGTCAGTCATATTCGTGTCGTACCTAAAATTGCATGTTTTTACTCTGCCTATTATGGATGTTTTTTGCGTTACTAACTGGGTTTAATTATCATTCCTAATGATTATGTCAATTTTAAATGCATGAGCGCAAAACAAGTTTGAAAACGTATAGATCGGTTAGTGCCCATTTTTCTGTCCACAAAATGTCAAAGGTGTAACAAAATTTGAGCAAATTATGTAGCCAAACATTTTTCTTTCCAAATATCAAACGATATACGCATCTTTTCTTTCTGTTTTTGTAACAAAAAATATCCAAATATCTTAGAAACTTTATGGCACGATTTGAAAATTAAAACTTTCTTTTTCTGTTAACTAGTCACTTGATCACATCACTTTATATTCTGATTCCCTCTTAAAGAATCATCCAAGAATCTCTCACCCTCTATCAACTGAATCTTCATCTTCTCTTAATAGTTAGTACTTATCTGTTTCTTCTTATCTTTTTTGCCAAATTATATGATTTTGTTTGTTTCTTCTACAATTGCATATAGATATTTGTATTCTTTTCAATTGTTTTTGTATTTCCTTTTGATAGGTATTTGTTCTGTTTTTCTTTTGATCTTTCTTTTATTGTTATTTTATTATGGTGCTTGGTGTGAATAAATTACTTAAGAATTGCATGGAAACTTTAGAGTTTAGGGTTTATTTCAATCACTGACTAAAGTTTTATTTTTTCACATTAGTTAATTCTTTTAGTGCTTGATTGATTGAAGAGAATTAAGCATCTAAGGTAGCCATGGTTGACACTGAAATTGAGCCTCCACCACGTATTGAGGTGATATATATTATATATAGCTAATTGATTAATTACTTTAGGTAAATAAAATATATATGTATTATTTCTTAATCTAAGTTATTTGGTATTAACAGGGAAAATTTACAGCATTGGTGGTTTGTTGGCTTCTTGGCAATGGTGTTCTTTTCTCTTGGAACAGTATGCTAACAATAATAGATTACTATGAATATTTGTTTCCGGTAATTTATCTACTTTCTCAATTCTGATGCATCTTATTGTATATCTCTAGTTTAGCAGCATTCAATTTGGTTCAGTTTCATGTTTCTATTCCTTTCTTGTTTTGTTTTGTTAATCCTTCCTTTCCGGGACAAGGTTGTCTCCTGTGGAATTATCACCGGAGAGATTTCAGTGTTAATCCTCACCCTTCATGATTTTAGTGATAATTAAAATTATATATGATGAAAACAAATGAATGGATGGGATGTGACTGGACGGTAATGTCAATTGAGAGGATCCCCTCCCTTCCTTTCCCCCTCGAAAGGGGCCCCGCTAAACCAGAGTTCGACAGGAAGATAATGTTTCCCAATAGGTTTTTTCTAATTAACCATCTCATAAATTAAGGGTATATGCCCTATGGTGACGTGACATGATGTGGCACCAATTAAGTTCATTCACGTGTATTTAAGTCAAACATAATTAATTTTTTACCACAAAGTAATTTTAACTACTTTTATTTTTAAATTAATTATATTTTAAGTATTATATTCTATGAATTTACATTTTGATCCTAATTGCTTCTAATTTGTTTGCCTCGTCTTCAAATTGTTTTACGGTCTCAAATAATTTTCTACTTGGCATTAAAAAAAAAGCTTTCTTCTTATCGTCAAAAAACTTTCAATTCATCTTCGTTATGATTTCACCTTCAGATTCGTTCTCTGGTTTCACCTTCAAGCTTCAGATTCGTTCTTTGTATGGAGCCTTCTGCCTTCAAGCTTGAAAGTGATTAAAACATACAACAAAATAAAAAATAAAATCAATGTTACCTAGCCGAATCTGATTCTGGAATAAACGTAGCTGATGATGGACAAGTGATTCCGGAAGAGGTGAATGAGCGTTTGAAGGTTGAAGGAATGGCAAGAAGAAGCGGCAATTGTAGAAGAGGAGAAATGGCGACGGTGACGACAATTGCAGAAGAGAAGAAGCGGTCACTCACAGCAAAGAAGAAGACCACGACGAAGAAGTGTCTTGTTGAAGGAATGATCGTTGTGATAAAAATTGACGGTAAAGTGAAGCGTTTACACAAATATCCTAAAATATAATTCAAGAAAAATAGTAACCTAAAATATAATTAATTGAAAATAAAAGTAGTTAAAATTACTTTGTGGTAAAATATTATTTATGTTTAACTTAGTTACATGTGGATGAATTTCATTGGTGTCACATCAGCATAGGGCATATACCCTCAATTTATGTGAGGGTAGAGAAGTAATCACCTTCACAATATAATGTTCCAGTAAGAACATGGTTGTTCTGTTTGATGTTTCTCTCGGATAATGGTACGCAGTATAAAAGTATATAACAGAGGTCAAGGAATTGGCTTTAGATAGTATAAGAACATTGTAGTCCCTTCACAAGTTTTGAAACTTTGAGAAAAAAATAAGTATAGTTAACCAACCTTCTAGATATTACTATTTGATAATCATATGGTGCGTTTGATCTGTTAAATAATAAGAGATCGGACAGTACAAACTTCACTTGGGGCACAACACCAAATTTGTTCAATACATTAAACGTTTGTCCTGTGTTATTATGTCATGTACTCATCATTTGTAAATTAAACGGTCTCTTAGAGTAAAAAAAACAGAGTTTTCTTGGTTCAATTTTCCGTTTATGTTTGCAGTTTTAAACTTTTAATATCCAATTTTATAATAGGGGTTGAGTAATGAGTACAACTTAAACGAATTTCATTAGTCATTAACATTAAGTGATTGTATTTTTCAAACTTGTTATTATTGTAATTATAATTTCCTTTTTTTCCTCTTTGTGCAGAACTATCATCCCTCTAGAATGCTTACTCTTGTGTATCAACCATTTGCATTTGGAACAATAGCAATACTAGCATACAATGAGGCCAAGCAAAATACAAGAAAGCGGAATCTAATTGGATATTGGCTCTTTTTCTTGAGCGTTTTGGCTGTGTTAATTGTAAATCCTGTTTATTTGTTCGTAAACTTTTGATTCCTATAGATTTTGGATTTGTGTTTCGATTTTATATTTGTTATTTACTTAATTTCCTCAGTTGGATTTAGCAACATCTGGAAAAGGAGGACTTGGACCTTTCATCGGTGTATGCGTAATAAGCGGTATATTCGGAATAGCAGATGCCTATACACAAGGAGGAATGATTGGAGACTTATCTTACATGCTCCCAGAATTTATGCAGGTCAGCATCACTAATCTATCAAGCACGGACACAAACACCTGAAACCACATGGACACTGACATTTCGTCACCGATAATAATCTAAGAAATTGACATAATTCAATGTAATCATATGTGTCAATGTCCAACATCAAGATACACGTCTAATCTGAGGAGTGTTCGTGCTTCATAGTCACTAATGGAATTTACTATAAGAGGTTCAATAGATTCTTTTAATATATGCAAATTTTTAATAGTTTTATTGTTGCAGTCTTTTCTTGCTGGTGAAGCAGCATCAGGTGCTCTAACATCAGGTTTGCGGTTAATGACAAAAGCAATATTTAATAATTCTAAGGACGGTCTTCGCAAAGGAGCCAGTAAGTTCAACACTCTAATGCTTAGCTTTGAAACATAAAAGTTGTTTTAGTATAGTTTCATACATAACATAATGATAATTTGTAATTATATTGTGCTTCTGCAGTTATGTTCTTTGTCATGTCAACAATCTTTGAGCTTCTTTGCGTTATTCTCTACGCATTTGTGTTTCCTAAATTACCAATTGTGAAGTACTATCGTTCAAAAGCAGCATCAGAAGGATCGAAAACTGTTACAGCTGATCTTGCTGCAGGTGGCATTCAGACCTCACCGAAAGGAGTACTGTCCTTTTCTTTTTTCTGTTTTTCATGGAAATTGCTATCTCTTGAGATTCAGTTTATTTATTAGACTAATTTACGTTTTTTCAGGCTACTGGAGAATCAACACAATTCGAGCGCAAAGGAAAGAAACAATTGTTAAAGGAAAACATTGATTATGCACTTGATATGTTTATGATCTATACGCTCACATTGTCTATTTTCCCTGGATTCTTATCAGAAGATACCGGAAAACACAGTTTAGGCACCTGGTACGTTCATTAACAGCATGGTTTCTTGGTTATTTTGAGTCATAAACTTCAACGAAACAATCATTTTGATCCCGAAATGTGAGTAGTGAATTCACTATATCACTGAATGTATCTAAAATTCAAAAAACATCTCTCAATATATCTTTTGTTAGTAACTTTTTACACTAAAGTGATTAATAACAAACACATTTAAGAACCAAATTAACTAACAGAAACTTTTTGTTAGTAACTTTTTGCAATTGTGGTAATTCAGAGAGCGACAACGCTCAAGACATTGAAGGATCAAATTGACTATTTACTCCATAAACCTGAGTTTAAAACTTGTGCGTCTTGAGTATAAAAAAGTTTTGCAAATGCATCCTAATCAAATCATACCATATAGATATAATTGGATGCATCTTCAAAAAATTTCCATCCAATTTTCATGTTTCTATGTTTGTATGTATATACCAATTTAAGAGCTTATTAATATAATCCATTTTTTATATTACAGGTATGCTCTTGTGTTAATTGCAATGTACAATGTATGGGATCTCGTCGGACGATATGTTCCACTGATTAAAATCATAAATATGGAGTCCAGAAAGTTGATCACCACCGCGGTTGTTTTGCGATTTTTACTTGTACCGGCATTTTATTTCACGGCAAAGTATGGTACTCAAGGATGGATGATATTCTTGACATCTTTCTTAGGGTTATCCAATGGTTACCTCACTGTTTGTGTTCTCACTGCAGCACCAAAAGGTTACAAGGTAAAGAATCCTATAAGAAACTATAGCTCTTTAAAAGTTTAGAGTTAAATAAATGTTGATACATTAATTAATATTTTGTGTTTTTTTACTTTATGTAGGGACCTGAACAAAATGCTCTGGGAAATATTTTGGTGTTCTTTATTCTTGGAGGTATTTTTACAGGGGTATTACTTGATTGGTTGTGGCTAATTGGTAAAGGATGGTGAGGCCTTATTCACAAACAGATTATTGAAATAGTGATTATGAATATTGTTTAGTAAATTCTCTTTGGACAGTGTTGGTGTTCATTCTTTTCGATTTCAAAGCTAAATACATTGTTGCTCAATTTTTCTCAATTGTTTAGCGACTAAGGCTAATTTTTAGTTGATATTGTTTTTAACTAGTACTAGTAGTATATAGTATGTATACCCGTGTCAAGCACAAAATAATTTTTTAAAATAAATAAATTATTTATTTGTTTATTTTTAATTATTAAATATAAATTATGATTATTTTTAAAGGAAATACTTGATAGAGCGAAAATATCATGAAAACCTCACGAATGTGTTGGCAGTGGCACCCACTTGCATTGTTTACTTAATTTCAATTAAAAATAATATTAAAAAATTAGCTTTTCTTTGCTCTCTCATCCTTTCATCTTCGATCTTCAACGACCCAAACAACATACATTCTTCCTAATATTCGTCTCTCAAACTTCTTTCTCAACTTTTTGGTTGGTTTTGTCCCTACTCCCTCTCTAACATTTATTTTTCTCTCCAACTCATGTAGTACCCTATAGAAGTCTTTTTCTATTATCCTGCCAAAAGTGTTCGCGATATGTAGCACCATTGATAACTAAATTCAAATCATAAATGAATGAATATGTAAATTACAAAACTGACACAATGAATAATTGAAGACCCACATTGTGATTCACTAAAGAAGATACCACAAATGAATAATAAAGAAAGAAGAGAATTGTTGTATTAAAAAGAATAATTACACTGTTAGTGTATAATTTTTTACATTGTCGATCAATCAAGATGATTTAAAGTTATATATGATGAGTTGTACAAAAAAAAAAGTTATATATGATGAGTAAAAAAAACCCAATCATTCCGAGTCCTTCAAAACACCCAAATAACTGCATGTCAAACTAGCAACATCCCCTTTAGGCACACCTTCCCTTTTTGATATGGAGAAAGAAAGCAAAATCACTACTAATATAATATAACATGAAATACTTACATAAGCACAATCACAAATTAAAAGTGTTAACCCACTTGAGTTGGTGTATTGGTATTGGCTTGGAACCTGGGAGTGTGCTCCTCTTGAGGTCTGAGGTTCGATTCTCTCTGACGCCAATTTGGGTGGGCTAATTTAGCTTCTTCAAAAAAAAAAATTAAAAGTGTTTGGACACACACACTATTGAAAAAAAATAAAAAGAGAGGTAAAATTATGTGAGTAAATTCACCAGAAGTATTTGTATCATTAGTTAGCCACTTTTTTTGTCAAGTAGCTCATTGACTAAAAATTTAGGGATAATTGCAAGTGACAGCCTTAGAAGACGAGATAATCAAATCGTAGATACCGATTGACTTCCAAAAGAAGCCTTTTTTCAGGTTTTAATCGCTCGAACCACTTGCAATACGCAGGAGGAATTGTGCCAGATTTAGTATGCATAGCCCTAGACTGCTGAGCATCTGCACTAAGAAAGGAGGCATCTATAGGGTGACCGGAAAGCCAATAAAGGATGTGCAGGATGACCGGAAAGAATGGTACAACCGCCTTCATGTTTTTCTTGAAAGTAAAAGGCCCTAGGAAATCATGAGAATTAGATCCTGAGAAAAAGAGATCAGTACTTGGGATTTCCAAAGAGCTTGAATGACTCCTTCTTCATCCGGATTTTCAACGATTCAAAAAGAAAAAATAGAGTTTATATTGTTGAAGAACTCAAAAGAAATTTAGCAAATGATTAGGAATCAAACGATGAGAAGTTCTTTAAAAGTAGCAAAAATTGTCTAACTTACACGTTTAAATGTAATCAAAATACGTGGGGAGTGGAAACGTGAAGTGATAGTTTAGGTTTTCCCGAGGTTATCAATGCGGCAGTACACCTATTTGCAATCGTTGAGCCTATCGGTTACAAAGCATCAAAATCATCGACATCTTTAGGGGGCATTTGTTACATGTAAAATGTCAAATTAGAATTCAAAAGTCAGCTAGGCTTCGAAGTATGTAAAGTACGCAAATAAAACGAGTTTGAGACATGCAGACAAATTCGAGGAAGCTTGGACAACCATGCCAAAAAAAAGTTTTTCCATCATGATTCAAAATTCAAATAGCCGAAAAAGATAGAAGTAAGTGGTTTTCAATATTTTTGAAACGGTTACCGGCAGTTATCAAAGATCGTGGAGACCTTGTCAAGATCGAAGGCGGTTACTAAGATATTGCCATTCTTCTATAAATAGGAGAAACTTAGGCTATTTTATAGAGTTCGTTTCTGAAAAAGAAATACACTGCCTAAAACATAAATACATTTGCACGCTAACGCACACAGAAACAAAAACAACACAAGGATACATTTCTTAACACAAGCCGTAAACTCTCAATTAATGTATAAACTCAATTTATAATTCGAGCAATTTTCATTTCATGCACTTTATTTTGCGGTTCATGAGCGCCTAGAATTCAATCTCTCAAACATACCAATTCTTCGTGCAATTCGAAACCTGTTACCTGAGAACCCACGAAGCATCTAATCCAAGTGTTGGTATCATAGACACTGACGCGTGCCCTACACTGAAAGACGCCTAATCCAAGAGGCATCGGTGATTCATAATCCATGACACAACAGTGTGTTGTACAGTCGCAAGTAGCTTCCAATCAATTTATCAACAAAAATAAAACTTGAAATCTCCAACAAAAAATTATCCACCGCCTTCAAAATTTCCTCAGTAAAAACCACCGTAAACCCAAAATTGCAACTTCTCCCCAAACAAGTGCATGCAGAGACAGAGTAAGAGTTGTTGATGCTGTTGCAACTCAAAAGGTCATCTCTTTGTCAACTACATCTTGCATTGATATTGTTTCTTCTTATCTTTCCTAAAATTTTATCTTTTTGGTTTCTTTTGCAAACCATATTTTTGTTTCTTTCCATTAAATGTTCATTACTTAGCAGAAGTTAATGTCTTTTTGTGCTGTCACAAGTATCACTTGCTAAGGTATATACGTGCAAATACACATCTATTTATAATGCTGACTAGTGAGTTATGAACTACAATGTAATGAATATGATAATTAATGTGCTATAACTATCACGAAGACAAATGCATTGTTTGACTTATGCTACCCTGGATAGCACTGAAATTTCTGATAGAAGGTGTGTCCAGTGTGCGATACGTGTCAATGTCGGATATTGACATATGTGATTACATAAATTAATTTTGTTAAGAAGTCTAACATCGGTTGTGAGATTGTCTGAATATATGTTTATAAAGTGACCGCAAACCTCACCTTACAAGCCGATTTTATTAGGCTAAACTCTCAATTCTAAGATGGTATCATAGCCTCCTACTCACAATTCTAATATGGTATCAGAGCCTCCTCCATTATCCATTGGACTTCTCCTGCTATCAGGTTTCTGATCAGGCCATCTACCATTTATATTCGCGCTCCAAGCTCAACAGTGTTGGGCGCGAGGGAGTGTGTTAAGAATTTTCACATCGGTTGCGATATGACCTAAATAAAAATTAATTTTTTTTTTCAAACTTTTACCGTCTCAATGTGTCAGTATTGTCTCCAATGTGTGTGTTAGTACTTCATAGATGCTTCCTAGTGAATTAATTGCATAAAATTTAGTTCATTTATATTCAGCATTCACTTCCAAAGCTAATATAAAGCCAAAGTCATATTGATTGACTAACCATAGTTCTAAAATAAAACCATGCATGCCTTTCTATACATTGACTAAGGTTTCTTTCTTTTAGTGTTTGATTGATTGAAGAGAACTAAGCATCTAAGGTAGTCATGATCAACAATGAGCCTCCACCGCGCCTTGAGGTGATATATATTACTAATTTAATTATTACTGTGGCTAAAAATATGCATTATTGATTCATTTGAATTTTTTGGCATTGGCAGGGAAAATATTCTGCAATGGCAATTTGCTGGTTTCTTGGCATTGGGGGTCTTTTCTGTTGGAATAGTATGCTGACAATAGTAGATTACTATATTTACTTGTTTCCGGTAATTTTTCTGCTTTCTGGTGCATTTTATAGTTGATCTAGCTGCTGGCTAATTTTTCTTCATGCTAGTTTCCTGAATTTGAGATGGGCAGCTCCACTTTCATGTTTCTGTCAAATTGTGTTTAGTGTGTTTGACCTGAAAATGTGTTTACAAGTGGCGACATCCCTCACTTTATAAGCCGGTTTTGTAAGATTGAGTAAGATCAAACCCAAATCATAAGATGGTAGTACAATCTATCCAACATCTGTTAAGCTACTCGCTATCAACCACTCAGGTCACGCTCCAGATGTTCTTTCCTGAGCACGAGGAGGTGTGTTGAGTGTCCCACATTGGATGAGAATCATGAGATATGACCTAAAGTGAGTAGCATCCACATCTTACAGTCCAATTTTCTAGACTTGAGTTAGATCAAACCCAAATCTTAAGTTGGTATTACAATCTATCCAACATCTGTTGGGCTGCTCGCTATCAACCACTCGGGTCACGCTCCAGATGTCCTTTCCTGAGCACGAGGATGTGTGTTGAGTGTCTCACATTGGATGAGATATGGCCTGAAGTGAGTAGCATCCACATCTTACAGACTAGTTTTTTAGAGTTGAGTTAGGCCCAACCCAAATCTTTAAGATTTTACAATATATCTTTTATCTAGCTGGCCAAAATTCAAGGAATTTGGCTTAGACAAAATAATAACACTCAAGTTTTATCAATGGTTTTGCATGTTTAATTTGTGGATCTCAGATGCTGTTGTTACTTGCTATGTACTTTTTGTTAAAGCTTGTATCAGATGATTTTCTCGAATATAATATTTTTTTACTTCCTTTCTTCCTTGTGCAGAAATACCATCCTTCTAGGGTGCTTACCATTGTATATCAGCCATTTGCATTTGTAACAATAGCAATACTGGCTTACAATGAGGCAAAAATCAATACAAGGCTGCGGAACTTGTTTGGATACACCGTCTATTTCTTTAGCATTTCATCATTGTTAATTGTAAATCCTGTTCCTTTGTCTGTAAACTCTGTTTCCTCTAGAATATAATTTGAGTTTTATTTTACTTTCCCTATTTACTTGCAATAGTTGGATCTAGCGACATCCGGTAAAGGAGGGATTGGAACTTTCACCGGTATATGCGGATTTAGTGGTCTTTTTGGAATAGCAGATGCCCATGTACAAGGCGGAATGGTGGGAGACCTATCCTACATGCTACCAGAATTCATTCAGGTCAGCATAACCGATGGAATGGAATTACTCTGAGGTTAAAAAACTACGTTCGATGTACATGCATTTGTAACGGTTTTAATGCTGCAGTCTTTCCTTGCTGGATCTGCAGCGTCAGGTGCCCTAACATCGGCTTTGAGGTTAATTACAAAAGCAGTATTTGAGAATTCTCCAAACGGTCTTCGCAAAGGAGCTAGTAAGTTTAACTCTCGAATTCTTAGGTTTCAAACATTTGAAGATTGTGTGGTTATTGAAGATTCTTCATTATACTGATCATTTGTGATTATACTGAACCTGCAGTTATGTTCTTTGCCCTATCATCTTGTTTTGAGTTTCTATGTGTTATTCTCTACGCGTTTGTCTTTCCAAAATTACCGATCGTGAAGTACTACCGTTCAAAAGCAGCCTCCGAAGGATCCAAAACTGTGTCAGCTGATCTTGCTGCCGGTGGTATCCAGACCTCACCTGGCGGAGTACTGTTTCTTTCATTTCCGTTCGTCCCTTTTCTATTTGTCACGGATATTCCTAGTTTTTAAGATTCATTTCCGATTATAAGACTATTATGCTTTTTTTTCCAGGACACGGAAGATTCAAAGGAACAAGAGCGCAAAGGAATAAAACAATTGTTATTCGAAAACATTGATTATGCACTTGATTTGTTCCTAACATATGTGCTTACACTGTCGATTTTCCCTGGCTTCTTATCAGAAGATACTGGATCACACAGTTTAGGCACTTGGTATGTCCATACAAAATCTTCGACCGATTTCTAGTTCCGATTTAAGAGCTGATTGATATTTCCATTGTTTCATTTCAGGTACGCTCTCGTCTTAATTGCTATGTTTAATGTGTTTGATCTTATCGGAAGATACATTCCGCTCATCAAAATCTTGAAGATGGAGACTAGAAAGTTGATCACTACGGCTGTCATTTCTCGTTTTTTACTTATACCGGCATTTTATTTCACTGCAAAGTATGGTAAACAAGGTTGGATGATATTGTTGACATCGTTCTTAGGGTTATCCAATGGTTACCTCACTATCTGCGTTTTCACTTCCGCGCCTAAAGGTTACAAGGTACTGTGTTAAGGTACTAGAACTTGTTCGAGGTTTAAAATTGTTGAAATATAAATTCATTAATACTTGTATGTTTTTAATTTTTAGGGACCTGAACAAAATGCTTTGGGAAATATGTTGGTGATGTGTCTTCTAGGAGGTCTTTTTGCAGGGGTCACACTTGACTGGTTGTGGTTAATAGGTAAAGGATGGTGATAGTGATCTTAACCAAGCTTAACTAGAGAAATGGCGTAAGCATTTGAGGAAATTTGTAAGAGACAGGTTGCGCGCCGAACAACTAACAAGTCTCATGTATGAATCGTACAATTGTTTTGCTGAAAAATAAGAACGGGACAGGGAAAAAACTCCAATTGTATCGTGTTTGAGCAAGTGGCTTTTTCCATCTTGATTTATATTGATCAATTTTTTTCCTTTTAAGTTTGGTGCACATTCCCTTATTCCCTTCCATTTACAGATTTACAAGACAATATATTTTATTTTTGACTAGTCGACAATATATTGTTATCGAAAAAATGTAACCTTTTTTTCCCAATAAAAAATATAATTGCTTATCTTTTTTTTTTAATAATATAATCTTTGTTGAGGAATCTGAGTGCTCCAAATCTAATCAATATCTTTTTTTTTTTACGAGCTCAATATCCTTATTTTATTTTTTTTTGTTGATAATAAATATCCTTATCTTTGATACTATACAATTTAGGTAGATGAAAGTACAAGTATTTCCCTATATTCACTCACTTGTTAACAAACTAACGAAACTGAATTTTAAAATTATAACAAACTCTAACAACAAACTTGTTGCTTGAGATACAAGTAATTGATCTAGGCTACAATTGAGTTACTCTTAACAAGATTAATCCCTTACGATTAAAGACTATAATTAACCCTTTATTTTTTTTCCTGTTCCTAGAAACGTAAACAATTAAATCACTGCCTCATCTCATCAAAAAAAATAATAATAATCACTACCTCAAAAAAAATCACAACATCTCTGAAACAAACAATTAAATCATAATGTGTTAAATCATAATCAATCCATTACAATGAATGAGCATCAATGTATATTATAAGCTATTGCAAATCAACTTGATACTAATGTTGCAGGATAGAAAAAGTAGATACTAATTAAGCAGATTAACTAGTAAAGTAGGATTAATTTGAATTTGGAACCATCCAAATAGGTGGTGGATCCATCTTATTTGCATCCGGAGCTAAGAACTTAACACTTGAATTTTGAAGATTGAAAATCCCCCAATCATGTCCACCATATGAATAATCCAAATTCATCTCTTCCCACCTATCATCACTGAAATAAATTGAATTTCCTTCGCATCCTGAATTTGCAGTCACAAACTTAGACTCATTGGCACCTACAAATATAGCTCCACCATCTAAACTATTAATCTTTTCCCACCTTTTCTTCACAAAGTCAAGTTTATACACACTAAAATGCTTTGTTCTATAAGGACAAATTTCATAACCTTCATATGATAAATTGCTTCCTTCATAAACTACTTCACCATCACCATTCACAAAATTTCCAATAAACCTTTCTACCAATAAAAATTCTCCTTTAGCTATCACTAAATATAATTGACTAGAAAATTTATCACATGGAAATTTTGTTTCTTCTTCCTTATCTTTCTCCATGATAGGGTATTTGACAAACAAAATCTTTTGTGGAACTTTTTGACTAAAATCCCACCCTTCAATAGAACAATCATCAGCCAAAGCATAGAGCATATTGTTATCAAACACAATGTCGTAATAACATCGTTTCGCATCAAAGAGTTCGACCCATGAAGCATTACGGTTGCTACAAAAAGCAATCTTGCATAACGGGTAACTATACATAACAGCAAGAGTGTATTGTGAAGGAGATGGAGAACACATCAACACTGCTTTGGATATGAAGGTTTTTCGAAGGTGTTCGGCATAATAAGAATAAGATTTAACACTTGCATGCTTAATGAGTGAGTTAGGAAAAGATGGAAGGTCAATGCAAGTGTTTGAAGATGGGTTTAGAAGCTGAGGACAACCATTGTTGTCAAGAAAGATGAGGAAACCGTTGGACGAACCGACACACCAAGCACCGGGGTGATCCTTGAACATGTTGTTCCATTCGTAGCGTTTGTTGTCGATGAGGACGAAGATGCTACGATGAACATTGGTTGGGTTGTCTTCATCGTCAAAGTATGATTCTTGAAAGAGCGAGGGAAGGATGGCATAAGGAACAACTTTTGAGAGGGAAGCCATGTGTTGTTGATTGATGTAACTAAGGTTGTAGTTGTGACTTTTGAGTGACACACAAACTTATACTATAAATAGTGAAAATAAAATTAGGTCATGATCCATTCTAGTTTGTAATCCCTACTATGTAGCTAAATCTTATCGATTAAAGTATTCCAACTAACTAATACAGATATATTGATCGTGAGATTTGTTATGATTATTATTATTTTTATTTTTATATGGGGATTTTCTTTTCTTTTTTTTGGATACAAATTGTTACGATTTTTCTATCGTGAGATTTTGTTAGGATTTTTTTATCATGAGATTTGTTAGGATTTAAATAATACTAAGATTTACTGCTAGTTAGTTGGGATTCATTTTTTTTTTATCAAAGGTTCAACATCTGGATATTCTATATAATTTAATATTATTTTTTATTTAATTTTATAAAATTTGTGTTTTTTGTTGTTTTTAAGACCTTACTAAAAAAATTTGTTCTTTAGCCTTCATGTTGCTCTTAAACCCTCAAAATACGTTTTTACCCTTAAATCTAGTTTGAAAGTCACGCTTGATATCAATTAAACATGGCTCACATATGGTCGGTTCAAAACATAATTTTTGAACCCATTAAACAGAGAGTTAGATCGGAACATAACTTCTAATCCAAATAGACATATGGTTCGGAATGTAACTATAACATCTATACGAAATCTATCTAGAATATTTGATGGACAAAAAATACTGGTACCAGATACATTAAAATTACTATAAACTTTGTTGAATAATACATCAAACATTTGAATTCAAACAACAGGGAATCCATAGGTCTGAAATACACAAAAATAAAATTTAACTTGATGGTGATTTCAGCAAGTGTACTGAATCATGTAAGTAATATATTTAATATTTAAAAGGGTAAGACCGAGTGTCAAACTCGAGGATCACGTTTACTGTCAATTATAATTTTTACTTAAATGAACAAAAAGTCTCAGTTTGATTGATTGCAGAAACAATAATTAATAATGAAAATTACTTTGAATTTAATAACAATAAAAATGTCAGAGATAATTACTTTTCGGTTTGATTGGTTTCAAAGTGTCACTATAAGTAATTTTCAAGTGTCCCAGAAACTCCTTCTTATACCAATATCTATTTAGGCCTCAAATTATTTTCTAAGTTCCAAAAGACCCCAAAAAATACATAATCCCATTATTATGCATATTTTTCTCACCACATTTTTATAGATATAAAATGATCTCTATTAGTTTTCTACTACTAAATAATTTTAAAAATATATATTTGTCGTTTGCGAAATTTATAAAAATATTTTTGAAATACCAAATAATATTTTCTTTGTGAGACACAATCTCCTTTATTTTTATGTTGTAATCAGAACATCTGATTCAAATAAAATCACAAAATCCATGTTAGGTGGTATTGACTCCGACTTGGAAGTATGCTCTTCCTTAAGGTTTTAGATTCGATTATCTTTGTGCCAATTTAAGTGAGCTAATTTAACTTTTTCAAAAAATAAGTTCATTTAAATTAAACATCAGAGGTACTTAATTTTAAATAGGGAACAATATTTGAAGTTAAAAAATGGCATTAAAAACAGTAACAAAAATAAAACAAACTCGATGAAACTTTGTCCAATCATCACAAACTTAATGTCCATTTTCATCGTTTTAAAAATCCGGATCCAATGGTTCCCATTGTAGGAAAATTTTCAAATTTGAAATGAACAAAATACCCCTACACATTTCGGCAGTAGCAAAAATGGCCATAAACTTTTTTTTCTCAAAAAAAAATAAATTGATAGAAAGGTAGATCGGCTAAATACAAGATCATTCTAAGTAAAGGAAATAAAATTTTCACTTTTTGCATCTTCAAAAGTTTCAAGATAAAATTTTCATGGTTTAAATGCATTTTTGATTCCCTATTTTTAAAAAAGTGAAGTTTTGGTCACCTATTTTAAAAACCAACTTTTTAGTCCCCCAATTTTATTTTATTTTTGAGTTTTGATCCCCCATCCCATTTTAAGGCTAATTTTACTGATGTGGCATTGCCACTAATGCATATCAGCGTCCACTTGGACAAATTTAATATCCATGTCATTATTTATTTTTAATTCAATAAAACTTATTTTATAAAATATTTTAATTATTAAAATTATAGTATTTTTTAAAAAGAAATCAATCAAAAAATAATTCAAAAACATCAAAAATCACACCAAACAATCTATAGCTCCCATTATCACCATCCACTTATCCAGTTATCCTTACTCTTCTTACCAACCCAAAAAACAAAATAATCATGTTTCATCATCATATCATCATCGTAAACTCATTAAAATAAAAAATCCCAAAATTCACAACCTCTAATTTAATAAACCTAAGAAAAAACAAACAATCACAACAAGGACATGGTCCTCTTTGATTCAAATCAAACAATTGCATATTGAAAGCAAGTTTTGTGTTTCAAGAACCTCCAACTTTCATCATCATCCAACTTTATATAAAACCAATTTAGAATTCAACTTCAAACTTAAAACAATTTTTGGGTTTTCATTCAAACTCATCCAAAGTCATAGGTATGAGTAATTTCTATTGAAACACAAAATCATCTCTAATTTCTTTTTGTTTTTAAAAATCCAGAAATTGTTGAGTTTTAACGGAAACCACAGGATTGGTGAAATCCATAAGGAAGGATTCTCTCTGACGATGAATAAAATTCTAGTAGTTGAAGGTTTGATAATTAGGGTTTCAAATTTCATATTTGATAAGATTTAACAATTATTATTTCAGTTGAATATATAATTTTAATAATTAAAATATTTTATAAATAAAGTTTTATTGAATTTAAATATATATAATAATGACATGGATATTAAATTTGTCCACATGAATGTTGCCACATCATTAGTTACAAGGCCACTTCAACAAAATTAACCCCAAAATGGAATGGGGGATCAAAACTAAAAAAAAATGAAAATAGGGGGACTAAAAAACTGGTTTTTTAAATAGGGGGACCAAAACTTCATTTTTTTGAAAATAAGGGGACCAAAAGTGCATTTAAGCCAATTTTCATTTTTTGCCAAAAAAAAAAAAGTCCCAGGATGCAAAAAAATGAATTTTTCATTTAGGTAATTACATAGATATGATCTATCACTTTCGTGAAGGAATGAACATTAAAAAAAAATTGTGTTTCTTTCTCTAATGAAAATGAATCTTTCTCATAAAATGAGAGTGAGAGAGAGCACAAAATTTTAAAAAAGAATAGGAGGCGAATCTACTGTTTCTCATTGTTTTGAGAGCACGAAATTTTAAGAGAGAATAGGAGGCGAATAAGTTGTTTCTCATTGTTTTTCTCTAGTTAGTTTAATTTCTTTGAAAGGAGACATTAATTACATTAGTAATTTGTCTCTTCTTTAAAATTTGATTTTCATAAAGCCACTAGATTTGATCTAGTGGTGAGGAGTTTAGATAGTATGGTAGAGATCCTGAGTTCGATCCTCAGATCCATTATATATATATATATATATATATATATATATATATATATATATATATATATATATATATATATATATATATATATGATTTCCACAATAAACAGGAATGAATTGGGATTGTAGTTATTATCATTACGATAAAACTACAATTCTAAAGTGTTTTTATATCATTGCATATTTATAGTTAAAAACCAATTTTTCCAATTTTTAATATTGAAAAAAATATTAATAAAATAATTTTTTGCTTATATGACTAGAGGGGCAAATAAAAGGAGAACTAGAGGTGCACAAAAAAGGAGAACACAAATATAGAGTAACATAAAAGCCACTGGGGGCAAATAAAAAAAAATGAAGATCAACGAAAATTTGAGGAGTAAATGGGCTGAATTGAGATTGGCTTTGATCAAAATCAAAATTCGAATCACTAATTTTTTTGGTTGGGTTGGTAGGGTTATACAATTTTTATTTCCAATATTAAATGATTAAATGACAAATCATCAGATTCTTTTGTAAAAACAATTCCACCGCTTTACTTTTTAAAAAATAATGTAACATATTTCACTATTTTTTTTAGTATCATAAAATGATAATATCATCATACCTTTTCATAAAAATAACTTATTTTACTATTTTTAAATACTGATATTTTTTTCGCATTATTATTTTTAAATAATGAAAGGAAGTCGAAGAGTGATGACTCGAAGAGAATGAATATAGAGAATGTGTTGAAACTGTGAAGTACCAAAGAGTAATGTGTTTTTCGTTTGAAATATATACACGCATAAAACTTGTTTTAGAAATCGGATAATTGGATCATGGACTTTTATCTTTTAATGATCAAACGACAATTCGACAAAAGCAAAACATTTGATATTTATATGAAAAATATTTCAAATAATCATAGCACTACAAGATCAGTGGGTTTTTGGGTCTATGTATAGTTTTACCTAGAACCCAATTTTTTTTACGTGTTTTTTCATATTAAAATCCATATGCATCCAATAACATGACTCAACCCATTTTTTGGATTATATTGGGTGGGTTTGGCCGGGTCGAGCGGGTTTTTTCGACCCATGTATATCCCTAAAAAAATATAACCCTTAAATTGAGAAACCAGGACATTGTGAGTTGTGACGGATTGTGCCGCCAAAGTAAAAACTGTGGATTTGGATCCTCTTCAATTTTTTCTCTTATTTTGATCATGTTGTAGTAATCATAATCAATCATTCACTTGTTTTCTCTCTTCTTAAATGCTTTTTTTTTTATCTTTGTGAATTAGCAACCGTTGGAGTAAGAAAATGAGAGATAACATGAGAGAAAATAATTGGAAATGATTCAAACCTCGAAATTGTAGATAAAATCTTATTAACCATAACATTAAGCCGGCCACCACCAAATATGCATCTTATTATGGACTGGGACTAAGGCCCAATACAAGAGGACCTCGCCTTCATATGCGTCGAATGCGGCCCATTAACATATAGGCCTAAAGTTGTGCCTCTCTGCCCAACGGTCAAAGAAGCTAGACTTCTGTAACGACTGACATCGAAATAATTTACATTTACTATTAATCATTATTTATCGGTCGTTATTTCGACAATCATTAATGGCGAGGACGTCGTATCCGACCTCACCTTAATGGCCTTGGCTCCGTATGCTGGGAATTATATATATTATTCTCATATAGAAGGCTCAAGTATTTTTTTTTTTACTCTCTAAAATCTTCACTTCACATAAATACTACCTTGAGCATATGAGGTATCTTCACCCTATGTTGCACGAGTGCGGGTACGGTACCGGTATCCGGTACGGGTACTGGTACGAGGTATGTCATTTTTTGAAAAACTAAGGTACGGGTACGTCCTTATAATTTTTTTAAAATATAATTATAGATATTAAATAATAGAATTATATCGTTAAAACAAATAATTAAACATAAAAATATCACATCACACTTTAAAAGTAATTTAAATTGTTCGAAACATCAAAATATGAAATTAAAAAGCAATTAGCTCAAAAAGAGTTAATGATTTCCCTCTTCATCATCACTAAAAAGAGCGACCTCAAGTTAGGTTCACCGCGAGAAAGATTAGCAATTTCAAGAATATCAACTATATATTAAATAAATGTCATTCATCTCTACGAATATCCCACATTTTTGTTGCACTTTCATCATAAGTATTACTATTTCTCTTTCTCGAGAGAAGACGAAGATTGCTATGAATAAAAACTAGATAGTTGATACTTTGTTATTGTTTTTTAGTAGTAGTTACTACTTTTATATTATAAACAAATAAAAAACTTAAATCTTCCTATAAAAAATACTAATAAAAAAAAAAAAGGAGAAGCAAAAAAAATTTTTTTTTTGGATTGGTGTACCACGCTGTGGGGCGTAAATTTGGTATTTATCAATTAAATATAATTGGTGTGTCCAATATTTATTTGAAGGTTAGGTTGTTAAAATAAAACTTTCAAATATTTGTCGAAGCTTCAACTGTGTCGAAACGAGGAAGAGTTTCGAAGGTGTTGAAATTCAAGCTTTAAGGGTAGCTCGCCAAGAGGTGCGTCAAAGCGTTGAATTAGATCAAAGGGCCAGTCAGTCCAGGCCCAAAGAAACAACAACGGCCCAATAGAGCATTGGCGCGCACTGAAGAAAGAATGATCGAAAGTGGAGAACGTGGGTCAACGTGGCAATTTGAGGAACGTCCAGATGATCAAGGAGCAGTTACCATTTCGCCATAGTATTTATAGCAGTTTTTCATTAGTAGTCGAGGTCACAAAATTTCATACAAAACTTTCTCTGAAAATTCTAAGTACTCAGCGATCGAACGAACGGAATATTGAAGAGAAAATGTATGTTTTGTGAACCATTTACTTTGTAATTGCTTTTCATTCAATGCAATTTACTTTCCAGCAATGTTTTTTAGTTTTATTTAATGCTTGTTTATGAAATTGGTGTTTCGAGGCGATTCGAACTAGCTTTTTCTTATATCGTTTGCAAAAGATTTAATTCTTAAGTGTTTGTTTTCCTTTTTAACGAACACTCAAACAATTTTCTAAGTAAACAAAACACAAAATTGTCCTGAGATTTACTAGTTGATCTCGCGAGTTTAAATACTTAAACTAGCGGTTGTTTACCAAATTTCCACGTAAACACACGCGCGTACCACAGGTGTACCACACGCGTACCCATTGCAAAAAAAAAAAAAAACTAGGTACGGCGTCTGTGCGTACCAGGAGAGTACCATACGCGTACCGGTACCCGATACGTACCCAGTACCGGTACTCTGTCCAAAATGGAGTACCGATTGCCCCCCCCCACACACACACATCCCTTGAATCTTTGACATAATTATCACTTCACTTTATAACTCATTCATCTTTGTCAAATTCATCCTTATGAATCTACTCCCTCCATCCCATATTATAAGCAAAAAAAATTACTTTTTTATGTCCCAAATTATAAGCAAAAAAAACTAACTTTTATCATTTTCGATATATACTTTTACTTAATTTACTCTCTCTCTTTTTTTTCCTCATAATCAATAACCAATAAAAAATCTTTTTACATCTTCCATGAAACTTATTTCAACAAAAACACAAAAAATCATCTTAAAATTATCATATTTTACTTTTCTTAATAAGTGAAAAAAAAAAATTTTACTTATATTATGGACGATGGGAGTATATTAGAGCACATGTTAACATCATTATGTAAAAATAAACTAAATTGCTTAATAATAAAAATCATAAAATACACCAAACCATTGGATGAATACAAAAGGACAGACATTCAACAATGCAGACTACTCCTATGTTCTCGCATAAACTTGAGAAAACGCAATTGTACCCGTGATTTCGTAGTTGCAAGTTAGTAATACTTTGTTTATTTTAGTTTTGTAATTTCAAGACTCGAATTCCGATCAATACTGCACCTACATCGAAAGTTTTCTTTTAGCTATGCTCGAAATTTGTAAATTAGTATATTTTCTGTGTAAATTGTTAATTTACACTTTTGTTAATTTAAGCAAGTCGACCAACATACTCATTCATTGGGAGTTGCTCCTCTTCCTTGAGGGGTGCAACATTGTCACAATCTAAGCTGATAATACAATTGCTAGCTAGCTTAATAGCCATTACATAAATCAAATACAACTATTCAAGTAAACCGTAAAATATAGGAGTATCTTTACGTTAGTTTTTGTCGATTGTTAAAGAATCTCAAATTGAATGGGAGATAATTTAAATATGAGTTTATAAGTAGAGGTAATCAAAATCTTATAAGTCAGGTTTGTGTGATTGAATTAAGTTGAATTTTCAATTTTAAAATGGTATCAAAGTTTCTTTAAAATTCATTGAGCCACCTGATATTATGTTCTGTTATATTCACACATCAAGTACAATAATGTTGGACATAAAACTTGTGTTAAGAGTCTCGCATTAGAGATGTACTAAGATCAATCCAACATTTTGAAAAGAGAAAAAAGGTCTCCACTACTTACCAAGTTACCATTCTCACATTGTTTGGTTCCAAAGAAAGTGAGTGGATGGAAAGTATTGAGGATGAAAAGTTTCTTGAAAATTGTGTTTCCACCGTTTGGTTGTTGTGTCAAGAAGGAAAGAAAGTTTATTTTTGGTGGGTTCCATGCCCAAAAACTTTCCACCCACAATTGAAAAGAAAGTTGGAAGTGACATCCAACTCAAGTAAAAGACAAAATAATCCTTGCATGCTTCAGATTTTTTTCTAATTAATTTGCTTTATAATTAATTCACAAATAAATATGCAATGTAAATAAAAACCTCCAATATTATCATATACCTTTTTTTCTTCTTTTCGTGTACCTTTTTATTATCATATATTTTTTTATAATTACACATATATTAAACATGTGGGTATTATTGTCATTTACTAAACATACATTTTTCTTTCCTCTTACTTTCCATTCACTTTCACTCATACCAAACAACTAAAAAATCATCTTATTTTTCATTCACTTTTCTCTTATTTTCTTTCCTTTAATAATCTTTCCTCTCACTTTCTTTCCTCTCACTTTCTTTTGTCAACCAAACAAAGCCTTAAAATGTGTAAATTTAATCATTAAATTATTTGACAAATAAAGAATCATGTACTTAAGCTAAAGTCGAACTAAACAGTCCAGAGGAGGTGATCTATAAATAATAATAAAAATAAAAAGATTCCAATACAATCACACTATAATGACAAGCTAACAAAGGGACCATCCCAAGCCACAAACAAACAATAAAATGAGCTTTCTATTGAAAATTCAGTTTATCATTAGTTGCAGTTAAAATACTTCAAACTTTTACACCAAATTCTTATTAAAACATGTAGTGCACTCAGAAAGCAAAATCTCAACTTGTTTAAGAATACAACTAATCATAGTAAATTTAGATCGAAAATTATTCAAAAAAATATATGATTGTAATAAAAGCCTCCCTTTTAAGATCTTACTAAATAGGATTTGTTTCATAGGATTGTACTATTGCATCGTTGCATGATTTTTAAGGAGACGTGAACATATATCTAAATAATGAACCACGACCATACAATCATAGCGTGATTAATCACTGGGATGATTCTCAAATTGAGATATCACCTTGTGTTGCAGTGGATCATTTTGGGTCAGTCATATTTGACCTAGATGGTCTCGCGGTGTTCTTACATATTCAAAACTTTTAACATGTACCAAAAAATAAGCCTCTTTTAATTTTCTTAAGTAAAATGTGAGGCAGTAACAGACATGAATAATACACATGATCTAGTCATTTACAAAGCAAAATAAAAACCTCGTTAGAAAACATCCTCCAATGTTGATTTTGTCCCTTAGCCTAACATCTTCACGTGACACAAGCATCCAAGAATTAGACCAAAAGGACAAAAAAAGAGAGAAAATGAAAGAGGATGGCACTGAGAAGCAAAAAAATTCAACTCAACAGTTACATCATTTTTTAAACAAAAGAACAAAATAACATTATTAAAGTTAAAAAAGTAACCCATAATTTGGACGGCCAAGATGGAGCGTGACCACTTTCAAATTGAAGAGAATCAACGGCTAATGGCATGTTTTCTTGATCTGGACTACACTTTGATTCATGTGGGTGTGCACTATACATCATTGCACGTAGAACAGCTGAAACGGTAGGTATGTATGTCGTTTTGTTCTTTGCTAATAACCATGTTAATCCCATTAGTTCACAATCTCTGTTAAACATCTTCTTAACCCTTTCACTTGATCCTTTTGTTCCGTTCTTGTAACTCTTTACCTGTATAATTAAATTAATTAACCATGTCACGTTATGCATAATAAAAAATTAAAGTAGTACTATGAAAATAAAAAAAATAGTACACTTGTTTCACTATCAAGATTAAATAATTTAAAAAATGAAAAAGGTTGTAATAATTTGAAAATGCATACGGAAAGTCATTTTTATTAGGTCAACCTAAAAAAAAATTGGTGAAAATATTGTTACCTTTTCTCTTTTTCATAATAAAAAAAATATTAAAAGTACACTAATAATACTTCAATCCTTACGACAAAAGATGACACACCATCATCATAGCAAGAGGAATCTATCAATGTTCTATGAAAATTGCAAAAATCCGACAAATCATGTGCACGAAAGTTCAAATATTACATTGTCCCTAACTAAAATTAAAAATCCCCGGGCTTAGGCCCTCTATTCTATCAAAAAAAAATATTAAAAATCCCCAAATTTATACATTGACGCTTTTGATAAAATGACTTGAGTCTCTTTCAATTTAACAAGTTTGAACCCAACCCTAGGAATGTAGACACATTAGATGTAGAGATAACTTTGTCGCCTATTGTGTCCTATCCACCCGGTATAATGGATTAATCTCAGCAGTTGCATAGATGCAGAAATAACTAGTTTACAACAAAATATTCAAATTTTAAATTAAAAAAGTAAATAAAATTACATCAATAAAATATGACCATTTCATTGATTTCCATTCCAGCTCAAAATCAGAAATGTGCGCATGGTTTATTAGTTTCCAAAACAGTTCAAAGATGAAATAACATTTAACAACTACGGTATTTTTTAAAACAAACAATAAACTAAAATAAATGTCCCACTTTCCAAAAGTAATTATTTCATTTGACTTTAACAATTTTTTTCGTAGCAAAATCAAAAGTTAGAAGGTGAAATTTTCTCCATAATTAGTCGGCTTTTGAACTGGATACCGAAATTTTAAAAAATTGACACCAAAAATATTACCTTTTCCATCCCAATATAAGCAAATATTCAGTTTTTTTAATGTATTTTACCATAAATTTAAAAAAAAAAAAAATTAAAACTTTTGTCCCATGAACTTAGCTCGTACCGATATGTATATGAGCTGAGGATTGAACCCGACGCTCTACTTATTCCCCTTTAAGGTGAAATTTATAATCGCAAAGCTACTAGGACAAAAATATAAAAAAATAAAAAATAAAACTTTTGAATTTTAATGATAATTTGAGATAGAAGTGTAGAACCTTTTGCAGCGCAGAGAGACATTTAGTGCAACCGGCATAAGAAGCATTACGACAATTATTTTCCAAGTTCCTTACAGCAACAGTTGAGTAGCATTTTTACGCGAACCAGAAACATTAAACGCAGCTGAACAACTCAAAGAGCTTATTTGATGAAGTCGAATTCCACAAAAACAAAGAATCGCATCACACGTAGCATTAGGTTGAGGAATTCGAATATTCCGAGTCAATAACGACTCTTGTAACGAGTTAACACATTTCTGTGAATCATCAGGCATCATCGGAAGTTCACCACTCGCCGGAGCCGGAGCTGCTGCAGCGGTAGTTATTTCGAGTGCTGACCGAGCATGTGCGGCGAAAAGCCATGCAGCGAGAACCGGACAGCATCGGCTTCTGTCTAGGTTTTTGCCGCATGCGTCTTTTACGCCGCCGAAGAGTTCGTTGGAGAGGTCGAGACGACAGAGTTGAGCTTGGGTTTGAACCGGGAATGCGGGGACGGTGTTTGAACCGGGTTGGAGTTGGTTTTGGTTTGGGTCGGTTACGGGTTGGGAGAGGAGACCGGAGAGAGTGAAAGGTGGGAGTAGAAGAAGGAGTGAGGAGAGGAAAAGAATGGAAGTGAATGATTGCATTTTGATTTTTGGGGTGATGATAAAGAAAAAAGGGAAAGTGGGGTGTGTTTGTGTGAGGGAAAGAAAAAATAAAGAGAGAGATGGTGATGGGTGGAAAAGGATGAAACTTTTGATTATGAGAGAAAGTGATTTTGGGTTTTGTTGGAGATTATTTGGAAAGAGGAGATAGTGAAAATGAAAAGTAGAGAAGAAGGGTGGTGTTTATGGTTTTACTTTTTCTATGAGATGAGATTAGTAGGACCGTGATTTGACTACAAGATTACTTTTGTGTGTGGAAATAATACTAGGTGAGGTATGGTTAAACAGGGCATGATAAAGCATGGGAAATGATATGATGAGGTGCTTTGGGGATGCATTGGTAAAAGGAATTTTCTTTTTCTTTGTTTTTGTTTGTTTTTGGGTTACTTGTTTACTTGAACCCAGTGTTTTAAAAACCGGACCGGTCATCGAACCGGCGAGGGTACTGGGTCACTGGTTCATTGGTCGAACCACTGGGTCACTGGTCGAACCGCATGACAAACCGGATTAAACCGGATTAAACCGATGGAATGAACCGGTCTCTATGATAAGACTATATAGTTATTAAACCGGTTGAATCAGATAACTCGGTCTTTAAAAAAGTATAAAAATATGAAAATTTGAAAATTTCATAAAAAGAATGCCATAAATTCTATAAAACAAGGACATATACCACTAATAATAATAAATAAATTTTTATATAAAGAATGTCATATACAAATAAATTATGTTTATAGGTTTTAAAAGAATAAATAATAATTGTATATCTTACCAAAAAAAATTGTATGTCAAATATACTTGATTTATTTTTATTTGGTTAAAAAGAAAAGTAGTCTTTTTATAATACTTTGGGCTATTAATTTACCTAGTTTTGTTGACCCAAAAGCCCAAATAAAAGCTATAACCCTAAAATTGAAATTTCATTACTCCTATTACACAACCTACTTGCACAGCAGCTCTATCTTCTCTCTTCCTCCATCTGTTACGTTTTTTCTTTCTTTTTTCTCTCTTTTCTTTGATTCTTTTCTCCTCACTATTTAGCCAGATCTTTGTTCTTTCTTTTCTTTCTTCTTTTCTCTCTCTCTGTCTTTCATTCATCTTACTGATTTTTTTTTTCTTCTTTCAAACATGCCTAATATTGATTTTGTTAGCCAAGGTTAGACCTTTTCGGTGATTGATCTATGGATTTCAGTTCATGGGATGATATTGTTACCTTCTTCTTGGAATATTCAAATGGGTTAATAATTTTGAGCAAGCATTTGTTTCTTTTCTATTGTTATTAGTTTTGCCCTATCCAATGTTACTTCTTGTTATGCTTTGGATATCAAGTGAAATTTGTTTCGTTTCAAAACAATTTCATCCGTTCTGCTTGTTGTTTACCGTAACAAAAAAAAAAAAAAAAAAGCGTACAAAAGAAAGAAAAAAAAAAAACGTAAAAAAAAAAAGCATAAAAAAAATTTAAAAAATCTGCCCGCAAATAAACCGGCCGGTTCAAAAAACCGCCGGTTCACCGGTTTTTCCGGTTTCCACCGGTTCATTCCGGTTTCCACCGGTTCATTAGCATGTCCGGTCCAACAATCAGACCAGACCGGTTTACCTCCGATTTCCGGTTCAACCGGTTCGACTGGCCGGTCCGGTCCGGTTTTTAAAACACTGCTTGAACCATCTCACTGAATTTGTGTTTTTTGGTACTCTATGTCCCAAATATACTTTTTTAAATTAATTGAGAATTTAATGTATTTAGTCTATACTCCCTCCATCCCAAATTATAAGAGAAAATAGAAAAATTATATTTATTAAGAAAAAGTAAAACATGAGAATTTGAAGTATGTTTTTGTGGGTTTTCCTTGGAATAAGTTGCATAGGAAGATGTAAAAACAATTTTTATTGGTTGTTGTTTATTGAGAAAATAAGAGAGAAGAAATTAAATGTAATTTGCATTTAATTTTATGAAAATAAGAAGAAAAAAACATTCTTGAAAATGATTATATATTAGTGTTGGATATAAATTTGGTATTTATCAATTAAATATAATTGGTGGGTCCAATATTTATTTGGAGGTGATATTGTCAAAATGAAACTTTCAAAAGTGGCGTCGAAAGCCAGCTAGGTCGAAGCCAAAAAGCGCTTCGAAAGATATGGATAATGCGCCCAATTTTGGTTCTGCCAGGAAGCTATCGAAAGCGCGAAATTGAACCGATGGAGAGTTGGGCCAAGCCCAAAGAAGGAACAACGAACGGCCCAAAAGGTCTTGGCGCGCGCTGAAGGAATGAAAGATGAAAGTGGAGAACGTGGTCGACGTGGCAAATGGAGGAGCGTCCAGATGATCGAGAAACAGTTACCACTTAGTAGTAGTATTTATAGTAGTTTTTCATTCAGAACAAGGGTCACAAAATTTATACAAACATTCTCTCTAAAAATTCTAAGTACTCAGCGATCGAACGAACGGAATTCGAAGGAGAAATGTATGTTTTGTGAACCATCTTTATTTGTAATTGTTTTTCATTCAATGCAATGCAATTTGTTTTCCAGTAATTTTTTCTAAGTCTGAATCCAGATACTTGCTTGAGAAACTGCTACTTCGAGGCGATTCGAATTAGTTTCTCTTGTATGCTTTAAAATATTTTAATTCCTAAGTGTTCGTTTCCTTATTCAAACGAACCTTCAAACAGTTTTCTTGAAACGAATAAACACAAAATTGTCCTGAGATTTACTAGTTGATCTCGCGAGTTTAAATACTTAAACTAGCGGTTGTTTACCAAATACCAACGTAAACAAATTGGCACGCCCAGTGGGACGGGTTTTGTGTTTGTTAAAGTTGTGTTTATTTTTATATTGTGGAATAAAAAACTTGTTACTTGCATATAACTCATGATAAGTTAGGTTATGGTTAAAACTACTCAGAGATCTAATCCTAGTAAAACTCCAAGTTCTAGTGCGATGAGTAGTGAAGCAAGTTCGAGTGGTGGAGTCGATCCGCCTCCACAAAGTTTGGTAACATCTGAGTTGGTGAATGTTCCAATATTCTCCAGTCCAACCATTTCGACTGTGCATGATGTTATTCCAACCTTGCCAGTACCAACTATGGCAATTCCGTCCGTGACTGCTGGTTTTGGACGTTCGAAACCGCCATCAGGTCAGGGCTGTATGTATGGGCCTCCCCCCACACTTGGCTTAGGAATGCCAAGTTTCGAACCTGATAGGTATACTTCGTCAAGGGTAACTCCCACACCCTTGACAACTGCATCTGTGTTGTCTTTGAGACAGCAAATGGATGAGAGCAACCACGAAATGGTTAATCTCTTAACACAACAAATGGGTACTGTGTTTAATCCATTAATTCAGAATACCAATGAGAGTTATCAAATGTTGGCATTTCAAATGAGTCGAATTGCAGATTTTTTTGGGACACCTCCACCACCTCCTAGAGTAAATCCCATTACTCCACAAGTAATATTACCTGCAATGTCTTCGACCCCAGTGCAGCAAAGGCCAACCTATGTGGCTACTGAAACAGTTCCTAACCCAACACCTACACCAGTTGTACAAGAGGAAACCTATTATCCTCACGAGGTTAATCAAATGCCTCAAGTAGTAAATCAAAACCCTCCTGTTATGAACCCAAATCCACAAGTGGTACATCAGAACCCCCCAGTGGTAATGGTTAGGAGGAACCAGGATCCTGACGAGGTAGTGCGAGAGGTGCAAAACAATAATTTGCTTGGCCAACACAATTTGGCTAACATGGTCGAAACGATTTTGGCCCAAAACGGCCTAAACACGGGTTGTCGAAGGCCAAACTTTGTCTCTGCTTTCACTGAATATGTGCTGCAAACCGAGTTACCAAGAGGTTGGAAAGTCCCAAAATACACTAAGTTTGCTGGGGACACTAATGAGTCAACCGTAGAACATATTGCTAGGTATCTAGCTGAGTCTGGGAATTTGGCGAATAATGAAAATTTGCGAATGAAGTATTTTCCTAATTCGCTTACCAAGAATGCATTTACTTGGTTTACAACTTTGCCTCCCAATTCGATCAATAGTTGGGCCCAATTGGAAAGGATTTTCCACGAGCAATTTTATATGGGCCAAACCAAGATAAGTCTGAAAGAGTTAGCCAGTGTAAAAAGGAAAAACCAAGAGTCAATTGATGACTATCTAAATAGGTTTCGTTTGCTGAAATCCAGGTGCTTTACTCAAGTGCCTGAACACGAGCTAGTGGAAATGGCTGCTGGTGGGTTAGATTATTCAATTTGAAAGAAATTGGATACCCAATACCTTCGAGACATGTCACAGTTGGCTGACAGAGTGAGACAAATCGAAAGGTTAAAAGCTGAAAAAGTTAGAAATTCTAAGTTTCAGAAAAAGAAAGAAATAGGTTTTGTTGACTCCTATGATAATGAAATTGATTATGAAATGAGTGATGAATACTTAGATTTCGACGATAGTGATATTAATGTGGCTGAATTAAAGCCTGGGCCTCCTTACACTTGCAAATTGTTGAGGCCGTCGAATGGAAAAAATCCTGTCGAACCAAAAAATGATAAGTTTATTACGAAGACTTATACTTTCGACATCACTAAATGTGATGAGATTTTTTATTTATTGGTGACTGACGGCCAAATTATTGTGCCAAAAGATATGAAAATACCACCAATAGAACAAAGAAAGAAAAGAGGTTATTGTAAGTTTCATAATTATTTGGGACATAAAACTTATCAATGTGTTGTTTTCAGGGATTTGGTGCAAAAAGCGCTGAATGAAGGAAGGCTGAAGTATGCTGATAAGGCTAAGCCTCCAATGAAGGTAGATTCAGACCCTTTGCCACCTGCAGACGCTACCTATGTCGAAGTCTATGACTGCAACATGGTCGAAGTGATAGATGCTACTGCTCCAATCAAGGCTGTGCCTGAAGAGGAGTATGAAAAGAGGGTACGTGAGGTGTACCCCAATGCTGAGGAAGAATTGGTGGACTTCCTAAATAGGTGCAAGCTGAAGAATGCTGAAGTGATGCTTTGCCCTAGATGCAGTGCTGTGTGCGACAAAGAGGCTACTGCAGGCCTTCAAAGTGTTGTACCTTATGCTGAAAACAAGAGAAAATGGCCAAAATCTAGGCCAAATCAAAAAGCTTGGCCTTACAAAGGAGCCAACTGGGGAAAACCTATTACCAAAGGCCTTTCGATCCAGCAAAGGCTAGGCCCCCAAAACACTTTCAAACCATCTGGGAGAGCACCTGTTAACCAATGGGTGAGTGGACAGTACGTCACTTTCAATCGAAGGATGATGGAAAATGGAAGCTCTAGCAATGTTAACGTGAACATTGTAGCTGAACCCAAGGGTTCAAAAGTGGTAGCTGGGAAGGAAACAGTGAATGCTGCCACTGAAGTCAACAAATACTCTTATAGGAATAACTATAAGGGAAAAAATCCTATGACCCGCACTCAGTGGCGAAGGTTCCGGAGGAAACAAAAGTTGACAGCAAAAGAGGCTGGGGGCAAGGCTGTTGCAACCCAGAAGGTTGAAAAGGTTGAAATGGCCAAGAGGCCAGTAAAGGAGAGGCTTTCCATAATATTGGAAGAGCCAATAGCTGAAAATGCCCAAGGAGGGGCAGAAGATGAGGATGACATGGAGGATGATGATCTCCTGGATGAGGGGTCTGATTTTGATGTCATGGTCAATGTGGTGTCGATTCTGCCACTGGAATATGATATACCTACGGAAGTCAATGAGCTGGAAGAGGACTTCGAAGCCCTTAATTTGGCTGATCATAAGCCAATGTGTTATTATGTTATGCAAAATGGTTGTGTTGAAGAGCAAAAAGCTGTCTTCGAAAAGCCAGATCTGGGAATGCAGAACCACTTGAAGGCTTTGTTCATTAGGGCAAAAGTCAATAATGTGGGAATCAATAAAGTCTTAGTGGATGGAGGAGCCGTGGTGAATATCATGCCTCACTTCATGTTGAAGAAATTAGGTCTCTATGACACAGACCTTCATTCCCACAATGTGGTGTTGGCCAACTATGAAGGAAAAACTGGTCATTCCCTGGGGGCAGTGCAGTTGGAAGTTTGTGTTGGTAGTACAGTTCGAAAGACCTTGTTTATGGTCATAGCTGCCAAACCTAATTACAATCTGTTATTAGGTAGAGAATGGATACATGGTGTTGGAGCTGTTCCCTCAACCATGCACCAAAGATTAATCATCTGGAGAGAAGATGGTTTAGTCGAGAACGTAGAAGCAGATCAGAGTGCATATGTTTCAGAGACAGGCACTGTGACTTTACAGAATTTCGACAAAAACCTGGCCTCGATTGCTCCTTGTGGTGAGCAAGATGCTGCCTTCGATCCAAATGAAGTGGTATCAAAAAATGTATACCACTCAGTTAAGTTGCATCCAACCCATGGCTTTTGTTGGGAAAGGGAAGACATAGAGAAACCCTTGTGTGAGGATGCGTACCCACCAGTGTCTGGATGGGTCAACCATGATGAGTTTGATGATTGAGTCCCCAGCATGGGATCGAATTACGGCTTACGCAGCCGAGAATAGAATCAAAATGGCTCTTGAGGCCATTAATGTTCAAGAAAATATGGCTGTCGAAGCCAACGATGACTTAAGGAACGAACTGGCCTTGGAGGCTAGTGAAGTAAATGATGGGAAAAAGCAAAGGTTAGATTGCATCTATGATGATGAGCCTTTGGGTTTTGAGAAAGATCCACATAGTTCGATTCAGAGGATGCAAGCCCAAGACCCTTTGCAGGAGGTTGATATTGGAGATGGCTCTGTTAAAAGGCCAACTTACATTAGTGCCAATATAGACCCAACCTTAAGAGAAAAAATGGTCGAGTTGCTTAAGAAATACAGAGACTGCTTTGCATGGGACTATAACGAAATGCCTGGGTTAAGCAGAAATCTTGTGGAGCATAGGCTACCCCTTCGACCAGATAAGAAACCTGTAAAGCAGCTTCCAAGGAGGTTTGCACCGGAAATCATGACAAAGATCAAAGCAGAAATTGAAAGGTTGCTCAAATGCAAGTTCATTCGAACAACCAGGTATGTGGAATGGTTAGCTAACATTGTTCCTGTTATTAAGAAAAACGGATCACTTAGGGTTTGCATAGACTTTAGAGATTTGAATAATGCTACACCTAAGGATGAATATTCCATGCCTGTAGCCGAAATGTTAGTTGACTCAGCAGCAGGGCATGAATATTTGAGTATGTTAGATGGCTATTCAGGTTACAATCAAATCTTTATTGACGAAGATGATGTGCCAAAAACCGCATTTCGTTGCCCTGGTGCTTTAGGCACCTATGAGTGGGTAGTGATGCCTTTTGGATTAAAAAATGCTGGAGCAACATACCAAAGAGCCATGAACTTAATTTTTCATGATTTTATCGAAATATTTATGCAGGTTTACATTGATGATATTGTTGTGAAATCCTCTTCCCAGGATGAACATATCGAACATCTTAAAAAATCGTTCGAAAGAATGAGAAAATGTGGATTAAAAATGAATCCACTGAAATGTGCTTTCTGTGTACATGCAGGAGATTTCCTTGGCTTTGTTGTGCATAAGAAGGGCATAGAAATTAATCAAAATAAGACAAAAGCTATCATGGAGACAGAACCTCCAGGAACAAAGAAACAGCTTCAATCTTTGCTAGGAAAGGTCAATTTCTTGAGAAGGTTTATATCAAACCTAAGTGGCAGAGCTCACCCCTTTTCTCCACTGCTGAGGCTCAAGAAAGGTGATGTATTTGAATGGGGAACGGAACAACAAAAGGCGTTTGATGATATCAAGGCATACTTGTCAAAGCCTCCAACTTTAATGCCTCCTATTCGAAACAAAGCAATGAAGTTGTACATCGCAGCGTCAGATTCGACTATCGGAAGCATGCTCGCACAAGAGGATGAAAATGGCGTAGAAAAGGCTATTTACTATCTAAGTAGAATCTTGAATGATGCTGAGACTAGATATAGTCCAATTGAAAAGCTTTGTCTATGTTTGTATTTCTCTTGTACCAAACTTAAGCAATATATCAAACCAGTTCATGTTTATGTTTATTCCCATTTTGACATCATTAAGCATATGTTATTAAAACCAATTTTGCATAGTCGAATTGGGAAATGGGCTTTAGCTTTAACTGAATATTCATTGACGTACCAACCCCTGAGGGCTGTAAAAGGTCAAGTAGTGGCTGACTTTCTTGTTGACCACTCGGTGGCTGAGACCCCAATAACATATGTAGAACATGAACCTTGGATGTTGTACTTTGATGGCTCGAAGCACAAAAATGGGACAGGTATTGGAATCTTAATCATTTCTCCTTCAAAGATTCCAACAAAGTTTAAGTACAAGATTAATGGAACATGCTCCAATAATGAAGCCGAGTACGAGGCTTTAATTGTAGGTCTAAAGATTATTTTGGACTTGGGGGCAAAACATGTTAAAATCAGAGGAGATTCTGAGTTAGTAATAAGACAATTGACAAAGGAATATAAATGCATTCAAGAACATTTGATGAAATACTTTGTCATTGCCTTCTCGCTACTAAAACGATTTGATTCATGTGATATTCAACACGTGCCTCGGATCGAAAACCAAGAAGCAAATGACTTAGCCCAAATTGCTTCTGGTTATAAGGTAACGGGGAAAAAATTAGATGAGATAGTTGAAATTAAAGAAAAACTAATCTCATGTGAGGTAATACCCCATCAGCTGGGGGCAAGTGAACCAAAGGTCGAAAGGGAGTCCGAAAGGGCTGATGCACACTTTGATGAAGCAATGACTGAAGTCTTCGTGATTGACAATTTGGCTGACACGGATTGGAGACAACCCATTGTTAAATACATAGAAAATCCAACAGGTACAGCCGATAGGAAGGTTAAGTATAGAGCCTTGAATTACACAATCATGGGAAATGAACTATTTAAGAAGACTCCTGAAGGGGTTTTGTTGAAATGCCTAAATGAAAACGAAGCGTATGTAGCAATTTCAAACGCCCATAGTGGAGCCTGCGGTGCCCATCAAGCAGGCCATAAAATGAAATGGCTTTTGTTTCGACAAGGCTTGTATTGGCCTTCCATGCTTAAGGACTGCATAGAATATGCGAAAGGCTGTCAAGAGTGTCAAAAACATGCAGGGATACAACGCGTTCCTGCCAGTGAGTTGCATTCGATTATCAAACCTTGGCCTTTCAGAGGGTGGGCTTTAGATTTAATTGGTGAGATAAGGCCCGCGTCATCCAAGAACCAACGTTATATACTAGTTGGGATTGATTATTTTACCAAATGGATAGAGGCTGTTGCCCTAACAAATGTGGATCAGGAGACAGTGATCAATTTTATCCAAGACCATATTATTTATAGGTTTGGGCTTCCTGAGACGATCACTACAGACCAAGGAACGGTGTTTGTTGGTCGAAAGATGCAAGATTTTGCTGAACAATTGGGTTTTAAGCTAATGACTTCGACGCCTTACTATGCTCAAGCAAATGGCCAAGTTGAAGCAGCCAACAAGGTTATAATTAGTTTAATTAAGAAGCACGTTGCCCAAAAGCCAAAGAATTGGCATAAGACCTTGGATCAAGTCCTATGGGCATGTAGGAATTCTCCTAAAGAGTCAACAGGTTCGACACCTTTTCGACTAACATATGGTCACGATGCCGTGTTACCTGTTGAAATAATGATGCAGTCGATTCGAGTACAAAGGCAATGGGAACTACCTCCTGATCACTATGAGAACATAATGTTAGACGAGTTAACAGACGTGGATGAGGAAAGGTTGCAGGCGTTAGATGCTTTGATTCGACAAAAAGAACGAATTGCTAGAGCATATAACAAAAGGGTTAAATCCAAACTCTTTGACGTAGGAGACTTAGTTTGGAAAGTCATCCTCCCCATGGACAGACGAGATCGAGTCTTTGGAAAATGGTCACCCAATTGGGAAGGACCATTTAAGATTTCTCAAGTTTTGTCAAATGGAGCTTATGAGATTGAAGAGTTAACCCCTGAGAAACGTTCAGTCAATATGAATGGCAAATATTTAAAGAAATACAAGCCAATGTTGCAAGAAATAACCATAAAAAATGAATAACGCAAGGATAAAATTTGCAAGATGGTAAAAGAAAATGCCAAGAATCAATTTTTATTCATACAAAATCAACAATACAACCAATCATTCAAGAATGTTCAAGAAAGTACAAGAATCGGTTGAATGTTGAAAGGTAACCATTTAAGGTTTACCCTGAGCCCGAGCTCCCTCATCCTTTGAATCAGCATTGGAAAGTTCTGAGACCTGAGAGTCTTCATCCTCAGAAGAAGGAGACGGAGTTCCTGGGTTTTCTTCGTCAGGCTCTAGGGTGCTGAGGAACTCAAGGTAATCCTCATCTTCATCATCTGAACTAGAGTTTGAAGAATCAGAAGAGAGAATGATGGTTTCTACTACCTTGGCTGGTGCCGGCCTAGGGCGAAGGATTCTAGTGCGTGGAGGTTTGGAAGCTGGAATCTTGATTCGTCCCCTTCCAAGAGGACGTGGTGTGCTTGAGCCCGGGGTAGAGGAAGGAAGATCTTTCTTGTTATCCATTCTTTGTGGAGAGGTGTTGATGCGTTAATTGGTGCAAAGTGCTGAACAAAAGAGTTGCAAGGCGTGGGTATTTATAGAAGGATTAATACGCGTTAATAGCTAGGCAGTTACAACTAACCACGTTCAGTTTGCATAGGAAATGTCATTGCATTAATGCTCAAAGCCATGTAGTTAATTATGTTGACTGCTTTGGAAACATGTTCGCTTCATTCCTTACAAAGTGCCATTAATAAGGCTTGGGAAAGTGGCCCAAAAGAAGGAAAGCAAACAACAACAAAGGAATAAAATACTCAGCCAATATATGAACATGCAGCATTAAAAAGCCAAAACGGGCATGCATTCAAAAGGCATGTACGAAAGTGTTTGACAGTTGCTAGTGTTAAAAGATTTACAATTACGACATCCAAAAGAGAAAAAAAAAAACTTGAGACTAAAAGGAAAACTTATAAAGTCAAGGTTGTTGTTGGGATGTTGAAGGAGGCTTTCGATTGGCCGCTTGAAATTGGTAATACTGAGTTCGAATGGACGCCAGTTTACGTTGTAGCATTTCCTTATCACTAGCAAGGTGCTCAACTCGCTTCTGGACAGCTAGACCATCACTGTAGTGTTGGATACCTTCACGTGCTAGCTCATCAAGCTTAACCTTTTGTGCTTCAATAGCCACTGCAGCTAGCTTTTCCATCTTAGCCTCCTCTTGTCGAATCTTTGCCTTTAGCGCTTCGATTTCAGATTGCCATTGAGCAATATTGTTCTCACAAGCCACAAGTTGCTCAAGAGCTTCATCAGAGGCAGCCTTGATAGTTGTGACCTCTGCATTGCAACTATTAGCTTGCTCGAAATGGTGTTGCTGGGTGGCAAGCAGAGATGTCAAAAGGCTGCTAGTCCTGGTTAGGAGCTGAGATTGACTAACGAATTGTTCTAAAAAGGTTTCAGCCTGAGTCACTAGAAGGAACATGGCTTCGTCAGTCCTTGGGTTCTGCAGCTTGCGAAAAAGGGCTTTGATGTTGTAGTATATAGAAGAGTCACGCTCAAGCAAGCCCAGCATATCCCCATTAAGAATTTCTCTCCTGAACCTGATTTCATGCTCAAACTGTTTTTGCTCAAGTACATCTTCCCTACCCTCTGTGTCCTCAACAGCGGAGCTAGAGGTGCCATAGCTTGATAAAAGCTTGCTAAGTGCATCTACTGGAGTTAAATCTTTTAACTTTTTGGCAAGTTCAGCCGGCAGGACAACAGTAGGAAATGGCTTCGACACGGAAGTTCCCTCTTCACCAAGTGAATCACCAATATAGGAGTTCCCATCTTCAGAGTCGAAAGTGCCAGCACTGGGTGAACTAGACTCATGGTTTGACCCACTTGGTTGTGGGTGATTGGTAGTGGAGTGCTCGCCATCAACTGTTGGCCTTTGTTCAGTATTAGCAATGGGGTCAGCTTGAAAGTTGGTTGGAGGATCATTATCAGCCAATACTTGGGCAGGATTTGTCGAAGGATTCTGTTGTGGTAAGCTTTGATCGAGTTGGTCTTCTTCATTGTCAGGCTTAAGGTTGTCATCTTCGAAAGCGCGGTGAGGCGAGCCAGGAGCCTTGGTCGGTGATGAGGTTTCAGTAAGAATGGCCGTTCCGACAGGCTGAGGAGATGGGATTTTTTCTGCAACATCTTCAGGATGTGCATCGCTTGGTCCTTCGACCACCCCCTCAGCCGCTTTGCTAGGAGTAGGCTCATCCTGAGAAATAACTTGAGCAGAGTTTTGTGGCTGAAACAAATAAAACCATGAAAGAATGAGTAACACAGTCAAAAGCTGGAGAAGTAACAAGAAGTAAGAATGGCTTACTTGGGTTTGAGGGGTAGCAGAAGCTTCAGGTTGTGAAGTTGTTTCTTTTGCAGTAGCAGAAGCCTCGACAACAGTAGTTGCAGCAGGAGATTTTTTCTGCTTCTTTTTCTTCTTTTTCTTCCTCTCCGATTGTTCCAAAGGAGGGTCTTCAGGTGATGCCAGAGTACCAGGTTGTGCCTCAATCTCAGAGGACTTGCGCTCAGGAGTGCTTTCTTGGGTGAGTTGGTGTTCTTTCTTCTTCTTCTTCTTTTTCTTTTTCTCATCAGTAATGGGTTCAGCACTGGGAAAAAGATCTTGAGTAGTAACAACGGTAGTCTGTTCGGGGATGGTCGAGAGAACAGGAATATCCTGCAAGCCACAACTCCGTAAGTTCGCAGGTAAGGAAAAGAAGAGAAAAGTCTTTTGCTAGATAAGTACCTTATCTGGAGCACTCGAACAAGTGGCTGGAACAGGCTTTTGTTTTTTCGAAACAGAAGGAGTTTCAGTTGAATGAGGCCTCTTGCGTGAAGCAATCTAGGAAGGGCATATCAAAGTTAACATAGAAATCTTACAGAAGTGTGAGAAGCCACAAGAAGATAAAAGCCTACCTGTAGTTCAACCTTAGATGGTGGAGGAAGAGGCTTGCTAGAGTCGCTGGAACCTGCCTTCGACTTACTCCCTGCATCGAAGAGGTGCGCATAAGAGAAAAGCACGCAAGGTAAAAATGATGCAAGTAAAAGTAAAACTAAAAGAATACCTCTGGCGTTCAATTTCGACTTAATCTTGTTCAAAATAGATGAGTCGAACCCATTAGAGATAGCAGTGAGTAAGGCAGTCTTGTCAACCAGGCGTCCTTCATAGTGTCGAGACCACCAGGTAAAAAATTCCCTAGTGCAGGCATGTGAGGGAGCGAAGTCGAATGGGGTAAGCTCATAAGAAGGCTGATTGAAGTGGTTCAAGAATGAATGGAACTGTGGTTCTGTCATGCCATGCTTGCCTAAACAAACCTCCCTCTCTTCCAAGTATATGCTCTTAGGGAGTATTTGAGTTAAGCCAAATTGGCGAGACACCAGGTTTGGGAAGTAGCCAACTAACCCAAAATCTCCAGAGGTCAAGCCAATTCGACAAGACAAGACTGTAGGCATCAAGTAAGCATTCCAAATGCTGTTGGTTACCATCTCAAATTCTGGTGGAGAAGGAAATCTGTGAGTAAACCAAGGAGGACCAAGTGGCCTATCTACAAAAGGAGCAAAGCTAGGCTTGAACTTCTTCAGGCTGAGAAAAGCATTAAAATACTGTTGGAAGGCTACATCATAACCAAGGCCTCTTTCCCTAGGCACCATCCTCGCCAGCCTTGTGCCTTCGATTTGACGTGTTCTCGATTCCTCATAGTATGGCTCAGGTAAGAAAAGGTCAAGTTCAGCGTGAAAAGTGGCAGTTAGCCATAATTGCAGCAACCAAAAGGGGCCAGCACCTAAAAAGGTAGATCCATCGCCTGTTCTCTTAAGGTGTTCACAAGCATCCCTCATGGATTCATAAAGACATCCAAGAATAAGTCGAGCGAAGTTGAATTGCTGACATTCATGTAGTTGAATAGCCATAGGGATGAATTTTTTGGCTACTTGGAGAGATTGAGTGCAGAAGACATACTGCGATAGCCATAAGGTTAGGAAAGCAACGTGTTCCTCGTCACTTACTTCATCGCTAGTCTTTCGATTTTCCACGATGTATTTGGAGTAAGACTTGTTTCGAAAATCAAATTTGATGATGTCGGAAGCCTTGCAAGGATCATAAGTGTCGCCAAGGGGCGATAAGCCAGTAATGGCAGCAACATCCAGCAGGGTAGGAGTCATCATGCCACATTCGAAGTGGAAGGTGTTGGTAGAAGACTCAAAGAAGTGTAAAGCAGCAATAATCATCTCTTGCTGGTATTTAAGGCCTGTCCGAGAGAGCTGAATAAGGTCATAAATACCACAGGCTTGCCAAATATCAGCCTTATCACGTTGTACCCTGTCTAACCAGCCAAGGTATTGGTCATTCAAAGAAGGAGCCGATCGAAACACTCTGTTAGGCGCCTTGATATAGCTAAAATTATAGGGTTCACTGATGAAAACCCTAGGAGCACAAGGTTTATAAACGGGAAAAATAGACAAAACCTTGGAATTCCGACTTTTATCACTTGGTTTGGGTCCCCCAAACGCATGCACAAGATTATCAACAGAATAAGGAAAGATCAATTGATTTTCCCAAAACTTTTGCAAGTCCAGACGCAACGACGGTTCTGGAACCACATCCGTATCATAAGAAGAAAGAGTGGCGGCGGTCCACTTACCGGCGGAAGGAAGGATTTTTCCAACATTTGAACCTGACGCCATTGATGAAGGTGTAAAGATGGTGTAAAAGAACGGATTAGGGTTAAATTTGGGAATCACAGGTTGTTGAGATAGTTGAGGAGAATTCAAGTGAAAAGAAAAGTAATAACTTGGTGATAAACAGAAAGGTGAGAACAAGAAGTCTTTTGAAAGCAAGAATTCAAGAAAGAATCGCAGAAGATGAAGAAGAAGATGAACAGTTGACAGAGCGAAAATTGGAGAAAAACGCAATAAAGGAAGAATCTGGCTATTTATAGAGGCACACAGATTGAGGAAAATAGCAAATTTTTTCAACTTCCTATGTTGACAAGTGTCCAAACCCCTTGACAGGTGGAAAGAAAAAAAAAAAAAAAAAAAGTTTTGGAGCCAATCCAAAGTTTTGAATGGCAGCCTAAACGATAGGAGAGATAAATGGAAAAGAAAGATATCCATTAATACTTTCAAAAACGCCACTTCCTCTTTCGATAGACACAGTCGAAAATGGCATTTTTGGGGGGCAATTTGTTGGATATAAATTTGGTATTTATCAATTAAATATAATTGGTGGGTCCAATATTTATTTGGAGGTGATATTGTCAAAATGAAACTTTCAAAAGTGGCGTCGAAAGCCAGCTAGGTCGAAGCCAAAAAGCGCTTCGAAAGATATGGATAATGCGCCCAATTTTGGTTCTGCCAGGAAGCTATCGAAAGCGCGAAATTGAACCGATGGAGAGTTGGGCCAAGCCCAAAGAAGGAACAACGAACGGCCCAAAAGGTCTTGGCGCGCGCTGAAGGAATGAAAGATGAAAGTGGAGAACGTGGTCGACGTGGCAAATGGAGGAGCGTCCAGATGATCGAGAAACAGTTACCACTTAGTAGTAGTATTTATAGTAGTTTTTCATTCAGAACAAGGGTCACAAAATTTATACAAACATTCTCTCTAAAAATTCTAAGTACTCAGCGATCGAACGAACGGAATTCGAAGGAGAAATGTATGTTTTGTGAACCATCTTTATTTGTAATTGTTTTTCATTCAATGCAATGCAATTTGTTTTCCAGTAATTTTTTCTAAGTCTGAATCCAGATTGAAATTCTGGTATCACTAGAATGATGTTGCCTAAGATGTACCAACACCTACTTTGTGTATAATGTTGTTTTCTATTGTTGGCACATCTTATATAACATATAAAAACTGACAGAAAATAAATAAATGACACAAGTAATTGTTAACCCAGTTCAGCCAACTGCCTACTCTGGGGGATACCAATCCAGGAAGGAAATCCACTAATAGCTCTAGTTACTAAGACCTCCAGCAAACCCTAGGATTTACGCCTTACACTAAGACTTCCAGCAAACCCTGGTTTACGCCTTATAACCTCGACACTACTTATGCAACTTCTGCCTAGGAACTCCTAGACATGAGATCCCATCTCACTTCCACTCACACAACACAACCTGTGTTGATTATACAATGTTTGGAAAGATGTGGTGACAACTTGTCAAGACAACCCTTCACTTTTGCTTAAAAGCTTCAAGTGAATCACACATGGTAAACTCCGTACTTTAAAGCTTAGGAGTAACCTTAAAATAACAAACTTACTTCTTAACTTGTGTTATAGAATCCACAAGCAAGAATTACAATCAAATAATAAAAGACTCAACAAAGACTCAATATGTGAACTAATATTTTTCAATGAGATGACTATTCTTGAGCTTGGTCTTCGTATATATAATGATTTAGCACGCTCCTCTTTCTTCATTATTCGTAGGACGCTCCTTGTAACTCATAAAAGGTGATCTGATTCTCTTTTGATCTTCATCAAGTTTGTATATAAACTTTCCAAAAGTGTTTAAGGACTTTATAGGATAATTGTGATCATACCGTTGTACCATTAAGTCTGTCTTATCTTTAAAACTCCTGATCAGATCAAATCTCCATTGAGCGTGCTCTTTAAGTGGATTTCCATATATAGCAGATGCTCTCATAAATGCGCGAGATTTCCTTGAATAAATATGATGTTGTAACATGTTTTCCAACATCTTGTTAGTATATTTGTTTTAGCAAAATTAAGCCAATTCAAATATCCAACAATCTCCCCCTTTGGCAATTTTTGGCTAAAACAATTTCAGGCCATTACCTTTGAGAGATATAAAGAGCGCAATCCTTCAAATCACCATGGTCACACAAAAGAAGGAATGTTAGAGCATCAGTTAAACAAAATTTCACATAGGTGAAAAATATATGCATCAGAGGCAGCAGCAGCGGAGTTATCATCAATTAGCCTCGAGCAAAATAAAACGTGGTATCAGAGCAAAACATATATCATATGTCATATGTCATCAAAGTTGTTGTGACATATGGGAGCACATCTTCTAGCACCTGTTCGTCCAATCAGGGCAGCATCCATTCAGAAGCAAACTCCCCCTGGCTTCATCAGCTTGTGCACCATCTCAGGGTAAAAATTTTACTCCCCCTGAATACTTGCTTACTGCTACTTAAAAACATGTCATAACAAAAGACACAACAACATGTAGCAGAAACAAACAAATCAAAGTACTACTCCCCCTTTTTAGCCACAAAATGTGCCAAAACAGGAAAGTTAAGTATCCAAAGTGCAGAATTAAAAGTACAGACCATGCACTCAGAAGGTGCTAAAATCCAGGGCACAAACAACCCACAAAACAAATAACAAAGTTCAGTAAAAAGTTAAAACAGATTACAAAATCATTCATCATCACTACTGTCAGAGGCTTCATCCTCATCTGTAGCAGTAGCATAACCTTCGTCCTCATCAGCATTGTCTTTATCACTTGTAGCAGCCACATTTGCACTTGCTTTGACAGGTACCTCATCAGCTTCCAATCCTTCAATCATCTTCAAGAACACATTCTTCCTTTCCTCAAGCTCAGCCTGCTGTTTATCAATGTCCTGACATTGAACCTTTAAGCCAGCAATAATCTCCCTTTTGGTCATAACACCAGCTCCAGCAGCAGATGTCCCAACATGATCAGTAACATTGTGATTACCAAAAAGCTTATGATGAAAAGTAAAACCAGATTCCCTTTTCTTGGGAGTGTCAGTCACAGCCTTAATGTCTGGATACTGGGCCAAGATAATTCCACATAGCAAAGATGGAAATGCTATTGGCATCTTCACAGCTGTTGATCTAATATGCTTAATGGTTTGATCAAAAATAAAGGTCCCATAGTCATAGTCAAACTTGGTTCCTACAGCATATATAAATCTACCCAGGTTGGTTGCAACATTGGTTGCATGCTTGGTTGGTACCCAATTGGTTGACCCTATCCTATTGAGGATGGCATATTTGACATTCAATTTACTCGTGGGTATCAGCTTCTTTGTAGGCCAGACCTTAACCTTACCACCAGTTATCTCAGCACTCACAACATCATTAGCAACCTCTAATTCAGCCTTAGGTTCTACAGACCTACCTAAGTAATTATTTATCACAACAGGAGAAAAATTGACACATTTACCTCTGACAAAAACTTTGTAGTAGTCCTTGCTCAGTGGGTTATCACATTCTTCAGGGATGTTCACCAGAAATTCTTTCACCAGCAGCTCATAGCAGGGACTGAAGTCACAGACTGTCTTCATCAGACCAGCTTCTTTGATGTAGTCAAAGATGTCTTGACATTTTAGAGCATCTTTGTTCAGTTCCCTTTCAACAGCTAATCTTCTTTGGTAAATATAGTCCCATCTCAGTGCAAAGGCAGCACGATGGAAAGATATGTTATCACAGGGGGCTTCTTCAACACCTTGAGGAGCCTTCTTCACAGTAGCTTTCTTAGGATTGGCAGATGAGATGTTAGTAACATCTTCAGCAACATCATAGTCTGAGTCACTAGATGACTCCTTCTTTCTCTTCAGTGTTTCCTTTTTCTTACTCGGAGGGGAGAGAACTTTGCTCCAACCTTTGACTGGTCCAACACCTTTTGTTTTGACTCTTGGTGTAGGAGTCTTGGTTGCAGTGGGCACAGCCTTCCCTGTACAGCTTCTCAATCTCTTTGTTATACCACCAGTTGATCTTTCAGCAGTCTTGGTGGTGACATAATCATCAACATCAACAACATCTTTCTCTTTCTCAGCTTCTGCAGGCTTGTCAGCTTCAACCTCTTGCTCATCTGTAGGGATGGACTGGTTGCTCTCTTCAGATTGAGTTTCCTCTTCATCAGCAGAAACTCCTTCATCAGCAATTTCAGTCTCTTCATCTGAGGTTTCAGATGTTGTGATAGTTGTCTCAACATCTTTTTCAGCAGCAACTTTCACAGGTTCTTTCTCAACAGTTTCAGCATCTTCATTCTCATTCAAGGATGTCTCAACATCTTGCATGACAACCTCTTCAGTAACAACAGGGATTGATTTTTCAGCCATCATCTCAGCAATTGTTGGTGATTCATTAGCAGTTTCCGTTTCAACCTCTGTAGGAGTGTCTTCCATCTCAGTTTCAACAGGCATAGAATTAAGATCTCTCTTTTCAGCTTCAGACCCCAATTTTTCTAGACTAGGGTTTTCACCGGTTGACACGATTGTTTCAACAACATCAGACACAGTTTTGGGGTTTACTTCAGTTGCTTTCTCAGATGTGTTAACATTCGAATCAAAAACCAAATCAGACATAGACAGAGCAAACTTAGACTTGTAGTCTCTTCTTTTCCTTTTAGAACTTCCTTTACTAGATTTATTACCCAAAGGAGAGATAGCATCACTTACTTTGACGATTTCTTCCTTTTTCTCAACAGATTTTTCTTTTCCTTTCTTCTCAGCGACATTTGTTTGAGCTTTGGATTTGGAAGCACGAACAGTCGTAACAGGGACGGCGTCCTTGATGATCTTCGAGGAATCGATCTTCGCCTTTGATCGAGTAGAACGACCAGACTTTGTAGTTTGGGAAGATTCAGACATGTTTGGATGAAGGTTTTTTAAGTTTGAGAAGTTGAATGGATGAAGATTGTAGTGAGAAGCAGTTGAATAGGGTTCACGATCAAAAATTAGGATTTGGGAGAAAGTGTATTGATTGCGTGTAAAGACATATTTAAGGGAAGTGTGTAATGATTTCCCTAAATTAGCGTGCATTGATTGATGGGAGAGAAAACGGTTTCCTTTTGCACGCCTCAACTGCTGTAACTGCTATGCATCTTCATGCAGGCAAATTCCCAATTTGCCCCTTAAAAATTCAAATTGATTAGCATCAAGCGCCTTTGTAAAAATGTCAGCTAGCTGTTCACTTGTACTAATGTGCTTGAGTTCCACACAATTGTCTTCAACAAGGTCTCTTATGAAATGATGCCTGATGTCTATGTGTTTGGTTCTTGAGTGTTGAACTGGATTCTTTGATATATTGATTGCACTCAAGTTGTCGCAATATAATGTCATGACATCTTGGTCAACATTATATTCTTTCAGCATCTGTTTCATCCACATCAACTGTGAACAACTGCTACCTGCAGCTATGTATTCAGCCTCTGCAGTGGATAGAGACACACAATTCTGCTTCTTGCTGAACCATGAGATTAAGTTGTCACCCAAAAAGAAGCATCCTCCTGAGGTACTCTTCCTATCATCAGCACTTCCAGCCCAATCTGCATCACAATACCCTATCAAAGTAGAGTTCTTGGTCTGGGAATACAGAATCCCATAATCACTGGTGCCCTTTATATACTTCAGAATCCTTTTGACTTGCACAAGATGGCTCATCTTTGGCTTGGCTTGGTATCTTGCACAAACACCAACAGCAAAGGTGATGTCTGGTCTACTGGCTGTAAGATACAATAGACTGCCAATCATGCTCCTGTATAGGCTTTGATCAACATCAATGCCATTTTCATCTTTGGTTAGCTTTAGATGAGTAGCAGCTGGTGTTCTCTTGTGTGCTGCAGTGTCCATTCCAAACTTTTTGATCATGTTTTTCGCATACTTGCTTTGAGAGACAAATATGGTGTCTTCCATTTGTTTTACTTGCAGACCAAGGAAATATGTCAGCTCACCTACCAAACTCATTTCAAACTCTGATTGCATTTGTTGTACAAAATGTTGCACCATCTTTTCAGACATTCCACCAAATACTATGTCATCAACATAAATCTGGGCAATCATCAGCTTCTCTTCTTGTTCTTTAACAAACAAGGTTTTGTCATGGCCTCCTTTTCTGTATCCTTGACTAACAAGGAAATTTGTCAGCCTCTCATACCAAGCCCTTGGAGCTTGTTTTAATCCATAAAGCGCCTTCTTCAGCTTGTACACATGATCAGGATTGGCAGGATCTACAAAACCTTTTGGCTGCTCCACATAAACTTCTTCATGTAAGTACCCATTAAGGAAGGCACTCTTGACATCCATTTGGTACAGCTTAAATTTGAAGATGCATGCTATACCAAGAAGTAGCCTAATAGATTCCAGTCTTGCAACTGGCGCAAATGTTTCATCAAAGTCAAGTCCTTTAACCTGAGTGTACCCTTGAGCCACTAATCTTGCCTTGTTTCTTGTTACAACGCCATTTTCATCTGACTTGTTCTTGAACACCCATTTTGTGCCTATAACATTAACACCATTGGGTCTAGGAACAAGATCCCACACATCACTTCTTCTAAACTGAGTTAATTCATCTTGCATGGCTTCTATCCAGAACTCATCAGTGAGAGCCTCTTTTACATTTTTAGGCTCAACCTTTGAGACAAAACATGAATTAGTAACCACTTCATTTGTCCTTCTTGTAGCAATTCCCTGGTTAGGATTTCCTATGATGAGATCCTTGGGATGGTTCTTCTGTATTCTTATTGAAGGAACTTTACTCACAGGGCGAGGTGTAGGAATGGTTGATTCATCATCTGAATCTGATTCCTTCTCTGCTACAGCTTCTTCAGATGTTGGCAAAGTTGTTGCAACATCATCTTCAGTATCAGATGTTTTAGCAGATGTCAAATCATCTATCACAACATTGATAGATTCTACTATTACCTTAGTTCTCTGGTTGTAAACTCTGTAGGCCCTGCTGTTTGTTGAGTATCCAAGAAACAATCCTTCTTCACTTTTAGGATCCATTTTTCTTCTGTGCTCTCTATCAGATAGGATATAGCACTTACTTCCAAACACATGAAAGTGTTTGACAGTTGGTTTTCTGCCTTTCCACAGTTCATATAGTGTAGTAGAAGTTCCAGTTCTGAGTGTGACACGATTGTGAATATAACAAGCAGTATGCATAGCCTCAGCCCAGAATTGATATGGAAGATGTTTTGCATGCAACATCACTCTGGCTGACTCTTGTATTGTCCTGTTCTTCCTCTCAACAACACCATTTTGCTGAGGTGTGATTGGAGCTGAAAATTCATGCTTGATTCCTTCAGAGATGCAGAATTCAAGAAAGCTTGCATTCTCAAACTCTTTACCATGATCACTTCGTATCCTAACAATAGCAGAGTTCTTTTCTCTTTGGAGTTGAAGACAAAGTTCTTTGAATGCATCAAAACTTTCAGACTTGTCTTTCAGAAATTCAATCCATGTGAACCTTGAAAAGTCATCTACCATTACGAACGCGTACCTTTTTCCTCCAAGACTCTCCACTTGCATTGGCCCCATCAGGTCTATGTGCAACAGTTCTAGTACCCTTGTTGTGGTAAGATGTTGCAACTTTGGATGCGACATCTTTGTCTGTTTCCCTATCTGACATTCTCCACATATACTCCCTTCCTCTATTTTGAGCTTTGGAAGTCCTCTGATTGCCTCTTTAGCTATTGCCTTTTTCATGCCTTTGAGGTGCAGGTGGCCAAGTTTTTGATGCCACAATTTTACCTCATCTTCTTTGCTAATAAGACATGTGGATACATCTTCTTCTTTAGGAATCCAGAGATAACAGTTGTCTCTAGACCTTACTCCTTTCATCAACAGCTCTCCTTGCTCGTTTGTAACTAGGCATTCAGCTTTTGTGAAGTTAACTTTCATGCCTTGATCACAAAGTTGACTTATGCTGATTAGATTAGCTTTAAGCCCTTTTACAAGCAGCACATTATCAAGCTTTGGTAAGCCATGGTTTGCAAGTTTACCAACTCCCTTGATCTCTCCTTTGGCTCCATCTCCAAAGGTCACAAAACTGGTAGCATATGACTTCAAGTCTTCAAGATAATGTTCAACACCTGTCATGTGTCTAGAACAGCCACTATCAAAGTACCAGGTTTCTCTTGAAGAAGCTCTCAAGGATGTATGAGCTATTAGACCTGTGATCTTCTTCTTTTCTCTCCATTCCTGTCTTGTCGTAACATTAGGAAAGACAGGAGTATAGAATTCTTGATGAACTCTCCTTGGATATCCGTGCAGCCTATAGCAGAAAGGCCTAATGTGTCCTTTCCTGCCACAATGATGACATGTCCAGTTGTAGAACCTGGGCATAGAATGTCCCATCAGATGTTGCGACAATCCTCCTGACACAAACGTGCTACTGATTGGAGTATGTATAGTAGCATTGTTGAACTTCATCTGCTGCTTTACTCTTTCATGTTCAAAACCAATGGGCTTAGGTTTCCCATAGTTTTGTCTCTGTAACATTTCCTCAAAAGCATCAGTACCTTTGGTCATCATTTTAGCCACTTTTGTGACTTGATCTAAATCAGCATTTAATTTGGTTACTTCTTCATTTTGTTCAGCAACTTTACACAAGAGGTTAGACTTCTCCATCTCCAGCTGTTGAATTTGACTACTCTGATCATCAACCTTAGCATTGAGATTATCAATGTTTATGAGTAAGTCATTTTTCTCAGCTTGTAGTTTACCATTGATCTTCTTTTGTTTCTCTAATGCTTTGCAAACTTCTATACTTCTAGTATGAAGATCTTTATAAGTAGCAGCTAGTTCCTCATAGGTTACCTCCTCATCACATGACTCTGAATCAGATTCACAGACTCCTGTTAAAGCATTAACATATTTGGCAGATTCTTCCTCCTCTGAATCTGTATCAGACCATGAAACAACAAGACTTTTCTTTTGCCTTTTTAGAAAGGTTGGACATTCAGGTCTGATATGGCCAAAACCTTCACATTCGTGGCATTTCACTCCTCTTTCATCTTCATTTGTCTTTTTCTGAAAGCTGGACTGTTTGTTGTTGTTGAGTCGACCATTTGGCTTGTGCCTTTGATCCACTTTCTTCATCAACTTGTTGAACTGTCTTCCAAGCATAGCCATAGACTCAGCTAAGCTTTCTTCACCTTCAGATTCAATTTGTAAATCATCAGCAGCACTTTTCGAAGCAAAGGCTAGATTCTTATCTTTCTTTTCATTTCTCCTGTTTAGACCAATTTCATAGGTCTGAAGTGATCCTATGAGTTCATCTAAATTTAGACTTGAAAGGTCATGAGCCTCCTCAATAGCTGTTACTTTCATATCAAATCTTTTAGGCAAAGATCTGAGTATTTTTCCAACTAGCTCCTCATCTGAGATAGGTTTTCCAAGTGCATCAAACGAATTTGCAAAGTCAAGCACATTCATCTGAAAGTCATGAATGGTTTCTTCCTCCTTCATTCTGAGATTCTCAAAATTTGTTTTGAGCATCTGAAGTTTAGATAGCTTAACTTTTGATGTTCCTTCATGAGCTTTTCTCAGAATTTCCCAGGCATGCTTAGCAGTAATACATCTCTTAACAAGCCTGAACATATTTGCATCCACACCATTAAAAATTGCATACAAGGCTTTGGAGTTGCCAAGTGCCAGATCATCCTCATCTTTAGTCCATTCATCATTTGGTTTCTTGACATCAGTTTTATTGCCATCTTTGTCAAGAACCATTGGTGGTTCCCATCCGCGTAACACAGCCTTCCATGTCCTGCTGTCAATTGATTTTATGAAAGCCTCCATTTTAGCTTTCCAATAATCATAGTTCTCAGGACCTGTCAGTAAGGGGGGTTTAGACACTGACCCTCCTTCTTTATCCATTGTACCAGAAAGTACTCTCCCTGGAGCTCACCCAAAATAACAGAACAGGGTGCCTGCTCTGATGCCAATTGAAATTCTGGTATCACTAGAATGATGTTGCCTAAGATGTACCAACACCTACTTTGTGTATAATGTTGTTTTCTATTGTTGGCACATCTTATATAACATATAAAAACTGACAGAAAATAAATAAATGACACAAGTAATTGTTAACCCAGTTCAGCCAACTGCCTACTCTGGGGGATACCAATCCAGGAAGGAAATCCACTAATAGCTCTAGTTACTAAGACCTCCAGCAAACCCTAGGATTTACGCCTTACACTAAGACTTCCAGCAAACCCTGGTTTACGCCTTATAACCTCGACACTACTTATGCAACTTCTGCCTAGGAACTCCTAGACATGAGATCCCATCTCACTTCCACTCACACAACACAACCTGTGTTGATTATACAATGTTTGGAAAGATGTGGTGACAACTTGTCAAGACAACCCTTCACTTTTGCTTAAAAGCTTCAAGTGAATCACACATGGTAAACTCCGTACTTTAAAGCTTAGGAGTAACCTTAAAATAACAAACTTACTTCTTAACTTGTGTTATAGAATCCACAAGCAAGAATTACAATCAAATAATAAAAGACTCAACAAAGACTCAATATGTGAACTAATATTTTTCAATGAGATGACTATTCTTGAGCTTGGTCTTCGTATATATAATGATTTAGCACGCTCCTCTTTCTTCATTATTCGTAGGACGCTCCTTGTAACTCATAAAAGGTGATCTGATTCTCTTTTGATCTTCATCAAGTTTGTATATAAACTTTCCAAAAGTGTTTAAGGACTTTATAGGATAATTGTGATCATACCGTTGTACCATTAAGTCTGTCTTATCTTTAAAACTCCTGATCAGATCAAATCTCCATTGAGCGTGCTCTTTAAGTGGATTTCCATATATAGCAGATGCTCTCATAAATGCGCGAGATTTCCTTGAATAAATATGATGTTGTAACATGTTTTCCAACATCTTGTTAGTATATTTGTTTTAGCAAAATTAAGCCAATTCAAATATCCAACACAGATACTTGCTTGAGAAACTGCTACTTCGAGGCGATTCGAATTAGTTTCTCTTGTATGCTTTAAAATATTTTAATTCCTAAGTGTTCGTTTCCTTATTCAAACGAACCTTCAAACAGTTTTCTTGAAACGAATAAACACAAAATTGTCCTGAGATTTACTAGTTGATCTCGCGAGTTTAAATACTTAAACTAGCGGTTGTTTACCAAATTCCAACGTAAACAATTAGATATATTGAATTCTTAATATATCTAAAAAGTAAATGTTTTCTTATATTTAGGATCGGCATGAGTACATAAGATACTTGTCTTTTTTGTTTGATGAGGTTAGTTAGTAGGAATATTGTAATATTGTATGTAATGTGTAATATTGTATGTAATATGTAAAGATTCATTTTAAAAAGTGAAATTTTTGACATTAAACTATTTGATAATAAAAAAGTTAAATTAAAAAATTGGTCCCTTAATTTATCATTAACTAATTAACGTTGTAAACTTGTCATTTAACTTATTTATTAGTTTCATAGTAATTCTTTAACTAATTAACGTTACAAATTGATCCATTAACTTCAATCTTGTTTGTCATGTTGATTTTTTTCGTTAGTTTTTCTCAGAAAAATTAAGGTTGGAAAATGCCTATCGACATATTTCATTTTCAACATATCACTCATTTCAGCGTGTTAGATGGCCGCATCAATAGCCAAGTAAGCAAAGTTAACGTTTTTTTAGAAAAACTAACGCAAATGATCAATATGATAAACATATTAAAGTTAAGGGACCAATTTATAACATTAATTAGTTAGGGGATCAATATGAAATCAATAAATAAGTTAAGAGACATATTATTCAATTTAGCCTAAAAAATACTTGTCTTTTCTTTTTTAAATAAAATAAAAGTAGCTATTTAAACATTAAAATATAAGTTCTACCATTGCAAGGCCCAATTATACTCAAAAGAAGAGTTTGGCTCAGAAGGAACGCCAACTATATGCTTTACACATGCATATCGAACGTTGTTTTCAGGGAGTTCTCAGTCCCTCCTATGACTCATCAGTATGTGGTTCAATTAGACATTTTAGAGACTATTGATAGTCGATTTGAAGGAATCTCAAATATTTTCATGTAAATGGATGAGATTCAACATTGTAGATCTTACATTTATTGATTTTTGATGAAAAAAATTAGTTTGATTATTAGAATTAAATTTTTTTTGTTTGTTAACACCCTATCAACTTTTATAATTTCATTATGCATAGTTAGTGATAATATTATTTTGGTAAATGTCATGTGAGTTAAATTTTACATTATTTAGAAAAGTGAATGTTGAACACTGTTTTGGATTGGACTTAGAGTCCAATAAGCTGAGAAAAATCTTTCTCTTGGACCGTCGAGCAAGGACCCAACTTATGAGCAGCCCACAAGTATTCCTACAATTCAACGGTCTTAGATGCCTCGGCGCATTGTAACGGCCGATCACCGGAATGATAAACATTAACTGTCCATCATGATTTTCAATCGTTTTTCGGCAACCACTTGATGGTCATTAATGCCATCAAGGGCCTTGGCCCAACACCTAGGGTTATATAAACAACCTTCACAATCCCCATAAGGTACATGATCTTTCTCTTTGAAAATCCCTGGTTCACACTCGAACTGACTTGAGTGTCAGAACACCTGCAAGTACACAACCCCTCCACTTCACCAGGGGCTTGAACGGAGCAACGTCAGATGCGATCACTCTTCTGATCAGGTAAAATCAAACACTTTATAAATGAAAAAAATTATATACCTAATTCCTTAAGATTTTGAATATAAATATAAGACTAGCTGCAATGGGTGTTGAGAGGGGGTGTTTTAAACATGCAAAACCACTACAATGGGTGTTTAAACAGGTGTTGAAATTGAGTTGGAGGAGAGAGGAGATTAAACCCTCCAACAGAGTTTAATGCCTGCAGAATGGCCCACACAGGGACACGCGTCCCGTTGCAATTTGGTCTTCTTCAGGCGCGTGGCATGCACGCGCGACAAGGGAGAGTGGCGCGCAGAATGGAAAGAGAGAGAAGGCAGCTTTGGATAAGGGGCGCCACGTGGCGTCTCCTGATTGGTTCGGTTGGATTTTTATCCATTTAATACTTTAAACTCAATTATTTCGGTCCAAATTAATTTTTTATTTTTTTATTTTTATATCAAAATTCATGATTTTTTTTTTCTCTATAAATAGAGACTTGGTTCATTTCATTTGGACACAGAAAAAAAAATCATATTTTTCATCATCTTAATCTCATTATTACCTTTCTATTAGTGTTTAATTTGAAGTTAATTGTCTTTTTTTAGTGAAATGGATCCCAACAATGGTTTAAACACTCAAAACTCTTCTAATCTTCCATTTAACCAAAATCCCAACAATTACCAAAATCCCAAGGTGAATCTAGTACACCGCAACCACACTCGACCGAGGTGTTACCCGCTTTTGCGGATCATGTGCGTGCTAGATCGGAGTTCCATGATGCAAATGTTCATCATCAATTGCAAGCAGATCTAGTGAAGCACATATGGAATAAGTTTGGAATGTTGCGTGATTAAGAAGATTTGTATCGTAATAATTACGTTATTTGTGTGTTGTATTGTATTTTAAATTATTCGCATTGTAATAATTACGTTATTTATGTGTTTTTATTATAATTGTAACCGGGAGTTTAATTAATTATAATTGATAATTAATTTTAATCGATTATTTTTATCGTATAATTGTAATTTAATATTAATCGATAATTATAATTTTATGTAAAATGATAAAAACATAAATATAAATTTAAATAAGAATATGAAATAAAAAGTGGTGGGGTAGATAAAGTGGTGGGGTAGAGTGTTTAAAACAAAAACTATTGGAGTGGTAAAAGTTGAATGAGGTGTTGAGGTATTATGTGGAAGAGAGAGAAGATGATGTGGAGGGTGTTTTAAACACCCACCATTGCACTTAGTCTAAGTGTTTAAAGTTATTTGAATTGAATGTGAAATTTTAATATTTGAATGAGTGAAATTTATTTTATTGTAAAAGAAAAATAATGAGTCATATTTGCAATCCAAATGTGAAAAGTAGGGTGCAGTGATCACTCTCGATTCATGCGGTATGCTGACACTCCAATTTCACGAAATAAAGTAACCTAACAATAATATAATACTAATATAAGATTGTAAAATAAAAGTATATTTGCTGTTTTTGAATTTTATATGTAGATGCAGTTGGTAAAAAGCTAAAGAGCAACAAGATCTTGACGAGAAATGGAGAGATTCGTTTTTGGGGTGCACAACTGCACAAGCACACAGGTAGAGTAGGACGGAGCAGTTTCTTTGATATGAAAAAGGAAAAAGCTGTCACATAATTTGGCAGTTTGTGTGAGTCCTTTCCATTTTGCATCTATCTTTTTTCAAATCACCTCTCTTGTTTGTTCCCTTATACTATGTATGTGTTTGGTTTTACGGTGAACAGAATTGATTTTGACAGAATTGAGTTTGATATAATTGATTTTAATAGAATTGAGTTTAATAGAATTGATTTATGTTTGGATATATTCATACAAAAGTGAGTTGAACAAAGAATTTGAGTGTAAAAATCAATTCTAGAATGAGAAGCTACAATTTCTAGCTTCAAGGAGAATCCATTCTGGAGGCAGAATCAATTCTACTTTTGAGGAACCAAACAAGTCAGAATTCATTCTACATGTCCAGAATCAATTCTGACTACTCCAAAATTGAAACCAAACATACACTATATATTTTTGGTTGGTTTGGTAGAACAGCTTATACTCAGTTGTATATTGTTGGACCCTGTTTTTCATATTATAGGATCAATAGTCCCATCCAGAAACTTATTATATTGAGTTGAAAATAGTAAAATAATAAAATGAATGTATTTATTTATAGAAATTTATTTTTTTTACATTGTTCATGTAAATTTATTTTTCTTATATTATTGGTAAAAAAAATTATCGTTGTTTAGTGGTGGCCGACTAATCTTCTTCGAAAATATGTGGGGAAAAAATGAGCGATTCTCTCTCAATCGACTTTTTCTCATAAAAAGTATCTGGTCTATAATATAGACCAGATACATTGATTTTTGAATGAATCTATAAAATATATTTTTGTTTATAATTAAGGATTGATGGGGTACTAATTAGAAAGTCGGGAGGGGAGGGGGCGAATTCTTATGAAAGAAAAGGCTAAGGGTTGACGACTTTTGGAATAGCGAATGAAACACATTATAAACACCTTGAACGTTGATTATCAAGCAACAGGTTGATAGAGAGAATTGTTGTGGCAAATATGGGTGAATTAAGTCACACATTGTTTAGAAAAGTGGATGTTGAACATTTTATAAGTGAGAAGACCCATAAACCTAACACGTTTTGAGTTAAAATGTGGTGTCTAACTTACTTGTATTGTTGTTCTTAAGCCCAATATGGATGATCCTCCGGCTGCCCCTCGTGACCTAACAGTTGTATTAGAGTCGATTGTTGAGCAAATCGAGAGGACCCATAAACCTAATGCCTTAAGGTTTTGGGTAAAAGTGTGGTGTCCAACTTACTTGTATCATTGTTCTGAGCCTAATGTGAATGATCCTCTTGTTGCATCTTCGTGACCCAACAGAAACAAGATAAAAAAATTAGGGATTATTCTTAGTGAACACTTGCAGATAATTTCTCGGTCACTTTTGTAAGTCTCTTGGAAGACAAAAGGTAGAAGTTAAGGTTTGTTCTTGTTAAATTCTTGAAGCTAATTTCTTGATACTCTTTTGTGTATTTTGTAAAGATTCGTCAATAATAGATCGGGAAGTTTTTTTTCTCCTCTAGATCGTTGTACGGCAATTTGGACCGAATTAGACAATCAATATTGGCATATTATTAGTCCCTAATCTCTTTATCTTGTTCTTTGGATTGACTGTATATGGTTTCCTTATACATATAGATTAGCAAGTGTTAATATGGACCTCCTAAATAGGTGCAACACCATGAATTAGTGTCAAAAAATTATTAGAAATTAATAATTGTTGGTGATACTCCCTTAAGAAATAAAAACTCACGATCTTCATATTTTCTATGACCTAATTTATGAAGATTTAATATGAGATATATATTTATTTTTTATTATTTTAATCAAATCGATATCAATTAATTTATTTTTCATTTTCTATTGTTTTAAGAAATTATAAATAAATATTACATAGAACCCAATTAAAAACTAAAAAAAGAGAAACTCCATTATGGATTATGTCTTAATTCAACATAAGTGTGTGTGTGTGTTTTGTACACGTGACATAATGTAACCTTCACTTATTTTGTGCACGTGACATAATTTTAATTTAAAATATATTATTTTAATTATTAAATCAATTTAAAAAATAATAATTATTGAATTGAATTAAATAAATTAGGAATGATGTGGATATTAAATTTTAGCCAACTAGACATTGCCACATCATTAGTAATAAGGCTACCTCATTGAAATTGTCCTTGAAATTGGATGAGGACCAAAACTTGAGAAAAAATTAAATTGGGGGATAAAAAAGTTGTTTTTAAAAAGGGATCAAAACTTCATTTTTTTTTTGAAAATAGGGGATAAAAAATGCATTTAAACCTAATTAAATATATACAATTGCAGTTTCACCATAATTTTAATTTGGTTCGGAATTCAGTTCTGGTATCAAGTTTCAGCTCTCTACCAATTACAGTTGGAGAATTGGACTATAATCTTCTATACCAAGTTCAGCGTCAATCACCAATTATTGGTAATTTTTTTATTTTTTTTTGTTTTAACGTGGGATTGCACATTTGCCCTGCCCCGTTACTTCTTTTATTTTGTTTTAAAGTTACTATTAGACAATTAGCATTGATTGATAAAATAGAAAAAAGACAAATCAGCAAGGTTCTGTAATCATTTTTTTTTTATAGTTTGTTACTTTATTCTGTAATCATTTTTAACCATGAAAGACAAACTTAAATACGCTATACGGGTAATATTCTTTTCTCCTGTGTATTTGATTTTGTGGTAATAAAAAAATATTTTAACTGAAATTATTTTATAAAAGTAATTTTGATTGTCCACAAATTCAATTTAACTTGTAAAATTATTGAAAATGTTAGGTTAGACTAATTGTGTTTGACAGTAAAGTAAATCTTTTAATAATAAAAAGTGTGTTCAATAATATGAAGTAATTTAATGTGTATTTGGGAAAAAAAATAGTTATATAAAGTTTTGGTACAGTAAAAAGACTTATATTGATTGAAAATTCAAACTAAAGACAATATTCATACTCTTTAATCTAACGAGACATTTTAAAAAATATAATTGTGAGAACTTACACAAGACTCAAAATGAACAATATATTATTAATTAGAATTTTTATCCTCTACTATAGAAACTTCAAGGCATTAACAAGACTTAAAATTTGTGTCTAACATGTAAGTAACTAATCAAATAATCAATGATTCATTAGTGAGTCATAAATTAACACTGATCTATTTTTTTAATCGGGTTGGTCATTCTCTCAAATATAACTCAAATTCTTTTTAAAAAAGGTTAGGTTATCAACTTTTTTTTTATCACCATGTTTGCTAGTTAAATATTTACATTTTTTTTTGTCAAGTAACCTTGTGGCCAGAATTTCACATTTTAAGATATTTTGAAATAGTGAGGTTTCGAAGTTCGAACTTCGATCCTTACATATTATATACAATATTGTCTCTATCAATTGACCTATGCTCACAGGACAGTTAAATTAATAATATATTAATCTTTAAAGTTGTCAATTATACGCCCGTTTCCCAGGTAGTCACTTGGTTGAGGAGTCACTTTACAACCTAGAGGTATTTGGTTCGAAAATTGGCACTAGCAAAAGTTGCCAATTATACATACACGATGCATATTCCATTCACACTAGAAGACAAAGTATGATCACGATGCAAACGCAAGTGAGAAATGGGTCGAATTCCATCCAACTCAGATAATAACAAGAGGGAGAGTGATAGGGGCATTATTAGTTTAAAGGACAAACACAAAGGGTCAACCAAAAGAAAATTGTTCCCTTAAAAAATAGGAGTCTTGGGAAAAGCCTAAACTCCTTTTCATGAGCCCCAATAATCTGGTCCCTTTACGTCTTTGTTGGGGTCACATAGTTCAAATCATGCCGTAGAAAAAGGAAGGAGGAATGCTTTTGTTAGGTACACATTTCATACACTAATTCAATAGAGAAAATGCATTAGTATAGGATTAGGTTCCAAAAGGAAGATTGGTAGTATTTGAACCCCAAAAGTAGAAGGGAAAAGGTGTAATCATGGTTGCAAATTCCTAATGAGGTTTTATTTTATAATATTTAAATTGAAATTTCTCGTGAATTGAGATGAAATTCTCTCTATTTTTCAAAAAATGAAGATGTCATAGAACCTTGATCGGAGGGAGATATGCACCTTCCAATTCATAAAAATGTTGGACGGAACCATATCTGTTTGACGGAACCATATTTGTTGTAGTTACTACGTGTCACACTGATTCAAATTAACGGGTTGAGATCGATTGAAATTAATTTAATGATATGTAATCATAATCGTTTGATCAAAGATTAATGACTGAGATATAAAATTGTGTGAAACTGTGTACAAATGTCTACAACAGTCGATCCAGATCTTTATTTGACGAAGCGGAATTAATGAATCATGCATGTTATGGTACTCCTATTGATTGTATTTTTGCTTCTTTTACTCACATACATGATACATGTGCAAGTGTGTCTTGCTTTCTTATCCTAGATGGACAAACACAATGGCACAACCATGACAGATGGTGCAAAATCGTTATAGAGCAGTAGGAAAATCAATTTCTTGCAACTGTTGTGCGTAACCAAAAGATTATAAAGTAGTAGCTATATGGCGTGTGTTTGGCTTCATAGGTTGCTAGGTCATTAAGAATATCCTAGCAACCTATGAAGCGACATTTGGACAAATTAGTAATTTTTAGAAATAAAAAATCTTTTGTAGGAGAAATGTCATTTAGTCTGATGGGGATTCCATTGCTAATACTCATGATGTGAAGTTGTCCTCGGTACCAAAAAATATATTGGTGGCCTCCCATCGATGATTGGTAGAAGCAATAAGGCTATTTTTGATTTTTTTCCTTCTGTACCCCCACTTTTTAATTTTATTTCCGTAATACCCCCATTCTAAAAATAATTATGGTAATACCCCTGTTTGGGGACAAATCTGCTGTGCAGCAGGCACCTGCACATGGCGGAATTGAGAGTCTCGCCATGTCAGTGTGTATGGCGGAAATGGCAGGCTAGCCATTGACTAAGGATGGCGGAAATGGCAGCTTAGCCATTGACTAAGGATGGCGGAATTGGGAGGCTAGCCATTGACAAAGGATGGCGGAATTGGGAGTGATGCCATTGACTGGCATCGATTTCAGTGCCTTGTCTTTTTTTTCTTTTTTTTCACGTTTTTTACGCCCAAAAATGGGCTTTTTTTTTTTTTTTTTAAATATAATTAATAAATTTAAACATTATTAATAAAAATTAAAATAAATATAATAATTGCGAAATATATTTTATTTGAATAGTAGTAATAATACACACTAATACTACATGTGTCCACCGGTGCCACAAGGGGGACGATTACGAGGACGAAGTTCAAGTCCAAATTTTATTATGTCATTTTTTTATGTTTTATGTTTGTGTAATTTTATTAACGATGTAATCCTAAATTTAGCAATTTAATTTTATTTACTGATTTCGTATGAATGTGGAAAATAATATATGTGTCTTTTGTTGTGAAATATTAAAATATAATATATTGATAATAGATAGAAAAACACATAGAAGTTACATAAAAAATAAAATTAACTACGATTAATTAGAGGGTCCGGCTGCATTAGGACATTCTCGATAGTTATGACCCGGCACTCGACATAAGCCACATCGGAACTCTCTTTTTTCAAAATCGTCCATTTCAGTGTGGATGCGTGTCTTTTTGGGACGTCCTCTCTTGGTTCTTTTCATATCGGCGCGAGGACAAACAACGTCACCTTCATAAATGGGCCATAAACTCTTGCTTCGAACTACCGGGAAGGCCTCGTCATACACAGCATTTACAGTGGTAACTCGGTACACGTCGTCAATGAATGCTTCATATGAAATGTTAGCATGATTACATGCAGCAATAACATGCGAACATGGCAAGTGTAACGCCTGAAACTTTCCACAGTCGCACATCTTTTCTCTCAAGTGTACCCAGAAATGATCCTTTGGTCGGCCTTCATGGGGATCCTCAGTTTCCTCCACTGAGAAACTATAATTTCGCCGATCAAACTCAGTGACGATACATGAGTTTGACTTACCGAGTGCATCTAAAATCTTTTCTTGGCAAGCTTCAGTATATTGCTGACCAGAAGCTAATACAGCGGCCGACTGTTTTCCTCGTTTTGCAAAGAGTTTCGCCAGCCTATAGTAGGTTGCTTGGACCAAAGCTGTGATCGGTAGGCCGCGGATATCCTTAAAAACTGAGTTCATTGCCTCGGCAAGATTACTTGTCATGTGACCCCACCGAATACCTCCATCGTATGCTTGCGTCCATTTTTCTTTTGGGAGATTATCAACCCACTCTAAAGCCGCTGTATTTTTCTTCAAAATCCTATGCCGCCAGTACAGGAATGTAGCCTCGCTTGGTGCATACCCTATATTGAAAAGAAGAAAAAAAAGTGTTTAGTTTAATATGGTATCGACAACTTAAATTGTAGAATTTTTTTTTGATAATTTTAGATATTTACCCATATTAACAGCATATTTCCGTAGTTTTCTGTTTTTTATTGCCCTCACGAAATTCTGTGCGACGTGTCGAAGGCAATACACATGAGAGGAAGTACCATTCCATCCATTTGAAGGGTTTTCATAAGCACTTTTAATAGATGCGTGCCTATCTGAAATCATGCATATATTTTCTTGTGGAGTAACATTCTCTCTCAAATGTTTAAGAAAGAAGTTCCATGCATCTTTCGTTTCCCCTTTAGCTAGATCTTTTTTTGGAGTGCAGGAGGATAATGACGCCGATGATGAAGAACAATTTGGACTTGGACTTCGTCCTCGTAATCGTCCCCCTTGTGGCACCGGTGGACACATGTAGTATTAGTGTGTATTATTACTACTATTCGAATAAAATATATTTCGCACCGGTGGACACATGTAGTATTAGTGTGTATTATTACTACTATTCAAATAAAATATATTTCGCAATTATTATATTTATTTTAATTTTTATTAATAATGTTTAAATTTATTAATTATATTTAAAAAAAAAAAAGCCCATTTTTGGGCGTAAAAAACGTGAAAAAAAAAAAAAAGACAAGGCACTGAAATCGATGCCAGTCAATGGCATCACTCCCAATTCCGCCATCCTTTGTCAATGGCTAGCCTCCCAATTCCGCCATCCTTAGTCAATGGCTAAGCTGCCATTTCCGCCATCCTTAGTCAATGGCTAGCCTGCCATTTCCGCCATACACACTGACATGGCGAGACTCTCAATTCCGCCATGTGCAGGTGCCTGCTGCGCAGCAGATTTGTCCCCAAACAGGGGTATTACCATAATTATTTTTAGAATGGGGGTATTACGGAAATAAAATTAAAAAGTGGGGGTACAGAAGGAAAAAAATCGCTATTTTTAGCTTTATTAAAGAGAGTTTGGAGGAAGATTAACTCTTGGAGTAGCAAATGTCTCTCAAAAGTCGGTGATGATGTTATGATCAAATCAGTACTTCAATATATTTCAAACTATATTCTGATAATTTTTCAAATTTCATTTTCTTTATGTGACAAGATTTAGAAAATGATGAATTTCTTCTCGTGCTGTCATTCCAAATAAAAAAAATAAAGATATTCATTGGTTGTCATGAAATAGACTCACTATACACAAGCAACAGAGTGATATGAGTTTCAAGAATCTTCATACTTTTAATCTTGTTATGCTTGGTAAGCAAGGATGGCGTCTAATGACCAATCACAATGTCTTGTTTTGAGGCTCTTTAAGACTAGGTATTTCCCATAAAGCAATGTAACACAATCCAAGTTTTGTTTTGCGGAGTATATGTCAAGCTATATTTACACTTAGAGCAAGTAGTAGATGATGCATTTATGTGATGCTAGAACAAAAGACAGTCTCCATATTTTATTTTCATGTGTTCAAATAGTCAAAGTATTTGGTATAGGAGCATATTTCTCATTGTTATTATTGTCGTTGTTACATATGAGGTTGATATTAATTATTAATGCCATTTTTAATTTGTTACAGGGAATGAACGAAGAAGATGCAGCTCAAGTTATCAAAATTTTATGGAGCATTTGGAAACAACACAACAATAAGGTTTGAAATAACACTTGATGCTCAAAGCGTTGTAATCAATCGTGCGAGGAATTGATCCATGATTGGGTTGTTGTCCGCATAGTGTAGAATCGTGCAAGATAGGTTCAGCCTGGTACTGTAATAAATAGGTGGGATACCCCATCGCTTAAAATGTAATATTGATGCCTCCTTCACTAGGGATAAGTTGCGTTTGATCTGCTAAAAAATAGAAGACTGGATTTGACAACTTTTGTTGTACCCTGTTTTATTTGAAACTAGTTATGAGACTAGACAAATTAGGTAGCAAGGTACATGACAAAAACAAGATTTTTTGTCCCTCACTAAACCACATGACAATTTTTTTTGTCCACGGTATACAACTGTTGGATATAAATTTGGTATTTATCAATTAAATATAATTGGTGGGTCCAATATTTATTTTGGAGGTTATATTATCAAAATAAAACTTTCAAAGTTGGTGTCGAGAACTCCCTATGTCGAAGCAGAGAAGTGTTTCGAGAGCTGCAGAGGATGCGTATAGTTTTGGTCTTACCAGGAGGCTATCGAAGGCGCAAAATCGAATCGAGAGATAGTTGGGCCAAGCCCAAAAAAGAAACAACGAACGGCCCAAAAGGTCTTGGCGCGCGCTGAAGGAATGAAAGATGAAAGTGGAGAACGTGGTCGACGTGGCAAATGAAGGAACGTCCAGATGATCAAGAAACAGTTACCACTTAGTAGTAGTATATATAGCAGTTTTTCATTCAGAACAAAGGTCACAAAAATTTATACAAACTTTCTCTCTAAAAATTCTAAGTACTCAGCGATCGAACGAACGGAATTCGAGGGAGAAATGTATGTTTTGTGAACCATCTTTATTTGTAATTGTTTTTCATTCAATGCAATTTGTTTTCCAGTAAAGTTTTACAAGTCTGAATCTAGATACTTGCTTGGGAAACTGCTACTTCGAGGCGATTCGAATTAGTTTCTCTTGTATGCTTTAAAATACTTTAATTCCTAAGTGTTTGTTTCCTTATTCGAACGAACATTCAAACAGTTTTCTTAAAGCGAATAAACACAAAATTGTCCTGAGATTTACTAGTTGATCTCGCGAGTTTAAATACTTAAACTAGCGGTTGTTTACCAAATTCCAACGTAAACAAATTGGCACGCCCAGTGGGACGGGTTTTGTGTTTGTTAAAGTTGTGTTTATTTTTATATTGTGGAATAAAAAACTTGTTACTTGCATATAACTCATGATAAGTTAGGTTATGGTTAAAAATACTCAGAGATCTAATCCTAGTAAAACTCCAAGTTCTAGTGCGATGAGTAGTGAAGCAAGTTCGAGTGGTGGAGTCGATCCGCCTCCACAAAGTTTGGTAACATCTGAGTTGGTGAATGTTCCAATATTCTCCAGTCCAACTATTTCGACTGTGCATGATGTTATTCCAACCTTGCCAGTGCCAACTATGGCAATTCCGTCCGTGACTGCTGGTTTTGGACGTTCGAAACCACCATCAGGTCAGGGCTTTATGTACGGGCCTCCCCCCACACTTGGCTTAGGGATGCCAAGTTTCGAACCTGATAGGTATACTTCATCAAGGGTGACTCCCACACCCTTAACGACTGCATCTGTGCTGTCTTTGAGACAGCAAATGGATGAGAGCAACCATGAAATGGTTAATCTCTTAACACAACAAATGGGTACTGTGTTTAATCCATTAATTCAGAATACCAATGAGAGTTATCAAATGTTGGCATTTCAAATGAGTCGAATTGCAGATTTTTTTGGGACACCTCCACCACCTCCTAGAGTAAATCCCATTACTCCACAAGTAATATTACCTGCAATGTCTTCAACCCCAGTGCAGCAGAGGCCAACCTATGTGGCCACTGAAACAGTTCCTAACCCAACACCTACGCCAGTTGTACAAGAGGAAACTTATTATCCTCACAAGGTTAATCAAATGCCTCAAGTAGTAAATCAAAACCCTCCTGTTATGAACCCAAATCCACAAGTGGTACATCAGAACCCCCCAGTGGTAATGGTTAGGAGGAACCAGGATCCTGACGAGGTAGTGCGAGAGGTGCAAAACAATAACTTGCTTGGCCAACACAATTTGGCTAACATGGTCGAAACGATTTTGGCCCAAAACGGCCTAAACACGGGTTGTCGAAGGCCAAACTTTGTCTCTGCTTTCACTGAATATGTGCTGCAAACTGAGTTACCAAGAGGTTGGAAAGTCCCAAAATACACTAAGTTTGCTGGGGACACTGATGAGTCAACCGTAGAACATATTGCCAGGTATCTAGCTGAGTCTGGGAATTTGGCGAATAATGAAAATTTGCGAATGAAGTATTTTCCTAATTCGCTTACCAAGAATGCATTTACTTGGTTTACAACTTTGCCTCCCAATTCGATCAATAGTTGGGCCCAATTGGAAAGGATTTTCCATGAACAATTTTATATGGGCCAAACTAAGATAAGTCTGAAAGAGTTAGCCAGTGTAAAAAGAAAAAACCAAGAGTCAATTGATGACTATCTAAATAGGTTTCGTTTGCTGAAATCCAGGTGCTTTACTCAAGTGCCTGAACATGAGCTAGTGGAAATGGCTGCTGGTGGGTTAGATTATTCAATTCGAAAGAAATTGGATACCCAATACCTTCGAGACATGTCACAGTTGGCTGACAGAGTGAGACAAATCGAAAGGTTAAAAGCTGAAAAAGTTAGAAATTCTAAGTTTCACAAAAAGAAAGAAATAGGTTTTGTTGATTCCTATGATAATGAAATTGATTATGAAATGAGTGATGATTACTTAGATTTCGACGATAGTGATATTAATGTGGCTGAATTAAAGCCTGGGCCTCCTTACACTTGCAAATTGTTGAGGCCGTCGAATGGAAAAAATCCTATCGAACCAAAAAATGATAAGTTTGTTACGAAGACTTATACCTTCGACATCACTAAATGTGATGAGATTTTTGATTTATTGGTGACTGACGGCCAAATTATTGTGCCAAAAGATATGAAAATACCACCAATAGAACAAAGAAAGAAAAGAGGTTATTGTAAGTTTCATAATTATTTGGGACATAAAACTTATCAATGTGTTGTTTTCAGGGATTTGGTGCAAAAAGCGCTGAATGAAGGAAGGCTGAAGTATGCTGATAAGGCTAAGCCTCCAATGAAGGTAGATTCAGACCCTTTACCACCTGCAGACGCTACCTATGTCGAAGTCTATGACTGCAACATGGTCGAAGTGATGGATGCTACTGCTCCAATCAAGGCTGTGCCTGAAGAGGAGTATGAAAAGAGGGTACGTGAGGTGTACCCCAATGCTGAGGAAGAATTGGTGGACTTCCTAAATAGGTGCAAGCTGAAGAATGCTGAAGTGATGCTTTGCCCTAGATGCAGTGCTGTGTGCGACAAAGAGGCTACTGCAGGCCTTCAAAGTGTTGTACCTTATGCTGAAAACAAGAGAAAATGGCCAAAATCCAGGCCAAATCAAAAAGCTTGGCCTTACAAAGGAGCCAACTGGGGAAAACCTATTAACAAAGGCCTTTCGATCCAGCAAAGGCTAGGCCCCCAAAACACTTTCAAACCATCTGGGAGAGCACCTGTTAACCAATGGGTGAGTGGACAGTACGTCACTTTCAATCGAAGGATGATGGAAAATGGAAGCTCTAGCAATGTTAACGTGAACATTGTAGCTGAACCCAAGGGTTCAAAAGTGGTAGCTGGGAAGGAAACAGTGAATGCTGCCACTGAAGTCAACAAATACTCTTATAGGAATAACTATAAGGGAAAAAATCCTATGACCCGCACTCAGTGGCGAAGGTTCCAGAGGAAACAAAAGTTGACAGCAAAAGAGGCTGGGGGCAAGGCTGTTGCAACCCAGAAGGTTGAAAAGGTGGAAATGGCCAAAAGGCCAGTAAAGGAGAGGCTTTCCATAATATTGGAAGAGCCAATAGCTGAAAATGCCCAAGGAGGGGCAGAAGATGAGGATGACATGGAGGATGATGATCTCCTGGATGAGGGGTCTGATTTTGATGTTATGGTCAATGTGGTGTCGATTCTGCCACTGGAATATGATATACCTACTGAAGTCAATGAGCTGGAAGAGGACTTCGAAGCCCTTAATTTGGCTGATCATAAGCCAATGTGTTATTATGTTATGCAAAATGGCTGTGTTGAAGAGCAAAAAGCTGTCTTCGAAAAGCCAGATCTGGGAATGCAGAACCACTTGAAGGCTTTGTTCATTAGGGCAAAAGTCAATAATGTGGGAATCAATAAAGTCTTAGTGGATGGAGGAGCCGTGGTAAATATCATGCCTCACTTCATGTTGAAGAAATTAGGTCTCTATGACACAGACCTTCATTCCCACAATGTGGTGTTGGCCAACTATGAAGGAAAAACTGGTCATTCCCTGGGGGCAGTGCAGTTGGAAGTTTGTGTTGGTAGTACAGTTCGAAAGACCTTGTTTATGGTCATAGCTGCCAAACCTAATTACAATCTGTTATTAGGTAGAGAATGGATACATGGTGTTGGAGCTGTTCCCTCAACCATGCACCAAAGATTAATCATCTGGAGAGAAGATGGTTTAGTCGAGAACGTAGAAGCAGATCAGAGTGCATATGTCTCAGAGACAGGCACTGTGACTTTACAGAATTTCGACAAAAACCTGGCCTCGATTGCTCCTTGTGGTGAGCAAGATGCTGCCTTCGATCCAAATGAAGTGGTATCAAAAAATGTATACCACTCAGTTAAGTTGCATCCAACCCATGGCTTTTGTTGGGAAAGGGAAGACATAGAGAAACCCTTGTGTGAGGATGCATACCCACCAGTGTCTGGATGGGTCAACCATGATGAGTTTGATGATTGAGTCCCCAGCATGGGATCGAATTACGGCTTACGCAGCCGAGAATAGAATCAAAATGGCTCTTGAGGCCATTAATGTTCAAGAAAATATGGCTGTCGAAGCCAACGATGACTTAAGGAACGAACTGGCCTTGGAGGCTAGTGAAGTAAATGATGGGAAAAAGCAAAGGTTAGATTGCATCTATGATGATGAGCCCTTGGGTTTTGAGAAAGATCCACATAGTTCGATTCAGAGAATGCAAGCCCAAGACCCTTTGCAGGAGGTTGATATTGGAGATGGCTCTGTTAAAAGGCCAACTTACATTAGTGCCAATATAGACCCAACCTTAAGAGAAAAAATGGTCGAGTTGCTTAAGAAATACAGAGACTGCTTTGCATGGGACTATAACGAAATGCCTGGGTTAAGCAGAAATCTTGTGGAGCATAGGCTACCCCTTCGACCAGATAAGAAACCTGTGAAGCAGCTTCCAAGGAGGTTTGCACCGGAAATCATGACAAAGATCAAAGCAGAAATTGAAAGGTTGCTCAAATGCAAGTTCATTCGAACAACCAGGTATGTGGAATGGTTAGCTAACATTGTTCCTGTTATTAAGAAAAACGGATCACTTAGGGTTTGCATAGACTTTAGAGATTTGAATAATGCTACACCCAAGGATGAATATTCCATGCCTGTAGCCGAAATGTTAGTTGACTCAGCAGCAGGGCATGAATATTTGAGTATGTTAGATGGCTATTCAGGTTACAATCAAATTTTTATTGACGAAGATGATGTGCCAAAAACTGCATTTCGTTGCCCTGGTGCTTTAGGCACCTATGAGTGGGTAGTGATGCCTTTTGGATTAAAAAATGCTGGAGCAACATACCAAAGAGCCATGAACTTAATTTTTCATGATTTTATCGAATTATTTATGCAGGTTTACATTGATGATATTGTTGTAAAATCCTCCTCCCAGGATGAACATATCGAACATCTTAAAAAATCGTTCGAAAGAATGAGAAAATGTGGATTAAAAATGAATCCACTGAAATGTGCTTTTTGTGTACATGCAGGAGATTTCCTTGGCTTTGTTGTGCATAAGAAGGGCATAGAAATTAATCAAAATAAGACAAAAGCTATCATGGAGACAGAACCTCCAGGAACAAAGAAACAGCTTCAATCTTTGCTAGGAAAGGTCAATTTCTTGAGAAGGTTTATATCAAACCTAAGTGGCAGAGCTCACCCTTTTTCTCCACTGCTGAGGCTCAAGAAAGGTGATGTATTTGAATGGGGAACGGAACAACAAAAGGCATTTGATGATATCAAGGCATACTTGTCAAAGCCTCCAACTTTAATGCCTCCTATTCGAAACAAAGCAATGAAGTTGTACATCGCAGCGTCAGATTCAACTATTGGAAGCATGCTCGCACAAGAGGATGAAAATGGCGTAGAAAAGGCTATTTACTATCTAAGTAGAATCTTGAATGATGCTGAGACTAGATATAGTCCAATTGAAAAGCTTTGTCTATGTTTGTATTTCTCTTGTACCAAACTTAAGCAATATATCAAACCAGTTCATGTTTATGTTTATTCTCATTTTGACATCATTAAGCATATGTTATTAAAACCAATTTTGCATAGTCGAATTGGGAAATGGGCTTTAGCTTTAACTGAATATTCATTGACGTACCAACCCCTGAGGGCTGTAAAAGGTCAAGTAGTGGCTGACTTTCTTGTTGACCACTCGGTGGCTGAGACCCCAATAACATATGTAGAACATGAACCTTGGATGTTGTACTTTGATGGCTCGAAGCACAAACATGGTACAGGAATTGGAATCTTAATCATTTCTCCTTCAAAGATTCCAACAAAGTTTAAGTACAAGATTAATGGAACATGCTCCAATAATGAAGCCGAGTACGAGGCTTTAATTGTAGGTCTAAAGATTATTTTGGACTTGGGGGCAAAACATGTTAAAATCAGAGGAGATTCTGAGTTAGTAATAAAACAATTGACAAAGGAATATAAGTGCATTCAAGAACATTTGATGAAATACTTTGTCATTGCCTTCTCGCTAATAAAACGATTTGATTTATGTGACATTCAACACGTGCCTCGAATCGAAAACCAAGAAGCAAATGACTTAGCCCAAATTGCTTCTGGTTATAAGGTAACGGGGAAAAAATTAGATGAGATAGTTGAAATTAAAGAAAAACTAATCTCATGTGAGGTAATACCCCATCAGCTGGGGGCAAATGAGCTAAATGTCGAAAGGGAGTCCGAAAGGGCTGATTCACACTTTGATGAAGCAATGACTGAAGTCTTCGTGATTGACAATTTGGCTGACACGGATTGGAGACAACCCATTGTTAAATACATAGAAAATCCAACAGGTACAGCCGATAGGAAGGTTAAGTATAGAGCCTTGAATTACACAATCATGGGAAATGAACTATTTAAGAAGACTCCTGAAGGGGTTTTGTTGAAATGCCTAAATGAAAACGAAGCGTATGTAGCAATTTCAAACGCCCATAGTGGAGCCTGTGGTGCCCATCAAGCAGGCCATAAAATGAAATGGCTTTTGTTTCGACAAGGCTTGTATTGGCCTTCCATGCTTAAGGACTGCATAGAATATGCGAAAGGCTGTCAAGAGTGTCAAAAACACGCAGGGATACAACGCGTTCCTGCCAGTGAGTTGCATTCGATTATCAAACCTTGGCCTTTTAGAGGTTGGGCTTTAGATTTAATTGGTGAGATAAGGCCCGCGTCATCCAAGAACCAACGTTATATACTAGTTGGGATTGATTATTTTACCAAATGGATAGAGGCTGTTGCCCTAACAAATGTGGATCAGGAGGCAGTGATCAATTTTATCCAAGATCATATTATTTATAGGTTTGGGCTTCCTGAGACGATCACTACAGACCAAGGAACGGTGTTTGTTGGTCGAAAGATGCAAGATTTTGCTGAACAATTGGGTTTTAAGCTAATGACTTCGACGCCTTACTATGCTCAAGCAAATGGCCAAGTTGAAGCAGCCAACAAGGTTATAATTAGTTTAATTAAGAAGCATGTTGCCCAAAAGCCAAAGAATTGGCATAAGACCTTGGATCAAGTCCTATGGGCATGTAGGAATTCCCCTAAAGAGTCAACAGGTTCGACACCTTTTCGACTAACATATGGTCACGATGCCGTGTTACCTGTTGAAATAATGATGCAGTCGATTCGAGTACAAAGGCAATGGGAACTACCTCCTGATCACTATAAGAACGTAATGTTAGATGAATTAACAGACGTGGATGAGGAAAGGTTGCAGGCGTTGGATGCTTTGATTCGACAAAAAGAACGAATTGCTAGAGCATATAACAAAAGGGTTAAATCCAAACTCTTTGACGTAGGAGACTTAGTTTGGAAAGTCATCCTACCCATGGATAGACGAGATCGAGTCTTTGGGAAATGGTCACCCAATTGGGAAGGACCATTTAAGATTTCTCAAGTTTTGTCAAATGGAGCTTATGAGATTGAAGAGTTAACCCCTGAGAAACGTTCAGTCAACATGAATGGCAAATATTTAAAGAAATACAAGCCAATGTTGCAAGAAATAACCATAAAAAATGAATAACGCAAGAGTAAAATTTGCGAAATGGTAAAAGGAAATGCCAATAATCAAGTTTTATTTCATATAAAATCAACAATACAACCAATCATTCAAGAATGTTCAAGGAAATACAAGAAATGGTTGAATTGTTGAAAGATAACCACTTAAGGTTTACCCTGAACCCGAGTTCCCTCATCTTTCGAATCAGAATTGGAAAGTTCTGAGATCTGAGAGTCTTCATCCTCAGAAGAAGGAGTTGGAGTTCCTGGGTATTCTTCATCAGGCTCTAGGGTACTGAGGAACTCAAGGTAATCCTCATCTTCATCATCTGAACTAGAGCTTGCAGAATCAGAAGAGAGAATGATGGTTTCCACTACCTTGGCTGGTGCCGGCCTAGGGCGAAGGATTCTAGTGCGTGGAGGTTTGGAAGCTGGAATCTTGATTCGTCCCCTTCCAAGAGGACGTGATGTACTTGAGCCCGGGGTAGGGGAAGGAAGATCTTTCTTGTTATCCATTCTTTGTGGAGAGGTGTTGATGCGTTAATTGGTGCAAAGTGTTGAACAAAAGAGTTGCAAGGCGTGGGTATTTATAGAAGGATTAATACGCGTTAATAGCTAGGCAGTTACAACTAACCACGTTCAGTTTGCATAGGAAATGCCATTGCATTAATGCTCAAAGCCATGTAGTTAATTATGTTGACTGCTTTGGAAACATGTTCGCTTCATTCCTTACAAAGTGCCATTAATAAGGCTTGGGAGAGTGGCCCAAAAGAAGGAAAGCAAACAACAACAAAGGAATAAATACTCAGCCAATATATGAACATGCAGCATTAAAAAAAAAAAAAAAAAAAAAAAGCCAAAACTGGCATGCATTCAAAAGGCATGTACGAAATTGTTTGACAGTTGCTAGTGTTAAAGGATTTACAATTACGACATCCAAAAGAGAATAAAAAAAAAAACTTGAGACTAAAAGGAGAATCTATAAAGTCAAGGTTGTTGTTGGGATGTTGAAGGAGGCTTTCGATTGGCCGCTTGAAATTGGTAATACTGAGTTCGAATAGACGCCAGTTTACGTTGTAGCATTTCCTTATCACTAGCAAGGTGCTCAACTCGCTTCTGGACAGCTAGACCATCACTGTAGTGTTGGATACCTTCACGTGCTAGCTCATCAAGCTTAACCTTTTGTGCTTCGATAGCTACTGCAGCTAGCTTTTCCATCTTAGCCTCTTCCTGTCGAACCTTTTCCTTCAGCGCTTCGATTTCAGATTGCCATTGAGCAATATTGTTTTCACAAGCCACAAGCTGCTCAAGAGCTTCATCAGAGGCAGCTTTGATAGTTGTGACTTCTGTATTGCAATTATTAGCTTGCTCGAAATGGTGCTGCTGGGTTGCAAGCAGAGATGTCAAAAGGCTGCTAGTCCTGGTTAGGAGCTGAGACTGACTAACGAATTGTTCTAAAAAGGTTTCAGCCTGAGTCACTAAAAGGAACATGGCTTCGTCAGTCCTTGGGTTCTGCAGCTTGCGAAACAGGGCTTTGATATTGTAGTATATAGAAGAATCACGTTCAAGCAGGCCCAGCATATCCCCATTAAGGATCTCTCGCCTAAATCTGATTTCGTGCTCAAACTGGTCTTGCGCAAGTACATCTTCCTTGTCTTCCATGTTCCCAACAGCAGAGCTAGAGGCACCATGACTTGATAAAAGCTTGTTAAGTGCATCTGCCGGGGTTAAATCTCTTAGCTCTTTGGCAAGTTCAGCCGGTAAGACAACAGTAGGAGGAGGTTTCGACACAGAGGTTCCCTCTTCACCAAGTGAATCACCAATGCAGGAGTTCCCATCATCAGAGTCGAAAAGGTCAGCACTGGGTGAACTGGACTCATGGTTTGACCCACTTGGTTGTGGTTGATTGGTAGTGGAATGTTCGCCATCAACAGTTGGCCTTTGTTCATTGGAAAGGTTGGCAGCAGGGTCAACTTGAAAATTGGTTGGAAGATCATTTTCAGCTAATACTTGGGCAGGGTCCGTCAAAGGATTTTGTTGCGGTAGGCCTTGATCAAGTTGGTCCTCTTCATTGCCAGGCTTAAGGGTATCATCTTCGAAAGCGTGGTGAGGCGAGCCAGGAGCTTTGGGTGGTGATGAGGTTTCAGTAAGGACGGCCGTTTCGACAGGCTGAGGAGATGAAGGTTTTTCTGCCACACTTGCAGGATGCGTACCACTTGGTCCTTCGACCATCCCTTCAGCCGCTTTGCTAGGAGCAGGCTCACCTTGAGGAATAACCTGGGCAGAACTTTTTGGCTGAAATAAATGAAACCATGAAAGAATGAGTAACACAGTCAAGGGCTGAAGAAGGAATAAAGAAGTAAAAATGGCCTACTTGGGTTTGAGGAGTATCAGAAGCTTCAGGCTGTGAAGTTGTTTCTTTTGCAATAGCAGAAGCCTCGACAACAGTGGCTGTAGCAGGAGACTTTCTGTGCTTCTTTTTCTTCTTCTTCTTCCTCTCTGATTGCTCTAAAGGAGGGTCCTCAGGTGATGCCAGAGTATCAGGTTGTGCCTCAATCTCAGAGGACTTGTGTTCAGGAGTACCTTCTTGGTTGGGTTGGTGTTCTTTTTTCTTCTTCTTCTTTTTCTTCTTCTCATCAGAAATGGGTTCAGCGTTATGAGGGAGATCTTGAATAGTGACAGCGTCAGTCTGCTCAGGGATGGTCGAAAGAACAGGAATATCCTACAGGCCACAGTTTAGTAAGTTCACATTCAAGACAAAAGAAAAAGAAGTCTTAAGCTAAATGGATACCTTATCTGGAGCACTCGAACAAGTGGCTGGAATGGGTCTTTGTTTCTTCGAAACAGAAGAAGTTTCAGTTGAATGAGACCTTTTGCGCGAAGCAATCTGGAAAGGGCATATCAAAGTTAATATGGACACTCTACAAAAGTGTGAGAAGCCACAAAAAAGGCAAAGGCCTACCTTTAGTTCAACCTTAGGTGGTGGAGGAAGAGGTTTGCTAGAATTGCTAGAACCTGCCTTCGACTTACTCCCTGCATTGGAGAAGTGCGCATAAGAGAAAAGCACGCAAGGTGAAAAAATTATGCAAGTAAAAGTAGAACCAAAAGAATACCTCTGGCGTTCAATTTCGACTTAATCTTGTTCAGAATAGATGAGTCGAACCCATTAGAGATAGCAGTGAGTAAGGCAGTCTTGTCAACCAGGCGTCCTTCATAGTGTCGAGACCACCAGGTAAAAAATTCCCTAGTGCAGGCATGTGAGGGAGCGAAGTCGAATGAGGTAAGCTCATAAGAAGGCTGATTGAAGTGGTTCAAGAATGAATGGAACTGTGGTTCTGTCATGCCATGCTTGCCTAAACAAACCTCCCTCTCTTCCAAGTATATGCTCTTAGGGAGTATTTGAGTTAAGCCAATTCGACAAGACAAGACTGTAGGCATCAAGTAAGCATTCCAAATGTTGGTGGTTACCGTCTCAAATTCCGGTGGAGAAGGAAATCTGTGAGTAAACCAAGGAGGACCAAGTGGCCTATCCACAAAAGGAGCAAAGCTAGGCTTGAATTTCTTCAGGCTGAGAAAAGCATTAAAGTACTGTTGGAAAGCTACATCATAACCGAGGCCTCTTTCCCTAGGCACCATCCTCGCCAGCCTTGTGCCTTCGATTTGGCGCGTTCTCGATTCCTCATAGTATGGCTCAGGCAAGAAAAGATCGAGCTCAGCATGAAAGGTAGCAGTTAGCCATAATTGCAGCAACCAAAAAGGGCCAGCACCCAAAAAGGTAGATCCATCGCCTGTTCTCTTAAGGTGTTCACAAGCATCCCTCATGGATTCATGAAGACATCCAAGAACAAGTCGAGCAAAATTGAATTGCTGACATTCATGTAGTTGAATAGCCATAGGGATGAATTTCTTGGCTACTTGGAGAGATTGAGTGCAGAAGACATACTGCGATAGCCACAAGGTTAGGAAAGCAACGTGTTCTTCGTCACTCACTTCGTCACTAGTCTTTCGATTTTCCACAATGTATTTGGAGTAAGACTTGTTTCGAAAATCAAATTTGATGGTGTCGGAAGCTTTGCAAGGATCATAAGTGTCGCCAAGAGGCGATAAGCCAGTAATGGCAGCAACATCCAGCAGTGTAGGAGTCATCATGCCACATTCGAAGTGGAAGGTGTTGGTAGAAGACTCAAAGAAGTGTAAAGCAGCAATAATCATCTCTTGCTGGTATTTAAGGCCTGTCCGAGAGAGCTGAATAAGGTCATAAATACCACAGGCTTGCCAAATATCAGCCTTATCACGTTGTACCCTGTCTAACCAGCCAAGATATTGGTCATTCAAAGAAGGAGCCGATCGAAACACTCTGTTAGGCGCCTTGATATAGCTAAAATTATAGGGTTCACTAATGAAAACCCTAGGAGCACAAGGTTTATGAACAGGAAAGATAGACAGAACCTTGGAATTACGGCTTTTATCACTTGGTTTGGGTCCCCCAAACGCATGCACAAGGTTATCAACAGAATAAGGAAAGATTAATTGACTTTCCCAAAACTTTTGCAAGTCCAGACGCAGCGATGATTCTGGAACCACATCCTCATCGTAAGAAGAAAGAGTGGCGGTGGTCCACTTACCGGCGTAAGGAAGGAATTTTCTGACACCTGAATCTGACGCCATTGATGAAGGTGTAAAGATGGTGTAAAAGAACGGATTAGGGTTAAATTTGGGAATCACAGGTTGTTTGAGATAGTTGAGGAGAATTCAAGTGAAAAGAGAAGTAATAACTTGGTGATAAACAGAAAGGTGAGAACAAGAAGTCTTTTGAAAGCAAGAATCCAAGAAAGAATCGCAGAAGATGAAGAAGAAGATGAACAGTTGACAGAGCGAAAATTGGAGAAAAACGCAATAAAGGAAGAATCTGGCTATTTATAGAGGCACACGGATTGAGGAAAATAGCAAAGTTTTTTTCAACTTCCTATGTTGACAAGTGTCCAAACCCCTTGACAGGTGGAAAGAAAAAAAACAAGTTTTGGAGCCAATCCAAAGTTTTGAATGGCAGCCTAAACGATAGGAGGGATAAATGGAAAAGAAAGATATCCATTAATTCTTTCAAAAACGCCACTTCCTCTTTCGATAGACACAGTCGAAAATGGCATTTTTGGGGGGCAATTTGTTGGATATAAATTTGGTATTTATCAATTAAATATAATTGGTGGGTCCAATATTTATTTTGGAGGTTATATTATCAAAATAAAACTTTCAAAGTTGGTGTCGAGAACTCCCTATGTCGAAGCAGAGAAGTGTTTCGAGAGCTGCAGAGGATGCGTATAGTTTTGGTCTTACCAGGAGGCTATCGAAGGCGCAAAATCGAATCGAGAGATAGTTGGGCCAAGCCCAAAAAAGAAACAACGAACGGCCCAAAAGGTCTTGGCGCGCGCTGAAGGAATGAAAGATGAAAGTGGAGAACGTGGTCGACGTGGCAAATGAAGGAACGTCCAGATGATCAAGAAACAGTTACCACTTAGTAGTAGTATATATAGCAGTTTTTCATTCAGAACAAAGGTCACAAAAATTTATACAAACTTTCTCTCTAAAAATTCTAAGTACTCAGCGATCGAACGAACGGAATTCGAGGGAGAAATGTATGTTTTGTGAACCATCTTTATTTGTAATTGTTTTTCATTCAATGCAATTTGTTTTCCAGTAAAGTTTTACAAGTCTGAATCTAGATACTTGCTTGGGAAACTGCTACTTCGAGGCGATTCGAATTAGTTTCTCTTGTATGCTTTAAAATACTTTAATTCCTAAGTGTTTGTTTCCTTATTCGAACGAACATTCAAACAGTTTTCTTAAAGCGAATAAACACAAAATTGTCCTGAGATTTACTAGTTGATCTCGCGAGTTTAAATACTTAAACTAGCGGTTGTTTACCAAATTCCAACGTAAACAACAACTATAAAAAAATACGAAAATACCCATTTTATTTTTGAATATAAAAATATTATCGCCCTATATCTTTCCGGTACAGTTTTGTCCTGTTGTTGCTGTTTTACGAATCAAACACACGTGTTAATTAAATTGTATGATGTCATTATCCACGTGAGAAGCGACACTTAACACTACATCAGAGGATCAAACTAAAAAGAAAGAGAAATTAAATTAAGATATTAAAAAGTTCGAGACTTATTTAAAATTGAATTCCATAGACAGAAACCAAATTAATAAGGAGAATGTTAACATGTGCATATATAGCACATGTTAAGATAGTAAAAATAGAAATAATGCTTTAAAATTTGTGCATTTTAACTTTTCAAGCATTAAATGTCTTGTATCATTAAATGTTAAATTTCTATATTAAGATACCTTATCATGTGCCTTATATGCACATGTTAACAAGACCCGATTAATAATTTGATTAAACGGGGAGCACACAACATTCACAATTTACATGTCATTTTTGGAGAAATAGATTCAATGCAGTCAAACCACATTCAGTAAGCACATAGTTATTTGATGAAGATCGAATGATTAAAATTCTAACCACAATTTTTAAATATAATATAAAATTTGACTTTAAATCTAACCGTCGAATCCTATATTAAACGGCTCAAATGTGATCGAACGGAGTGCAGTCTAGAATGACAAACTACACTCAAACCTTGTCCAATTTATTGGTCCCCACCCTCCCCATTCCCCCACACGGATCCCAATGCTAAAATGAAGATACACCTCGAATTCCGCATGAATGAACTTTTCGCTTTCCATTGATTAATCAATTCAAATCAAATTCATTCGTTTTCAGATCCAAATCAAAGTCAACTTTTCTTCTCCAATCTCATTCATTCTATCTCCAGGTACAACATACTCATCCATCACTATCTTTCCCTCTCAATTCACATTTCAATCATTCGCTACCATCACCATGTTGCATTCAAAATCGCGTTTATCTTTTTAAATAATCACATTTTATGTTAATCAATCATGTTTACTTTTAAATTAATCATTACTGTTTCAAACACATAAATAATGTTTAAAATTATGTCTATATTTTTCACATTGCTTAAATTATTATTAATTTATTGAATTATTTGTTATAATCTGTGTCTATGATTTTGTGCAGTTCCATGCAGCAATGGCTGATGATTTTTTGAAAAACTTTAAGATTCCGGATTACATTCTTTCGCCGGAATTCAAGGTTGAGAAATCTGATGAATCTGTTCTTGTCGTGCCTGAGTGTCCTGTGTTGGTTTTTGTTAACTCCAAGAGTGGTGGTCAGCTTGGAGGGGACCTATTACAAACGTATCGTACACTTCTTAACGAAAAACAGGTATATACTACCAGCATTTGGCCATGTTTCGATAAACAAATTGTGAGATTGGTGTCTCTCAGATTAGTTTGGTTCTTAGGTTAAAATTATCATGAAAGTGCAAATGACGTATGTTTAAGCTATTTTTATAACAAAAGATAAAATAAAGTCGAATTGTTTTAATATAACATGTTTTCATAAGCTATCCAGAAGAGTTTTTAGAAACAAGATGAAACACCTCATAGATAAAGACAAGTTGCAAACTGTTTCCATAAGCTCTTCAAGATAGTCTCGCAAATGCAATTGCTTATGTTAGTCGATAAACATAAATAAGTCAATCCAAATGGGCCCATAATCTACTCACTAGTCTTGCATGGAGTGCTTTCATTTCCATAATCTTCAAGTTCATGAGTTGTTTCCTGAGAATCACGGATTGAATCCTTGATATATTGTATGAGTTGAGCAATGTGGTTCCTGAAATTAGCAAACTTCAAAATGATACGTGAATTTGAAAATGGCTGATTACATTAGTTCTTCACAACAATTGCAGTGACTAAACTGATGCCATAAAAAGTCAAACTATCGAGGACTTTTAATTTCGTGAATTCTTTTGAAATTTTGTTAGTTTCAGGATCAAATTGTTCATCCTTACAGTTTTAAAGATTAAAATGGTGATTCATTTATGCAAATTCGGTAATTTAGCTGAGTTGAGCAATGTAAATTTCAGGTCTTTGATTTGGGGGAAAATGCTCCTGATAAGGTGCTTAGCACAATCTATGCTAATTTGGAAAGCCTCAAGAAAAGGGGTGATGAATTTGCTATGAAGACCATGGAGAAGTTGAGGTTAATTGTGAGTTGTGATACAAAAAATTTATGAGTTGATGGTGCCATGTTTTTAAGCAAGCAAAGGAAATTTATGTTGGTACGGTCTTTCTTTGTTTCGAGTGCCTTTAGGTTGCAGGGGGAGATGGAACAGCAGGTTGGCTACTTGGAGTTATTTGTGATCTCGAATTATCTCATCCGCCGGCAATAGCTACTGTCCCCCTGGGCACCGGGAATAATCTGCCTTTCGCGTTTGGTTGGGTAGGAAACTTCTGTACATTTAAAACATTATGCTTTTTCTGTCACTGTGTTGATACTATATGATTTATGATCCATCATTTTCACATGAAGAGCTTTTACTGTGTTGGTGCCCCTTTTCTTGATTGAAGAGAGAGGGAGCATATTAGTATGCTAATTTATTGCTTAAATTCGTGCATGTTTATCATATATACTATGTTTCAAATTTCAGCCCATATTCCCTGTATATATAAAGATTTGTGGTTCTACGATGCTTCTCATTTGTTCTGGAAGTTGTGGAAGTTTTTTCAGCAGTAACTGTGATTTTGATGATAAATAATGAAACACTTAGGTTTTGTTGCTTTACAGGGGAAGAAGAACCCGGGAACAGATCAACGCTCAGTTGAGGCATTTTTGGATCAAGTCATGAAGGCTAAGGAAATGAAAATAGACAAGTAATGAGTTCTGAGCCTATTCTACAATTCTATAACTAGTTTAGTTTTGTTATTATTCTTCTACTTACATGGCTTAATTTTTATAACTAGATGATTTGGTGCAACTGCCATCTGAGATACAGTTATTCTATTTATTGCTTGAACTTTTAACTTTGCTAAGTTTGCATGCTCGCTCGCACACAGAAACAAATATATGAATGTTTAAGAGCTGCTTCTGTTTGTATCCTGTGTTCAGTTTATGCATATATTTCTTCTGAAAATGCTTTGTTATTTGTTCTTCTAATATTTCAGCTGGCATATTCTTATGAGGATGAGAGCTCCAAAACAAGGTTCCTGTGATCCAATTGCGCCACTTGAGCTGCCACATTCTTTGCATGCCTTCCATCGTGTTTCTGACACAGATGAACTCAATATGGTAAAACATCATACCATACCATTAACTACATTGAAGATTAATCAGACGACATTAGGTTTGTAAATATCCGTTTTTCACTATCAACGAAAGAAGCCTAATTGCTAGAGGGATACTGCGAAGAAGTAAAACCAAAATGTTTTTGTAGATGTTATCCACCTTTGTTCTTGATTTTAATATTTAAGTTTGTGGATATCAAAATTGAGGGATCACAATACTTATTTTCCGGGATTTGTTTTATTTTAATTCTGAGTTTGTAGAAAGCTATCTTCTTTCCTATTCAGCTTAATTCCTCTTTGTTTCTAACTGTTTCTCAGGAAGGTTGCCACACTTTTCGCGGGGGATTTTGGAATTACTTCAGCATGGGTAAGTAAGAATATTTATTCTTTATTTCTTCTAAAGTTGAACTTTATGTTGTGGATTGTGGAACCATATAAATGCTTTCATATTATGTAAGAATTAATTCATTTAGTTGGCGCTTTGTTATGTCATTTAAATTTGGTCTGTTTTCAATCTATGATCTCTTACATGTTAGATAATATCAAATGTGACTATGTGCGTACCAGCATAAATAAATATTAACATTAAAAACTTTCACTTTTTAACATAAGCTCAAAATTTTGACATAGGTATTGCTGACCAGCTTCATTTCTGTTTCTCTTATACCACTTGATTTCGTTTATCGTTTTTTAGAATAATTTATATCTTCGATGAAATATCTGTCATAATTTATCGTTTTTATTTCTCAATCCACCTAATTTCAGTACATGATGAAATATCTGTCATATCTTATATAGGTATGGATGCTCAAGTATCTTATGCATTTCATTCTGAACGAAAGATGAATCCTGAAAAATTCAAAAACCAGTTGGTGAATCAGGTATGCAGTTGTTTCTTCAGTAATTATGTTTGCAGATAGTTGATAGCATTACTTGTTTGATTTCTAACTCTGGAATGGAAAATCTAGAGAATTGTTTGAAAAGAGAAATGTATTCGCATTCATCTACTTTTTAAACCTGATATGATGTTCCTAATTTTGATCGGCATTTTAGAAAACGTATGCTAAGCTTGGATGCACACAAGGATGGTTTTTTGCCTCTTTAATCCATCCTTCTTCCAGGTCAGTTCACTAAGATCTGCCTTTGATAGGACAGATACCTTGCATATTTTCGCCTCATAAATTTTACATTGTTTTTCCCACCTCAAATTTGATGAAATGTAAATGCATAAATATTTACTCCTGTAACAAAGTTCTGGTGTTAAGTTTTTATAATATACCTATTGATAGTTAATTTGACACAAAACAACTAGGGCTCTATCTATATAGTATGCTACCTCGACTTCATTTTAGGTTTTATGATTTGGGCTTATAGATCTTGATTTTCACTATGCAGAATTTTTCTCTATTGCTGAGTTTCATTCTATCCGAGTAGGAATTTGATAAATATATAAGTCAATTGCTTAGACAGTTTAAAATGATCAAATGAAATATCGTTATATTCAAGTAGTTTTCATGAATACAACACAAGTCATCCACATGATTGGTCAGGTCATTTGGAATTTATGTGTGTATTGAAAAATATTCTACTCCTCTTTTTTATTTCCTAGACTTATTCCCACCCCATATAGACATGTTAATTTTATTTTTAGACGTTATAATGATTTTCTGCAGTCCCATCCGAGAACTTGTTAGCTCCTCTAAAAAACTTCAATTATCGGGCACTATTTAATGTGGCTTCAGCATCAATAATCTATATTTGGTAATGAATGCTTAGGGAAAAGACTATCAACATAATGTCAAAAGATGCTGGTCATAGACTCATAGTGGTTAGTGATCGGAACATGGAAGCATTAAAAATATTGCTGTCACTTCATCAGGATAAGAGCGTCGCGTCTCTATATTCTCCTAAAACACCAACTTTATTTGGTAAAACAGTTGTTGTGGCTCCTAGCCAGTGAGATTATAAAAACAGAAAATGAAACTTAATGATTTTCTTGTATATTTGGTTGCTTTCTCTGCTGAGTCATGTTTACAATTTTCCATTTGTCTACATATATGTAAATATGATTTGATTTTCTAATGCAGAAACATAGCACAACTTACAAAAGTAAAGATCATGCAAAAACCTGGTCAATGGCAAGACCTGTACATACCTCCCAGGTAAATCATTTTATATACTATTTATATATTTATTAAAACATTAAAAACATATACATGTTAGTGAAAAAAACACCAGTATTTTGAACTTGACAAAGATCAAATATTTTAGCAATAAAACTCGGCTTACTCGCTGTATAGATTTGTTTAAACAAATCAACTTCTTAGTTCTGTTGTCTATTGCCTTTGCATCGGTTTACTTGTTGAATAACAATGATGACTCTTTCCATTGTATTTTATGTACAGCATCAGGTCAATTGTATGTCTTAACTTGCCAAGCTTTTCTGGTGGATTCAATCCATGGGGTACACCAAACAAGAGGAAGCAACGTGATGTAATAGTTATATGCTAATTCTTTTTGTTTCATCTGCTATCTGTCACTTACATTTGAACCTAGTCTGCAATGGAACTGTATCCCACCAATTACAATACAGACCAAGAATGCAGAAAATTCATATGCTAATTCTAAATATTTATTTATTTTGTGAAATATTTTTCCTGTTAGTTTAGAGATTAGTTAAGTACTAGACCAATAGTAAATATCTAATACTCTTTTAACGCTAGTTATTTTTAATTTTCGTGTTATTTTTAGTTGAGGTTGTTTTTAATTATGCAGAGAGATTTGACACCACCATATGTGGATGATGGCCTTATAGAAGTTGTTGGTTTTAGAGATGCATGGCATGGGCTTGTTTTGCTTGCTCCAAAAGGACATGGAACTCGACTTGCTCAGGTATGCATGACGAGGTGAAATAAAACCCGGTACACAGTTTCTTTTGCAGTTTTTATTATGAGACTGCAGCCTATTTTCCTTTATCTACACCAATTTATTTTTTTACATAATTTCCAAAGGATTTATTATGAGACTGCTAATAGAACAATTCTTCCACATTATATAATGATATATGACTAATACACAATGTAAACAAATTAACTTGCTAACTAGCTAGTTAATATTAACTTAATGTAAGTTGTGAAGTAACATACTTACCTCAAAGAAAGGGATGTTAATTAGACTTAAAGCAGGTAAACATAATTTGGATTAATAGGAATCACCAATATCTTCTAAACTTGTACTTTCACCTGATGACTGAACAAATCGTTGTGCAATCCAAAGTCGAATCAACATTTGCTTCTCAATTAAATAATCTTTTGGAAACAAAGAACAAAAGGCAAAACACTTATTCAAATGAAAGGGTGTGGGTGATCATTCATAGCTTAGTTTGACAAGTTGAAAACTTTTATTACCACCTTGTTCATCAATTTTCGTAAGATCTATGTTCTTGAATGTTGACCAATCCTCCATGGAAAACATTTGGCTTCCAATGATTCTAATGGCGAGAGGAACCCCTGAGCATTGTTTCACAGTTTCCTTGCCAATTGACACCAAATTCTTATTCTCTAGTTCTTTTTCATTCTCAAAAGCTAATTGACTGAACAATCTCCAAGATTGTTTTTCATCGAGACCCTTTAAAAAGATGATTGAAGATGAACAACTTATCTTGGCTACCTGCTCACTTCTCGTGGTGATAATTATTTTACTTCCATTTGCTCCGTCTTTCAGTAGTGTCATCAATTGAAGCCAATGATCACGATCCTCATTCCAAATGTCATCCAAGACAAACAAATATCTCTTGCCCTCAACGTTTTCGAGAAGTTCCAACTGCATTTTATCCATCTCAACATTAATGTTTGATTCAATGATCTTTGCAGCAATACCTTTTACATCAAAATCATCAGAAACACACACCCATTTCTTCAAGTCAAAATGTTGTTGCACTTTTTTGTCACCGTATACAAGTTGAGCAAGCATAGTCTTTCCAAGTCCTTCAACTCCAATTATGGAAATAACTGAAACATTCTCTTTCACATTGATGTTGGTGTTAATCAAAAAGTGATAATTGTATGTATAACTATTTTGGTTAGTATTGCATCTCGATTCATATAATGAATTGCATGTTTCACTTAAACTTTGTGTAGCAGACACTATTTTTTTTGTCAATTTTGTGCAACTCGATACTTTTCTTTTTCGGTCTTTTGATTTATGGCATGAATTTTAAATTATTTTGAAGTTCATATATGATATTTCATATAAGCATGACTTATATGACTACACTACAAAAAGCTAAATACAAGATATCATTTATTTAACCTTCTCTTTTGTTTCATTAGGCACATAGAATCCGGTTTGAGTTTTGCAAAGGTGGAGCAGATCATACATTCATGAGGATCGATGGAGAACCTTGGAAACAACCTCTTCCAGTTGATGATGATACTGTTGTGGTAGAGATTACTCACCATGGTCAGGTTAACATGCTTGCCACTCATTTTTGCAAGTCTAAAAGCGTTTACGATCCGTCATCACCACGCCCGGACGCTGAAGAAGATGACAGCGATGAAGAAGAAGACTCTGTAGCAGAGGAATATCGGAAGTTTGGTGCAGCGGATACATTTAGAATCCCAGATGATGTTGATATTTCTCATCTTAGTTAGTTCCTTAATTCTGTAGAGTTATGCAGTTTGACATTTCCTACAGAAGTTAAGCGTTTACCCCTTCCTAATATTTGTAGTACCTTTGATTCTAACATTATTACAATTAATTGGCTCAATTCTTACAGCCTTATGGCTGCAAAAGTTATAGGATACAATAATTGTTTCACATACAACAATTCTTTCAGTTGCTTGGATTTCAAGTAACTCTTAACTATTGGCATTATGCTTCACTTGTGGTGGGCTGTCAAAAGCATGTGTTTCAGTACCGTATGTAAGAAAATGGTAGAAAAGAAAATGAAGACAAAATCAATAAAGAAAAATTAACATAGTCACAATTAACAACTAACAGGGACATGTTAACTAAAAGATAGATAATACGTTATGGATTAAAAAAAATAATTTTTTGAACACAATGGACACGTTAACTAAAAGATAGTTTGAAATGCTTCTATAAAAATTGTGCATATAAACATGTGTCTTCCGATCTAAACACTGTTTTAAGGGATTTAGCACTCAGTGTTGGAACTAACTAGGATTTAGCATTCACTATTTCAAATGATCTAAACACTAAATAGTGTGTGTAAACTAACTAAAGTGAGACTTGATGATTTTTTTCAAATTACATACTCTATTATCCAATGTATACCTCAAGTTTGTATTTTCAATTCACATACACTAGTATATTCTATGTTACAACAATCTCCTGATCCAGTTCCACCCGTTGCAAGGCCAGTTGATTACAATTTCATTGCTGAAATCAAAAGGGAAGTCCCTACAGGTCCGAACTCAGAACAATCACCTGATCCAATTCCTCCCGTGGCAAGGTCAAATGATTACAAATTTATTCATGTTATAAAAAGGCAAGTTCCAACAGGTCCAAACCCAGAACAATCACTGGATCCATTTCCTCCTGTGGCAAGGTCAAATGATTACAATTTTATTCATGTTATAAAAAGGTAAGTTCCTACAGGTCCCAACACAGAACAATCACCCGATCCAGTACCTCCTGTGGCAAGGTCAAATGATTAAAATTTTATTCATGCTATAAAAAGGCAAGTTTCTACAGGTCCAAACCATGAACAATCACATGATCCAGTTCCTCCCGTGGCAAGGTCTAATAAATACAATTTTATTCATGGAATATATTAAAAGGCAGGTACCTACAGGTCCAAACCCAGAACAATCACCTGATCAAGTTCCTCTCGTGGCAAGGTCAAATGATTACAATTTTATTCATGGTATAAAAAGACAAGTTCCTACAGGTCCAAACTCAGAACAATCACCTGACCCGGTTTCTCCGGTATAGCCTTAGTTTTGTAATATATGTTGGTTTTGTTATCTATATTTCAAAGCAATTTCTTTGAGAAATGTATAAGTTAGTAAATTCCACTCGTAAGGTTTTCTTAGATATCATGTAAAAGCTTGAAAAACCGTGAAAAGTTAAATTGAAAATAAGAAGAATATTGTTTGTTATCAAAAAGCGTTTTTTTATCGATTGTCATTCCTTTTCCAATTATATATAGTAAGTATAAAGATCAAGATCACAATCCAAATCCATCTTACAGTAAAAAAATATATTCATTTTCTCTTATTTTTCATATTTAATTTTATATTTCTCCTCTAGTTGCATATATTATTTTTTTTTCTTCCGAATCACATCATATATCAAGTCAATAGTATTTCTCAAACTTCAAGTTGTAAGTTATGTGCAAATATTTTCTTTTGGCAAAAGTGTTTTGCATTTCCATATTGGATGCAAGGGGTTATCATTGGAGAAAGAATGAGTTTTGAGCCAATGATTTCAGTCATGCAGGTGGAGCAAAAAGCCGTATTAGTCCCACACACAGCAAACCTATATAAAAGGAATTAAGGGTTGGGTTTTTTTGGTTGGATTCTACGGTTGAGAAACACATGTTAAACATATTTGGTGTGTTTCTTCTTATTTCCACTTTATCTTTTTCTTTTGATTGATTGTGTTGACTTTTTTACACATAAGGATCTATATCTGTTCTTGGTTGAATTATTTATTACTCCCTCCAGTCCTTTTTATAAGGAACATTTTAAAAAAATCACACAGACCAAGGAAACACATTTAACATAGTTATTTTCATTTAATACTCTTATAAATTTAAATTTATTCCATGTTTACCCTTATTTAATTACTTTTTATTCAACTAACTTACTTATTTTTAAATTCTCTTTCATAATAAATAAGGGCATAAGTGAAATTGAACATTTAGAACATTTGAAAATTGGTCAAAGTTTCTTATAAAAAGGACCAAATTTTTTTCCCAAAGTGTTCCTTATAATAAGGACCGGAGGGAGTAATTACTTGGACTGTTTAGTTTATATGTCATTGTTATTTGCTCCACTCTTGTTCTTATTGGTGTCGAACAAGGGTTCATTTTCACAACTAGTTGCGCCCAACGTTGAAAAGGAATAAATATTTCAAGTGAGTACCATGGATGTTAAACAGGATATCGATTTTTTTTTTCCGAATACAATGATTTAGGCTTGTGAAAAGTGAAGATGCAAGCAATTCTAATTCAACAAACTGTGTTAACGTATTGAAGGGTGATGCTGTGACGCCATCAACCCAAAAAATGTCTCAAACAATTATTAAAAATAGTCTTAACAAACAAGAAAAATTATTGAACCGAACGAAATAAAAAATCATTAAAATGACGCCAAAATGAGCTAAAAGGCTCATTCACCAACAAACATAGAGAATTTTGGAGTACAACCTTTCTCGTCAAATTTAAGCCATCCCCATGATCATAGCACGACACTCTTAATATTGTCTTAACTGAAATAACATTTTAAAGTTAATAATTTTATATTTATTTATGCTTTTTTAAAGATTTAATTTGTATAGACTATATGAGGGTAAATAAAAAAGTTAGTATAGTATATATTTAATAAATAAAATGAGAAATGTGATTCAAGTTTAAATTATTATGAGAGATATAGACAGATATAAAAATATTGTTTTTGAATACGTTATGGATTAAAAGAAATATTTTTTTAACACGATTGACCCGCTAACTAAAAGATAGTCTCAAATGCTTTTACAAAAATTGTGCTTATCAACATGTGTCTTCTGATCTAAACTCTATTTCAAATGATTTAGCACTCAACGTTGGAAGCTAATAGTGTGTGTAAACTAACTAAAGTCAGAGTTGATGATTATTTTCAAATTACACGAACTAGTATACGCTACTATCCAATTTAAAACTCAAGTTTGTATTTTCAATTCACATACACTAGTATATTCTATGTTACAACAATCTCCCACCCGATCGAATTTAATAGAAAAATTCCAAAATTGCGTAAGATGCACGTCTTTAATGGCTATTGAGTAAAAAATGAACAAGAAATGAGAGATAATATTTATAGAAAAATAGTTAGAAAATATAAATGATAAAATCAAAGTCTGAAATGTATATTATATTGAATATAGATATAGTAAGAATCTGAAAAACTTAATTAATTGATATAAGCAGTCTCAAATGCATATTTTATGGGTAAATGATCATTTACCCCCTTGCAAAATAAGGAAATTTTCGTTTACCCCCCCGCACAAATTTTTTTTCTGTTTACCCCCCTGCAAAAAATAGATTCTCTCATTTCGCCCCCTAGGTGTACAGCAGGACAAGTGAATGTGCAAATTTGCTGACGTGGCTTGTACACATGGAAAAAAATCATTTATATTTATTTTTAAATTCCACGTCAGATATTATTTTTTTCAAAAAATAAAAATAAAATATTTTTTTTCCTACAAAATTTAAAAAACGAATTTTGTTTTTTTTTAAAAAAAATTTAAAAAACATTTCCTAGAAATAACTTTTTTTTTTCGTACAAAATTATTGAGTATTTTTTTCCTAAAATAAAATAAAAAACGAATTTTCTTATTTTACTCCAAAAATAAAGATTTATTTTCAAATCTTTTTGAATTAAAAAAAACAAAATCTTCGCCGTAATCGTTTCCTTCCACCGTCATGATTGTATTCGTCGTCGTCTTCTTCAATCGCCGAAATCATCTTCTACTTCATTATTGTCTTCTGCTTCTTTATATTTTTCTAGTTTTAGGGCAAATGGTTTTGATAGAAGAGGAAAACACCAATAAAACTTGTTTTTCTATTTTATATTTTTTTTGAAAATCTTTTTCTATTTTTTTTAATTCAAAGAGAATAACAAAAAATAAAGTTTTATTTTTAAAAAATAAAGATTATGTTTTTTTTAATTCAAAAAGTTTAAAAATATATCTTTAAAATTTTTATTTCGGAAATAAACTTTATTTCGGAGTAAATCTTTATTTTGGGAGGAATTTTTTTTTGTTGGAAATTTTTTTAAAATCATTTATATGAAAAAAATTAATTTTTTTTGTAGGAATTTTTAAAAAAAATTTTGGGGAAAAAAAACAGAATTTTTTTTTTATTTTGTAGGAAAAAAATTATTCTTTATTTTTTTAAAAAAATATTATCTGACGTGGAATTTAAAAAATAAATATAAATGATTTTTTCCACATGTACAAGCCACGTCAACAGGTTTGCATAGTCATTTGTCCTGTTGTACACCCAGGGGGCGAAATGAGGGAATCTATTTTTTGCAAGGGGGTAAACAGAAAAAAAATCTGTGCAGGGGGGTAAACGAAAATTTGCTTATTTTGCAGGGGGGTAAATGATCATTTACCCATATTTTATAGATATGGAATAAGTAACAGTTTTCTAACTCATTTATCGACAAAAAAATCCTTTTTAAACATAATACGGACATGATGGATAGGTGAGTAATATATTGTTGGAAGCAAATAAATAATAATTAAATGAGAATAAATATATTTATGGGCGTGTGATAATTAATTAATAGGTATAAAATGCAAATGAACAAGAAAGTAAAATTAGTTATAGAAAAAGATATGGAAAATAAAAAAGAGAAAATCACTTTGAAATGTATACTTATAAATATAAAATATATACATAATAAATTTAATTAAACGCTCATTTAAAGGTGAATATTCTTTTTTAAAGCAATTACCTATAGTCTTGTTATTTATACATCATCTTTGCATACATGAAACTCAAACTCAAGAGATGGAAACATCAAAGATTTATTTGGTTGTCGTAATGACTATCTTGTTCATTTCTCATGTTGTTAGTGATCGTCTAACAAGTTACGACATCAAAAGAACAGTTCCAACCGGTCCAAACCCAGAACAATCTCCTGATCCAGTTCCACCCATGGCAAGGTTAGTTGATTACAATTTTATTCATGTTATAAAAAGGCAAGTTCCTACAGGTCCAAACCAAGAACAATCACCGGATCCAGTTCCTCCTGTGGCAAGGTCAAATGATTACAATTTTATTCATGTTATAAAAAGGCAAGTTCCTACAGGTCCAAACGCAGAACAATCACCTGATCCAGTTCCTCCTGTGGCAAGGTCAAATGATTACAATTTTATTCATGCTATAAAAAGGCAAGTTCCTACAGGTCCAAACCAAGAACAATCACCTGATCCAGTTCCTCCTATGGCAAGGTCAAATGATTACAATTTTATTCATGTTATAAAAAGGCAAGTACCTACAGGTCCAAACGCAGAACAATCACCTGATCCAGTTCCTCCCGTGGCAAGGTCTAATGATTACAATTTTATTCATGCTATAAAAAGGCAGGTACCTACAGGTCCAAACGCGGAACAATCACCTGATCCAGTTCCTCCTGTGGCAAGGTCTAATGATTACAATTTTATTCATGCTATAAAAAGGCAGGTACCTACAGGTCCAAACTCCCAACAATCACCTGATCCGGTTCCTCCCATGGCAAGGTCAAATGATTACAATTTTATTCATGGTATAAAAAGACAAGTTCCTACAGGTCCAAATCCAGAACAATCACCTGACCCGGTTCCTCCGGTAGAGGCTTAGTTTTGTAATATATGTTGTTGATGTTATCTATATTTCAAAGCAATTTCTTTATGAAATGTATAAGTTAGTAAATTCCACTCGTAAGGTTTTCTTTGATATCATATAAAAGCTTGAAAAACCGTGAAAAGTTAAATTGAAAATAAGAAGAATATTGTTTGTTATCAAAATGCGTTTTTTTATCCATTGTCATTCCTTTTCCAATTATATATAGTAAGTATAAAGATCAAGATCACAATCCAAATCCATCTTACCGTAAAAAAATATATTCATTTTCTCTTAATTTTCATATTTAATTTTATATTTCTCCTCTAGTTGCATATATTATTTTTTTTCTTCCGAATCACATCATACATTAAGTCAATAGTATTTCTCAAACTTCAAGTTGTAAGTTATGTGCAAATATTTTCTTTTGGCAAAAGTGTTTTGCATTTCCACATTGGATGCAAGGGGTTATCATTGGAGAAAGAATGAGTTTTTAGCCAAGGATTTCAGCCATGCAGGTGGAGCAAAAAGCCATATTAGTCCCACACACAGCAAACCTATATAAAAGGACTTATGGGTTGAGTTTTTTTGGTTGGTTTCTATGGTTGAGAAATACATGTTAAACATATTTGGTGTGTTTCTTCTTATTTCCACTTTATCTTTTTCCCTTTGATTGATTGTGTGGACTTTTTTACACATATGGATCTATATCTGTTCTTGGTTGAATTAATTATTAATTACTTGGACTGTTTAGTTTATATGTCATTGATATTTGCTCCACTCTTGTTCTTATTGGTGTCGAACAAGGGTTAATTTTCACAACTAGTTGTGCCCAACGTGGAAAAATGAACAAATATTTCAAGTGAGTACCATGGATGTTAAAGAGGATATCGAAATTTTTTTATAATACGATGATTTCGGCTTTTGAAAAGTGAAGATGCAAGCAATTCTAATTCAACAAACAGTGTTAAAGTATTGAAGGGTGATGCTTTGACGCCATCAACCCAAAAAATGCCTCAAACAATTAGTAAAAAAAAGTCTTAATAGACAAGAAAAATTATTGAACCCAACAAAATAAAAAATAATCAAAACGACCCCAAAATGAGCTAAAAGGCTCATTCACCAACAAACATAGAGAATTTTGGAGTACAACATTTCTCTTGAAATTTAAGCCCTCCCCATGATCGTAGCACGACACGCTAAATATTGTCTTAACTGAAATAACATTTTAAAGTTAATAATTTTATATTTATTTATGCTTCTTTAAAGATTTAATTTGTATAGATTATATGACTGTAAATAAAAACGTTAGTATAGTATATATTTAATAAATAAAAGAGAAATATGATTCAAGTGTAAATTATTATGAGAGATATAGACAGATATAAATATTGTTTTTGAATACGTTATGGATTAAAAGAAATATTTTTTGAACACGATGGACCCGCTAATTGAAAGATAGTCTCAAATGCTTTTACAAAAATTGTGCTAATAAACATGTGTCTTCTAATCTAAACTCTATTTCAAATGATTTAGCACTCAACGTTGGAAGTTAGTAGTGTGTGTAAACTAACTAAAGTCAGACTTGATAATTATTTTCAAATTACATGAATTAGTATACGTTACTATCCAATTTAAAACTCAAGTTGGTATTTTCAATTCACATTTTATGTTACAACAATCTCCCACCAAAATTGCGTAAGATGCACGTCTTTAATGGCTACTGCGTAAATAATGCACAAGGATGAGAGATAATATTTATAGAAAAATAGTTAGAAAATATAAATGATAAAATCAAAGTCTCAAATGTATATTATATAGAATATAGATATAGTAAGAATCTGAAAAACTTAATTAATTGATATGGAATACGTAACAGGTTACTAACACATTTATCGAAAGAAAAATCCTTTTTGAACATAATATGGACATGATAGACATGTGAGTAATATATTGTTGGAAGCAAATAAATAATAATTAATGAGAATAAATGTATTTATTGGCAAATATTGGTGAGATAATATTCCTATGACTTTAATTAATTAATAGGTATAAAATTCAAATGAAAAAGAAATTAAAATTAGTTATAGAAAATCATATGGAAAATAAAAATGAGAAAATCATTTTGAAATGTATACTTATAAATATAAAATATATAAATATAAATATAAAATATATACATAATAAATTTAATTAAACGCTCATTTAAAGGTGAATATTCTTTTTTAAAGCAATTACCTATAGTCTTGTTATTTATACATCATCTTTGCATACATGAAACTCAAACTCAAGAGATGGAAACATCTAAGATTTATTTGGTTGTCGTAATGACTATCTTGTTCATTTCTCATGTTGTTAGTGATCGTCTAACAAGTTACGACATCAAAAGGCAAGTTCCTACAGGTCCAAACGCAGAACAATCACCGGATCCAGTTCCACCCATGGCAAGGTTAGTTGATTACAATTTTATTCATGTTATAAAAAGGCAAGTTCCTACAGGTCCAAACTCAGAACAATCACCGGATCCAGTTCCTCCTGTGGCAAGGTCAAATGATTACAATTTTATTCATGTTATAAAAAGGCAAGTTCCTACAGGTCCAAACGCAGAACAATCACCTGATCCAGTTCCTCCTATGGCAAGGTCAAATGATTACAATTTTCTTCATGCTATAAAAAGGCAAGTTCCTACAGGTCCAAACCAAGAACAATCACCTGATCCAGTTCCTCCTATGGCAAGGTCAAATGATTACAATTTTATTCATGTTATAAAAAGGCAAGTACCTACAGGTCCAAACGCAGAACAATCACCTGATCCAGTTCCTCCCGTGGCAAGGTCTAATGACTACAATTTTATTCATGCTATAAAAAGGCAAGTACCTACAGGTCCAAACGCAGAACAATCACCTGATCCAGTTCCTCCCGTGGCAAGGTCAAATGATTACAATTTTATTCATGGTATAAAAAGACAAGTTCCTACAGGTCCAAATTCAGAACAATCACCTGACCCGGTTCCTCCGATAGAGCCTTAGTTTTGTAATATATGTTGTTGATGTTATCTATGTTTCAAAGCAATTTATTTAAGAAATGTATAAGTGAGTAAATTCCACTCTTAAGGTTTTCTTAGATATCATGTAAAAGCTTGAAAAACCGTGAAAAGTTAAATTGAAAATAAGAAGAATATTCTTTGTTATCAAAAAGCTTTTTTTTATCGACTGTCATCCATTTTCCAATTATATATAGTAAGTATAAAGATCAAGATCACAATCCAAATTCATCTTACCGTAAAAAAATATATTCATTTTCTCTTAATTTTCATATTTAATTTTATATTTCTCCTCTAGTTGCATATATTATTTTTTTTCTTCCGAATCACATCATACATCAAGTCAATAGTATTTCTCAAACTTCAAGTTGTACCGATACGTACCCGATACAGGTACTTCACCATTTTAGGAGTACCCATACTACATAGATTTCAAGTGAGTACCATGGATGTTAAACAGGATATCGAAATTTTTTTATAATACGATGAATCCGGCTTGTGAAAAGTGAAGATGCAAGCAATTCTAATTCAACAAACAGTGTTAAAGTATTGAAGGTTGATGCTTTGACGCCATCAATCCAAAAAATGCCTCAAACAATTTGTAAAAAAAGTCTTAATAGACAAGAAAAATTATTGAACCCAACAAAATAAAAAATAATCAAAACGACACCAAAATGAGCTAAAAGGCTCATTCACCAACAAACATAGAGAATTTTGGAGTACAACCTTTCTCGTGAAATTTAAGCCCTACCCATGATCGTAGCACGACACGCTAAATATTGTCTTAACTGAAATAACATTTTAAAGTTAATAATTTTATATTTATTTATGCTTTTTTAAAGATTTAATTTGTATAGATTATATGACTGTAAATAAAAACGTTAGTATAGTATATATTTAATAAATAAAATGAGAAATATGATTCAAGTGTAAATTATTATGAGAGATATTGTAACAACCCAACTTTAATTATTATCAATAGTGTTAATTAGGACATTAGTAATTAAGTCATAGATACATTACTTTGGAGTATTAGCATTCCCATTGTACTCCTAATGTCCATAAAACCTTATTGATGAGCACGAATTATACATAAATAAGCTAACCCTTCCCCATTGTTTATTATGTAAAATTTAGATTAGGTGTTTGGTGAAGTTACTTAAACCCAAAGCTCATTAATGCGATAAAATTATGTTTAAGAACTGCAAGTTATGTCAATGATGAATTGGATTGTAGGTGTTGATTTTACAATTGGTTGGATCATGGAGTCTTAGTAGTCTTATCCCACGCCTACTTATTTTTCCAGACAACATGTTAAGCGCGAAGCATCGTGGCTGAGGATCATGGAGTTCAAGTTTTGTTACAAGAATTATCTTATTTATTATTGCAGTTGTTAGCTCAATTACAAATCCCTTTCATGGATTTATGTAATCCTAACCATGTATTTGGACTTTATGCAATGTAATTTTATTGTATCCTGATTCCGTCATGTATACTTCTATCGATATTCTAGACAATCGTTATGGGGTATATATATATATATATATATATATATATATATATATATATATATATATATATATATATATATATATATATATATATATATATATATATATATATATGTATGTATGTATGTATATTGTTTTTGTGTTTTTGAATACGTTATGGATTAAAAGAAATATTTTTTGAACACGATGGACCCGCTAACTGAAAGATAGTCTCAAATGCTTCTAAAAAAATTGTGCTTATAAACATGTGTCTTCTGATCTAAACTCTATTTCAAAGGATTTAGCACTCAGCGTTGGAAACTAAATAGTGTGTGTAAACTAACTAAAGTCAGAGTTGATGATTATTATCAAATAACACGCACTAGTATACGCTACTATCTAATTTAAAATTCAAGTTTGTATTTTCAATTCACAAACACTAGTATATTCTATGTTACAACAATCTCCCACCCGAATTTAGTAGAAAAATTCCAAAATTGCGTAAGATGCACGTCTTTAATGGCTATTGCGTAAAAAATGCACAAGAGATGAGAGATAATATTTATAGAAAAATAGTTAGAAAATATAAATGATAAAATCAAACTATCAAATGTATATTATATAGAATATAGATATAGTAAGAATCTGAAAAACTTAATTAATTGATATAAGCAGTCCCAAATGCATATTTTACAGATATGGAAAGCAACAGGTTACTAACACATTTATCGACAGAAAAATCCTTTTTGAACATAATATGGACATGATGGATAGGTGAGTAATATATTGTTGGAACCAAATAAATAGTAATTATATGAGAATAAATATATTTATGGACAAATATTGGTGTGATAATATTCCTATGACTTTAATTAATTAATAGGTATAAAATGCAAATGAATAAGTAAAATTAGTTATAGAAAAACATATGGAAAATAAAAATGAGAAAATCACTTTGAAATGTATACTTATAAATATAAAATATATAAAAATAAAATATATACATAACAAATTTAATTAAACGCTCATTTAAAGGTGAAAATTCTTTTTTAAAGTAATTATCTATAGTCTTGTTATTTATACATCATCTTCGCATACATGAAACTCAAACTCAATGGAAACATTTAAGATTTATTTGGTTGTCGCAATGACTATCTTGTTCATTTCTCATGTTTTTAGTGATCGTCTAAAAAGTAATGACATCAAAAGAACAATTCCTACCGGTCCAAACCCAAAACAATCTCCTGATCTAGTTCCACTCGTGGCAAGGCTAGTTGATTACATTTTCGTTCGTTGAATCAAAAGGGATGTCCCTACAGGTCCGAACCGAGAACAATCATCTGATCCAGTTCCTCCCATAGCAAGTCAAATGATTACAATTTTATTCATGTTACAAAAAGGCAAGTTCCTACAGGTCCAAACCTAGAACAATCACCTGATCCTGTTCCTCCCGTGGCAAGGTCTAATGATTACAATTTTATTCATGGTATAAAAAGGCAAGTTCCTACCGGTCCAAATCCAAAACAATCACCAGATCCAGTTCCTCCTGTGGCAAGGTCAAATGATGACAATTTTATTCATGTTATAAAAAGGCAAGTTCCTACAGGTCCAAACAAAAAACAATCACCTGATCCAGTTCCTCCCATGACAAGGTCTAATGATTACAATTTTATTCATGGTATAAAAATGCAAGTCCCTACAGGTCCGAACCGAGAACAATCACCTGATCCGGTTCCTCCAGTGAAGCCTTAGTTTTGTAATATATATTGTTAATGTTATCTATTTTAAAGCAATTTCTTTAAGAAATGTATAAGTTAGTAAATTCTTATTTTTCTCATAAGTTTTTCTTGCATATCATGTAAAAGCTTGAAAAACCGTAAAAAGATAAATTGAAAATAAGAAGAATATTGTTTGTTATCGAAAAGCGTCTTTTTTATCCAAAGTCATTCTTTTACCAATTATATAAAGAAAGTCTAAAGATCAAGATCACAATCCAAATCCATCTTACCGAAAAAAAATTATAGAAAATTACTTATTGAAGGTGTGAAAACACAAGAGGGGGAGGGTTGAATTGTGTTTTGGTAAGTTAAAAACTTTTTCAACTTAACACACAAGTTCTTAGCAGCGGATAAACAAGAACGATCACAGTGCAAGTAAAGAGATAAAGAGAAACAACACACAGAGAATTTATATTGGTTCCTCTCACAAAACGAGAGTAGTCCAGTCCTCTTGCACTTCCAAGAAATTTCACTATAATCACACAAGATTACAATTGCTCAAGCACTTAGCAAGAGACTTCACCACAATGCTCAAGCACACAGCAAGAGACTTCTCAATCTTAATAAAGTAAATAAAGTTTGTAAGATTAATACAATTCTCTAAAGAACCTTAAAGAATAAATACAGTGAGTACACAAAGACTTCAAAGTATTTTGGCTAAGAGTAAGATTATCAGTTCAGAGGTTGAGAGCTTGTATTAGCGAATGAAGAATTGTTCGTGCGTGTGTTGTTGTTGCAATTCACTTCTTCTATTATATAATACTGTAAAAAGAGTCGTTACAACAGACCGTTGATGAAGATAACATTTTGTCTTCATGTATCTGTCTTGATGCAGTTTGGATGTTACTAAAACTAAACAAGAGTTTCAGTAACTTTGACCAGGTGCAGAGAAGACTTTCCTTATTAAGCTAAGAAGCCAGACAAGTCACGTTCTCCCTTAAGGACAGACAAAATGTAAGAAGCTGTTCTGATCAAGGTTGAAGGGTCATTTTCTTCATTGGTAAAAGAGTTGACCTTCAAATACGAATCTTCACACAACCCAAGATATACATCAGAGTTTGATTAACTTCAAACTTTAACAAGTCCTGATGTCTTCATCCTCTGATGCACATAACTTCTGAAGATCCTTATCCTCTTAATTCCTGAGAAACTCTGAGAATTAACTTCTGAGCTTTCTTTAGAGCTTGCCTGTATATAAGTTCTGCACACTTAAAATAAATTTTTAGTATCTCCAATTGTACATTTAATACTTTGTTATCATCAAAACCTTAATGGATTTAGGGGCAACAATTTTAAATCAATTTTGTTCCAACACTTATGTTAGGTTACTCGTGCGTCTTACGCGTGTTCCATTTTACCCTTCCGCTAGTTAAGTAGCAGACGTTATAAAAATGAAAAATTTTGACGAAAAAACACCCTGCCAAGATTTTTATAACGTTCGTTACTTAAGTAGCGGACAAAATCCTCTACTTAAGTAGCGGACGTTGTAAAAATCTTGGCAGGGTGTTTTTATAATGTCCGCTACTTAAGTAGCGGACGTTATAAAAATGAGATTTTTGAGGAAAAAATGTCCTCCTATGTAGAATCCGCTACTTAAGTAGCGGACAGAGATATATTGGTAAATTCGTAGGGCGCGCCCCCAAATCAGTAAGGTGGCAAAAGTAAGTCTCAAAAATATATTCATTTTCTCTTAATTTGCTTTTTGGCATGTGTTTTGCATTTCCGTCTGACTTGTGGGTATTGGATGCAAGGGTTATCATAGGAGAAAAAAATGAGTTTTGAGCCAAAGAATTCAGCCATGCAGGTGGAGCAAAAAGCCATATTAGTCACACAACAAACCTATATAAAAGGGCTAAGGGTTGAGCTTTTTTGGTTGGATTCTACGGTTGAAAAACACATGTTAAACTTCTTGAGTAGCTAGGAATCATTGGAGGAAGGGTCAAATAGAGCTGCTATCTCCCCATACGCAGGTCAAATTAGGCTAAACTAGGTAAAATAATCTTGGTATGTTTCTTCTTTTTTCCTCTTTATCTTTTCTTTGGATTGATTGTGTGGATGAAGAAAATCTAGAATCTGATTATGAAGGAAAATCCAATAATCTAGAAGGAAGTGATGTCTATATAAAGAAAATCTAGAATCTGTTTGCATACAATTTTTTTTAATCAACCAAAGAACCAAATTATTATTAAAAAAAAAATTCTATTTCAGCACAAGAAGTGCACAAAACAGAAGCAAAGGTATCAAAATACAACAAAATGCCCAATTTCTTTATTCTTATGTTGATAACTTGATGCTCGTGGTTTCATTTATGCCAGGAGCAGGTTGTCTCCCGTGAGAATTTCACTTAATGGTATCAAGTGGGGATCTCAGCCTTTAAAATTTGTTTTTAATTGAATCATCGGCAAACAAAAAAAATGGTTAGGATTTCAATAGAGAAAAATTTCATGGGAGACAATCTGTTCCCATTTATGCATATTTCTTCTGTAATCAGAATAACTTACCTAATTACAGTTTTAAATTATTTTTCCATGAGTTTGGTGCATGTCCCCATGTTTTCTTTGTATTCTTTTTCCAATAATATTCAGTTGTGTCGTAATAGTTAGAGTGCAAACATAGTTGAGATGTTTTCTTATGTACAGCGATGTTTTTTGCACATCTCTATGCTTTTATAAATAAATATATAAAGGAGTATCTAACCCAATTCAAAGCATGCAAATTTCACACCTTTCCTCGATAGGTAAATTTATGAGAAACATGAATAATTTCAGCTATCAGAATATAATAACTATATATGCCTTCAGGTACGTATGTGAGAGCTGCAAGTACAAAATACATATACCAATGAACAAGAGAAAAAATACATGTAAGAAAAGAATATATAAGATTGTGTTGAACGGGTAAATTAATTGTGTTTAAACTGAAACAAGTTACCTGAATACCCATCATAAAAGATACAACAAATACATACAGTATAGTATGCGAAACCGAGATGATATAAGTGCCTCATTCTGATATCCAATGTCCAGAACAAACAAAAGGTAAGTCAAGGAAACTGAATTCTTAACTTGTGATCATATCAAAAGTTCGGTCCTGTCCCAAACATTTTGTAATGGCCTCGTTAGCCTTTTGTGGTTCAGTCCTTTCTTCTCTTTTCTTCTTCTCCCTGAAGCAAAAGATCATTCGAAATAATCAAAATCTAATTGCATAAACAAGCAAGTTATACTCATAACATGTAGAATATTTAGGTTCAGAAATCTAAAGACTTCGATTTCTAAAAAGACAAGGTGCGCGCGTGAGTGCAAGCTGACAGAAGCAATATCGAACAGATCATATATTGAATTGGTATCAGCCCTAAAATAAGCTGACTATAATACCTCAAGTTAAAATTTCGATTAAATGCAATAGTTCTCAAATGCAAGTTCTATGTATATTACTAGTACGTTTATTATATTATCTTTTCTAAAAACATTATTTAGAATTGAATGCTTTTCCTAAACCCTAAGCTGAAGAACTTAGGACCCATTTACGTTGTGAAAACATTTTCTATTTTCATTTGCTAAAATTTGTGTTAGTTTCACTTGTTAACAAGGAGAAAAGAGACACTTGAAGTGAACAATTGTCTTGCATTTCCAGAAACAATAAAAATGTCAAAAAAGCTATTTTAATTATTTCTTGAAATACATCATTCCTAGCTATCATTTTATCTTCTCTCCATCAAAATGACTCACTTCATAAGTCTTTCATCTAGTTAAAATGACAAAATTTTAAAAAATGAAAACAAAAAATGTTTTTAGAAAGTAAACGGGCCCTTTGTAAATAAATAACCACTTCCATTTTCAATTAGAAGTCGATACAAACATTCTTAGTAAGTTGTTGGGAAGTTTGTGATCTCATTTTTATAAAAAAAAGGAAAATTAGAATATAGATTCAATTTTGACTAAATGTGTGTATAAGAACAATAAATGTCATAAATTTACATTCAAAGAATATACTACTATATCATAGGCAAAAACCCAATAGAAGTGAGAAAAACTTGATAGCATAGCAACGTTTTACCTGTCAATATATTCTTTCAGCAGCTCTTTAGCTTGAACCAACTTGGAAAGCAGATTGCGATACACGTCCAAGTCTCGATCCACACTTCTTTTGTTGACATTCAAAGATGCACAAAGCTGTCGGATAGACACAAGAGGTTATTTGATAAAAAAAAATTATTAGTGGTAGCATATAGATACTTTCACAATCTTAACATTCAGAGAATCTTATGCAATGCCATAGTCATATCATCTGTATGCTCAATATTACTAGTTTTATCCGCAATTTTTGTGCCACGTCCTAAATGTTTATTACAGTTGAATGGATCATTTTCCTTCCAAGTTATTGAATAATGCAATGATTTTAGCAGAAGTAAATTAGTAAAATCAATTTTCTGTATTAAATAAAGGAAATGATGAAAATAACCCCACTAACAGAGCCTGAAATTGGTGGAAGAAAAATCAAGATACAAAGCCATTGAATCGTTTCAGCTAATCCAAATAAGGATGGAATAGGACATTTAAATAAGTTAACTGTCTAGAATGATTAGTTTTCTAGAACTGATCTACAGAGCTGGACTTGATAGATTAAACTTTAAATTGTAAAAACGAAATATATACTACCTCCGTTCCACAATTAGTTTCCTTTAGCAAAGATAATTTGTTTCAAAATGAATGTTATTTCCACTTTTCAATGTATAATTAATTAATTAATTTCTTTCAATTGTGCCCTCTAATAAATACTATGTTGACTACTCCTAAAACATTATATTCCAAATTGCATATATGATGGTGGGAAACACACCAATAGTTTATAAGGTTAGTTTAGTAAAAGTGTCATGTCTTTTGACAACTTTATTGCATTTACTAATCCGTGTATAAAATCCTTGAACGACACTCATTTTGAAACGGAGAGAGTAATAAAATGAGTTGGGATCAATCAATATATCATGACGATTTATATGAATTAGGTAACCTTTTCCAAAATTGTTGGTTCCATTGCATTTGCCAACTCAAGAAGACGAAAAAGTCCTACTGCAAAGAAACGACTATAACTGAAATCGCCCTTTCCACCTGCTCTTTCTGCTATATCCTTTAGAAACCCCTCAACTTCTCCTTCTCGGGATGAAAACTCAATCAAGGAAGTTGAATTTTGAACACGAGCCCAATCTTCCAACTTCTGTGCATCTACTCTGCAGAGGGAAATAATAAAGAGATCATTTGATCTAAGTCAAAGAATTCATAAGTGCAATTTAACAAAATCTAGGTTATAAGTTTTAACATAAAAATCCTCAAACAATGCTACATGGTAAACTGATTTGGAGTAGAAAACATTGAGTTTTGAACATTTTGAGTAGAAAACATAAAAAAAAATAAAAAAAAATAAAAAAATAAAAACACAAAGACATATAAACACTCATTCTAACCTGTATTGGTCTGGATCTTCCTTCAATGCGTTAATGTATGCTTTGAAGATGGCATCGCTGTCCTCATCAATAGGATACCCTTCCATGAGTTGGTCATATACAGTGACAAAGCCAAGAGCAAATACAGGATCATAACGGTATGACTTCTTGTATCTCATCAGATGTTGCTGGACAATGAGCTCCTGCAGCACGGAATTGTAGATACTAGGTATTGGTCGACTATATGCCTTGAGAAAATTTAACTTTGTCTCAGAAACAGTTGGAGGGTCTGCAGATCAAGTATGTAGACATCCCATGACTAACTATTGATAACAAGGTTTATTTTCTATTTTTATTTCTTTTCCCTTTTGGTCTATGAAGCACAGACATAGACACGGACAACGGACACCACAGACACTAACATGTCGACACCGATAATAATTTGAGAAAATGACATAATTCAATGTAATCATAAGTATCGATGTCGTGTCAGTGTCGGACATGGGGACACGCCTAATCTGAGGAGTGTCCATGCTTCATAGCTTTTGGCAGTACAAATTTGCATTATTGAAGGAAAGGAACCAACATTTGAATTATTCAAAACATTTGACATAGTATGATCATGATATGAATCCATGTGTCTAATAGGAGATGCTTGCTTATAGAATAAAACTGTAGAATAAAGTTAAGGGTCATGCTAAACAGTGCCCCGAGGCACTAGTTAAGCATACTAAAAAAAGGAAACAAATGACAAAATTAATGACGAGAGAGGATAACTTTTTACATCAGGCATTGAATGCACAATTTACAAGATAAAATTTCCATTTTGATATCCTTAACCGGTGTCCCGGGGCACTGTTTAGCATTTTCTTAAGTTAATGCTTGAATGAAAGCAAAGAAATTCAGATCAAAATTTACACAAAAATCTCTCAGGGACACACACAAGGTGGCATCAAAACAATAAATTTCCGGGTCAAATAATACATTGCTCACACTTTACATAATCCCACAAGCAATTACATCATTGATTATAGTAAAATTGTAGAACAAGGTTCAAACATCAAAATTTTGCAACATAATGTGTAAACTAGAAAGCCACATTAGTTGGATTTTTTATTCAAACCAATTATCAAACACATTATCCGCATAAAATAAATTTCATCTAATCAATCAAGTTAAAATACTAAATCATTAAATCACACCAAAATCCAACCCTTAGACTCTAAATTCCTAATTTTTAATCCATAAACTTACCAAATTTCACATCCATACACTTCAATTCTAAACTGAAAAAAAGTTATGAACTTATTGAAAGTTATTGCTTTTATTTCCAAACCTGAAACAGAAGAGGAACACCGAACAACCATTTTGGAAATGGAATTGGAAGTTCGAACTCCAACATAGTTTGACGATAAGCTAAAACGGAAGCGAACGGTATCTGAATCGGAACTAAGGAAGCGAGTGGAAGAAAAGGTTAGTTGTTTGTTTTGAGAAGATTGAGTGAGTGTTGAGAAGGAGAATGAAGAAGTTACGGTGGCCATCGGAAAAGAGAGAGTGGTGGCCGGAGTTAGAAATTTTCCGGCATGGGATGAGATTTTCGGAGAAGAATGAATGAATAAATATTCAGAGGAAAATGAGTGTGAGTGATGTTGTCGTAAGGAAAGTGAGGGTTCTGTGGATTACATGGAAAAATAAAATCATAAGCTTATCCATTAAGTGTGATATTGAAATTCTTGTGAATTTTTTCCAGGGGCCAATGGTATTGTGACATGTGGAATATCTAATAATAATTTACTAATAATTAAACTTCTTTTTAGGTTAAAAAATAGTTTATTTATGGACAAGGTGGAAAATATTATGAAAAGCACAAACAAAAGTATGATTTAAATTCAGATGAATACTACGTCCAACCTAGTAATGTTGATATTTGATTTATAATCAAAGATTTATGGACAAAAAAAAAATATTCGTCTTAAATAAATTTATTTTAAATAAATTCGGTCTAAATTTTTTTTATAATTTAAGGACAAATTAGAATCTTCAAAATGATCCAAATGATCCAATTATGATCCGTTAGAGCATCCACAATGGAGCTACTCATTTTTTAGTACTTAAATGGTCCCACATGTACATATCATTCATTTATAATTTTTTTAATAATAGTACATAATAAGTACTCAATCCCTCCAACCCAAAACTTCTTCAAAAGTTCTAAATTGGTACCACTAGTAGCACATCTATCCAATAACTCAACATCAATTTAAATAGGTCCCACAAAAATTAATTAGGTACTATGTCTTATTATAAAACTAGTACCTATTAGATACAATTTTATTTTTTTGCTCCAATGAGAGTACCTATTAGATACTAGTACTTAAAAATATAAGTACCACCATTGAAGATGGTCTTATAACTCATCTCAACTCATACCAAGCTCATCCTTAGAGATGAATTTGACCGGTCTAATTTTATGGTTTTCATTAACTTTGTTTTTGTGGCTATGATTTATGTCCCTCACCTTTTTTTTTCTTTTTTTAATTGAATAAATACATTTTGAGGTGGTGCAAAGAATTGATAGTTCATTGGAATGTCAATATAGTTGAGATGTCAATAAATCACTAACATTTATTTATCAAAGAAAAAAAATAGATTTCTTATAATTCATATCCCTACTTAAATAACATGCTCAAATACTTGTGTCTATATGGGATTGTTAGGAATTTTTAGGGAAGCTTTTAATTTGACTTTTATGATAGCTTTTTGTCCAATATATAATACTCTTACCAGAATAATTCACCCGTGTCAAGTACGGGTTAGATTTTACCTATAAAAATGTAATTTTTTTGGTTAAGAAAACGTAAATATTTTAAAATAACATTTTCTTTTTCTCAATAATTAAAAGTGTGTGAGTCTATGCATTAATATAACTTAAAGAACTTTTAACTCTATCTTCATGGATGCAAATTTGGATGTTCCATCCATCATAAAAAAATTAGTGGTGTTAATCTTCTGTCAAGGAACATGTTCATATAAAAAAATAATTTATACTCTTATGAATGAGGTTAAGCTTTATGAGAGGCTAATTATTAATTTTTTTTTTTTTTGGTGAGTAGCTAATTATTAAAAACTTATTTGTTCTTTTTTTACACTCTTCAAATAATGCATTTTATGTCGAAAAATTGTCGAGACTCAATCGGTGCAAATCTCTTAAAAATTCATTCTAATTTATTTGATTAAGGATTGAAATATTTCAATTCAATACTTTCTAAAATTAAAAATAAAAAAACCTTAAAATATACATTGTAGGGGTGTCTTTTAGGATAATGTAATTTTCAGTTTTTATTTTGCCATTTTCCATTTTTTATCATCTAACCAAAAAATATTATTACAAGACTTTCTCGTTACGACATACCCACATGGATTCAACGTTACATCCATGATCCATGAGAATAACATTTCATGATGTTAATGTATCTCTCATAATAATTCTGTCTTTACATGTCTTTTCTTCCCAAACTACAATTTCTCTGTTTTGTTTTATCTCTGAAAACGCCAATGAATCATATCAATACAGCCGTGCAAGGTATTCCTTGGCTGTTTCACCGGAACAAGCAAGATGACGATGTTTACGCTCATTCTATGGATAAACAGATATTTAGTTTGTGAGACCACTAATGTATCAAATAAACAGATATTTAGTTGAGTTTAATTGTTATGCACCGTCGGTGTAAAAATTTTTTACACATATATTTAATGACGCGTTGTCACATCATGTATTTTTAATTGAGTTTAATTGTTATGCACTGTCGGTGTAAATATTTTTTTACACATACATTCAATGACACGTTGTCACATCATGTATTTTTAATTACCATACATGATGTGTCGGTATATTATTGGATGCATGTGCAAAATAATTGTATACTGACGATACATATAAATTAAATTCTATTTAGTTTGCGAGACCACTAATGTATCAAAATTGCACATATTTTTTTTACTAAAAAATATGTATTATATTAATCACTTTGATCTATAAATGTGTCTTATTAGGCAAATTAATATATCAGAAGTGTTAAATGGTCCGAATAGTCAAACGCAAGAATTGCAAGAAACATGACGTGTCATTTTTTAATTAATGAAGAAGCTTTTGTTTCCTTATTTGGTGGAAGAATTTAATTTATATGCACCGTCGGTGTAAAGATATTTTGCACATGCGTCCAATAATATACAGACACATCATGTATGGTCATTAAAAACACATGATGTGTCACATTCATTAAATGATGTGGCAACGCGTTATTGGATGTATGTGTAAAAAAAAATTACACCGACGGTGCACAGCAATTAAACTCTTGGTGGAAATCATGGGGGGCATGTGTTCATGAAAATAAGCCTTCTTATGTTTCTTGCTTTGACTAATTCGTACCTTTTATCATTTTCCTTAATATATTAATTCATAAAATTACAGATAGATAGACATTTACGAATATATTTGCAATTAGCTTGCTAGGACTCTGGGCAAGGTTTCAAACTAAGCCCGACTCAATAATAAATAAAGTTTAAACTACTTTAAAGTTAGCCTTTTTTGCTTAAAAAAAACATTTTTAATTAAAATTATTTTATTTTTATTTAAATATTATTTTTTCAGACAAAATTATTTATTACATTATTATAACTCATTTTATTTAACATTTTTTTCAATCGATAATAGTGTCAAAACATTAACTTTTTGCGGGTGGAGGTTGTCTCAAGTCACATTTTCTCTGGGTGCTATCACACTCATTCATTCTCTTTGACCCACAAAATTTTAATTATTAAAAAAATAATCAAAGGTGGAGATTTCACCGGATATTATCCAGTACGGGAGAGAATCCCTTCCCAACTTTTTGCCGAGGCGTTGTTGAACTAATATAATATTTTATTAATTTAAGTTCTAATATAGAGAGATTTAACTGTTACATTTGCTTGTATTATACACACACTTAAAAAATTTTAGGAGTTACAAAGTTGTCGTTTTTATAAAATTTTTCTTAGAGGCTTTAATTTATGTTTTTCTGCAAGTCCTTTTTCCTACTCTGGATTAATGGATTTATGAGATATGAGAGTCATTTTCTCATTTAAGCATTTTTGGGTTACCCAGTGAACTACTCTAATGACACCAAAACATGAGTTATATACAACTATAATTGATAACTAAGAAGAGATCCATGTCATCTCATGAGTTAAGTGTTTTTGGGTTACCAAGTGAGCTACTCTACCAAAATATTGGTTATATATCACGGTAATTAATAACTAAGTTTGACAGGTTTATTTTTTTATTTAAAGTAAATTAAGTATAAGTTGATTTATGTTCTTATGGAGAAAGTTTATAACGATACCTAGTTTGAAATATTCTGAGTCTAAATCTTAGAATAGGTGAATATATGAAAGAATGTGATGATCCAACCCTTAGATCTTGCTCCTATATATATATATATATATATATATATATAGGCACATAGAATATCTATCTTGGCGAAAAAGACTCATGAGTGGGGAGCAGAAAATCCCGCCAAAAGCAGCGGAGCGTGCCTCACGTGGCCCAAACATCAGAAAAAGGCGTTACCATGTGACTGAGTCCGAACCTATCCTCGTGAATTGGCGGTTAACGCTTGTTTTGCCTATATCTCATTAAGTTACGAAGCCCTCTCCCCTTTGAGCCATATGGGCCTCCTATCATCTAAATGGGTGTTGCCCAAATAAAAGGGTACTCTTCAGCCCAACAGGCGATTTCAAAATTTGCTCGGTATATTTTTTTTTTTTTGAAGAAGTTAAATTAGCCCACCAAAATTGGCACCAGAGAGAATCAAACCTGAAACCTTAAAGAGGAGCATATTCTTATATGCCAAGCTAATATCATCAGACCAACCCAAGTGGGATTTGCCCAGTACAATTTATATTTACATATACTTACATAAAATTGAGTAAAGAATTTCTTCTGATTTAATCAAAGGTTAGGTTCGAATTTGGTTTAAGAAATGCAACAATGTTATATTTTCTTGAGAGAATTTTGTCATCTTTTGCAGTTTTATTCGGTTTGAAGAATTAATCTTTATAATTGTGCACATAATACATCTGATTATTTTAAATAAAAAAAAAAAAACTATATTGAATCACTGATTTGGCAAGCAACATGTTCTGTGGCAAATACTACACGTGTACATTGTAACCAATAACATGATTATGAATCAATCATATCATAAAATAAACCAGTGGCTTTCTTAAAACCACTAGCATCCTACCCCTGGTTTTTCCTAAAACATCGGCAATTCAATCCAATATATAAGAACCACCACCTCATTATCTCATTCACTCACTCAAAACTATCAACCTCAAAATCCAACAACAATCTAACACTACTTAAAATCACTTACATTCAATCAACAATTCAAACATGAGTTCAGGAATCAGAGCTTGGAGTGTAGCAGCTAGTGTTGGTGTAGTGGAAGCCTTAAAAGATCAAGGCATTTGTAGATGGAATTATGCTTTGAAATCAGCTCAACAACATGTTAAAAACAATCTTAGATCTTTCTCTCAAACAAAAAAACTTTCTTCTTCATCATCTGATATGATTTCTAAGAGACTAAGAGATGAGAATGCAAATCAGCCAGAGGAGTCATTGAGGACAGTTATGTACCTAAGCTGCTGGGGTCCAAATTAAGGCCAATAGCAATTTATGTATGGGGCTATATTGTATAGTTTGTATGTTGGAAACATTGCTTGACCATTAATTGTTTGTGTCAAGTAATATTCATGTAAATTTTGATCAATGATATGTTTCAACATTTCTAAATTTTGTGTTCTTTGATTTAGTATTTTTTATTTATCAAACTTGTCTGGTTTAAAAAGCAAAAAGGCTCAAATTTTTCATTTTTCTTTTTAATCAATTTGAATAGTATACTGAATTGTTACCAAAAATAAAGCTTGGAGGATGCACATATGAATAACTGAATATATTTGGCAGAATTTATAAAAACTGTTTACGACATGTTTCATAAGTTTTTTTCATAAGTTTTTTTAAATTTATTTTTATAAGTTCGACAAAATAGCTTATAGCATATACAAAAACAATTTAATAATATACTATAAAAATAGCTTATATAAACTTATATATAAGTGTTGCAAATAAGCTGTTTAGTCAAATAAATTTTGAATCTTCAATATTGACTTCTCCAATATTACTTGTAAAGTAAAGCTAGTTTTATAGATTTTGTTCGGGCAAACAAACTTATGTCATACTCCTTCAACCAATTTATGACCAGGGGGAAATATTAAGTAATCTTGACATGTAATCTTGTCCTTTCTTTTGATTAACAACCATAAGTACAAAATCAAAACATGGATCCAAATACTAGATGTGAATGAATATACTATAAGATGGGGGAAGGGAGGAATAACAAAATATTTTTGGATCAAAATATTAAACACACTGTTCTTTTTTTTTTCTCTTTTTTTGTGTCCATCTTCAATGTGTTAGGGTGATGTACTTTGGTGTGCCAAAAAAATATATACTATAAAGTATGGTAATAAAACAATGTAGTGCAAGATTTTAACAAGATCTCATATTTCACTTGAGTCCCTGCCAAATACAAATCTCCTTCCCCAGTCAGATATCACCAAAGCTCTTGTTCTCCAGCTCACTAGTTTGCTGCATGTTTTAAAGAATTATCAGATGATGAAATTATACCATACTCCCTCCGGTCTCATACAAGCTATAAAATTCATTTTTCATATTCATTGAATAACTAATTATTTACTATTTAGTCCATATTCTTTTTTTCAGGTTCATTAAATAATTAATGTATCTAGTCAGTTATGGATCAGATACATCAATTATTCAATGAACCTATAATGAACCAGATATATCAGTTATTCAATGAATCTAAAAAATTACCACAACATATAATGAGATCAGAGGGAGTATATAGCAAACATTTATTAAGCCTCTAAAGTAGAGTTTTATAATATTTATTGAATACAATACCTTGCATATACTGAATACCACAACCATTGGCTGCTATGACCAATTGAAACCCAATCTCCTGGAAGTTGAGCTGCAGTTTGTTCTCCACCAAGAGGAGCAAATTGTCCAAAATGTTTGTACCTTTTTGTTCATAGGATTTTGTTAGGATTTTGATATCAAATATGGTGGTAAACATGCATAAGGTTAAGGTTCAGGTATATGAAGGTATATGAAGGTATATGAAGGTATTGTGATATCAAATAAAATGGACATTCTCAATACCTGAAGGCATGAAACCGATGGCGTCCTGTTCCCCTAAACCTTAAAGGACCTTCTGGATATCTCTCGCACAATTCCATGCGATTGAAACAGTCTGCAAGATAGGCTCCTTGTTGAGCAGCTACCTAAAATTATTCAAATTTGGAATCCACAACCAAAACATATATAAGATGACCCTTAAGATTTTTTGTAGGAAACATGCATATACAAGTATAAAATGTATAATGTACATGTACCTGAGCTGTTGCCGGAAGATTTTTCATCTGAGAATCAACTTTGGAAACAGCTTGTTTAAAGTATTCAATGTCCACAGTAGTGGCAGGGCTTTCCTGAGATTTGTTTAGCAAAGTAGCCATGTCTTTCATTTGATTCTTCTTTAAATAAATGTCAACTTGTGGATATCTCTCGATAATGTCGTCAACAACGTTTTGAAATTCTTTAAGATCTAACATTCCGGAATTGTTTTTGTCCGCCTTACTAAATATCACTGCTATATCTTCCTGATAAAATCAGTATACCAGAATCAGAATATATTGTACAAATATCAATAGGGGCTATTCAGAAAATGTTTCTGTTTACATTTCTCCTTCTCTTACTTTGATTACAAAAATTAAGAGCGAAAACTATATAAACCAAGTGGTTGAATTCAAGTTAATGAACTTTAGTTTAGGTCAAATTGATTTTAAACACCTTAGGTCGATCCCTGACTAAAACAATCATTGACCAGACATTAGTCAAGTATCGGTGAATTACTAGGGTCTTTTTTTTATAAGAATCGGAGGACTAAGAGCAAAAAAAGTTTGATGCATATAGAGATTGTGCTTACCATAACTCTACGTTGATTTATAGTGGCACAATCACCTAGAGCATAGATGTTGTCACACCCTTCCACCCTTAGCCATTCATCGGTGACCAATGCACGCCGATTAATCTGTGTCACATACAAGAATTCAAAGCAATAAAAACTTGAATACTAAATTCGGAAAATATTTTTTTGGTAAACCAAAGTTATCCTCCGCACACAATTGCGCAAAATTTTGAATTTAGAGGAACACACACTAAACAAACCTGGCCAAGTTGCTTCATGAAATCGAGGATTTCAGGACGAGCACCGATACCAGTTGACCAAACTACCATCCCATGAGGTATAGTAACAACTTGACCACTTCTTTCTTTGGATGATATATCTTTTTCACCAACATTCACAACCATAGATCCCAATTTCACATCAATTCCATCTCTTTTGAACTTTCCTTCAGCAAATTCTGTTATTCTCTTGTCAAACCTGTAATGTAATGAATCAAGAAACTTTTAATCATAGGTTCAAATTAAATATAATAAATCAATAACAGAAAAAATGCCAAATATAGGGTTGGGAATGGGCTAGGCTTTGCCAAGGCTAAGTCTGGCCTGTCAAAAAATTGAAGGCCTGAGTCTGGCCGGTGGCTTCAACCAAATCACAGTGTCACTGTGACTTCATCAAACTCACCGAGATTCCAAGCATACATCGAAAAACTTTTTAACCGTAGATAAATCAAATAATTAAGATTTGTATGAACAAAATTGAAGCTATTTCATTCATGCAATGGCCTTAGCATTGTTCTCAATTGCAGTCCGCAATTATAATTGCTTAGAGGCCTCAACAACGACATCACAGCTGTATCATGTATCCACAACGCAGCCGCAATTTATAACCAATGTCATTAATTAATATCTAAAAATAGCTAAAGAATATATACATTACATGTTTAAGATATGATCGCCCGCCTCGAGGAGAGTAATCTTGACATGGTCTATAAGAGAAGGATATAATTTCGACAAATCTTCATGCACTAAGTCATGTAGTTCTGCAGCAAACTCTACACCAGTTGGACCACCACCAACAACTACAAAACTTAGAAGCTTTTTCTTCTCTTCCACCGGTACAGAAGGGAGACTTGCTCTTTCAAAAAGGTTAATCACTTTTTTCCGGATTCTTAAAGCATCTTCCACTTCCTAATTCATAGAAATTCAAGAGAAATTTCAGCTTATTATAACCATAGTACAAAATTATAATCTGCAATTGCAAATGCATCGATCACATTTGTCTGCATTGTACCGCAATATAAAAGTTCACAGTGTAACCGCAATCGTGATTTAAAAACTGTGATAATAACATCTAATTCAAACTATTTTTAAATGCATTCTTGAAAAATTATTTCCTACCTTCAAAAAGTAGGCATGCTCCTGAACACCGGGCGTGTTAAAGGTATTAGAACGAGCTCCCATAGCTATTACTAAGTAATCATAATCAATGGAAAATTCATCCATGCCACCAAGCTTTTTGTCTTGAGCAGCAGCTCTGCAGTAAACTTTGTTGTTCTTTGGATCAATCTTATAGCATTCAGCTTCACTGAATTCAATATCTATACCACTCTGTTGCAGAATCAAAAGATAAAAACATTATGCATAATTTATCAACTAACTATCTATTGAAGGGTGTGCAAAATATTCAAAATGGTTAAGCTTCACTGATTAAGTTACTTAAATATAATTTGAAAATGGCTTATGATATATAGTGTCAGTTTGAATTGGCTTATTTGATCGTATCTACTGACATAAACACTTGTGAGTGAGTCTGCTTATGAGAACATATGAAAACAGCTTATAACATGCTCTTATGCAGTTTTCGACTTATTTTTGTAAGTTACGTTTATCTAGCTTATGCTATAAACTACAGTTTAAAAAGTGTATATCCAAACAGGTATATGTATACCGATAAATGCTCATACTATAAGATGTAAATTAAACTGTTTATCCAAACAGGCGATAGAATGTATGTACCTTTCTGCTGATATTTCGAATTGGTTCGATAATGCTCCGTGCCTCGACTGTGCCACAAGTGAGACTTGGTAGCAAAGGAGTGAATGCAAAATAATTACGAGGTGAAACCACATGAATATCATAAGAAGAGTTTTTCATGTTTTTCACAAAACTGGTTCCAGCCCAACCAGTTCCAAGCACCACCACTTTCTTTTTTGGGATTTGATCACCAGAATCACTATATGCTGCTCTGCCATCACCATATGCCACTATACCTCCACCACTGCCACCAACAAAAAAGTGTTAAGAAAAATCTTAAAAAACATTGATCAATCAAATTCCAAATTAACTTGCATGAATATCAATGAATTTAAATCAATCGTTTGATCATTATAAATGTTTAACTTTAATCATAATTATCGTGGCAGCAAGGCCCTCAGGAGTTTGAGATTTGTTGACTGTGTAAACATTTTCATATAGTGTATCAAAATTAAACTAGGAGAATAATGTGTTAGCAGCCAACACTCGGTGGGATTTAGTCCCACATCGGATAGATAGGACTCTTGAGAAGAGTTTATAAAGAGGAGGCAATCCTCATCTTACAAGGCTCTGATACCATGTCACAAATATCAAGGTCTAACTCATCCTTACAAAACCGGCTTGTAAGGTGAGGATTGCCTCCTCTTTATAAACTCTTCTCAAGAGTCCTATCTATCCGATGTGGGACTAAATCCCACCGAGTGTTGGCTGCTAACATAATGAACAATAATGAACCAAACATTTGAAAAATAATAAGAACATAAAGTTTGAGATAATTTAAATATACCTAATGAATGTGCATACAACAACAGCCTTGGACCAAGATGGATACTCATGAAAAACCCTTGAGGCTGTGTTATAAAAGGAAGACCAACTCATAGTGAATTCCCTAACTAGCTAATTTATCTTATTTTGTTCTTATTTTTGTGTTACACTTTTTACCACCTTGTTATGCTTTCTTTTGCAAATGAGATAGAAGAAGACAATTCAATGAGTGCATGCAAAAACACAATATTACATATTTTTAGATTTCTACGTTGCTACTGCCACGTAGTATGTAGTGCATTTTTGTTTATCTAATTAATATTATTTTCTTATGTTGACTAATTAAATCAAGAGATGTAATACAAATGCATATTGTGTTACATAGATCTCTCCTATGTATACGGAGTTGAAAAATAGTGTATGGACAAAAACAAATCATGTTGTAAAAGTATTGAAACAAGAAGAATAACACTGAGGTCAAGGATAAGCCACTAATGTTGACAACTTAATTATCGGATCTTAATAAATCAAACAAACAACATGTCAAATTTTGGCGAAGTTGTTAAATAAAAAATTGTTTAACTTATGCTTAAATTATGTAAATGACCTGAATGTTGAAGGAGTGGAAGAAATTAGATGAGCTCTATTTTATCACCTGATTGATTACCAATGTTGGTCAATCAGGAGGGGTCTCACTAAGTTGAATTAATATATTGACTATTGACTATTTTCACACAAAATCTTAAGCCATTGAATTTATTGGTTCTATCACTTATATGGTGTTCAACTATACTTGACATATCACAACATCTCTCCTTCAAGTATGAGACTCTTAGTGTCCGCAATCGACTACTAGGAATATCTCTCGCTCCCCCATCAAGTTGAACGGGTCTGTAATACCCCTCTTAGGTTAGGATGAAATCTAAATTTCATTGGGTTGAATCATCACATTGAGTGAAGTCGGACATTGGGTGGAGTTTAGATTCATATTTAATATAAAATTTTTAACATCGTCAACAAATCACATTGAAAGATTTACGATGAAATTCATGTATGATCTCTACCAATTGTAAAACTCCAAAATAAAATTGAAGTCACTGCTAATGTGAGTAGAAAGTCTAACATATCAATTACAATTGGTTAAAATCAAAAGTTTTTAATGATTTGATGGTGTAAAAAATAGTTACACCAATATATAGTGTATACGAATATGATGTGCAGATCAATTCATATATGTTCATTTTGCATGAAGCTAGTAATCAGGCCCGGTTTTGGGCCAAGGCAACCAGGCCTCCAGCTCGGAGCCTCAAAAAAGTTGGGGCCTCAATTTTTTTTTTCAAACCCATCATTTAAAATATAGGTTAAATATTTGTTCGGACAACTAATTTCACAAAATACTCCTTGGCCTGTTGGTGCACACATCTAACTGGTATTTAAGACTACAGGGTCGTGAGTTCGACTTTCCTTAGGACAGTTTTTTTTTATTTAAGACTTTTATAATGAATTTACACAACTATTATTGTTTATTTTATAAATAAAAACACTCTATAACTCTGACAAAAAAAACTCTATTGGTGCGTTTGATCTGCTAAAAAATAAGGACTGGACAAGACAACTCCTGATGTACTGTGTTTGATTTTAAAACTGTTCCTGGTACTGGACAAACTGGGAGCCAAAGGACAAGACAAAACTTGAAATTTTTGTCCCCCACAGAATCACGAGACAACTTTTTGTCCTCAGCACAAATTGTCTAAAATACCAAAATAACCTTTTGTCTACCAAACATCGTACAAAACAAAGTTTGTTTAATACCTTAAACGTTTGTCTTGTGTTGTTCTGTCTTGTACTGTCATGTACTGTTCTGTCCAGTATTTATATTTTGCGATCAAACGACCCTATAACTTATAAATAAATTTGACTACTTTATTTATTTTTTTCAAGAAAATTATATTAATAAAGAATTAATTACAAAATTTAAGTTGTAATTTTTATTAAAAACACTATCAATATTTCTTTTTAAAAAAATTGTATTTTTATTAGTCGTCCATTTTTATTATTTGTCGCGAGGCCTCCAAAATCTCGGAACCGGCCAGTAATTGTAGCAAAAAATAGATGTGTAGTGACCCCGTAAATAGGACACTCTCCATATACACATAATATCATGTCCAAATAACAATGCTCGTAAATCTTTCTCAAACTCTTTTTACTTTTTGAACTGCAATTTTTTCTCAAACTGTTTCAATCAAGGGTGTAGATCACTATACATTAGGTATTAGATACAAGAATTAATGGAGAAACAACAGGACACAATAATTCACACTTTATTGTTTGTTGGTAAATCAAACTCGACTTGAATCCCTTCCAAATATGAATTTTCTAGTCCAATCAGACACGACCAAATATCGTGTGCGCCAGCTCACTTGTTTGCTGCATGTAGAACAAAGTAAATATTTCGTATCTATAATATAATACGTTTAACAAGATGAAAAAACAAACAAGCAAAATGTGCTTTGCATTGTAAACATTACCTTGCATATACAGAATACCAAAGCCATTGAGTGCTGTGACCAATGGAAACCCAATCTCCAGGAAGTTCTGCTGCTGCTTGCTCCCCGCCCAGTGGAGCAAATTGCCCAAAATGTTTATACCTTTTCATAATATAAGAAATCATCCTCTCACTGATTAGTTAGTGATTAAAGAAAGCAAAGTTCATTACAACAATATATCATCACAAATTCAGTATATGTTCAACCAAGTTGGATGCCAGTTTTGGTCAACAAAAGGTAGTAGTTTCTTTCAATTGGTCGAAACCTTTGATATTCTCGCAGATGCTTAAAATAAAAAGATAGTTGTTTTTGTTAAGAGTCTCACATATGATGAGATATGGTCTGAAAATGTGTTTGTAAGTGGTTGACAATCCTCACCTTACATGTCGATTTTGTAAGGGTTGAGTTAGGCTTAACCTGAATTCTAAGATGGTATCAGACTTTATCCAAGATCCGTTAGGTCAGCCGCTTTCGGGTCAATGCTATTGAACCACTCGAGTCACGCTCCATATGTCCAATCCTGGACGTGAGGGGGGTGTTAAGGAGTCTTACATTTGATGATATATGATCTGAACAATAGGTCTGGATTCTAATTGTGACATAATCAAACTCACATTATAAGAACGAGGTTTCAAGTAAACTAAAAAATGTTTCCTCTCAAGAAAGTAAAAGATCCTCCCTGTGGATGTTAAGATATAAACCTTCAAGGCTTCAAACCAAAACAATAAATTCTTATCACTTTGTATACAAGCCATTAAAAATTAATATTTACGTAGAAAGCATAGGCTGTGGACTGGACAGCCCACTTCACCTAAATGTACATCTTATCAATTTCTTCTTTCGACTTTGAAGCAATCACTAAATTATGGTATGCAAGACTAATTATTTAACTGTTATACCAATTACCCTGATATCCATTCAGATATAGCTCTTAGAATTTGTGTTGAGCCTAACTCATCCTTACAAAAACCAACTTATAAGTAGAGAGATTCCTTCAACAGTCCAAGTTGTACACTCATTTTAAGGAGAAATTTCATCTGATGTGGGGCTCTTAACAATAGCAGAAAATTTTACAATTTCCACTCAAAAAAACAATACAAGTAATACAGAAAACAATGTCTAATTTTACATAAAACAATATAAGCATTAAACATGTGGTTTACCGGAAGGGACGAAACATATGATGTCCGGATCCTGAAAATCGTCGAGGTCCTTCTGGATGGTCTAAACAAAGATCAATATGGTTAAAGCAACTAGCTAGATATGCACCTTGTTGAGCCGCAACCTACATACATAAAAAGTTACTCCACATAATACTTTTGGACAGAAAAAGTAATCTACATAAGAAGGAAGCAATCAGTTGCCGGTGAAATGATAAATACCTGTGCAGTTGCTGGAAGAGTCTTCACCTGTGAATCTGCGAAAGAAAGGGCCCGTTTAAACCCTTCTATGTCTATTTCTTTTCTTTCATTCCCTTCTGGGTCATTCCACAGAACCCTCAAATCAAGTATATGGTTCTTCTGTAGATAGTATTCAACTTGAGGATATCTTAAGATTATGTCATCCATCACTTCTGCGAACTCTTCTACAGTTAAGGTACCAGAGTTATTTTTGTCTGCAGCCTTAAATATGTCCAAGATATCATCCTAGAAGCAGAGATAATGGGTTAATCAGTGCATATATAAATTCAATAGTGATCTACATAACTGTTAATTATAGCAATTAAGTACATCTAACGGCTCTGTTGAGTTATTGAAAATAATCAAATGACAAGCAAAATGAGCTTAACTTTTTCATCAGAACCCAAGCAGGATGGTCACATCCGTATTAATTTTGAAAAGCATGCAGCACCATGATATATTAAATAAGCATAGAAGTCTAAGAGATATTAAAGGCTTAAGAGGTACCATGATTTTACGTTGATTTATTGATGAACAATCACCAATTGCAAACACATCTTTACATCCATGTACTCTCAACCATTCATCAGTTGCAAGTACATGCCTTTTAACCTGCACATAGTTAATTTTCAGCCAAGAACACATTTACACGAGAAGTGAAGAAAGGATTGGAAAACTGTGATTCAGAAATGAATGGAAATTGGAATTAAGCAGCACCTGACCAATTTCTTCCATAAAGTCCCGTATAACTGGAAGAGTAGAAATTCCGGTGGACCAGATAATCAATCCATGTGGCACAGAGGAAACCGCTCCTGTTGATTTCGCCTTCATTGTAATCTCCTTGTCATTAACACTCAAAACCCGGCATCCCGTTTGAACTTCTATACCATCTCTCCTAAACTTCTGCTCAGCAAACGAACTTATTCTTTCATCGAACCTACGAGATCGAAGACAAAAATTTCACCAAGTTGTGAGTTTTATAAAGATTCAAACAGCTTGTCAGACTTGAATAATGATTGATCATATTTATGAGATTAGCAATGTCAGAAACTCATGAAAAATTACAGTTATAATAAGGCTTAAATTGTAGGAAAGAAAAATTCATGACCTACTAATAAATGATTTGTAGAATAGATAAATAATTGAGACAGATAACATCTTCCTTACATATTCAAGATGTGATCTCCAGATTGAATTAATGTTATCTTCACTTTATCTTTAACGGTTGGATATAAGTTGATCAAATCTTCTTGGATATAATCATGCAGCTCTGCAGCAAATTCGACACCAGTTGGTCCTCCTCCAACGATTACAAAATGAAGATTTGACCTTTGCTCCTCTTCAGATTGACTAGGAAGAACAGCCTTCTCAAGACAATCTATCACAGATAGTCTGATCTTTTGAGCATCCTCGACATTCTATAAGTCATGATATAGAACATTTTCGATCAGTTACAGAAAATAAAGGGTGTTGATAATGATTTTTCCTCACCAACAAGTTCAAAGACTTAGTGAATCTCCCAATTTTACAGAAAATATAGGGTGTTGGTAATGATAATTATAAAGATGCAAATAAGCCAAAGCTTTTTCCCAATATGTGTAGCTGGTTAAATGAATTAAATAACACATAATGTCCTGTCATGAATCACGTATAATGATTGGCACTTTAAATCCTTTACTATTGAAGATGAAGACCCTTTAAATCCAAATAATTGTTAATGATTATACACAAAACAAAGAAATTTACCTTCAGAAAATGACAGTTCTCCTTGACACCAGGGGTATTAAAAGTATTTACTTGTGCTCCTACTGATACAACCAAGAAGTCATAGTCCAGAGAAAAATCACCACTTCCCACTAAGTTTTCAATATTAGACCGACAAAAAACCTTTTTGTCTGCAGCATTAATCTTGACACATTCTGCCTCCCAAAATTTTATTTCTCCTTTACTCTACAATGGGAAAGAAACAAAACAAACTCCGCTATTAAATGACTAGTCAAAATACCGTTGAAAAACAACGGAAAGAAAAGGGGAAATCCAAGAGATAATCACAAGGTGAACATCTCAAGACACATAACAAAGTTACTCCTCTAGTGATCATGTTCTATGACTTAAGGATCAAAGAACATTTTATTTATCATTACATAAAAAACATTTTGTTAGTTTTGTTTTATTCACCTTTTGAATGATGTTTCGGATCGGTTCTACAACGCTTCGTGCTTCAACTGTTCCACAAGTGACACTCGGTAATAAGGGAGTAAATGCAAAGTAGTTACGAGGCGAAACAACTTGAACATCATATAATGAAGCATCCAAACCCTTGAGGAAACTGGTAGCAGCCCATCCAGTTCCAAGGACCACAACTTTCTTTTTTCGGGGCTGATGATCTTCAATATTAGAACGTTGAGCTTCTGATTGTGATTCTGAGAGTGCCACCACACCTCCGCCGCTGCAATTTCCAAGAGCAAGTAGATCCAATGGAATAGAAAAAATTGTTAACTAAAAACTGTTAAATACAGCATAAGTACTAGCAAGAAGCAAAACATGCCTTAATGTATGACTTTAATCAAATTAAATACATTGTTTTATTGTATGAACTACTTCATTTATATGTAATTTAATTGATTTGAAGATTTAAATAGATTAATATCACCAACGGATCCATTAAGAAGCTAACTCAGGAAAGTGTTATAGCAAGGTCTTTCCTTAAATAGAAAATGAGCAAGTTGCTTAGTTGAAAAAGAGGAAAACCTACATTTAAATATGTAATTGAACTTTATCTCTTGTCTCCACTGAACTGACACGGCATAGATGGTAACTTTTACTCCCTCCATTTCAAATTATAAGTCGCTTTGAGAAGAAAAAAAAATTGTTCCAAATTTTAAGTTGATTTAGATACCAATAAAACATTTAATGTTATTTTTCTTATTATACTCTTAACTAGTTTTTTTTTTACACTAGTATCCGGCTCACTCGACACCCTAATCTGGTTCGGGGGTCAGTTTTGACATCAAGTGGTTCTAGCTCTCTACCAATCGTAGTTGTGGGGATCAAATTGTGGTCCTCCTTATCAACACTGAACCAACAAACTTTTACTCTTAACTATTGATTATACTTTTAACTGTTTATTACTCTATCATTTCCTTTCCTATACCATTAATGAACGACGATTTTGTAAACTAACTCATCATTTTTCTTTTTTCCATCCAATATCACTTACATCTCTTAATTTGTACATAATCCAGTCAAAACAACTTATAATTTGGAATGAAAAAAGTAATTAATAATCTAAAAGTAAAAGGAAAATAACTGAAGAAAATCCAAATAATTTAGTACTAAATAACTAACTAGGTGTTTCTTTGATATTTGATATGAATTAAAATTAGAAATCTCCAAACAAGCAATGTGGATTTTCTACCCAAATTCAGTTGCAACTTCTACCATTGTACAAAACAGATCCATCCAAGAGACAGAGTTGAAATTACCTGACAGTGCAGAGAAGAAGAAGGCCGGAGCAGAAAGGGTGGTTGTTTATAGCCTTAGAGGCTCTGATGAAGAAGGAAGCAATCGTCATATGAATGAACTACCAAACAAAAACCAACAACTCCCACTTCTCAGCTCTTAATCGGATGGGATGGATCCATTCCTTATAGTTACTTATTTCTTTATTTATACTTCAATGTCAATTATGTCAGCTACTAACACATGATTCATTGACCCGCGATGGATGTTATCCCATTTTCTAACTATCTCAGTAATTTTGTTTTTTATCTTGACTAACAAACTACTCCTCTCAGGTTGTATATTTTTGATACATAGTTTAATGTAAAAAGTAAATATTTTCTTATATATAGGATTTGATGAAGTATCTCGTTAACCTTATATATCTAACCAAATTATACATCACTTTTGACAATTTTATACAATAAAAATTGTAGTTAAATTTAAATGTTGTATAGAAAAGATTGATTATGAGTTTTTTTGTTTATAACCCTCTGGTTCCGGAGGGATAGGGACCCTAATAATCCAGAGTTCGGCTGCAAGTAAGTAAAGTCTGGCCAAAAAATTATTCTACCCAAAAATCGAACTCGGATTCTCTGAAAATCCGTCCTTTTTAGTGAAGCTCATTAACCACTTGTATTAATATTCAAAAAACCATGGCAAAGTAGGGAATTTTCTGTGTATATTATTCACTGTGAAACTTGTTACAAATTACTATCTTTTATACAAGTTCAAAACCATGACAGCTAAGCTAATGCTAATCCAATTCCAATTAAATGGACATTAAGCTAATTAAATAACAGCTGACTAATACTAGTTAATTCTGTTAGATTGACAGCTATCAATTAGTAAATAATAGATAATATCAGCTACCAATTAGTATATAATAGATAATAACTTGAACCACTTGGTTGATTATGAGTTTTTTTTAATAGGCAAGATCAATTATGAGTTAATTTATAATATTATATTTTATTAAAGGTTAAATATGTTTTAAGTAGTTTTAAATATACTAAATTTCATTTTTATTTTTTAAAGAGAAATGTCATGGACAAACTCTCAAACACACCCTTTTATATACCCTCTCATATTATCTTTGGAGAAATTTATTTGGAGCCAATGAGTCATCATCATTCATAATGTCTAGTGTTATTTGAATATTTTGGTTTTACTATTTCTTAATTGCTAGTTCGATTAATCCGCATTATGAAAGTGAACGAATTAACATTACTTGGGCACAGATCACTCTTAGATTTAGAATGCATGGCAACACGAACAAAATCGATTTTGCACATGCATTGGAGATTTTGCATAATGTATAATATTAAAGAGAAACACAGGGTTGCAACATGAATACTTAAAGATGATTAAAACAGGATTTGTAACAACTTGAAACAATACTCTTAAAAGAAATTGTGCTATTATTTAACACCTAACTCGTGGCATTAAACAACAGATTAAGCATTTCAGACTCTAAACAAACTTAAGAAAGTACAGCGTATAGTGAAACTCATTAACTGAAAATTAACTAATACTTCCGCTTCATCTCCTCTGATGGCAGTATAAAGACTTCAAACCTCTCCAAGCCTATGAGCTTCGACACCGGCTCTTCCAGGTCCAAGGCGAACAATGCCTAAAGTACAGCAGAATATTAAACTTATAACAAAAAGTATAATTAACATCAATTTGCCTTAGCTAAATACATTATTGTCATATGAATGTAGCACACATATAAAAGCTACAATCTAAAATATGCGCTGGTGGCAATTGGCATTTTGATTTTCCTGATGTCATCTTTGAGATCGGAGATATTCCAAGTGGCAAAGAACAGGAACTTAGAAGACACCAGCAATCTGACAGGTCCCCTAACAATAGATTTCTGACTTGATAGCCGGTTGCCCTCATCAAGTCAGAAACCTACATTGCTCAAACGGAACCTAGAAAAATCACCTCAGCAGAGGACCGGTTATATTGTTCAAACAGGTCATCACTGTGTTGGCTTCTTCTAACCTCGCCGTCAATGCCACTGGAAACACGATCTATATCTCAATGGTGAATTTGATGAGACTAAATTTCAATAATTTGATGCACTACATTGATGAAAGAATGATAATTTAAGGACAAAATCAATAATAAAACAAAAAAAAATATAACAGTAACTCAATGAATTTCAAAGTGATTAACCATTAAACAAAAACAAGAACTCAATTCAACATGTAACAGCTCTAAAAGTAAAATTAACATTGTTTTGCCTCAGTTAAATCCAATAATATCATATGAATGTAGTTTCACCAAGTAGGTTCACCCTGTAAAACAGGATCTTGGTTCCACAACACCTCAAAAAAGTTGGATTAAATCATCATAGGCAATGTCAAAAATCAACATGACAAAGTATTGGAGAAAAACATTGGCCAAGAAAATCAACATTACAAATAAAAATAATTTGTTCCATAAACTATTTACTCGTTAACCAATCATAGTCCTCATATTATACAAATATACTAAATAGTTCTCAATCAATAGGCTCAGAACATTTTAACAGCTCTAACAATCACGATTTTTCAGAAGCAGAACTGGCATAAAGCTGATTATTAATCCTCATAGCCAAATTATAATAAAACCAAATCAAAATTAAAAGATCAAAAATAAAAGAAACTAAAATAAAAAAAGAATTTATAAAAAATCAAAATCTGGCTCATATAAAGAAATTCAACCATATATCAATCCATTGTGCTTCATCGAAGATCTCAGAAGCGCGGATAATTTGTAATCACAGCCAATAATTCTAAGAAAATTGTAATTATCAAACAAAATAAAAAATTAACAAATTTTTAACATTTAATTTATAATATAAACGGTGTTTTCATAAGGAAAAAGAGAAAATCATAAACCTCAAAGTGAAAACGGCCGCGTTTCAATTTATGCCTCTAGGACTAGCTCAAAATTCAAAGAACACGATGTGACTGTGTTCGAAAACAAGCTGAAGGTTTAACGAGGCAAATTCAGAATTAAAAATTAATGAAAACAAAAAATTAAACAATTGAAGATGTAAATTAAGCTATGTTACCATTACTTTGACACAGATCTATCGTGGAATTTAGTGAAATGAACTGCAACACGAATGGTATCGATTTTGCATGTGCAATGGGGCTTTCACATCATTGGTTATTCAGAGAAGCCCGGGGTTGCAACATGCTTACAATTTCATATATAAGTGATGGAAACTTAAAATAACTTTAAGTAAAGCTGATAGCAATGTTTGTGTAGTATATTTCAGATTCGGAACTGATTCCTAAAACAAACATGTTTGGTAGAAATAGCTATACAAAAATTTCTATGGTTTGAAGCTGCCCCATAAAACCCTAATCGTTGATATGATGAAAGAAACAGAACATACGGTAGTGTTATATAGGCGCATAAAAAACCCTAAAAAAAAAAGTGTTGTGTTCAGGCTTCTGTGATGGGTTACCCGGCCCAATTCAATTGGGTTAAATAAACATATAGTTAGGTTTTAGGACGAAATTAGTTTAAGTTAATCAAAATTTCACGGGATTATTTGACGGTTTATAATTTAATTTTCTTTTATGCTTGGTCAAATAAAATTTAATTTTTATCACCAAAAAAAAAAAAAATTAATTTTTAATTGGGTTTTTTTGTTGGTAAATCGAATATATTCATGTTTACTGCAAAGACTAATTTTTTTGTTGAAAGACTCAAATGAGAAACAAACTCACGTTGTTGTATGTCCAAGCTAAGGATCGAAATCAATACTTTAGTTAAGCAAGAAAAAAAAAAGTGTCATCAAGCACACATGTGTTTGATTGGATTTAATTTGCATTTGTATACACCAATTTTTTTTTTTGAAACACTTTGTATACACCAATTGTATAATATAAAACAGGGAATTAAATTAGTGTGTATTTAAGAAGGCCTAATTAGTCTTTTGATCCCTTAAAGATATTTTAGGTTTTGCAATGGTCTCTTAAAGAAAAAAAATGTCTGGATTGGTCCCTTAAAGACACATATGTTTCTCAATTGGTCCTTTCCGCCAATTTTTTATAAAAAAACGTTAGTTTTAGTTGACTGAATTGCGGATGTCATTAAGTATAAGTGGTCCACAAAAAACCTTATTAATTTTTAAAATTTTAACCAGTAGAATTTTTTGTTATATTTGGAGTTAAAATTTACCAATATGGCAAACATGTTTTTAAGGACCAATCTGGGTCTTTTTTTTCTTTAAGGGATCAATGCAGACCTTTTTTTCTTTAAGAGACCATTGTGAAACCTAAAATGTATTTAAGGGACCAATAATCTAATTAAGCCATTTAAGAATAACATCCATCCATAGTGTCTCGTTCCGTTAAAGAATGTAAGAAACATGAATGAAAGGTCGGATGCGATACTGGATCCTCTCCAATTACTGGAGGGTCCAATCAAATCTAAGACATTCATTATTTTTTAGCAAGTACTTTGAATAATTAAAAAGGTAAATGATCATTTACCCCCTGCAAAATAAGCAAATTTTCGTTTACCCCCCTATGCAGATTTTTTTTCTGTTTACCCCCTGCAAAAAATAGATTCACTCATTTTGCCCCCCGTGTGTATAGCAGGACATGTGAATGTGCAAATCTGCTGACATGACTTGTACACGTGGAAAAAATAATTAATATTTATTTTTTAAATTCCACGTCAGATAATATATTTTTTTAAAAAAAATAAATTCCTACAAAATAAAAAAACGGATTTTCTTTTTTTTTCCCCAAAAAAATCCTACAAATAAATTTTTTTCCCTACAAAATTTTTTAAAACATTTTCGGCAAAAAAAGTAATTTTTTTTCCTACAAAGAATTTAAAAAAATTTCCAACAAAAAAAAATGAATTTTCTTATTTTGCTCCCAAAATAAATATTTACTCCAAAATAAAGTTTATTTTCAAAATAAAAATTTTAAAGATTTATTTTCAAATCTTTTTGAATTAAAAAAACATGATCTTTATTTTTTAAAAACAAAACATTATTTTTTTGTTAATCTCTTTGAATTAAAAAAAATAGAAAAAGAAGTTTTATTCGTATTTTCCTCTTATACCAAAATCATTTGTCCTAGAACTAGAAAAATAGAAGGAAGCAGAAGACAATAACGAAGTCGAAGACGACGACGAATATGATCACGACGGTGGAAGCAAACCGGCGAAGATTATGTTTTTTTTAAATCAAAAAGATTTGAAAATAATTTTTTAATATCTTTATTTTGAAAATAAACTTTATTTGGGAGAAAAATATGAAAATTCATTTTTTTATTTTAGGAAAATAATAATAATTTTGTACGAAAAAAACTATTTGTAGGAATTTTTTAAAATTTTGTAGGGAAAAAAAATTTATTTGTAGGATTTTCTTTTTATTTTGGAAAAAAAATTCATTTTATTAATTTTGTAGGAAAAAAATTTAAATTTTTTTTTTGAAAAAAATATTATCTGACGTGGAAGTTAAAAATAAATATAAATGTTTTTTTCCACATGTACAAGCCACGTCAGCAAATTTGCACAATCACATGTCCTGCTGTATACACAGGGGGCAAAATGAGTGAATCTATTTTTTGCAGGGGGTAAACAGAAAAAAAAACTGCATAGGGGGGTAAACGAAAATTTGCTTATTTTGTAAGGGGGTAAATGATCATTTACCCTAATTAAAATAAATAAAATCAAAGGTGTATATCAACAATTTATTCCCTCCCGTGAAATTGTCACGGGAACCATTCTCGTCGGATGTGGATTCACTTACTTTAGTATGCCAAAGGTAGAATAACTTTAGCTCCTCCTTATTTGTGAGATCAATCTAACATTCCTAATAAAGTCACATGTCCTCTCTTTAATTTGTATGATTTTTTCCAAAATGTTTGAAACATAACAATTGAAAGTCCCGTGTGGTTCAATTAACAAGCTTGGTTCACATAACAGGTCAATTAACAAGCTTGGATTTGTTCAAAAAAACTATGACAAGCTTGGATGAGAAGTGATTAATAAAAATTACAACAATTGCAACAAAATTAAAGCTATGTAACCATATCTTGCTTCAAACTTTACAGACCATCAAACATCATTATTCTTCACACTCAGATGAGTTACATCTTGACAGTCATACTATCATCCATGTTAAGTGCCGATACCCGGCCCACTTAGCAGCAACTCGTAAGCCGATTGCTAAAGCTGCAAGAAAAAGCGGAACTGGAAGCTTCCTCTCGTGTGGTTCAATCTCTTCACCTTCTTTCCTTTCCGAAAGCTTTTTTGAATACTCATAAATAGCCAGGGCCGTGTATGAAACAATCGCCACAAATCTAACCCAAGGCTCGCCAACAGCAGCAAGTATAGCCGCAACAGGCATTGCAGAAGAAACATTGTCTCTCTTTTTGATAAATTTTGAAAAACCATAGATCCCAACCAAAAGGGTCCAGAACAGTTGTTCAGAAACAATGCCTCTAACAGCAGCATAGCCAATAAGACCAGTTACGGTCAGAACATAAGGTTGGTCGCTGATACAGTTTGGAACAGTAGTTTCAGCAACAGCTAAAATAACCAATGCAAGGGTGATGACGGTGGTCAATTCTGGTATAGGGGCACTGGTAATTATCCAATAGTAGAAAGTCTGAACGCCGTAAATCAAATTCTCAATGGATCTGATTGTAAAAGTGATTGGGTTTCCTATGAATCGGTAGACTAATGCCAAAGCATATTTCAAGATGTATCCGATGAATCGAACTATTCCTAATGCAGCGTTCTTCCAGTTTGACAGTTCAAATAGAACAGCTCTCCATGCATAGATGAGAAAAGCCAACACTGTACATCGACACAGAATCAAATTGTTACACAGCCATGTCATTATGGAAATATAACAGTTGAGCAAAACAAAAGGGTTACCAGTGGGAACTGAGAACATATAGCATACAACATTTAACTCTGAGTCTGACATGCAAGTTTAAGTTCATCTTTGTATACAACATCAATCATTGACAACGGAAATTACTCTATGGTTTCTTTTCTAATAGAACAGTTTATTCATTGATCATCATTAACATTCGAACAAAATATTACATAGATGGAACTGAGTTTCAATAGGAATGAACAATTTCATGTAGCTAAATCGTACCGTGTCGAAGTCTCAACACATAATGCTTAACAATGTTCAATGAAAATAACATGACAACATAAGATGCTTAGCCAAGTCATGAAACACTAAAAAACATCATGAAAATCCATACTTTAATCAAGTCACTGAGGTAAAGAAAATGGTATTTTTCGAGTGAACAGCCATTTTTGTTCCTAAATATGCAAGACAATTTTACTATAGTCTCTAAATGTACGATAAATGCAAAAAAAATCCTTGAGTGCATCTTCTATTAATAATTTATTTTACCAAAGTGTCTGATAAAAGACGCATTTGAGGACCAACCTAACAAGTAACAAATACATATTTGAAAAGCAAAATGACTAACAAAAGGTACATGTGAATGTTTGTTTGATTTTTTGCGAAGATAAACTAATTGAGTAAACCACCAAATTAGTCCAAAACATTGTAAGTTGCTCTCAGATAGTTCTTTGACTTTAACTTTATAAATATTTCAAAAATGTTTCTGACTTTATTACACTCTCAAGTTGGTCCATATTTTTAACCACTTACTATCACTTAAGTCCCTATATTTTAAAAACTTACACTCAATTTGATCTCTACGTTTACGCCCTTGCTATCATTTAGTCCCTAGCAGACTCTAAGAAAGACTAATATGAGTAATTTTACAAGTGGCTCATGATAGAGGTTGGAGGTTTCTTTGGTTGGAATGCGACTCTCTACCGACGGTCCAAGCTTTTACCAATTCTCTAATTGCTCCCTGGAAATTGCAAAACAGATGGGCTAATTGTTTAAATATTATTAGAAGTTTCCATTTCTCATATATATATATAGGGAAGGTAACAATTGTGCTGATAGGTTAGCCAATATGGGTTTTCATTGTAATGGGGTTATTTGGTGGGATTCCTTGCCAACTTGCATTAGGGATGACTTTTTCCGTAATAGGGTTGGTCTCCCTAATTTTCGATTTTGTTGATCTTCTTTGATAGGGTTGATCTCCCCATCTTTTTTGTTTTCTTTATTTCTTATCAATGTTATCTTTGGGGTGTTGTTGTTGGTTGTTGGTTTGATGGAGTTCCGACTTAGTTGGGATATCATCAAATCATTTAATTGCTTCTACACTTCCAATTTTGCTTTAAGAAAAAAAAAAAAAACTTTGTAAGACACTGATATGAGTAATTTTACTGAGTAAACCACCAAATCAGTCCCCGACTTTATGAATATTTCAAAAAAATCTCTAACTCTATTAAATCGTCAAATTGGTGGTCCTTATATTTTAACCACTTACTATCAATTAAGTTTCTATTAACAACTTACTTCCTTCGGTCACTACTTATAAGCCAAAAACCAAAGTTTCTATTAACAACTTACTCCCTCCGGTCACTAATTATAAGCAAAAAAACCATTTTTTATGTTCATTGAAAAACTGATATATCTAGTCTATAAACATTAGTGTTCCAATGAACTTAAATGTAATTTTTTTTGTTTATAATAGTGACCGGATGGAGTACTTTCAATTTGGCATCTAACTTTATTCACTTATTATCAATTTAGTCATATTACTATATGAGTAAAATTTGACGGAGATTAAACCACTAGGTTTGGTCCGGTGGTGAGGGGTTTGGGTAGCATGCCAGAGGTCCTGCGTTTGATCCTCGGGTCCATTGTAAACCAAAAAAAATAAAATTGACGGAGTCCCTACAAAGAATGAAAGAGAGATAAGGAACTGACCTACAAACCAATACCATGGCCATTTGAGAGGAGGTTCGGGAGCTTCTTTAAGGTACTTCCTAAACCGTCCCGGCAAAGAACTCAACTCTCGAGCCTCTTTCTCAGCTTCACTCAACCCAGCAACAGCACTCTCATCGTCGTTTATGGCAAAACGCTTCACTGGGGTGAATCTTAGAGGTTTGGGGCAAAACCCAATACGGTTTGGCGTGAATTGAGGGTTAAAAGAAGCTTGGAATTTTGTGGTGGTTGTTGGGAATTGTTGGTGGCGTGGGAAGGAGAATGAGGGTTTGAATTTGAAGGAGAGGAGTGACGGGAATGTGGTGGTGGACATGGCTATGGTTATTCAGAAGAAGAACAACATCGTTCGTCTACACTTATCATAAACCTCCCAAACCCGAAATTCAGCTTAAATAATAAGTGCCTTTTTTGCAAAGTGTGACTGCGATGTAAATAAAGTTTAATAAATAATTTTTTTTTTATAAGTAAAAGTTGAATTATAAGAAGTACAAGGGGTACTCAACCTTTACAATTCAGGAACAATCTCCTTAAATACAAAGAAAACCCTAAAGAATTGCTACACCGGTCGGGAAAGGCCAAATTAGCATTACTCCCTGTATGCCCTATAAGCCAAAACCAAGCGGTATACATAATTTGGTTCACTAAAGAGAAAACATCCACAAAATCACCTATAAATAAAATGTTATTGCGATTGCGCCAAAAACTCCATGTCGTTGCCAACCAATTTTGAAGAAACGAACTCAGCCGTCTCCTTTTAGCACTCCCTCCCCACCCTCTAATATTCAAAGAAATAATCTTCAATAATGGACAATATGTTTGTGCTTCCTTCGAATTCTTTCAACCTCATCTCTTTTCTCATTACACTGAATTTTTTGTATGCATTCCTCCTTCGTTAAACTCAGAGTCTCTTGAACGATTTAGTGTCCCTTTGCATTTAACTTATTTTTGAGTTTATGATAGCTTATACAAATAAATACTAAAATTTTATGTTAATTCATAAGTTTTAACTAACAAAAATTGTATTTTTATAAGCTTTTTTCTTATAAACTACTTTGAAAAGCTTACAATAATGTATAATAAAAGCTTATTTATTTGTACACATAAACTAAAAAATAAATCAATCCAAACGAATTTTTATTCTATGATAGTCCATTAACCACTTAAGTTTAATGTCTTGCTTAAAATTGTGACATTTAAGTTTAGTGCTCAAAAGTTCCTCCACAAAAAAGCGCTCAAAATTTAATTTCTATCTCATGATTTTCGTTACTTTTATTTTAAACTTTTATCTTAAATATAAATTTGATTATTAATTAAGAGTGTCCTTTTTTATAATTTACACTTATAAGCTAGTTCAACTTTTAATTTTACCAAACATTGTAATTAATTTATCAGCTATAAGCTATGAGTCATCACCCATCAGCTACATGCTATAAATTATCAGCTAACTTATCAGTTTAATATATTTTTTTTATAAGCAAAGTTTGAATTATAAAGAGTACAAGGAGGTACTCAACCCTTACAATTCAATGGAAATAACACCTTAGATGCAATGTAAGCAAATTAAGAAATTGCTACACTAGTCAAAAAAGCTACATTAACATTGCTCCCTAAACGACCTATTAACCAATATCCCTGGGTACTATTTAGCATTTGTCTTTTTTTATTAATATGATATATTACATTAACCTATTCTATTTTGATTTTTAATTTTTTTTTATAGATATTTTGTAGTTACTCCAAATCCATGGTCCCATAATATAGCATCATTCTTAATTTTTTTATAGATATTTTAATACTTATTTTGATCGTAGTATAGCATCTCAACTTTCTCGACGAAAAAAGTTCAACTTAAGAAAACCTCATTCTTTCCATTACGATTTGATTCTTTTGGGATTCATGGTACATGATCCTTCTTTGGTTTATGTGAAATTTCTTTGGTTCTTTTCCTTTTGCATAATGCTCTTTAATTTTCTCTTGCAATCGTAAAAAATATGGTTTTCTGAAATGTAGTTGCTTTCTTAATTTTTTTTCTAGATAAAATATATTTTTATATTACAAGTATTTATATATTGTTTATTTAAAAACTGAATAAAATCGAATCAACCGAGCCGAAGTAAACCGCATAAAATTGGATTGGATAAGATATTTTTTGTAATCATCCAAAAATCGAACCAAACCGCATGTTATTTCCTCTTTGGATTGGATGACTTTTTATCTCATAACCGATACAAACCGAACCGCGAGCACCCCTAATAATTTTAATGTATCTAGTACGAGTATTTTTTGTCCATCTAAATATTCTAGATAGATTTTGTATGGATGTTATAGTTACATTCCGAACCATATGTCTATTTGGATTAGAAGATATGTTACGATCTAACTCTGCGTTTAATGGGTTCAAAAATTATGTTTCGAACTGATATCCCTGTTGAGTTCTTATGCTTTCATTTCGAAAACAAAATTCATCCAATTACTATAGGGATGATCCCAATCCGGAATATGAACCATAAAAGAAAATACCAACTAAATCAATTACGACAATATAGATTTCTAATCCAATAATTTTCTGTGATGGAAATGTTTAATTGGTTTCGAGCGTGACTTTTAAAACTATATTTAAGGGCAAAAACGTATTTTTAGGGTCTAAGAGCAACTTTTTTTTTTATATTAAGAGCAACTTGAAGGCTAAAGAACAAAATTTTAAATCTATAGCAATTTTTTTAGTAAGGTCTTAAAAACAACACAAAACACAAATTTTATAAAATTAAATAAAAAATATTAATTAAATTATATAGAATCCAGATGTTGAACCTTTGATAAAAAAGATATGAATCCCAACTAACTATAGCAAGTAAATCTTAGTATTATTTAAATCCTACGTAACAAATCTCATGATAAAAAAATCCTAACAATTTGTATCCAAAAAAAAAGAAAAGAAAATCCACATATAAAAATAATAATCATAACAAATCTCACGATCAATATATCTGTATTAGTTAGTTGGAATCCTTTAATCGATAAGATTTAGCTATATAGTAGGGATTACAAACTAGATTTTCGCTATTTATAGTATAAGTTTGTGTGTCACTCAAAAGTCACAACTACAACCTTAGTTACATCAATCAACAACACATGGCTTCCCTCTCAAAAGTTGTTCCCTATGCCATCCTTCCCTCGCTCTTTCAAGAATCATACTTTGACGATGAAGACAACGCAACCAATGTTCATCGTAGCATCTTTGTCCTCATCGACAACAAACGCTACGAATGGAACAACATGTTCAAGGATCACCCCGGTGCTTGGTGTGTCGGTTCGTCCCACGGTTTCCTCATCTTTCTTGACAACAATGGTTGTCCTCAGCTTCTAAACCCATCTTCAAACACTTGCATTGACCTTCCATCTTTTCCTAACTCACTCATTAAGCATGCAAGTGTTAAATCTTATTCTTATTATGCCGAACACCTTCGAAAAACCTTCATATCCAAAGCAGTGTTGATGTGTTCTCCATCTCCTTCACAATACACTCTTGCTGTTATGTATGGTTACCCGTTATGCAAGATTGCTTTTTGTAGCAACCGTAATGCTTCATGGGTCGAACTCTTTGATGCGAAACGATGTTATTACGACATTGTGTTTGATAACAATATGCTCTATGCTTTGGCTGATGATTGTTCTATTGAAGGGTGGGATTTTAGTCAAAAAGTTCCACAAAAGATTTTGTTTGTCAAATACCCTATCATGGAGAAAGATAAGGAAGAAGAAACAAAATTTCCATGTGATAAATTTTCTAGTCAATTATATTTAGTGATAGCTAAAGGAGAATTTTTATTGGTAGAAAGGTTTATTGGAAATTTTGTGAATGGTGATGGTGAAGTAGTTTATGAAGGAAGCAATTTATCATATGAAGGTTATGAAATTTGTCCTTATAGAACAAAGCATTTTAGTGTGTATAAACTTGACTTTGTGAAGAAAAGGTGGGAAAAGATTAAGAGTTTAGATGGTGGAGCTATATTTGTAGGTGCCAATGAGTCTAAGTTTGTGACTGCAAATTCAGGATGCGAAGGAAATTCAATTTATTTCAGTGATGATAGGTGGGAAGAGATGAATTTGGATTATTCATATGGTGGACATGATTGGGGGATTTTCAATCTTCAAAATTCAAGTGTTAAGTTCTTAGCTCCGGATGCAAATAAGATGGATCCACCACCTATTTGGATGGTTCCAAATTCAAATTAATCCTACTTTACTAGTTAATCTTACTTATTTTATCCGGCAACATTAGTATGCACTAGCTATGGTGACTACTAATGGATTATGAATTATCATATATGTTGATGCTTATATATTGTAATGGATTGATTATCATTTAACATGTTATGATTTAATTGTTTCTTTTTTAGAGATGTTGTGATTTTTTTTTTTTGAGGTAGTGATTATTTATTTTTCTGATTTTGTTTACTAAAAGTTTCTAGGAATAGGAAAATAAAGGGTTAATTATTGTCTTTAATCGTAGGGTATTAATTTTGTTGAGAGTTATTTCAATCGTAGCCTAGATCAAATTCTTGTATCTCAAGAAACAAGTTTGTTGTTAGAGTTTGTGATAGTTTTAAAATTCAATTTTGTTAGCTAGTTAACAAGTGAGTGAATATAGGGAAGATTGTTGATAACTTTTAGTGCAAGTTACTCATTTATAAGGATATTGTTTATCAACAACAAAAAAATAATTAGTAAAAATAAAAAGGATATTGAGCTCATAAAAAAAAGATAAGGATATTGATTGAATTTGGAACATCTAGATTACTGAACAAAGATTTGATTTTTTTATAAATTATTTTGATATTTTAAAATTTGTGTCAAACACAAAAAGTTGTCTCGTAATTCTTAAGCGACAAAAATTTGGTTGTTATCCAATTCGTTGCCCCCAAGTTTGTCCAATCCCAAAATAAATACTTCAAAATCAAACACAAAACAACTGAAATTATCGATCTAATATATTATTATTTTTTAGCAGATAAAATTCATTTTTAAAGGAGCGAACAAAAAAAAACCAAACCGTAAAAAGAGAATAGGCGTAGAATACGCAGTCGTATAATAACCCGCAAAGTTCATTTCCGTCTTCCAACGGCATCGGACTACCACACTCTGCCCTTTCTCTCCTCCGTTTCAATTTCAAGCTCAACAGCCATGGCCTCTCTCCTACGTGGAGCCGCATCTCTAACTCGCATTACTGCTTCCGTTTCCAAATCTCCGATTCAATTTATCCACCGCCGCGGCCTCGCCGGAGCTGCAGGTTATTTTCCATTTCTTTATTTATTTAATTATCCGATCCCATATTTCATTCGATCAAAATCTCCGGAATTAAACTCATGATTCAGCTCAATTCCGATTTATGCATTCGAATTATTGAAATCGAAAGTGCTGAAAATTTCATTTCACCTTCTATTGTTTGGTCTGTGATATTTGCCGAAAACTAGTGATCGCTGTTTGGATTGCATGTTGCAAAGTACTGATTGGAATAAGTGTGATTTTGAAAGTGCAATTTTTTTTTTTGTTTGAATTGTTTTGTGATTGGAATAAGCGAGATTTTTTAAACTTCAATTTTATTTTGCTTTGAAATTTTAATGTGAAATGATAAGGGAGGAAAGGGTCTTAGTGTGGAGGAAAGGAGAGTTTGATGTTTATAAATGGCACAACAAATGTAGATTAGTTAAACTTGATTAAAATTAAGTGATTGGACTCAAGTGGTTAATGCGCTTCCCATAGGTCGAATCATTCGGGAGAATTCGAGTTTTATTCATGGGAGGAACAATTTGTTGCTAGGTTTTACTTAATAGGGTCTCCTTCCCCCGAGAACCGAAGTGTTAACACCAAAATAAGTAAATTAATCTGGATGTGCTAACATCACGTTGGCCTGAGTGGAAGTGAGCTCGGATCCCTTAAACAAGGTCTTGCATTTTGAGTCTTATGAATGGAAAAAATATGTGGTTGAGAGTGGAGAGCCTACTAAAGGTGGCCATACATGTTTCCCGACAGAGATTAGTCATCACACAAGCCGGTGGATGCTTCGCTTCGCACCTATAATAACATAAAAGTTATCTATATCTTACATATTCTTTATGTATTTTGTAATCTTGGAACAAAATAATTGAGTTTGGCTTTGCATAATGGGGCTTTATGATATATATGAAAAAAATGTTTCGACTTTCTTTATTTTGTTTTTATTCTGTGAAGAAGTTGAGTTTGTGTATTGTTAGATTTGCATTTAGTACACAATTCTAGTATATGTGAAATGGCTTTATCTTTTGATTATTGCAGATCACCATGGTCCCGCTAAAGTTGCCTGCTGGAAAGACCCAATGAGTCCTTCTAAATGGAAGGAAGAGCACGTGAGTCTCTAGTTTATGTTTGAAGATCAACATGAATTGTTAATTTTTACATTGAGATGATTGGATCATTGTTTTGGAAACTGAAAATGTTTTGAATATTCTTTTGAGTTTTGACTTGTTGTTTTATGCTTCCAGTTTGTGATTGTCTCTCTAACTGGTTGGGGAGTAGCTATCTATGGTGGATACAAGACATTTGCAGGAGGCAAGAAAGAAGAGGTACATTAAGTTATCTTTGTTACAACTAAGAAAACTGTATTTATTAGCTTGTAGCTACATTGATTATCAGTGTGGTTTACCTTGTTTGTTTATAACTGAGTTCTGCAATGTTGTTATGATGTCAGATAGAAGAATAGTTTTCTTTTTTGTTAATTGGAAAACTAGATTTATTACAGAAGAAAATCTCCAGTTTTCTGTTTTGTGTATTGTCATGTTAATTACTCTGATTTAAATCTTATTTGGTAGTTGTCAAAACTTTAGTCTTTACTCACTGAATGCACTGATTTTTTGCAGAAACTGGCTTAAGCGGCACATTGAGGTTTGCAACATATTACATCACAAAGTCTTCCTGGTAATAATGTGTGTGCCCGGGACATTTTTCCGGGATTTTCAGACTCAGTCTTGTTTGCTGGCAAGAAATCCTTTTGCCTTGTTATCAATTTAATCCTTGCATACAATGAATATTGGGAGATGATTCTTTCCATAACATAACAATATGTTACTTTTAACATTATATATTTGCCCATTTTATGCCAATTATTGATTTAAATTTTCAACTACGTTTGCAAGCAGTTAATTACTTTTATTGACATTATTACTACCTGAAGGAAGCTAATCTATGCTATAATTTTCCATATTATCAAATACTCATGATCCTAGTACTAGGGCCAAACAGAGTAGCTCATTTCTCACCATAATGGTTTGAGCCATATAGTCATTTTTGAAAAAAATGATATTTGATAAATTAATCGCTGCACATACTATTACATACTATTATCGAGCATGACCCCTGAGGTTGCCGATGAAGTTTTGAGGTTAAGTGGAAAGGATAATCATTCGAACAATGAACAATCTCTACTGTGTGTTTGACTGGCATGAATACTATCATGATTGCCACAAAGCATGAGGTGATAAATAAATCTGTCTAAAATGTGAGTGAAATGTCTGATATTACCAAAACAAACAAGGAAAGGTGAAATAGCACACAATGACCTTCCTTAAAGTCTTTCTAAACAGCACAAACACCCCCTCTAGCTTCTAAGTAGTAAACACTAACCCCCTTATTTGTCTCTTATTGACAATTGACACACTCGCTTCCACACATCATTTATTAACACTTATAACCTGTTACACAGTTAACATATCCACCGTGCTTTGTTTATTGAAACTGCTAATCTTTAAAACGATAAAAATAGGACCCATGTGAGAAATTTGTGACAACATTAACATGAATATGAATAAAAAACTAGAAAAAGTGTTACCCTTATAATATAATGAATTGGTTTGTAAGACACTACAAGGTTTTGAGAAGTTTCATCCATGAGAACGAGGTTACATGGGAGGAGTAAACACTAAACTTTCAAAACAGTAAGAGATGATGTTGCTTTATTTAATGGGTAGGTGGAGACAAATCTCTTTTGCATTTGTTACATCCTCCATATAATGTGACAACAACTATGGAGGCGGTTGAAAACAAAATGACACTTTTATGTCACAGGAAATCACTAACAAACGCACTTCCAAAATATATAAAATTCAAAGGACCAATGGTACTAAAATATAGTAATTCACAATTCTATTATGAGGAGGTGAGTGTTTTTGTGAAACTAGAGAGAGTGTAAATGACATTTAGCATTACCACAGGATAAATTACTATAATTTGCGCAATGTTGCAATGTTCGAGACAATAAATAAACCGGTCTAAAATGTGAACGAAATGTCTGATATTACTGAAAAAACACAAATAGGGAAAGATGAAATTTGGCTTTGCAGACATCATATTCCTAAGATGATACTAATACCCTCTTTAGTCACTAGTTTAAAATATTTTCAAGCTCAGTAAATCCACAGAATACTATTTTAGATGAACATACTAAATATGACTTAATTACAAACCATGCTGAAACTCTGAATCGTCTATTTCCTCCTTGTACTCTTCTTTCTCATTTTCATCTTCAAATTCAGGTTGGGATTCATTGGAGAAATCATCATTATTATCCTCCTCCCCATCATCCCCATCATCAACTGCTTCTTTCTCTTGCTTTTGCTTTTGCATATCCGAAACTTCAATTTCTTCAGGCTCTTCTTCATGGAAGAGGTTGGATTTTGTTTGTTCAGCGTCTTTGCTAGCATTATTGATATGCCTCCTGATCCAGTTTTGTTGGACAGTACCATCTTCATGCTCTTCTGTGTCATTGTTGATTCCATTATCTGTCACCTGGTGATTAGTCTTATCCACTGTTGTATTGTTACTATCTTCTCTGTTTTGATGGTTTTCAGGCTTCATCAATATGGCCTGTGATTCGGCTTCTCTTTGGTTATTGCCATCCCTTACCTCACCAGAGTCTCTTCCAACTGTTCCATCCTTATCCTCTCTGTAAACCTTTCTTTTTCCCATGTTTACCTCTCCATGACTTTCAAAAATCCCATTCTCCATTAACTTATTCTTGACAATGGTTCTCCAGCGCGTCCCCTTTGTTTTACTCAAATGGCCATGTTTCCTCTTCACGCCAGACAATTGCTTCGCATTGGAAACTTGTTTTCCCCCATCTGTGTTCATCTCGAGTTTTCTTTGATGCTCTTCACTGATTGCTTTCTTATAATCCATTTCTTCAGCTTCAATATCTTTTGCAGTGGCAACATCATCTCGAGGGTCATTATTTTTCTTCCCTAGCTCCTCGTTAGTCTTAATCTCTTCTTGTAATTCAGCTGTAACCTCTCCATCTTTGAAATCAGTTAATTTGCTTTTACTTTCATCACCCTCATATTTGGAATTTTCATCTTTTTCATGATTATCATTCTGAGTTCTATTCTGTGCTTCCATTTTTCCATTTTCTGCCACAATTTGATCAAATATGGTTGGATGTTCATCAACGCTCACCTCTATCTCTGCTTCCTTTTTCTTACGATACTTTCTTGATGATATTCTTTGAGATCCTCTTTGTCCCAAATTGCTCCTTCTTTCCTGCATCATTCTGAGCTCTTTCTGCTTCTCCTCAAACGCTGATTCTATCAGTTTCTGCTCATCTTTAAGTGAATTCATGGTAGATTTCATCTCAGCAATTGTTCTAGCAAGCTCCATCTTTTGACTACTCAGGGCGTATAATTTCGCCTTTGTCTCTTCGTTCTTCCTACTCAACCCTTTGGTGTGCTCTCTTTCCTTCTATGGAATTGAAGAAAACCATAAAAAAAATTAAGGCAATCAATCATATAGTCACTGCAGGTCTTATTAATGAATACTACAGACCAAACATCAGCAGAATTGAATTGAAAAGATATAGAAAATGCAACATCTTTATTATTGTTCACCATGGAGAGAATATTTTTTCAATCCACTTCAAAACATAAACTTCAGGGTATTTTATTGTTTTTGGTCAAGTAGCCTAGTGGCTAGAATTTCACTTTTGAAGGTGAATAAGTGGGAGTACCAAGTTCAAACCCCGGTCCTTGCATATTACATGTAATGTCCCAACCAACCTATGCTCACGGGGACTTTAGATTAAGGAAGAATGGAATAAAGTGAAATCATATAGACTTGAAATTTTTTAAAAACTAGATATTATCTCATCTCATTCCATTTCACCCAATACTATCAATCAAATACATCCAAAATTAGATGATAGTTTAGGGTGATTTGATTTGTCTATTGAAGTGGTCCTTTCTCTACTTTTACTTTGGTGTGTGTGTATTAGTCATCAAAGGACTAAGGCAACATCAACACACAGCAGGATTGGCAAAAGTATAGAGAAGTTTCTTCATTGGTCCTCAAATTAACTGACCAAATACAGTAACCTCCACTACCTTTTCTGTTGGCTGTAAACAGCGGTTTCAAAAATTTGTATTGCATGTTGTTGAATACGTGTAATGTTGATTGCTTAACACGTAGTAAAAGTGAGAAGAACAGAAACAGAATCAGAGAGAACAAAGAGTGAATGGACATTGTAATGATTGATTGTTTCTGGTGCTGTTTGCTATAAGCCTGTTAGTTCTTAAATTTATCAAATTTACAAAACCATTCTCAAATACACTACTTAGACTGTAAAATTACCAACAGCATATACATATTTTTTGTTCATATTATCAAAGTTGTAAAACCATTCTCAAATGTATATTTCATTATTAGTCAGTTTAGACTATAAAATTACTAAGAGAATATACTTATTTTTTAATTTCAATATATTTAGAAACTATGAATTAAAATGGCTGTTACTATAGGCTTGTAACTCCTAAATTTATCAAAATTACAAAATCATTCTATGTATTTCAACAGTCAATTTAGTCCATAAAATTACTAGTAATTTTTTTTTTTAATTTCAACATATTTAAGAACTATGGTGATACCATCTTTAGGACTAATTAAAACGGCTGTTTGAGAGAGAGAGAGAGAGAGAGAGAGAGAAACTGACCTGTAAGAGAACTTGAAGGGCAAGAAGCTGATGATCTTTCTCTTTGACAATAAGGTTGTAGATACGTTTCTCTCTAAATCTATGAAGAACCATAACACCAAGAAGTGCAGCCCCAAATATCATCACTAATATCAACAAAATAGGCTTTCCTCTCTGACTCCCTCCATTATGCAACCCTTTGCTGTAACCCATCTCTCTCTTTCTCTAGAGAGGTGATGATGTTAAATATGAAGGGTTGGCTTCTAAATTTGTTTTTCTAGTCCTTAAAAGGAAAAAAGAATGATGCAATGAAAAATGAAGTGGGTTCTCTTTTTTCCTTATGTAACTCTTGTTGATGAGAGGTTGCTTGTCATGCAAAAAGAAAGTGCCACCTAATCATAGATGGCGTTATATCTGTGGTTATGTATGCATGGAAATTGTGTCAGGCAGGTGATGATGCACTGATTTCCAAGACTTCTCATATTCGGTTTCCAATGTTTTCTCTTTATTAAGTTAACACCCCTCCTTAATTATATTTGCAACGGTATTTATGGAGCATTTATGGAGTACTCCTGTCACTAATTATAAACATCTAAAAAACAATACTCCATAAATACTATATTTGAAAAACTATATTAAAATGAGTATAATCGTTTCTTTTTTTTTTTTTGAAACAAATCGTTTCTAAATCTCTCAATTTTAAAATGAGTGACCTTTGCAAAACTTATATTTGATCATTGTTTTCCAAATTACTAGTAGAAGATGTATTCATTGTATTTTAAACATAGTAATTCTAGCAATTGATACTTTTTTTTTGGTATTCAATTGATTTTTTTTTTGACACAATTGAAACTGGATCATTGTTTTTCTCAATTTTTCTAAATTACTAGATGTATTCGTTGTTTTTTAAACATAATTCTAATTAACACTTGTCTTTGGTATATGAAAAATCAATAATTCCTCTATCATAATATGAGACATAATATGAAACATAATATGAGGACCGATTTAACACTTGTCTTTTATATGAAACATAATATGAATAGGGAAATTGCATGGATTTGTATTAACCCGAGGATCGATTAATTCGGATTCTCTTATGTTGATCCTCTTTTGTTGTTTGTCTTGCACTAATTACAACTATTAGGGTTCATTTGATCTGCAAAATATAAATACTGAACAAAACAGTACAAGACAGAACAAAACAGGACAAACGTTTAAGGTATTGGACAAACTTTGTGTTGTACGATATTTGATGGACAAAATGTTATTTTGGTATTTTAGACAACTTGTGCTGAGGACAAAAAGTTGTCCCGTGGTTCTGTGGGGACAAAAATTTCAATTTTTGTCCTGTCTCTTGACCCTCAGTTTGTCCAGTATCAGGAACAGTTTTAAAATCAAACACAGTACAACAGACATTGTCTTGTCCAGTCCCTTATTTTTTAGCAGATCAAACTCACCATTAGATTGTTACTTCTCTCTAGACCACTTTATTTTTCTTTGTAATCTCAGCCATTAGATTAAGGCTAGAGAGATGACATAACACATTAAAGCATGAGAGTATCCAAACTCGAAATTGCATACGTAAAGGTTGTACTCCTAGAATTGGGTGTAGTTTAAAACCATTTTTTTTTTTATTATTATTATTATTATTATTATTATTATTATTATTATCAAGTTAGAAATTCCACCTTTAAGGTGAATAAATAAGATGTCTGGGGTTTGATCATCGAACACTGATGTTCCTATCAACTGAACTACGTTCACGAAGACGGAAAACAATTACTTTACTTAAATTTTAATCACCAAACTATTTGGCAAAAAATATACAAATAAATTAATCAAACTTAATGTCAAATCCAATGTACTACCGATAAATGAAAAGTATGAAACAATTGAGTGAGTTCCAGCAAACGTAAAACCTATAAGGATTCATTAGTCATGGTGCTCGTGTGAGAAGTGGAAATGATGTGAGCACAAGCACTTTATTTTCTTCGATGTAAAAGGGGAGTTGGAATCCTCTCCTTTTTTTCTCTCAATTATCTCTCTCCATTACTCGTAAAAGGAAAATTGTATTTATAGTTTGTAAGTTACGCCTACAAGTATATTAGAATGCCATTAAAATCATTTTTTTTCTTCTACTTCACATGTTCTAGGTTAACTGGTAAAAAATTGTCGAAATTGTTAAATCAGACGTTGTTATTGGGGTTCGAACCCCAACTCTCTCCCTCACTGTGTGTGTGAGTCTATAACGACTTTATCATTTCTTATTTGTACAAAAAATTGTCAATAATTGAATGAAATGAAAAACAAGAAATTTAATTTTTGTGGTCTTACCCATGTCCCCAATTTATTGAATCCCATGAATAAATTTAAAATCAAAATACAATACAACCGACCAGCCCAGCTAGTCGGACTGGTCCGACCAGTTGGATCGGTCCCACAGAGAAACTGATGAGTTGGCGGGCTGGTTGACTTACAGAACTGGTTTGGCAAACAAACCGTCACGCTCATACCGGTGAATTGGTTATATCGGTATAACCCACACTGAAACAGACCAGTTTATACTTAAATAAATCTATACTACTATATATAAAGAGAATACATGAGTTTTGATGTGGACTTTTCATAATACCAACAATACCATTGATTTTTTTTAGTAGCAACAATAATCTTTTATTAACAAACTCACCATAACACAAGACACATTTTTTTAGCAGTAAAAATTTTTTATCAACGAACTCACCATAACATAAAATAATTTTTTTTTTTTGACATAAATTAAACACAGGCAGACGCGGTCTGACCTGCTAGTATTTCATAAAAAATATCAAATATTGCCTCATGAAAATTGAACTGCGACCAAGGCATAAGTGTATACATCCTTATCACTCGGCCAGGAATTTGTGTGATTATTATGCATATGATATAGATATTACATACTTTATTTAAGAAATATGAATACAACAAAGTTTTTAAAAAAAGATAGAACTTCTATACGTGAGTTTTTTAAGATAAAATTGTGGACTAGACTAACGACTTTTTTATACTTTGTTTAAATTGATTTTTTTTTCTTTTCTTTTTGACATATAAATTGATTTATTTTTAAATTTATACAAATAAATAAAGATAATTTATTTTTTGAAAAAACATAAATACAAAACTTTTATTTAGTAAAAATTTATTTTTATAAACTATTTTTCATAACTAAATTCAAATGGGCTTGGGCACAAACCAAACAGAGGGTAAATTGTAAAATCACCTTAACTTTCCCTCGAGTTAATCACTTCCCACTCAAAACAGCTTATCTGCGATTTTTTCTCCGCTTATTTCCACTTCTCTTCTCTCAAGCACAAATTGTGAATTTTTTTGTCTTCATCCATCAAACTCAGTTCACCGTTGTTACTCCCCCAATATCTCAAACCGGGTCTCGGCCATCCTCTCCGAGAACCACGTCTCTGTCTCAGACGGTGACGACGGTTACTCTCCTTCTTGCTGCTTAGTCACATATCTCAACAAGGGTTAGTTTCGTTCTTCCTTTTGCTCAAATTATCCATGTTCCCAATATTTTTCATACCCATTACTTTGGCTGATATAGTGTATCTTGGGATGAGATGATTGTTATATTTGGGTTCAGCTTAGGCTGAGTAAATTTCATGTAAAGTATATTTCGGTTTACCATTCTTGACTGTTAAGGCACTGTTAAGGCTTTTGTTTTATGTAATTTGCATGCCATGTGTTTGAAGAAATGTGTGTATTAAGGTTTGTTGAATATATGTGGGTTTATATGTTGGAATTAACTTAATATTACAAGACATGATCAAATATTAAATGATTGAAACCATAATCATACTTTATTGCGGAAGCAAAACAATCAAACGAGCATGTTCATAAATCAGAATCTACGACATGTTGATTTATCAAGGGATTATAGGAATACACGAATCCACAAATGAACTTACCTGAAACACAAATTAGCAGAATCGGATGACGAGCACCCGTTGGCTTGTGGTTCTTCCTCAACCAGGACTCCTTATGCCCTAAGCGCTCTTCAGATGGGGAGAAGAGGCAATATGCTCCGTGTCCGGTATATTGGGGACCGTAGCCTTTACATAGTGTGATGACCAATTCGGGTTCCCATTATTCCGAACTGGGTCATCCTAACATCCACTCATATTGAGCCCATACCAATTATTTAAATAGAAATCTAATTAGCCTTTTTACTTAATTTGATCACTAATCAATTAAGGCTTCTAATTGATAAATAGCTAATATAATTATATAAAGATATTTCAACATTATTAGTTACGATATTTATTAAATGAGCGTGTTATTAATAAAGTCATTTTCCTTTTTGCATGTCTAAGATTTTGGGTGATATGGTAGCTTAGGGAATGTAGCCATGATATCATTTATGGATCTATTGCTGTTTGTTTTTCTATATGAGTAGAATAAATTGAAATTTAGTGGCTATTGGTGAAAATCTATTTTTTGTTTATATATACATGTTAGTGAAGTGATTGCTTTGATCTTGTTTCTTTGTGAAAATGCTATTTCTACTTTAGCTACATATGATCCTTTGGATGTGTCATTGCTGCCTCTTTTTTATAGAGATAAGAACTTAATCATGATGTTAATACTCTTGCCTTTATGAGAAAACCATGTGATGTAGTATCTTAGTTCAGTGTTGTCAATTGCAGATTGTGGACAATAGCACTTTTGTTCAAATTCTGCTATGCAACGGTGCTATTGCCACTTTTGTTCAATATTTTGTACTAAATAGCATATTGCGGAACAATAACAATTCGTTCAAATTCCGCTACGGAATAGCACTATAGCGCTACTGTTTAACAACTCTGTCTTAGTTAAGATGCAAAAAGAAAGAATGTATGATATAGTTCATGATGAATATTTCAGCGATAGAATTTTTGTAGTCATTCATTCAATACACAATGCAAAGACTTTGATGTAAGCCTAAGTGCTCATCATGTAGGCCTTATTGCCAATTAAGGGGCCTATATGCTAGTTAGTCACTATTCGCGCTCTAATAATTGTGCAATATGGGGCATGTGATGCTTGGGGGATGCTACAAGTGGGGATTATGGAGCTCTAATCCTCACTATAATACCAAAGGTGGTGCTAAAAGTTAATAACCTATGATAAATAATTTATGGCATTTAAATCCAAGATGCTATGCTTGTAAACTTGTTTTTGGTTGCTTGATTGCATATCCATTTCTTGTGGAAATTAAGTCTCCCTCTGATTTTTTTCTCAATAGTTTGTTTACATGTTTGCTACATAAGCAGACGTGAAGTTTTTTTTTTTTATAGGAAACATACTTTCATTAGAAAAAGGCTGGAACTCAGCCAAACATAATACAATTAGTAGCAGAATTTTCTGCATAATTCGACATAACAGAAGCATTGGGAGCTGCCCCTACCCAAGTTCTATTTCCCACTAATCTAGCCAAAGAAGCTAAGTTATGAGCATCAATATTTTGATCTCTTCTAACAAACAAGACACTAACATTAGGCAAACTAGACAACAATTCCCTACAATCTTGAGCTACCATCTCAATGGCATCAATCTTCACCTTGTTAGATATGCAGCCAACCACATTTGCTGCATCAGAAAATATACTCACAGAGTGCAAACCTTGCTCTCGGAAAAACCGGATTGCCCAGCGTAATGGTTCAGCCATAACTGGATCCACTGCAATGTCATCACACTTGCAGGCACTGAAAGTTGTAAATCTGTCATGAATTTTAAGCACAAGTCCCCAAACAGTTGGGCCATTCAAATTGCAGCCAGCATCAACAAAAACAGAAAAGGATGGGCTTGAAACCGATGGCGTGACGGTGATCAAAGGAAGAGAAACACGGCCCCTCCTTGGAGGGTTTGCTTCATTAAATTCCTGGACAAAGGACATAGCTTCGTCAACCACAAAAATTGGTTCCAACTTGTCTCCTCTAAAAACTACATTGTTTCTAGCAGCCCAAAATTTCCAAAGGAGGGTACAAAATAGTTGAGTGCCTAAAGTATCATGACATGTAAGCCAACTCAAAATTCAGTCATATAAATCAACTTTTAAAGGCATGTGAGATCCAAGGTGGGAAGCAAAAAGAGTAAGTTTCATTAAATCACAGTGAAGAAATAAGTGATCGGTGGATTCCACCTCATGATGACACAGTGAACACTGCAGATCAAGAGAGATGCCTTTTTTTTGCAAATTCGCTCGGGTGGGCAGAATCTCTCCTTTTGGGAGGTCAAAGAAGGTTGTCTTTTCCGTTGTCATGGATCGTGTGTGGAAGAAAGTTAAAGGTTGGAAAGAGAGATTCTTATCTAGAGCAGGTAAAGAGACACTAATCAAAGTTGTGGCACAAGAAATTCCTAACTACATTCTTAGTTGTTATAAAATGCCGGTGGGATGTTGCAAGGATATTAATTCTATGTTGGCCAAATTTTGGTGGGGGTCGAATGAGGAAAAAAGAAAGATTCATTGGATGGGTTGGGAGAGACTCTCTAGAGCTAAAAATGATGGTGGCACTGGCATGGGCTTCAGAGGTATAGAAGAGATCAACAAAGCCTTGCTTGGGAAGCACTGTTGGAGACTAGCTACCGGAGGATCATCTTTACTTGAGAAAATTTTCAAAAGTCGATACTACCCAAACAATGATTTCATGTGTGCTAATGAAGGGTATCAACCTAGTTATGCTTGGTGAAGCATTCTGAGCGCCCAAACCCTTGTTGAGAAGGGTGGTCTTTGGAGAATTGGTGACGGCCGGAAAGTGAGAATTTGGAAGGACATTTGGGTGCCGGACATGAAGATCATCTCTTCTAGGAACAACAACTGTCCTTTATCTGATGATGCTCTTGTAATGGAATTGATTGATGTGGAAACCAAACAATGGAAGCGGGATGTGATTTATTCTTGTTTTGACCCATGTCGCAAAGCAGATTATTGGCATTCCTCTTTCTCTGCACCTACCGTCTGATACTTTAGTTTGGAATTGGGAAGGGATGGTGCTTATTCTGTGCGTTCAGCTTACCATGTTATTTGTGATGAGAAGGAGAGGTCCCTTCCTGGACCTTCGGTTACTAGAAAGAATAAGGTTTGGAAGGAAATATGGAAAGCTCCGGTTCCTAACAAGATAAAAAACTTCATGTGGAGGCTCACCAAAAGCAGACATGAAGTTACTTTAAGAACTACGCTAGGCATTGAAATCTGCTAAATATTTAAATCTTTTGAATTATTTACTTTTACTCATTGCATGAATGATAAAAGCGTGAAGAGAACTTGAGCCTTGTAAAGTATAATTCTATTTTGTAATGGTTATCTGAATATTATGTAGTAAATATCATCATGCACTATAATTATGTTTCAGCCAATGTGAATGAAGTGTTAATATTGGTGACAGGTGAAGGAGGATTAGAGACCTTACTTAGTGGTGCATAAGTGGTTATAGAATAGAATCCAGGGGACTGTTGAAGTCTCTGAAATTTGTTTTAAAGAAGAAAGCGCTATTTTTGCAACTTTGTTATAGCAACTTCACTTGAGGTCTTTTGACTCCGAGTATCTCTGTGACAAGCTCCTTGGTGGCCTTACTCAGGTATATACACAGGCTTTAAATTACTCATTTACTTGTGTTGGTGAATCTTATAGTGATATATATTGTTGCACGGTGAGAATGTGAGTTTTGGTTGGTTCTCTTTTTGTGCTTATATTGATGAGTAACATATATACTATCTCCAATGATTTAATTAAGGAATATTTATTAAATATACCCATGAGTGAATATCTTGTATATTTTTGACAAACATAGTTTTATCTTTGAAAAAAAGTATTGCTTTCGACGCTGTTTTTCTATATATTGGTACGCCTCCCCATCTCTGACATTTTTGGAGAATGGTTGTCTTTATTTAATTTGATAGCCCATTTAAATTAGACTGGCTTTAGATGATACATGGAGTCTCAATTACAGGGGTGAACATTAAGTACCTTTCGTGACTACTTGATCCCTGAATTGAATACCACCCTTGCCACTTTGCTCTCACTTTTGCCTAGTTTTGTTGAGATTTGACCAACTTTTTTTTTTAATATATGATCCTTGTTCAATCTATTGTAAAATATCAAAAGGGGCCAAAAACTGTTATATATGCATGCAGATATTTAAATAGAATTATTATCTATTGAAATTAGTGTACCTTGTTATTACTATATTGGTATTGGAACTAACTCTGACGGATAATGAAAGATTTCATAATGTATGAGACAAGATTTTTCATTTGGGTGTTACTGTTAGCGGCCAACACTCGGTGGGATTTAGTCTCACTTCGGATAGATAGGACTCTTGAGAAGAGTTTATAAAGAGGAGGCAATCCTCACCTTACAAGCCGGTTTTGTAAGGATGAATCAGGCCTCAATATTCGTGACATGGTATCAGAGCCTATCGGGTCTATCGTTGGGCTTCCGACATCGTTCACGCTTCAGGCCCATTGGGCCGGGCTGAAGCGTGAGGGGGTGTGTTAGCGGCCAACACTCGGTGGGATTTAGTCTCACTTCGGATAGATAGGACTCTTGAGAAGAGTTTATAAAGAGGAGGCAATCCTCACCTTACAAGCCGGTTTTGTAAGTATGAATCAGGCCTCGATATTCGTGACAGTTACAAAGAGAGAGCTCATATAATAGAACAATTTAGGGATGCTTAATTGACTTCATGGTAGCTATTCCTATTTCTGACTTGATCTACAAAAATACATTTCAAACATCTATGAGACTTGACTTCATCATGTGAAGGCATAAAAAATAGCAATACAAAAGAACATGATGCATCTGATGTGTAAAACCTCTCACCTAAAGATATGTTAAGGAAAAACTAGAGTTTGTCAACATCTTGAAAGGTCTTGGAAAATGTAAGGGAACAATTATGTAATAAAGTTGTTTGCTTTTAGTAGTCAAATGATGTAAAAGGATTATAGGAAATGAAGAGTCAAAATAAGCACCCAAGTGAAGTTGCTAATGTATTCAACAATGATTCTCCAAAAACCTCCTGTTACTGCTTAGGCATCTTATGCTACAGAACCTTCTATTTGTCAAGAATTTTGAGATCCATTATTAGAAGTCTCTGAATCTCACAAATTCTTTGCAAAGAGAAGGTTCTATAGCACAAGATGGCTGAGTTGGAGATTCTTTGTTGAATACCTAATAATTTGGGCTTTTTCTCTGTTGCAAGCCTTTATTCTGACTGAACCAGTAGTGCTTGTTGATGCAAATTACATGTGCATGTCAATACTGCTGCAAGTAGTGATAGATTAATTCTTGTATTTTGTGATTCTTTCTATGAAATCATATATAGTTATGATATATTCTGTGATGCTTTCTGCAATAAGAAATTGTTTTTTCCTTCACTCCCACCTGGACTAACATTCTTAAAAAGCTTATATGTGATGCTACTTCCTTTCATCTTTGATTGTTTCAACTTTCAAAATGTAATGATGGATTTTTACATGTGGTCAATGAAGTAGATGATCTAGATTTTTTCTTGTTGCTGGTAACTGGTTTTTTTTACTTGGTTGCAAGACCAGTTTGAAACTATCTATTAGAGCCTGGCAAACCAGTTCTAAACTTGAATTAATTCTGGAACTAGTTTTTTTATCTGGTTGTTACAAACTGAACTAGTTTTTGGACTGGTGTTAAACAACTCTTATTTGGTTTGGGTTGAAGAAAATTTTGTTTGGTTCTGATTGAATTCTGGTTCAGTTCAATTTGAATAGTTATTTTTTGCTAAACGAAATCATGAACAGTCCTACATAAATGAAAATAACCTAAACCCCACTCTTTTCTCGACCATAATATTTATATATTTTTTTAAAAAAAAATGTCAAATTGAAAGGTGTCCATTTTGGTAGGTTGTCTATTGGGTTTTACGATGATGGATGACCCATTTGAATCTTCGGTGAATTTGGAGGAGTTACATTTGAAGGAAGGCTACGACGAAGGTTACAGTGACGGCCTCATTTCTGGCAGGGACGAGGGGAAACAGGTTGGGCTGAAGGTCGGTTTTGAGGTCGGCGAGGAACTCGGATTCTACAGCGGCTGCATCCACATCTGGACATCTGCCATCAAGATCGACCCAACCTGCTTCTCTTCCCGTGTTAAAACTGTGATTGCCCAGATGCAGGACTTGATCGACAAATACCCTCTCATGGATCCAGAAGATCTAAAAGTGCAAGAGATCATGGATAGCCTCAGGCTCAAGTTCAAGATGCTTTCTTCTTCACTGCATGTCAAGCTCAACTATAATGGCTATCCAGCTGAGGCCAACGACACTCAGTTTTGAACCAGACTTTGCCTTTTACTCTGTTTCCATTTTAAAGGGGAAAAAAAAAATTAGGGTTGTGATATAGGATGGATTATAAAGTTGGATATGTAAGTTGGAAAGAGTAGATTCTACAAGCTTTCCACTTTTAATTTTGCCATATAACTACTAGGTAACTGCGACAAAGAGTTCATTAACCAAACTTGAGCTCAAATTAAGTTGAAAGCTTATTCTAAATACGAATAATGCTAGCAACACACTCTTTAACAAACACACTCCAACACACTCTCTTTTATTGGTTGAAATTCACATGGGCCCCATAAAAAAATGTGGACCCATATAACTTTTATGGGACCCATATAAATTTTAACCAATAGAAGAGAGTGTGTTAGAGTGTGTTTGTTAAAGAGTGTGTTGCTAGCACTCCTCTTCTAACTACAACATTGACATTAGATGTTTTTATACTCGCTTAACAAAATGTATTTATAGTTATTGAAAGGGTTTGAAATTTATTTAAGCAAATAAATATATCTCAAACTTTGTAATCTTTTATAATTGGGACAAATAAACTCTTAAATTGTGCTTATATATGGGACAAAATCCAAGTGGCAGTCATCACTAGAAAGAAAACTTCACAAAAGCTTTAAAAAAACTTCACAACAGCTACGATGTATTTTATAGAACACGAGTAAACACATTTTCTCAAATTTTAACGGTATGATTTGATGCAAATGGGAGGAGAAATAACGGATGCAGATTGAGTGCATTCAAAGACCATGACTGCATGCAGTCAGCAAAATCAGGGCCGTCTGATTGAGATCAGACGGTTTAAATTTAAAGTCAGAAACTTTAATATTTTAGAAAATTAAAACTGCATCAAGATCTATGCGTTCAATTTTGATCAGACGGTTAGCAACTTCTGACTGCAGCCTGATTGCATGGTTGCTGACTTCATAGGATCCAATTCCGAAAATAACAGTTTAGGTTGATGTACTGCGTGTTGATTCAGAAAAAAAAAAGTTGATGTACTTGTACTGTGTACATGCAGTAAAGTTGAAGAACAAAATGTTCAAAAAGTAAAAGCACTTTATCTGATTCCACGTGCATTCACTCCAAAAGTGGGCCATATCTTATGAATGATAAACGTCCTAAAAACAAACTCTGGTGGTGAATGGTCTGTTATGCTTTCAAGTTTGAATTAAAGGCATGTCCTCAATGGACCAATGGTAGTACAAATATTGGTGCTAGCAGCTAGCTCAACAAAATAATTCAGCAGAAATAGTATGCTACTTTTGAAGATGTTTTCTCTTCCCAATCCCTGTGAATCTTTTATCCCTCATGAGTTTCTAATTTTGCCCTTGAAAAAACTTCGGTTCGTAGAAACCGAAGTTTTTTTTTTTGCCTTAAAAACAAATTTCGGTTTCTAAAAACCGAAATTTACTCTGAATTTGCACTAGAAAAAATTCGGTTTCTGCGAACTAAATTTTCCTGCAAGGACAAAATTAAAATATTGGAGAGTATAAAAGATTCATGGGAGGTGGGAAGAGAAAACATCACTTTTGAAGTCTAACCAGATTGGAGCATTCAGGCCACATATTACATGGACTTGTTATCATCTCTCAAAAAAAGATAAATTCATACTAATTTCTCTTCACCTCCTGAATTGCTGAGAATCCTCCATTTCACCGGAAGATATCTCACGATAGTGTATTTTGTCTGTGAGGAAATCGGGGAGAAGAGCAATCACCTAAATTCTTGTATTACACATACTGCCTATCATAGACATGATTCACAACTTCACACATGTTAAATGTTGAATAAAGTGCTTGTAAAATTGCAGACCTACTAATTTCTCCATAATAGATAACCCATAAAAATCTGCTATGAAAATTAAACTTGATTGCCTTTTGTAACTCAACAAAAATAAAAAGGTTGTAATAGCACAAATGGTTGACTCGAATTGGCAAAACTAAACCGAAACAAGCACCAAAAAACTACTACTGTGAGTGCTTGTTGTTTCGTACTATGAACCTTTTTTTTTCTTTTCTGAAAGGTACTATGAAGTATGAACCTATATTATTCGATACAAAATTTTAACTTTTTATATCAAATATATGTAACCACTTTATGTACACTTGACATTATAAATTTTTTAGTGTACCCCATTGTCACAAACACTGTTTGCTTATAAATTCTTCAGATAACAGCACCTGAAGCAGCTTGTGTAGCTTCTCGGCACCAGGTCCTGGCCTAAACACTGTATCGTTACCGCGCAAAGAACACGGGTCTGCTCCACCATCTGATGTCCCAATACACCACCCCCCTGGTGAAAATCTATGCGTCCGACCCAAAAGTTCTTTGTCAATCTTGTCTAGGACTGGATCATCCTTGGGGAACTTTCGGGCAAAGGGAGCATTGCTCTTGGCCATTTTGTCATAGTCCTTCGTTGTTAAAGAGATGGGATGTTGCTTTGGTGGACTGTCCCAAGCAATATAGTGAAGATCGTGGCTTATTGCTGTGTGCCGAAATTTCTGAGTGTTACAAATGACAGTGTGAAAATATCCCTCTGGCGAAGAGACAAAATTTGTATAATACATAAGCATAGTCCGTGGAAAGTTATCCCATCCCCATATACAGTACTCCACAAAAGACCGTGTTAGTACAACCCAAGCTGAACCTGTTCACAAAGGATAAACAAAATTATTGGGAACTACTGTGTTGATTGCCATCAAATCGCAAATAAATTTACTCTGACTAGCTAACCAGATATTTACGATCTTAGCCATGCTACCTTGAAAGGGCCTTTTAATTTAAATTTAAGGCTCTGTTTGGCAAGGTCAAACCATTGGCTTGCAGCATTTTTTCACAAGATTATAACGGTTTTTGAGATGCTAATTGAAGTAGCATTTGAGCTCATAGCGTATAAAATTTGCTCTCATTATCTTAATTGAAAAAAATTAAATATTTATTAGAAGTGCCTTTTTATGTCATTTTATATTTATCGGTTAGTTCAACTACTAACTTCACCGAACACTTCAAATTTCATCAAGTAGCTTATTTTCTATAAGTTAAGACAAAATAAGCTCATCCACCATCTGCTAGCTTTTCACCAAACAAAGCCTAAATTTGTAGAAAACAATAAACGAATAAATGTGTACGGAAATATAGACAAAACATACCGGTGAACAATTTAAAAGGTGTGGGTAGTGTTCTTCTTTGAGAAGTCAATGCTAAATCAGATTTCTTCGATAAGTAAAGGGCAGGATCAATAATGATGGGCCTTGCTCTTTGGTTCCTGAACATATAAGCAGTAATAGAAAGAAATGTCAATCAACCGAAACAGTAAACCGGCAAAAAAGCCACATACCTCATCAAATGTTGAATTTACAGCAATTTTCAAATATGCAATTATACAACTCACTTACAATTTCCAACCGGTAATGCGTGTATGTTCAATGAAATTGAGATCTCTTGACAGATTAGAGAAAACATGAAGCATATCTGCAAAAGCAGGAAACAATTATCAAGCGATGTACAAAGCCTCTAAAAGGGAAGGGGTAGATGTCATCGTTGTTTGACTTGACTTGAGATATGTATGTAATTCAATCAAATACAGACTCTGAACATCAAGATATGAACTATACGGCTCTTCATTTATAGTAATAGAGAAAATTTTAATATATTTGTATTTTGTAGCAAAGAAGACTCGCACATTATTGACTAAAATCCCCCTAAGCAGATAGCTATTGTGGCAGTAAACATTTTATTGGGGCAAAAACAGAATTCATTTTGTACTTGTCAATCTCCCAACACGAATTTAAACCATTTACTTCCTAAGGATAATCATCTTGAATGTTTTACACTTCAGTCCATATCACACAACACCATCTTTTCTAATAGTACAATCATAATGGATCTTGTAATGAAAATAACCCAATCGTCTTAAAGTCCATGTCAAACATATATTCATGAACGAAGCTGTGATTCTTGAGAAGATTCAGCAACTGCTTAGATTCAAAGATATTCCTGTAAAGTGATTTTTCTTTTTGTGAACAAGGCGTATCTGATAAGAACCCAATTCCTATGGTTCTTGGACAGCCTACAATAAAGGGTCCCTTTGACTTCGGGATCTCGTTATAAAGTAGCTTTTCAAAGTGTACCCCTGAAGTTCCAAACAACTAAGGCCCAACTTAGTCTCATACAAGGCGTGTGATAGAAAAAGGGAGGGAAAAGAGTTGGTTAAATGTGAGAGAAAGTGACCAAGTTTGTTATATAGGCAGGAAAGCAATATTTTAGGGGCATGCCTGTTTCCTATTTGGGCATCGGCTTTTTAGCTTGAGACCATTGGTGTTTCACTTGGCTGGGAGAATTTTCTCTTACAATATGTGCAGTGTTGTTCAAGTTTCCTTTGATAATACACTTTCCCTTGTTTAGATTGGACTAATACCTAGCAGTAATAGTATCTCCCCTAGTTTTAGTGGGACTAAGGGTTGATAAACCCTTGTGCACTTAGATAATTAAACTTTCAGAAAATAAGCACCATATAATACATGCTTACAAGTTTTAGCTCACAAATTTAATCTGGCAACAACAAAAGTGATCTTAATATCCAGAACGATCTCTCATATATATACATAAAATGGCATTTGGTGGAACTCTAGCAGAAACAAAATGATGTAATGGTAATGGTGACAAGGCATACATAAAATCTTCACCAAAGACTTCAAAGTATGATATCAAGCGGGATAAGATTTGGTATTTTATTGTCGTTGCTTAACAAAGCTAGACACGGCTTGCTAACCTATGGAGGGCTATTTAAATCAATATTGCATTTGTTGGTGATTAGGAAAAAGCCGATACTTTAGGCTAGAATGAATGTGATGGAAAACTTATAGGAAGATAACAAAGAGAATTTCCTGGAACTATCAACACAATCAAATAATGGAATTACAAAGGAAAAAGTGAAATATGCAATAAACATGGTAAACTTGTTTTATTAGCTCAAGCCCAATTTTGCTTGCTAACCTTCTATCACAAAAGACAACATTAAAATGGAAGAAAGAACAATTTTTTTGAGAGCATACAAACAGTTAGTTCATTGATTAGTTGTTTGAACAAACCTAATGATTAAACCTAGAGAACAATCCTGAAACATCAACAATATAATCAAGGGATGGAGCACATTAACTAACAATTAACTTCAATAATCTTTCCTGTCGTTGAAACTTTAAGATTCGACTTTAACAATGATTTCTGTCCTCAAAACAATAGTGTAGCGCCCAATGGAAATAATTCAACACTATGCTATAAACCAAAAGCAAACTATACATGATGTATGCTAGTCGGCACTCAAATTTTTAAACTACTAAAAATAGCATCGTGTGTTTAAATCTGGAGGACAAATTTGTATAGGCTCACGGCTCGCCATATTCTTTCAAAACCAAGAACATCATTGTTTATGCAGTCATTTTTTACAGGAAAACAGCATATATAACATCAAAGAAGCAAGTAAAAGATCAGTTACTAACCATCTTGTGTCACAAGAGGATAATCTGAGGCACTAAGGTTTATAAACCAGTCCCACTCTGAGCTCTCCTTCAGTAGTATTGCAATAGCTTGAAGAGTACAAGCAATCATCGTAGGACCCTTATAGGTAACCAAATTGGATTGAGACATAACACGCACATTCTCCACTTCTCTAAATATCGGATCAGCTTTCACTGCATTTGCCAACTCCAACCTTTCTCGAGGCGGCGCCTCAAGATCCAAATGCAAAACATACTGATTTCTTGGGTGATAAATCGCCTCTAACGTCCTCATCATCCTATGACTATCACCCTTGGTGCCTGAAATAAGATATGCAAACTTAGGCGCCTCCATTTTCACAACCACGCTAGCATTTATAGACCTTTCCAAATCCGACTCCACAAATAATCCACCGGAATCCTCTGATCCCTTAAATGAAATGACATCAACCAACGGCAACTCCTCGCCCCCACCAGCAGAACTAAACGATCCAAGAATAGCTGTCAAAACTAAACTCACAGATACCAACAAACTTGCAAAAAATGGTATAATCCATTTCTTGTCACTAAACATCCTTCCTGAATAAGAACCAACATTTTTCCTCATACTCTTTGTAACACTGCTAATATCAAAATCGAATTTTTGCAGAAAAACCAAGATCCCTATAAGTTGAAACCCAAAGTAGCAACAAAAACCTCACAAATCTTCAGAAGATTGATAATTAACAAAAACACAACAAAACTAAAACTACCCTTTTAACAAGCATTTCAACAAAAAGGTGGGGTCCATGATTTTCTGCAGGATAAAACATTATTCTTAAATCTGCATCAATCCACACCCTAATGGCTAAGATATTGATTTTGGAACTATATAAGGTGCATATGATATGACAAATATTAGGTTTCAATAATTGGGACCCACTTCTTGAAATAAGCTCAAAAATCAAAATAGATTACTCCTTCATCATAAAGCTACAATCTTTGAAGGTGGGTGTTGATAATTTCAGCTACTTAACAAAATAACTTTCTATATTATGGAAAAGAAACTCAGAAGAAAAAAAAAAAGCTTCAATTTCAGATTTTAGTAGCAGAGATTTAAATGCACCTTTTACGTTTCTTTGTCTTGAAGGAGTTGTTGTAACTAAGTAAGAATAAGATCTATGTAACTGCAATATTAAAGAACAAAAAAAAGGAACAAAAGAACAGTGTTTTGTTGGAAAAAATGATGATGATGATGATGATCCAATTGAAGAAGAAAGAGAGAATGAAGATTGAAAAGTGATTATGAGTTAAGTTAAAATGGAAAGGGTTGTGATGTTGCAGTTTTTGTATGTACTGTTGTTGGTGTTGCTTGCTTGGCCATTCTGTATTCTGCTGGGACGGTGACTTTACTTTCATAGTTGGCAATATTTCATCATTCATCTTTATTATTTTTTGTGGATTTTAATGTACTATACTATTCTATTCACGTTTGCATTTCATTTTTAAAAAAGAGAGAAAAAGAAAAATTCAAATGATTTATATTTTAAAAATATTTTTATGTGTGTGTCTGAATACTATTTATTTGAGTTATATGTATTTCTCGTATATTAAATATTAAGAAATTAGAAGTTGCTCATTCAAAGATGCACTCACGTACTTGCTCAAAAAAAAAAAAAAACTGCACTCGTGTATATTCTCACATTTCTCTGCAACAACTATCATTAGACATTATATTTATACGTTTATAAATAAATTAAGTTTTTTATACTACGGATTGATCCCCGCAACTGTAATTGGAGGGATTGAAATCATTTGATGTTAGACTGATCCCCGAACCAGATTAAACTGGTGGTGAAAGCCAAAAAAAAAAAAGTTTTTAATTATATATAAGTTTATTTTTACCATTAAATTAATATCTTGCATTATATCTAATTTAATCTAATATTAATGGTGAAAATCAATTTATACATGGTAAAAAAATTATCTCATCATAAAATTAGCCGTACTTGTAGTAAAAATTAGAGGAAGTAAAACCGTACAAAAAGTACTAGTAATAATATTAATAATATTGATACTTTTATATAAAAAAAATACTAATAATAATATTGATATTTGATACAGTACCTACTACTAATAAACACCCCTCCATTTTGTGGTTGGGTTGCTTTACACGTTATTTCTTCCAAGTGTGCAGTTTTCATAAAACCAACGTTAAAGTTGGGGGATTCTCTTTGTTGTATGTCTCGAGAAATTGAGAGTTGAATTTGCAGAGAATAAGACATAACAGCAAATAATACTGTCTCTGTTGTTCTCCACTTACTGCTCCGGTTAAATGGTCCAAATATAAATTTAAAAAAAAAAAAAATTGATGAAAAATGATAAAGAAAAAATTTCAACACTCAGTCTAGGAAAAGAGTAAAATAAAAGTTTCCCGTATTTACACCCCCTTTGTTTACTTATACTTCTCTACATTGGCTATACTTGGCTCAGACCAATTTTCCTCTATCCCTCAGACAATCTTTAATGGTAGATACATATTTTTTAAATATTGGAACTTAATAGGTATTTCAATTAGAGCAAATTACAATTAATTAAGTACTTAAGTCAAAAAAAAAAAAAAGAATTGTACTTAATAGAAACTGCTTGTAAAATACGCATAGATGCCTATATATTTTTGCACTGAATACCAGCTATATATTTTTGTACTAGATTTCCCACTCGTGCAACACACGGGAATAATTTATTTATATGATATGATTTTATATTTTATTTGTTAGTATGACCAACAAATAATTTGGCATAATATTACAATATCATACATTGAATTGAACTAAAAATAATACGACTTTATCATTAGATTAGGAGGATAATAAATAAGGGTCATGTTAACATGTGCCTTTGGTGCACATGTTAACATTTTCCTAATAATTATACACCTCACTCAATAAAACAACATCCATTTGTAATGATTAGAATTATTAGTGAGATGGAGAGTTTTTAGTGAGACTTGTTTATAATTTTTTAAGTGTAAATGAGTTGGAGATATTGAGTGCTTAGTAAGAAGTACTGTATCATTATTAAAAAATTATAAATGAGTGATGTGTACACGTGTATTAAAAAATTAGAAATTCTATTGTTAATGCTCTTAATTAGTTTTCGGATAAAAAATTATTTAGTACAATACTCATATTTACATGTTTGGATTGATTTATGGTTGAACTTATGTAAAACAAATGATACAAATAAATAATTTTTTATTTATTATTTATAAATTTGCAAGTATTTACAAATAAACAATTGATTTATGGTTCACTTGCTTTGGATTTTCTTGTATTTTGGGCTTAGTGCTCTCACCTTTTATTTCCACCTAGTTGTATGTATCATTTGCTACAAAAAGAAAATTATTTATCTCCTGTTTTGTAATCATCTTTATCAATCGTTTAGTTTTTGTTTTACACACTGTAATCATCTCTTTTGTTGGTTCTCTACTAGGTGCAAACTTGTATTTTCTTTTAGCTTTATCTTGGATACATCTCCAATTCCATGTTCAAGAGGAGGACAGTTAATATTAGAAATGAGTATTGGGCCTAATTCATTCTTACAAAACTGGCTTGTAAGTTAAGGATTGCCTCTAGTATATAAACACTTAGTCAGACCATCTCTCAACCGATGTAAGTTTCCATGAGATGTTAGGCATACAAGACCCGAAAACTTCACAAATTGGCATCAATGATATGAACATGCAAGTTGTGGAACCTTCTTGTTCAATGACAAGCTTTAGGTGGAGTACTAATGCTTAATTTGATGTTAAGATTGACACTAATTACATAAAAGAAATGCTAACGAGTATTTTTAAAACACTTTTTTAAGAATTTTAAATAATAAATTTATTGAAAATTGGAATATTTAATTTTTTAAATAAATAATTGTATAAAATCCTCTATTACTTTAACAAGATATATACAGCTAACAAACAAAACTAAAAGTTAACTAATTCAACAAAGTGGACTTGTGCCTGAATAAGACAACATGAGCCCACAAAGAATAAAATATTCAAAGTTGTAACATAAATGTAAATATAGTTTGAGCAATTATTCGAGAAAACTTACAATTGTATTTTGACGAAAACAAACTTTAGTCATATTCTATTTATCTTTTAGTCTAATACAAAACTATCAAACCTCTTTTCATTGAAAATCGGAGATCGTTAAGACAACAAATTTTTAAAAAAAAACCATGAATCGAAAAGGATAGTTTAAGGCCAATGTTGTTTTAGTTAAATATCAAACTTGTGAGCTTTCAATTGAAGAAATGAATGATTTTGGAGGATTTATTAGAAGTATCACACAAAATTTGTCGTAATCAAGGTGAATCTATCTTTTATAAACTTATGGTAGCTCACTATAATTCTGACAAATCCACTTAGATATCAAGCATGCACACAACACATACATACATATAAATAATCAATTATTGGATGAAATAATGAGGAGAAATAAGTTTCACATGATGTGAAGCACAATGCCTTATATGATGAGCAACTGTAAGCATAATCATCTTCAAATTTGCGCCTATACTATACTTAACATTACATGATTTTTTTTTCTCACAAAAAGACAAATTAATTAATGGGATTTGGATCCTTATTTTGGCCATATTAGCAGAAAGGCCACAATCACGCCTCACTTTAGCTTTAGCATGACCATGTGTTGGTGAGAGTTGTTGCGATGCAGACTCATAAGCATGCTCTTTCACTCATACCATTGAAAAATGGAACCATGTGAGATCTATATGTAGCTTTCATAGGACACAACACATATGGTAGGTGTACGTAGACCAAAGGTAAATGGACCAAGATTGTCTTTTTGTTTACAGCATGCAGTTCCACGCTGTTTTAAATCAAGACTCATGCAAATGTACATCCATACTAGCGGTGGTGATGATAGTTTTGAATTCGGATTCCATCCGTATATATGAATTTGCATGAAATAGGTTCCACATTGAATCGAGACCAGACAACATAGATTTTCAACCATGGTCTTATAGCCACCAACGTGATTTGATTGTGTGAATGTGGAAATCTGCTAACCGCAAAAAATTTCAATTCGATGAGATTGTATATTTAACACAGCATGCAAATTTAGACACGGTATGAATATCTAGAGTCCCCCATGGTCGATGAGATCTTGAAGGCATTAGTACGAAGGTCTTACATAAAGGGGGTAGACACATTTTGTTCGGGACAAAGGGAGTACATACATGGGGGACGGGTCAAATTATACTGATATAACATTTGAGTAATATTACACCGTTTAATAATGCTTTAATGAATACAAATTTTACAAAATTCACCTTTAAATTAAAAGTTTATATCAAACAATATGTTAGATGTTTCATTTCACCTGTATCCTTATTTATTATCAAGAGAGAATATTAAAAGTGTGTAAGTTTGTAAAATTAAGAGTATGTGAGATCTGGTAATGCATTGACCAAAAATATGTGGCAATGCATGAACTCTAGGAATTCATAGGATTCCGTGGGAGAGTGTAGAAGTCCCAACAAGTCAAAAATATTAGGTTGATAAAGTGGTAACCAAACCAAACAACTTCATTTTTGTGCCAAATGTGGACTAAGCCACATAGAACTTACACATATGTATGCCCGTTTCAAATTGGAAAAACATGTAACAAACGTCCATGTGTTGCAAAGTTAGAAAATCCTAGATGTGAATACAAATTTTTTTGGACAAACAATACAAATTTGTTGAACTAGCTAACTTGTAAATTCAGGCTAAAGTGATGAGCCACACAGTCAATACCTAAATAAATTTGTTAAGAGTTCTTCGTTGAATAAAATGTAGTCTAATAATGTGTTTATAATAGTTGATACTTCTCGTATTATAAGTAAAATCTAATTTTCTTTTTAATATAGTATCACACAACCTATTCAATATTCGTTAAGCGTCATTTATTACGTGACATTATAATTACTATTGGATAACTTAAATTACACATTAGATCTCCGATCGGTAAGATATCGGTCTATCATAGTGTAATAGACCGATATCTTACACTATGATCATTAAAGAGGAAAAGTTTGAAATGATGATGATGAGTGCTTTGTCGTTGAAAAAGTACACAGCATATAATAGTTCACCATTTAGAAGTTGTAAAAGTTATCTTTTGAAATTTGGAATAGTGTTGTGAGGCTGTGCAAATAGTAGTAGTAATTTGGGACAAGAGAGCACTAGAGTTTGGTGGCCACAATTGTTGCATGGCACAGTAAAAGGAATTACTATTATTTTGCCTTTTTTCTTTCTCAATGGTTTAGCCTTTTTTTATTTATTTTTTTTAAAATGTGTTCTTAATGTGCATATTAACTTTTCCTATAATTAAAAGATGATACAACTGGAAATGAATTAGATGTAGTTGTTTTCTCTATGTGATCATGCGGTCATTGTTTTCTCTATTCAGTCATCCAGTCACTATATTAATTTATAGCCGTCCAATTTTGATTGGACATTCTATAAAATATAATCTTATTTTTATTTAAGAATTCTTAAAAGCACTATAATTAAAATTAGGATTATTTGATCTTGATCGGACAATCAATAATATCTTACTGCACGACCGCAATGACTTTTTGATAGTACACATTCCTGATTCGAGACAACCAAATCAAATACATATATCTTGGGCATTTTAGAGAAGAGTTTTGCTAACGAGTGGTGATGAATTTAGACAGTATACATGAAGTTTTAGGCTCGATCTTCATTGACAATATTGTAAACCAAAAAAACAAAAACTATGACTATTTTTTTGGTTTACAATATTGTCAATGAAGATCGAACCTAAAACTTCATGTATACTGTCTAAAACTTCATGCGTTTGACAGGATATGTATGATAATATCTAAGGTGAATCAAATACATATAGCGGTGATGAATTTAGACAGTATATATGAAGTTTTAGGTTCGATCTTCATTGATAATATTGTAAACCAAAAAAACAAAAACTATGACTATTTTTTTTTTTTAATAATGCCCATTGTATGCCTTTATACTTATAAAACTTTAGGAATGAAATTTTCAATTTCTTATGGGAGCAAATAACCAATGTATTTATTGCACAAATTTTTCTTTTGAATATAAGGTTTTAACTTTAATATATCACTTTGTACTTAAGACCAAAATTTTATACTGTGGTCTGAAATTGAAATTGTGGCTGCATTACAAATGACTTGGAGTCTACACACAACTGTCTTTTCGACTTCATCAACCACATTTTATTTTATTTTTTTTGCATTTTACTACAATATAAAAATTTACAACCGCAATTAATTAAATCCATATACGAAAAACCAAATAGATGTTGTACATCATATAAAATATTTTAATTTAATATTAACAAAACAATGTAAGAAATAGGTAAAATGGTGTACATGATATCATACTAGATTATTTATGAACAACGTGCGGCTTCTCTCAATGTAAAATATTCTGCAAATCAAATAAAATCTATATGATGGCACGCAGTACTTTGTTTGCCTGCACTTTAAGTTACAGAGCAGATCACATATCATATGTATGGAATCTTGGTGCTGCAGCTGCAGTCAATATGAGACTAGACCGGCCATGAATGACCAGCCACCTAGCTAGTATTTCCAATTCAATTTGTCCGCAAGAGTTGCGGCGTTAGCATCATCTCGAGTCTCAAATTGAGTACCTCTTGAAGAACAAATCATCAATCAAGTGACTTCTCACGAAACAGAAGCGTTAGGCTCATCTATTAGAGCATTTTAATTTTAAGGCTTAACTACACATTTGGTCCCTTACGTTTATTTTAGATTTTAATTTGGTCCCTTACGTTTAAAAAATATCAATTTGGTCCCTTACGTTTATTTTATATTTCAAGTTAGTCATTTCCGTAAATTTTGTCACATGTGGCAGCCAATTTGCATATGTGGACATACACGTGGCAGTTGAACACACTGACATGTGTACTATTCAAACGGTGTTAGTGACAAAACTAACGGAAATGACTAACTTGAAACCTAAAATAAATGTAAGGGACCAAATTGATACTTTTTAAATGTAATGGACCAAATTGAAACCTAAAATAAACGTAAGGCACCAAATGTGTAGTTAAGTCTAATTTTAAATACAATATCTATTCCTTTTTATTTCCTTTTTATTTTGACTCAATTATTATAGGTTTTTGGATGATGCTTCCTCAACACTTATTTATAAGCCTGAATTTGTTGTTTCACATTTATTAAGAAAATTGTTAAATTTACTAATTTATCCTTTACAATGCATTAAATTTACATTGGGACTATGCATCCATCTTATAAAGTAGAACAATTAATGAGGGGTATTTTTGGAACAATAACATTAAATAGAGTTAAATTTGATTACTTTTGCTTATATTTAAGGACAATTTTTTTTTTGAATTTTGCTTATAAATAAAGCCGGAGGGAGTATCAAATTAACATCTCCTAAATTTAAAATAATTGCCACTATTCAACGAGACTCGCCACCTGATCATTTTTGTTAAGAAAACTTTAAATATATGGAGTCAGTCGAATCTTTTGTTGAACCATCAATTTTGATACCACTCTTGGGTCATGAGGAAGCAGTCGGGTGATCATTCACATTTAGTTTATCCAAGTTAGTTGGACATCATATTTTTATCAAAAACCTTAAGACATTATATTTATGGATACTCTCACTTATAAAATTCAAACTTGAGACTTAACTTACTTCACACTTGCCGCATCAATAAAATCATTTGCAAAGCTATATATGTGAACCGACATGTACCTCTGCCTTTAAAAGACCTTGGTTTCCTCGTAGATAACGCATCAAGAATATTATGGCCAAGCTTTTCAAGACATAAAATAAATAATTAAAACTGGAGTTTAGTGAAATCTGTTAAGAGTCTCATATTGGATGAGGGATGACCTAATGAACATATATATGTTTATAAGTTGAGCAATACCTTACAAATCGATTTCGTAGGGTTAAGTTAAGTTCAATGCAAATTATTCTAAATGGTATATGTTTCCCTTATGGGGTCATATCCATCATTTATATCCACACACCAAAGTTCAATAATGTTGGACGTGAAAGAGTGTATTAAGAATTTCACGTTAAATTAGAGATGATCTGACCATATATTTATAAATGGAAACAATACTTTATAAGTCGATTTTATAAAATTAAGTTAGATCCAACTCAAATTAATCTCCATGAGATTTCTATGTTAAAGAGTGTGTCATTGTTGTTCTAACTCATTAATCTCCTTGACTTTTCATCTATAGAGAAGTCTAACCACCCAAACACCTTAACTTATAATATCACAGGTTTTTTAGATTAAAAAAAGTTGCTTGAAAGTGAAAGTATTTAGGCACATGAAAAGCTGTTTTTCTATAAGAAATACATGTAGTAACTAAAACAAATTCAGAGCTTTGTTGAAAGTATCATTTTTTATTTAAAAATGTATTATTTCTGACAGCTTTTAGCAACTAATAGTAACTTAATTATTTATAGGGAGGATTTTCATGTATCTTAATTATTTATGATGTATATTCCTTTGATTAGTAAGTCACACTGTAAATAGTTTAAAACTGTAGTATTATTCAATAGTCTGTAGCAAGTTCTCAAGTTCTGTTCTTATAAGTTTTCTGCCATATATATTGGGATAGAAATAGTGCCTTATAAGTTTTCATGCATACATTATTTATCACTATTGTGGTTGTGGCTGTGGTTGTAGTAATGTCTCATGTAGCAATCAAAACAAGATAGAAAAAATTATTGCAAACTTGTTATGTAGTCACTATCTTTGGTTTATAGACCCATCATTTTTCCCATTCCATTTTATTAAGCTCATCTTTGAGTAAAGCTTAATTGGATTTGTACAATTTATAACCCTTAATTTCTGAGTAATTAAGAAAATGAAACTAACAAATAAAGTATTTAACTCTTGATGCATATATAGGACCAAATTTGTCAAATAATAATATAACTAAATTAACATTTAATTAATTCTATACATTTTGATACTTATATGTTTTTATTGAGAAAATATCAAGCTTGTAATAAGTCTCTCATACAAGATATCCTAAAAAAGAATTGCAGTTTATGCAGAGAATAGAATCAAATTCTCCTTCCAAAAACCCCACCTTTTTGTTTTCTACCATTTCTTTTGAACACCACTCAATTTTTGTTCCATTTTTAATTCAACCAAGATCAAATATAGTAATAGTATCCCCACCCAAAGTGCAATACAACTCTAAAATAACATCATCATTAAAAAAAAATGTATTACTAAAAAACAAAAAGCCAATCGAAACACATATCTACATTTTTCGTTCTATGCTTATCTCAGCTGTTCATCCACTGATTAATATTATTGACCACATATAGTAGATTGAAATGAGTGGTTGCGATTGCAGCAACACCATTTTACCAATGGAGAGAATCCAAACCATCTAAAAACATAGATACATTCTAATTTGGGTAGGTGCCGCCTATTGGGTCGGTGCCACCCCACATGAGAGGATCCGAATCCGATACACTCGTACACAAACAAAAGCACAAAAATCAAAAACCTCTTTCTATCCCTAGTCTATAGTTACATAAGAGATGATTTCTCTATAAACTTTTCTTCTCTCTCGTGATGTCAACTATCATCATAGTATCATGCAAGTAGTACCCCTTTTAACCTCACAACATTTGTTTTGCTATACGCCAGCTAATTCATTGCATTCATTCAACCACATCACCAACCACTCTTTCTCTCTCTAAAATATTTTAACATTTTATCCTCAGATCTCTAATATCTTTGAAACCTATATATATATATATATACACTCTTTGCACTTTTGATTTTACACCAACCCATATAGTTTTCTCTTCAAAAACAGAGTCTTTTTATTGAGAAAATGGCAAATGGGTTGGAAAATGAAAGTGGGGTGTCAATGTTGTTTAGTGAGGAAGAGTTGAGAGAGATGAGTGGAGTGAATTTTTTTGATGATTATGTTGAAGTTATGTGTGGTTGTACTAGTCATAGATATGGTGATGCTGTTGGTAGACTTAGGGTTTATCTTAGTGGCTTCCTTCAAATTATTTGTGAATGCACCCCTGGTTGTCAAGAAGGTTTTTTCTCTCTCTTTTTCTTTCTCTCTCCATCTCTCTCTCTCTCTCTCTCTCTCTCTCATTGTTTGTTTATGTGCATGTTGATAGTTGTCTACACTTCTGATTAAAGGCGTGTTCGATGTCTGATATGAGCAGATACACCAATATGACACTGGTGTTTATGTGTCAGTGTCGTGTATGGTGTGTATGTGTTTGTGTTAATATTTTATAGTTTATGGTTTGGTGAGGGTTTGACTTTGAAGAGTCAAGAGTTTTATTATGAGGTTGTTTTGATCTGCTTTGTGTTTGGAATTTGTGATGGTTATTTGACACTTTAAGTGTATGTTGATTTGTCTCAATGAACTCTTTTGTTTTGATACTCTTTATGATCATGCTAGATGAATGTTAGTATTATGCAATGTTGAATATTCTTGATTAGCATACTGTCTTTTTGTGAGATTAAATTAAATATGTTTTTTTTTTTTTTGTTGAATATTACTTTTCTATAGTTGATTTGTACGTGGTAAGATCCTAGAATGTAAGGTCGTTACACTATATTTCTTCAAAGTCATTGAAGTCTGTTTACTTTTGCAGAGTAGACTATACAGCAGTAATTATCCAAAGGTATTGTTAATCTATAATATGTATGTTATGTATGTTCTTGTCTTTGATGACACACTCTTATTTTATGTGTGAATGATTATGATGGCTCTTTGTATTGGAGGCACATATCCATGCCACTTATGTAGCCTTTTTTGTTGGTAACTGAGGTGAATATATGCTATCACCAAGGTTAAACTTAGAATCTAATAATTTTCCGTCACTATGTACATGCAATGTTGTCAAATTTCTGCCATAGTAGCACGCCGGCACCATGTTATAGCATGGTGGATTTTGTGCCAATCGACATACATAGGCTGCAACATCTAATATATCCAGTTATCCACTATAGGCCGCAAGGCCATGTTTAAATGGTGGATTTTGGCTGGCCAAAATAATCCACCATCTACATTGATAACAATGGTCGAGGGTGCGCCTTATTTTATTACTTTCATTACTTGAACAATGATATATACAAGTACATCAACTTGGTAGAATATCTGTTGATGCAGAAGGACCAATACAGTACCTCTGCTGACACATATGAGGATTTACTGATTTAAACAGGAAGTGTAATAGTGACAGCTACTTTGGGAATTTTGTTTGCCACATTTCACTACATGAGATGTGTTTAAGTAATTACTTCAAAATTTTATACATGAAATATACCAACTTGAGAAAATATGATTCATAGAGTTATATCCTACCATACCTTCATGATTTAATTTGAAAGATCAGCAACTAGCTAGGGAATAGATCATTTGACTAAGCTGGGATGAAAATTCTAAATTTTTACTCATGGATAATCGAAAGAAAAAGAAGATAAGAGAAAATATTTCTTGCTCCCTCTGGTAGTGTTTTGAGGGGGATGAATACAAGTTTATGTCGTTTATATGACTCTAATTTATGAATGTGGTGGAAAATGTAGGTAAATGATTCTCTTGTTATAGCTTCACTGTCATTATATTAGTATGATTTAGTAATTGCAGATAATATTAGTTAATGATTTTGTTTTGGTCACAGTGATGCACCTAGTGATAGGAGCTTTATAACGCGATTGTGTAATTTTACTGTGCCTTAGCCCTTATGCATCCATGATGGAAATTAAAAGTTAATTTCTGATTTTTTTTTTCTTGCATTCTATGAAACCCAAAAATTATGAATTGAGTAATGACAGTGATTTTGTCCATGACATTAATTTCTTGCATATGGTTTTTAAATGATAGACAAGTTGACTCCTTCTGCATTTGAGAAACATTCTGGAAGAGAGACGGCAAGGAAATGGAAGAATAATATCTGGGTTATAATTAATGGTGAGAAGGTTCCATTGGGCAAAACAGTACTGCTCAAATACTACAATCAAGTGTTAAAAGGTGCTAATAGCTCTCAGAGGTCCCTAAGTGGACGTGTTGGTCACCGCGATGAGTTTGTTCGCTGTACTAAGTGTAACAAAGAGCGTAGATTTCGTCTGAGATCTAAAGAGGAATGTCGCATTCACCATGATGCTGTGGCAGATGCAAATTGGAAGTGTTCTGATCTTCCATATGACAAGTATGCTTCTTTTCCCTTACAATGTACACATTCACCACGAACTAAAAAATAAGTCGGTAACTTATGCTTTTAATGTTTGTGACTTGGATTTAATAATGTCTGTCTAGTCTACACTCATAAATTCACCATGCTTCAAATGAATTTTGTTTGCACCAAATAGCATATTTTATCTTCTTTTTTTATATTGATTGACATCTAGTGTTGTGACCAAAGTGACTCAATAGAAGGTGGTCCAACAAATCTTGAATATTGTTATCAATCCTTACTAATTTGCAGTTTGCTGTACAAATAATTGAATCCAGTCCTAATCTATGATATCTTATATTTTGTACTCTATATCTTATGACAGTTTTTGCTCTAAATTACTTTATAAAAACTCAAGTAAGCATATCAGATTACTGTTTTACGGTTGAGCAATTATGTATCATTGGTGCGGTCTCTTTTAGGCATTGTCAGACTACATATGGACTGTTACTGTTACAGAACTATGATAAAGAATTGCTAAATCTATCGTATAACATCTGGGGTATGCAATATATTTGATTGGTAATTTGTTAACAACATATGCTAATTAATTCTTAAGGCCGAGTCTTGGTTAGGATACCGTTTATGTTTCCGTGCTAAAAGAACTTAGCCAGACCCAGTTTGAAAAAAAAGAGTTTTCTGAAGCAAATTTTTCATATGATTGATATGTGTTGTAATGACCAGTTACAAAATTGTGAAGTATATGTTTCTTGTCGTAGATTGAACAGTTTTGTTGCAACAAAGAATTGAAGTGGTATTGTATAGAATAGAGCCTCCGTTCAAATACCTCATGAGACATTATGGAACAATATGTTTGGATTAGTGGTATAGGGTAGAATGAAGTGGAATGAAATGAGATAACATCCATTTTTAAAAATTTAACCAATCTCTTCCTTTGTTATCTTGCTGTGGAATTGAAGGAATCCTTTCCATTCCACTTCATTCCATCATGTACCACCAACACAAACATACTTAAAAATCACCTGACACGCCTGTCTTTTTGGCTTGTATCTTGCTTTCTTTTATTGAACTAAAAAGAGGCTAGTACTTTTTCTGAATATGTTAGTTTGATTAAATGGTTATAAGAAAAAAGAATCCATGTTATTACTACTAAGTGTATAATTTATTAATATCTGAACTGGTTCTTCTAGTGGTCCTTTACATCAGTTTTAATGTGATCTTTATATTGGGTTTGCTTTGCATTTGTGTTCAATTCCATTTAGCAGAAGGAATATAATTTTCTTAAAAGCTACACAATTATGGGAAGTAGCTTTACTTTACCGAGTTGTCAACATGGTTCACCTTCCATCTAGATTATCATTGTTGACGCTACTTAGACTGTTATGCCCTCTGGAATGATTATATATTTGTTTGATATGTATTGCTGGTTTTACTGGACATGAAATTTCACTTTTCAAAAGAATTATTCAGGTAGAAATACCTCCTTTTTATGAAGCCTCTTGGTAATATCATGCTTTTCAGGATAACATGCGATGATGAAGAAGAACGAGGAAGTCGAAGAGTTTACAGAGGATGTGGTCGATCTCCAACATGTAAAGGTTGCACTTCTTGTGTGTGCTTTGGATGTGACATCTGCCGCTTTTCGGATTGCAGCTGCCAGACATGTACTGACTTTACTAGCAATGCAAAAGCTTGATTCTGAGTCCTTAGCAATGGCACTGTGTTCCCAATACTTGTTCTTATGGGCTGGTTATGCCTATAGAAAACTAGAAATGCTTAATTTTCCTAATTGGACATCACCAGTGTGATGAGTTCATCATCTTTCATTGTTCTCATTTACTGGATCATAAATTTCAATGTTAACAATTTATTCTCTTACACAATGTCTCTATTCTCTTCCTCTTTCTTCTATGAGCTTCCAAGGGGTTTTCATATTTGATTACATAGCTTTATGGAGTGGTTCCTTTACTTTTTGGCCGTTGGAGCAATCTTAAGTGGCTAATTGAGTTCCATAAGTTTTATTTAGGTATATTTTAAATAAGGTACCGTATTATACACATACAAAATTTATTTGTTGTATGGTAGGTGCTAATTGGTAGTAGCTTTAAAGTTGAGTGCAGATAAAAACATACTACTATTAAATTGAGTTACTTAAGGTTTAGTTCCAATTTTCTTTTTTGGTAGATAGATGAAATGATATGTCTTTGAAAATTCAACACACAAAGTGGAGCGACTGAAGTTCGAATATCAGTTATGACGTTCTACCAATTGAACTAAGATTTGTGAAGACTTTGCTTCCAATTTATGTATGTTATTTTTAATGTTTTTGCTATATAGCATTTTTATTAATTTTATTATTATTTCCAATTTATAGAAAATGAACATTCAATCCAATTCTACATAAAATAATTATAATCGATAGATTTTAAATAATTTAAAGAAAAACAAATTATAGAAGATAATTTTAACTATATATATATACGCCATTAAAAAAACCCGTCTCGACCTCGATTTTGAATATCAGAGAAAATCCACATCTACACCTCGGGCTCGACCTCGACTTTGAATATCAGAGAAAATCCACATTTACACCCGGTCAAAGTAAGAATTCTCGTCAAAATTGGTACGGATTCGGGTGGTTACAAATTTTGTTGCAATGCCTAATTTTCATAAAGGGAAATCTTTATGCAGCAATGTATCATTTTACTATTTGTCACCAACAATTATCTCCATGTAATTTGATGATTGCTAATATTATATTTTTCATTTGTCACATATGGTGATTTACTATCAATAAATTATGTTTATTTTTTAAGAACATTTTTAATAAGATATTTAAGAGATTCCATAATAGAATGATTTTTTTTTTATAACATAATAATTTTATTATATTTAAAAGATTTTGCGTTTCTACGAGACAAACGTAAGCACATATATGAAAGGACATCCATAGTTATCAAACTCTTGACTTAACTCATTGTACAAGTTTACAATGTACATGTTTACAACTATTTAGATATTGGAATAGTTGTTTTGTACATTATTTTCATACATATTAAGTAAACACTTGTGACACTTGTGAGAATGTGTGGAGCCTATGTAGATAGCTTACAAAGGGTTTATGCAGCCACACTCCATTTTTCAAATGAAATTTAATCTCTCGTTGTTGTCGTAGATTCCCAATCTCATTCTATTTCAAAGCTTACATAGACTCTTATTATGTTTAACAACCTTGAGGTAGAATATTTGAAAATTACCCCTTGCTTGAACTTTAATAGTACTCTATTTGTAAGAATCACCAATTTCGACAACTTTGTCTTTTGTGTCTTATCCAAATGTAATTCATCTTCGATGATCGTTATCATCTACCACCGTCACGGAATAGAACACAAAACTAATCAAGTTTTGTCAAGGATCATAAGCAGGGGCCATGAGCATGTCGGATGAGTGACCTTCTAGAGGCCAATACAAAAGAATATATGAAGACAAATGAGAGAATTAAATTTCATTTGAAGGTGGTTGTTAATTCAACTTGTAATTTGTGCATAAAATAATAGAACATTAGAAAATTTTATGTGATTATTTAAACTGTTATAAATTTGATAAATAGTATCCCTCCGTCTTACAATATTTCTCAAAATTACATTTGATCATTTCACTCGCACAGATTAAGAAAAAAAAAATGATAAATAACTTTTTTAATTTTGCAAAATTATCTTTTTTTCGCATCACTTTTGTCCTTTTTGGTCCTTCATTCATGTTTGCATACAATTTTTCAAGCTCTTTCGGCACATTACATATATTTATGATTGAGAGTGCACAAGAAAAAAAACCCATAAGAGTACCATAACATAAGAGAGGGCTAAAATGGAGAAAGGGCTAAAAAATCGTGAAAAAAATAAATAAAGGATTAAATCTTACTTAAAATTAAACGAAAAATAAAGGGTTTTGCTTTATATATATATATATATATATATATATATATATATATATATATATATATATATATATATATATATATATATATATATATATATATATATATTTTTTATGATTTTACCAATTACTCATACTAACTATTGTTTTATTTCTAATATCATAAATGAAAATTTTAGAATAATAAATAGGGAATGATAAACATACCATTAATTAGAGTGTACAATTGCAAAAATAAGCAATACTATTAAATTGAAAATTAAAAATTTCATTTTCTCTTTACAAATGTGACAATTACTGGGATAAAGGGAATAGATATATAAATATATAAATGTATTAGAGAAAATTTACGATTACTTTGTATTTCTTACATATATAATTTCATTCTAACATTACATGCATGATTCAATAAATCATATTTAATGAATGAGAAAGACATGTATTCTTTGCAAAATAAATGACTTAAAAGACAGATGCCGAGAGAAACAGTTAGACTTATTGACGAATACCACCATATGATCAACAAAAGAGTACCTATAATCACATGAAAACCATGAAAGCCAACAATCACGTTAAATTTGTTGGGCCTAGAAGGGGGAGCCTCATTGGATTGGATTGGCACATTGAGAGCTAGACTTATTGGCGAATACCATCATATGATCAAGAAAAGAGTACCTATAATCACATGACCATGAAAGCCAACAATCACGTTAAATTTGTTGGGCCAAGAAGGGGGAGCCTCATTGGATTGGATCGGCACATTGAACATTGAACAACCTTACAAGTGACTCTAACACCACATCTTCACCCAAAACCTTAAGGCATTATAGGTTTATGGGTCCTCTCACTTATAAAGTGTTCAACCTCAACTCTTCCAACCAGTGTGGGACTTTTTCTCACACTTGACAGATCTCGACATCTCCCCTCAAATGTGAGTCTTTCCGTGTCCACAATCATTTACCACTCACTTATTGCTCCATCAATCAGGCTCTGATACCACTGTTGGGCCGTGAGGGGGAGCCTCACTTGATAGGATTGGCATATTGGACATTAAGCAACCTTACAAGTGACTCTAACATCACATTTTCACCCAAAACCTTAAGACGTTAAGTTTATGGGTCCTCTCCCATTTTAATATTTACTCTCTCACATTTTCTATATTCTTGTTGTCACACAAGATTGAAGTAAACCAATCTTGCACTTGCTTAAGGAGCAAGCCGCGCTCAAGAACAATCAAGTTCATGCTTCTGCTGCGCCAATAGTTCACACGTCATCAAATTAATATGGACCCAACAAGAGGGTTAAGATGTCAAATTTTCACAAGGAAGAGTTGAGATAAAATGAAGCTATTTTTGTGTGTTGTATGTGAATGTGTTTATCAAAGAATTTTATTTCAATTTTTTTTATAATATATGGCCCATTTGTTTCAGCTTTTAAAAAAATAGATTTTTGTTTCCGCTTTTAAAAAAATAGATTTTTTTTTATATTTGTTTTTTCTAAATTGAAACACTAGTTTTGACATCATATAACATAAATACACACTATTGAAGATCAAAGCATAGTCAAAATCACAATTTTTTGAAAAAGTTGTATTTCAAAAATGATTTTTATGAAAGGACAAATCTATTTGAAATAGCTTCAAAAATTAAGTGATTTTTCGAAATTTTGATATCCAAAAAAGTTTCAATAAAATGATCAAATACCTAAAATCACATTTTAAGAATAACTATTCAAACCAAATTTTTATTTGAAACTTTTATAAAAAGTTTCTTTATAAATTTTTTTTACACAAAATTATATAACACTACAAAAATCTATTTTAAAAAAATATATATAACAAACAGGCCCATAAACTATTTCGTTTTTAGGTTGTTGTTTTGACGCATCTTGTATTTATTACACTTTTGTTGTGTACGAAACTGAATTGAGAGAACCTCTATTAATGAGGAGTGTATGGTGTAGTAGTAGAGCCAGGACATAGAAACTGAACCTGGAATTGTTAAATGACAGACTACCAAAGTAAATTGAGGCTAGCTCTACTTACCTAGGATTTGTGTCGCTATGAGTTGAATTATTTTTCAGTAGAGTTAATTATTTGTTAATGTGGTTATTAAAATTGGTTTTGTTAGTAATCAATAGTTGGTTGTCCGATAGAAGCCGGTACCAAAATACAAATTATTAATAAGTAATATTTATACGAAAAATGCTAACGAGTGCTCGAGACACTCTTTAAGTATCTTAAATAGTAAGTTTTTATGAAAATGTGTAAAGTCAATGCATTGAGAATTGAAATATTTCACTTTCTAGAATAATAATTTCTTTAAATAGAATGCTTAAAAAGTGCTTATCACCCAAAAAAAAATGCTTAAAGAGTGCCGAGGACACTCGTTAGCAAGAGCCTATTATAATTGGTTCCCAAGAATCACACTACATTAAAATTCACAGTTAAAAACATCATTCCTAAACACTAAATGGACATAAATTCATTCAAAATCAATTATATTAAAAACTAAAACAAACATACCCTTCAAGGTTTGTGATACATGCTTATTTTACAAAGTACAACGCTCACTTTAAAAGAGTTAAATCAAACTTGTGACTCCTACCCTACTTGCCGCCTTCTCTGTGCTTTCGATAAGACGCTTTGATTCACTTCAGCAGCCTCCCTGATGTATAGAGAATGATAGAGCTCACTAGCTCAGGCATGAAAAAGTCACATGATGAGATGACATTCGGATTACAAAAGAAAAATGGGCTTGCTGCATTAAGCTTATAAACCACAGGGATTACAAAAGAAAACAGGGGATCCCGTGGATTACAAAAGAAAAAGTACAGATGATTAGATGACATATACTTTCAAGTACAAATGACACATGTAACTAAAAGACCAGGAACTCGACTCATCCCTTTTAGGATCCCATCAATTCCTTTCATAATTCGAGAGGCTGCAGGAAAATTTGCAAGTACAATCCCTGCAGAATAGCCCAACTCAAGCAATCAATTCAACGTCACCTAGAAGGTCGCCATCCTCTCCTACCGGCACCACGAAATGTTGGTCTCCCTCGGCTACCTGATGAACCTGGATGAAATTGAGAGGGGTTGCTAGAAATAGAACTAGGCTCAGAGGGTGGAAAGCCCTGCTGCTGCGCTTGAAAGATAGGTCGTTGCTGCAACTCATTAGGTGGAAAACCCTGCTGCTGTGCTTGAAAGATAGGTCGTTGCTGCAACTCATTGGGTGAAAAACCCTGCTGCTGCATTTGAAAGATAGGTTGTTGCTGAATCTGTTGGAAGGGTGGTCTTGAATCAAATGGCATTTGGTTTTGACCCACAAACCCCGGTGCATACATTGGTTGTTGTGCAAATATATTGGGCTGTACGCCAGTCATCATAGTTGGGAAGTGAGTTCCGTGATTGGGATTCATTTGCTGTTGAAATGGATTTCCTGGCACAGGAAACTGTAGAGAAAATTGTGTGTTTTGTGGATAATATGACATGCCATTTGAAGGAAATGCATTTGGAAGCTGGGAAGGTTGTGGCTGCTGTTGAAATATTGTCTGATTTGTCCACATTCCGTTTGCAGCAAAGTGAGGACCTGCATTTAAAGGCTGAACTTGAGAAACTGTGGTAGTTCCACCTTGTCCAATGCCTAAATAAGGAGAACAACTTCCATGATTAACCAATGGTGCTGCTGCAGGTCCATGAGGGACAGTAGGTAATACATTCTGTGCTGCTGCAGGTGCATGAGGGACAGTAGGTAATACATTTTGTGCTGCTGCAGGTGCATGAGGGAAAGTAGGTAATACACGCTGTGCTGCCGCAGGTGCATTGGGGATGGTGGGTAACCTATGATCTCTTGGTGAAAATTTCTTTTTATTGTTTTTTCTCTTGTCAGGATTTTGATCATTTACCCCTCTCTTTGTCATTTTCTGCATTTTCCTGTATTCAGCCTCTTTCTCGTCATCTGAAAACTCTACTTCATCAGACAACTCTTCATCATTCGCACCAGATGCATCATAGCCTTTCCGGTAAAGATCCTTATTATTAAGCACGCGATCCGCATACTCTGGAACACATGAGACCAGAGTTGTTCCCCCTTGGATCCCCGCAGGGACTTCACTTTCAGAGTTGTATCTCACAATATAATACGGGTTTTTCACTGGTCCAAAGATTTCATCAACTAAACCTAGTGGTTTGCGGCTTTCAGTCAGCCAGAGAATAGAACCCTCATTAAGAGGTTCATGCTTCTCCACTCCTTCGACAATGACTTGAGCACCAAGAGTCTGTCAAATAAGAAAGTTGATTCTAACAATTATTGGTACCCCATCTGATATACTTCATAATCAAATCTAATAACAAACATAAAATTTATACAAAATAAAGAAACAGAACATGCAATCAATACTGAAACGTCTATTCTGATCCTCAAATAAGTGATGAGATATCTGTAAGCTTACCGACATAACAACTCCAACGGGTAGCATTTTATGGTGCGGTTCTAAAGTCACATCCACCGGAGGAACTGGAGGCAAATTCTGCAAAGTCAACACCAGTCAAGAGATTTTTCAAAATTAGTCAAACTATTATGCATTATTCAATAAAAGAAAAAAAAATTCATCCATAGTTATTGCATCACATTTAGCGTCAAGAGATTTTCAAAGTTTCTCATATTTTAACTTCTCTTCAATTCTAAATGCCAACCAAAGCTACCTTCAAATTAACATGACAAATAGGACCAATCCTAGACTTTCAAAATTAGCACAAAACAGTCCCCCAAGAACAAACCAAACTGCAGTTAAGTACATCAATCATGGGACTATAAAGAAAGGGACACAAATCCACCACATGTTTGTAACAGTGTTGTTAAGTATTTAATTTAATTTTAACCTGGTGAATAGACTCGCACACTTTTAAATGTGGAGGAGAAGTGGGAAAAATTTCAGGTTCAAACCAGACCCCTACAAATCAATGTCATTGGCAGCTGCCAACTGTGTATGTTTAGTTTCACTTATTGAAGAGTCAAAATTGATTCTAGAGATGTATAATATACTTTGACATGTTTGGTTTTGCTAAAGTAGAACCGAGTTTGCCTCCCGAATTGATTCTACTTGAAGCTAGATATTGTAGCTTCTAATTTTAGAATTGATTTTTGCACTCAATTTTTGTTCAACTCACTTTTAGATGAATGTATCCAAACATAAAAATCACTTTACATTCAACTCAATTTTAGTCAAAATCAATTTTTCTCACCGATGAACCAGACAACAACTTTCTCGATAACATGTTTCGGTGATAAAAATATAATTGAATTATCAAAGTATAAAAAGACAGATAATTCTCAATGATGCTACACAAAAAATCATTTTACAAATAAGAAACTAAAAATACCTGAATTTCATTCTTTGACCTAATTGGTCCTACTGCAACATCCTCCTCATCAAAATCACCATCAACAGTAGGACTCCAACTAACCATCTTCTCTTCCTCAGAATCACTTATCTCCCCCTCTTCATCTTCATCTTTCATATCTTCGTCGTCATCTTCATCGCCATCACTGTCAGACTCGGATGATGAAGATGACGCCGATGATGATGATGAAGAAGCCTCTGACTCCGAACTTCCACTCTCGCTCTCACTCTCACTTTCACTATCATCCTCTTTCTCATCTTTTTCTTCATTCCCATTCACCTCAACTGAAGGAGAATCTTCCACTAACGTAATCTTTTCTACAATTTTCTCAATAGGAATTTCATCACCCAAAGTATCAAGCTTTTCAGGTTCTGTTACCGGTGTCTTCGCCGCAACATGGTTCGGGTCAATTTCCGACCCGTTGTTGTTACTAATATTTTCGGGTACCGGTTCTGGTGTCTCCGCCGCAATAGGTTTTGGGTCAGGTTCTGAACCGTTGTTGTTTAGGGTTACCATTGTTAAAGTGAAATTGGTCGGAATCGAAATAAAAATTGGATGATGGGTTCAGAGCGAGGATTGGAGCTGTTTTGCTTTCGCTGCTTAAACCCTAACTATAGGCGCATGGGGGTTTTGACTAAAAGTACATTTCACATTAAAAAAGTACTATTCATATGACATAATTTAATTTCACTTTATTTTTCTACAAATAATAAATAATATAAATATTAACGTATAAGATGTTAAATTTGTCTCGATGAATATTTTCTAGCCACTAGGTTACTTAACAAAAAAAATTAATTTTTATAATTTTTCATAATAAATAATTACAAATATTAACGATCAAAGTTGTAGATCGACAAATGTAATAGTGGTCAAACGTCATTTATTTTGGAACGGAAGGAGTAGTATCATTTCTTGTAACAAAAAAAAAGTACGATCATTTTTTTCTTGTAATTGGTTTAACTAATTTTTTTGATTAAAAATTTAAATAATATAAAAAAATAATAAATATAATAGTTTAAAGGGTTAAATATGTTTTTTTTTTAATTTTGTCAAAAAAATATTTTTTTGCATATCGTGAGGATATTGGAATAAGTCTTTTCATCTCGGCCTTTTTCTTGGATTGAATGAATTTGACATTTAAGGACATTGATAATCTATCGTGAGATTGTTCTATCTTCTTTGAAGTTATTGTGAGCTCTTTGAAAGCACATGAACATGCTCATATTTAAGTACTCATGCTTCATAGGTCGAAGTTCTTTTTTCTTGAAGTACTATTAACATAAAAGAATAAAAAAACAATCAAACAATCTTATACTAGATTGTCAATTTTAAAATCAATTTTTTTATTTTCTTAGGCTGTTTGTTGGACTCTACCATACTTCTCAAAATAACTACTTGGTTTCACAAGAGTTTACGAAATTGAGCTCAATGAAAATCATCAAAGAAAAACAAGAAATTGAGCTCAACGAAGAAACATCAAAGAAAAACAACTTTGTTGCTCTAAAGGTCAAAAGTAAAGAAACTTCAAAATATAAAACCCTCCAAGCTGAAGAACAACCCAACCCTCCAAGCTGAAGAACAATCCAATGAAGATGATGGATATTGTAATACCTTTTATTCCGAAAGCGTATAAAAACATTCAATATGCAGAAAAATATAAATAGAAGTCGTGCGAATAGAAAAACTTAGCGAGTAAAGTCTTATGCTGAAGACCTTGGTCTGCTTTGCGTCATGTCAGCAGAACATGTAACTCGTTTGAATTGATGAACCATTTGTTATAAAAATATTCTATGGGAAAAGAAGTGGGTTGAGGGAGCAATCTCAAACAATGTTTTCTATATATGCACAACATATGTGAGTTCTTTAATTGTGTAGTTTAACTCAACCCTAGCCCCAGCAGCCAGGAAAAAACATCCAAGTATTAAGAAAGGCGGAAAAAGTGCAGGGAAATTAGTAACTGAAGAAATAAAGGTTTTGGGGTATAACATTGGTGAACACATTTGGTAATGCCAAGTTATAGAGCTGCCATCATTGTCCCTCTGGCTGCCTCTCGCTTCAGCTCTGCAGCCTTGCCGCTTCCACGGAAGTACATCAATACTTGCTGTCAATATAAAATTAAAAGTCAAATAAGAAACCAGAGTCAAAAGAACACAAGTTACCACTGTTAGAGTGCTAAGATTATAAAAACCTGAAAAACCCAGACGCTCATCAGTGACTCGAGACAGAAAAATCCAAACCCGATGAAGTAGAATATCTGCAGTTCAGCACAAGTATCAACATCATTTTAATGTGAAATTATAAGTTCAAAATATACCCTCTGGAACAAGATGGTAATATCCAACTATTGAATTACCCAAGAAACTTGGGAACTATAGAAGCCAAGAAATAGATAATTGGAACATACCCCAACCAATGCACTGCCGCCTATCACATCAATTGCAGCCAAAATACCTCTGTTCACATTGTTGGTATACATTACAACCATTAGTTTGAGCAGAACGAAATAAATAAAATAAAAAATGTTCTTTTTTGCCATATTGATGAGCTTATGTCAAAACCATGGAGAGCATACAGTAAGTCAAAACCATGGAGAACATACGTTCAAGCCTAACACAATAATACATAAAAATTATGCACCGTAAAATTTTTCCAACTTATTAGAAGCAACTCACGTGAGAGATTTTCCTTTGAAGATAATTGGTGGAGCAACTGCAGCAAAAATGCAAAAGGCAATGTGCAACTGTTTGCAGAAAACAAAAAAAGATGAGCATTTCACAAAATTAGTGCATAATAAGTGAGTACAGTGAGAAAATATATAAACTTACCATGTAAGAGACAAAGAACCAGCCAAACTTCAAAGCACTGTCTGTCCTGTAAAACAAGATGGTACGGAACATGGAACAAAATAAAATCAATAATAACCCATCAAAGAATCTAGATAATTTAGGGGTTCCTGTTCACAATATAAATATTCATAAAATGCATTTATGTGTCGATGCTTTTTCACAATTTGGACGATGGTAAACCATCCATAGAAATCCACCCACTCTGTCGACCCTCTTATTTCTTCCCCTTTTCTGGTGTCCCCTCCCAAAAAAGAACAGTTCAAGGTATTGCATGAGGTGAATTTTGTACCTACTAGCTTGTCAATTTTTTACAATTACAGTTGCTTTTACAGTAAAATATTGTGTTTCATAATTGACTGAAGCTTTGCTTGAAGATATAGATAATCAATTTTTACATTTTCTTTTTTAGATAAACAAGTAGGCTGAAAAAAAAAACTTGAACAGATATCTGTATGCTAAACAAAAAAAAATAGTATTAAAACATATTGAACATTACCTCATAGCGCGATAAAGGGGGCGATACCACATTACATAGGATCCTGGAGCACCAGAAATAAAATATATAATAGCTAGAAACCAAATGGTTGGACCTGCATGGCAAAAAAAAAAAAACGCGTGTAAATGAAGCATGACCTAAAAAGACTGCTGGGTCAATTTTCAGTTGTAAGACAAACCTTCTCCTTTGATCCAAGCAGTAGTAACTGCTACTATATTCCACAAAAGACACAGAACCAAACCTGCAGATTATTACAAAGTTGTAAAACTAAGATACAAGGCAACAATAGTCAAAGATAAATGATAAGAAAAATTATGCTGTTGAAAGTAGTGATTTAGATAGCTCAGAGGGAAAGAGTGCATGAAGTAATGTATGATCTCAAATTGATATTTATTTTTTATGTGATACTAAACCCGATTTGTAGAATTACTAAACTCATAATTCTAATTATATTAGAAAACAAATCATGAAATAGAATATAGAAACCGCTCCTAAAAAATTATCCAAAATACTCTAAAGTATTCTAAAATACAATGATGATATTATGAGATATGTTTAGAAATTCTGATATATGCGATATATTTCTAATGAAATGGGGGAGGGAGACTTTTAATGGGTTCTGAGGTGGATAAAGGAAGATCACACCTGCTCACCCAAAGGAAAATAAAATAAAAGTTGGCATTAACCTTATCTTGGAGAATGGAGAAAATTAAATAAAGTTAGATGTTATCACAACATTTTCCATGCCTGGCCAATTTTTTTTAAGTTTGTTATAGTTCATTGGAGAATGGAGAAAATGTCAATTTCAAATAATTCAAATAAAAAACCGATAAACCAATGAATGGGAAACACACACAAGCCAATAATGCATTTAGCAGAAAAGAATATCTACAGATTTACTAAAACGAAACTCTTTTCAGCATAACATGTCAGCTAAGGCACAGATGGACCAGCGTAACGTGTGAGGCTTTTTTTTGTAAGGTTTTATTGCATTAACGTCATTTCATTTTTAAAATTTTAAAAGTTTCTCCCTTCTCTGCCCCTTCCTCCTCACCCCTTACTCACCACTCACCTTCCCTCCCACAAATGGCCAGTTTATAGCACATGATGTGTCTCACAAATGAAAGCAGAGGGTTCTACTACGAGACGGCATTCTCAAATTGTTAAGGTGGCCTCCAACTCCATCATTCTCAAGGGACAAGGCAGAAACAGCAAATGTCTGTTTTCTTTTGCTTTTAACTTAAATATGTTTTCTTTGTAAAAAAAAACTTAAATATGTTTTCTTGTTTGTTAACTGTATTTAGTTGTTTGCCTTGTTTCTCTACATGTATATAAGCTACCCTATTGTACCTATTGTAGTTCTTATGTCTTAAATAATGGAAAAACTTGTCAGTCTATGCTTATGCGGTAGCTTTTATGCTTGTTTTGAAGGGAACAATTTCCGCCAATCATTTTTAAATAGTAAAGTTTGGGCAACACATTCAGCAAGAACATAATAAAAACATCTGGCAAAATTACTAATAACATGATCTGTCAATATGAAGTGAAAGACTTGGTAATACAATTTTCATCTTGAGTTGGTCATATACATGCCTGTGTATTTCATCTAGTTAATTATAGTAAAAACTTCTAGTACCAAAAAAAAAAATTATAGTAAAAGATTCCATATGAATAACAAATTCAACTACAAGTACTAATTATGAATCTTTACAAGAAGAAAAATCTAGATTTTGTTAATAATAATCATCGGCAAGAAAGTAGATAGTTATGACCTGAACATTCTAGACAATAGTTCTGGAGTTCAACATACCTAACCATGATGCGAACGCAACATACTGCATCCTTTGAAGATGTATCGGTATTTCCTTTCCAATGTCATGATGAATGATGGGGAAAAAAGGTGGCCAATTTTTTTCCTCTATGATTATACCGGCTGGAAAAAAGAAATTGTAAAATACCAAAATATAGAGATTGTTTATGTTACTTTCTTTGTGAATATATGAACTAAAATACCTCGTGCTATGGCATCCTCTTTTCGTTTTAGTTCCTACAAAATATCATGAGATACATCAATTTCCTGACTACTACAAATGATAGTACTCCATGAGATACACAAATATCATGAGATATATCACTATGGCCAAGTAAATTTATAGTAATGTGGCATTAAAATCCAAAAATGAAAGGTAGAGGTAACTAATGTACTGAACTAAGTACTCAACAGAAGGTCTATCCATATACAAATGTAATAAATTAAAAAGGGCAAGTGGCCAACCGCCATGCATCAAAACAAAGAATTTATTAAAGTGCAAAAGCACCACAGTTAGGTCCCAAATATTAACCAATAGCAATAATTTATTAGCACTTAAAATATTGAGTTTGACTATCTAAGGCCCGTTCAGTGGTTTTTGATTTTCAGTTTTGAATTTAGTTTCAGTTCTAAATTGAATTTCAGTGTAAATCACTTTCTTTACCTTGTCTCACTATGAATTGACCCAATATAAAATATTAAAAATTAATTTGTCTACAAAAATAATTCAAACTATCAATTTGGTCACCACATAATTGCAAGCATCGTGTGAGCCACCACGACTATGAAGCACAAGATATGTATTTGTGTTCTAAAGATATCAAGTAATGAAGTAATAATCACCTGTTCCCTTTTTTTCAATTCAACCTCTCTAGCTTGAAGCTCCTTCTCCTTTGCTTTGAGATCCTAAAATGAAGGACATAATTAAATCTCAAGGCAATAACAACATTGAAACAGATAGTTTTGATATTTCAACATTTTCACATCCAGTCTACCTTTGAGCTATCGAGAGGGATGTCAATAGTTGCCCCACGATCATAAGGCTCGGGAGGAAGGGGTGAGAGTTTTGAGGTAGCAGAAGGAACACTTCCAGGGTTCTACATTGTAAATTTATAAACAATAATTTCTTTAAGTTTCATGTTTGAAAAGAAACAGAAGTTTTACGAAACTAGCCCAAAAGTGATGGCAAAAGGGACACCAAATCATTATAGTTTCTAACTACTCCCTTATAATTTTTACAACGATTGCTCCATTTATAAAGTTGACAAATCATCAGAAATAAAATGGTCTGAAATCACAACCAAGCAATTACACTAGACCTACCAAATCAACGTATGATAAAAGAAAGAAACAAAAAGTACTAAGAAAATAGAAAACCCATCATAAAATAATTTCCACGAACTGGCTCTCAGTGTTAAGTAACACAAAACAGCATATTAGTAAAGTCGGTCCAAATTTTACCTACTCTAGACCCTTTGGTTGCAATTAAAATAATTTTATCACGTATGGTAACACAAAACAGCATATTAGCAAATTCAATTTGACCCCCTCCACAAGTAAAAAAGAGAGGGAATCCATTCTAACATTTTGAAACTCAGCAACAAGCAATAAACTTCAACAATCGAATAACACAAATCAGTAATTACCAACATGTGTAACCATAAAATTAAAAACTAAACCTATCTCAGGCACCTTGCACAAAATCTTTTCCTCAGGTGGAACCTTACGAATGGGTCCCTCCCAACCTATCAAGTACATATAAATCTCTAGATTGATTAAATAGGGAGAAATCCTACAAAATCACTTCAACATTCAAATTCTAGCAACACCTATTACAATTGCACAGTCAAAATATAGAGGATGTGTATCAAAAGGTAAAACAATCATGGATTCCTTTGTCAAAATATTATCGTGCAAAGTGCTATATGTTAATATATAATGGTATAAGTTAGAGAAAAGGGAAAACTTACTGTAGTGTAAAATGCTCCCCCGCCATAACTTGATCCTTGTCCTTTGGCTGTTCCATCCTAATAATAATATCAAAAAAAGTGCTTAATGTTTTGGTCCTTCAAATAAAAAACAAACCAAAAAGAACTCAATATAGTTCCAAATCACTAAGGGTATAAATACATTATCAATTTTCATTTAATAATCACAAAACCCATTTAAAGATCAAATGCAAGAAATATAAGAATTCTGTGAGATGTGAACTCTATATATTCATTAAAGAACTGACTGATTGAGAATCCATGATGCCGTCAATAATTGATTGAGAAAACATGATGCTAATTTTCATGCATATTTCTTAAAATTGGGGTTATGACTAACTCAACCCTACAAATCCAACCTGTAAGGTGAGGGAGATCCCCCGCGTATAAATACATTTTCATGTCATATCTCATAAAGACCATCAACACACCCCCTTAAGCCCAAGTCCAAACATCAGGAGTGTAACTTGAGTGGCCTGATAACAGGTGGTCCAATGGATCTTAAATAAACTATGATATCATCTTAAAATTTGCTTGCGTCCAAAATCCTACAAAACTGGCTTGTAAGATGACGGATGTCACCCACTTATAAACACATTTTCAAGTCATATCTCATCCAATAACAACAATATAGTTCCTCTCTTAACAAAATCAGATCCATTTGCATCAGATCAACAAAACAAGTACAAATGAATTTTTCAACATCTTATATCAAATTTTACCAGCCTAAAACGATTCAAATTATTAGGTTAATCAATTCAACATAATTGCAATCGAAGAGAATTCACTAAAGAAATTGCGAACTTAACATTCACATTTCATCATTACCGATGATAAATATTGTGCATTACAAAATCATTATCAAAATTCAATCCAACTTAAACTACAAAGCGAAACACGATTATCAACAACAATTAAGCAAGAACGAAAAGTGAAAAAGAAGAACAGAAAATAAAGTAAAGTAAAAAAAAAGAACTAACAGAAAAGGGATTGACGTGAAGGTCTTCTTCTTCGAAAGGGTTTGGATCGTAGCGGCTCATTGTGTGAGAGAATGAAGGGATCTTTGAGAATCGGAATGAATGGAGTAGTTACGGCGAGTGGTGTGTGTGTGAATTTAGTGTGCAGTATAGAGAATGTGCACACAGAGAGAGAGAAGGAGAAAGAGATATAGGGCGTTGGAATCTACGGGTTATTCGGCTTCCGATTTTGTCTCTTTATTCGCCGAAACTGCACACCAAAGATACACTCTGAATGAATGTGATAAATTGAAACGGAAGGCTTCATGCATAGATAAAAGATAACCACCGCTTCAAGTTTTGAACTACTTTTTAGTATCTTTTTAATTTATTTATTTTTTTCAAGTATCTTTTTTAATTATTATTTTTAAAGTGAATCACCGGTTAAGAAACTAATTCTTTTTTATTTATGAATAATAAACTTCATAGACTTTAATGGACATAAACACAGACAGAGTTTATCACATAAAAATGCTTCAACATTTCTTGTGTTATATAAAGTGGGGTTAAGTGGAGTGACGTGGCGGAAAAGTTGTGATTGGTTGAGTGTGTAAAAAAATTTTACCTTGTCTGCTATATCCATTAAACTCTAAAATATATAGTACATTCTTCCATTTTTTTATGATCGAGAAAAATAAATAAAAGCGATTAAATTAAATAAATAAAAGCTGATAAAATCTCAAGAAAAATATATATATCTTATGTTATGGTGAATTTGTTAATAAAAAAAAAAATTGTTGTTACAAAAAAAATGTGTCTTATGTTATAGTGAGTTTGTTAATAAAAGATTTTTGTTGTTACTAAAATAAATCAATGATACTATTGTCATTATGAAAAGTATACACAAAAACTCATGTGTTCACATTATTTATATGTAATTTTAAACTTTGTCCTAAAGCTTGAAGTTATACAAAATAAAATAAAAATATTGGACAAACTCAAGGTTTTTGAAAGAAAGGAAAAAATTATTTGTTAAAGATGACTTTAAACGAGTTAAAATCTGCATAAAATTATTTCCATAGTGTACAAATATGAGATGCAATCAGGATGTTGGCTGGATGGCTTACCAAGAACCGTAGAGTTATTGCAAGTCTTATCTGATGATTTTAGGGTTGTTTCTTCCCCCCGGCTAGTTAGTGTTTAATTTCTTTCTTGGGCTGGCCCCTAATTTGAATTCAAAAAAAAAAAAAATAGATTTACACATGAATTTTAGGAATCTCATTGGTTTTAATTTCATTAATAAAAGAGACATGTATGCTATAAGTTGCTTCTTTAAGTTGAACGCGATCTAATGCAATTAAACATAAAAACCAAACACGCGTGTATGCCAACAATAACTTTCTTTTTTTTTTTTATTACAAAGAGGGATAACATCTGGGAAAAAGAAAACTACAAGAAGACATTCCTACGGGTAACTGTCCCCTTCTCATCAGCAAGCAAAATGTGCTTAAAATTTTGATGGAGTTGGATTGGGAAGTGGTTGTTACACATAGGTATTTTAGTTATTTTGAGTTTGTCACATGATTTATAGACATTATGGTAAATATGTCGTTTTATGTTATTAACAGTTTGCATATTATCATTTTCATTTTAGTAATGTTGAATTTATATTTCTAATGTACTTTATTATTTGAATAAATAGTTTTTCTTAATAAAAAAATAGTATAAGAATTAAATTACAGAGTCAAAACCTAAATAAATTGAAACTACAAGGATAGTATTGTTTCAAATGATTTTGTTTCTTGATTGCGACATATAAAAATTTGTAAACAAATGTAGATTTTCGGTGCAAACGATTGTGTCCCTCAAATATATTAAGATACACCCAACTATTTTTTACTTGTATATTAGTATACATCTTCTTCAATTAGCTACTTTCTAACTAAAAGATTGTTCTTGCCAACTATCCAGAAGCCCTCATACAACAATTACTAAATTATTTCCCGTACTAGTTGAAATTAACTTCGCAGTGCAGAGATTAATCATTTGAACTTTATGATAATTTTAACAATGTTGCATACACAAGCTAGTATTGAACAAAGCTATAAAACACCCGCAACATCTCATCTAATTATCTTTTCGGTGGATACTCTTTGTACCCGGTTGATTACTGATAACTTGTAAAGTTTAATTTAATATGTATGCGTGAATATAACTTAATTGGCAAAGACATTATATAATATCAATTTTATATTGGTACTAAATTAAACTCAAGGTAAATGTCAAATTATGTACCCAAAAAAATGTCAAATTTTGGGTTAGCATAAAGCGTCACGTAGCAGACATTCTTTTTCTGGATCTATTATGTGACACACCATCGTCCAAATTTGGTTTAATAGCGACATAGTGACATTCATAGGTGAGTGAGTGCCCATCAATTTAAATTTTCATAAAGTTTGCTAAACATTAACACGTGTCCGTTTATTTTAGTAAGTAGAGAAGGGATCAAATTACACAACATTTAAGTGATGTTACACTGCTCAATAACGTTTTAACAATTGCAAATCTTACGAACAAACCACAACGTAGACCGGGCTATATTCTCGTCTGAATTTTGAAGCTTAAACGCGACTATACTCGCCGTTCAAAAAAAAAAACAAACGCAACTATACTCTAAGACACCAAATTTGCAGCAACAAACAAAAAGGCATACATAATCTTTTGAAAGCTTACAAAGAACTATCAATATTAAATTACAATGCTTGAGTTGAATTTGTACAAATGACTAACAAACTTATGTTATCAAGGATTAACATAAAAACCACAAAAATGCATGCACATGAGAATAACATTTTCATTATTAAGAATTTGGAAACAATTATCAAACAAATGGGTTAGTTAACACACCTATGCAAACACTATCATGTCATAGTTTAATGAACTAGAAATTATCAGATAACATAAGACATTAAGACTACATACATAAAAGGAGTGTTGGTCACTACAATCCTATGAAGTTGATTGGATTGGACATAACTTCTTTTGAATGTTGAGCAGTTAGCATGAAGTGATAAAGTGTGGAGACAACAAATGGGGCCTTCCTTTGGTAACATGTATATGATGATTGATATCTTTGCACATTAATCTTATTCAGTAGCTAAATCCTTGAACATCAATTCATGAACAAATATCACCACCATCCTCATTTTTCATTTGAATCACTTTTTTGAGACTCCCTCTTTATCATATTTAGTAGGTATAAGACCACCTCTGACATTGCTGGCCTAAATTCGGGCTCCGGCTGCATTAAAAGCAATAAATTAATTGGAGTTAGATGACCAGAGTTCAGGAGAAAAATGGCAACACATTATGAAGCACGGACACAGACACGTCAACACCGATAATAATTTGAGAAAATGACACAATTCAATGTAATTATAAGTGTCGGTGTTGTGTTGGTGTCCGACATCAGGATATACCTAATCTGAGGAGTGTCCGTGCTTCACAACACAACAACTGATATACTAATTTCTTTGGATAGAGATAAACAAGCTAACAATAAATGAGATTTATGTTGAAACTGATAAAAACTCACCTGAAGGCATCGAGCAATAATGTCGGCAAAATTTGACAATGACTTTGCAGGGTAAACTCCATTTAAAGAAGGATCAACCATCTTTGATAATGCGTCAATATCGTGAAGTTTGGGAATTGCCCATCTAGCAAGAAATTGCTCCCCTCGTGGACGTGTCCTGATAGAGATGTTCCAAACAATGAATTAACTGCATAAATTGTCCAAACAGATGCTGAAGTATTTTGTTTTGCATATGCATTCTCACCTGTCATGGGACTGACGGCCGGTCAAAAGTTCTAACATAACTACTCCAACGCTGTATACATCGCTTTGGTAAGTGTAAGTTCCCGATTCAAATTCTGGAGCTCCATAACCATAAGCTGATTGCAGGTTCCCCGAGAGCTGACAATACATGGAATGGAATATTATATATGCAATTTAACATTAATTACTGCTAAAATATCAGGAGGTATACAAACCTATAAATTTTTTACCATTACCCTAATAATGTCGAAATAACTTCTGCAGTTTCAAATAATTTCATACCTGAGTTACAGACCCTGAAGCTATCAATGGAGCTAAACCACAATCAGATACGCGCACAGATAGATCATCGTCAAGGAGAACATTGGCAGACTTCAAATTTCTGTGTACCACAGGCGGCTGACATTGCTCATGCAAATACCTTGTTATGGACAAGAAGTATTAAATTTAGAATCTCAAATGATTCTCTTTAAACAACTTAAAGCAAAGAAAAATCTTCCCATCCCTCAACTTTGAATGTCTTTTTTTGCAATAAGCTGGAATATCGTATAGATTTGTAAAGAGATTATGCAAAGATTTCTTATTGTTTGAGATAAAAATCATTCTTTTGGATAGCACTCAGTAGCGTATGTTTTTTTATTGAACTAGTTTTTGAAATGGAGTTTAGCAATTATCATGTCTTTTATAACGAGAATAGAGCACAATGACCCTGTTTAGATAAACAGCTTAATTAAGTGTTTATAGCGTAAGCACTTATCATGATAAGTGCTTAAAAAATGAAACCTTGAACCTGTTATAAACAACAAATTAAAAAAGCTTGAGCAATTTTGTTATCTACAGTATTGATTACTTGACTTACTCTAAGGCTCTAGCTGTACCAAGTGCCATCCGAATGCGAGCATTCCATGATAGTTTTGCTTTAAATTCTTCATCTGTGTGAAGTGCATCATATAGTGATCCGTTACTGCAGTACTCATAGATCAGAAGCCTTTGACCATGCTCTGAGCAGTATCCAATGAGCTCAACAATATTTGTATGTCTTATTCTGTCGATACTATTTACCAATTCAAGAAACTCATCATCCTTTTGGTGAACAGAGGCTCTTCTGTCGAGTTTCTTTACAGCAAGTAGCTAAAAATTCACAAAAATAGTGAACGTCAAAATAAGGATCCAATCAAGGCATATCTGAAACAATATTTGATCCACCGAGTTCAGTAGTTAAACATGTGATGGATCAATATATGCATTTAGCCATTAACCATTTTATTCATGAAAAAGGAAACAAATGTATTTATTATTGGCTGTCTAAGGGTGATTTAAGTCCAGGAAGACAGGTCGAGGAAAAATCGTACCTTCCCACCAGGGAGCTCTGCCCTGTACACAGTGCCCAACATGCCTCCTCCTATAAGATTTTCTGGAGAGAAGCTATTTGTATACTGTTGAAGGGATGCGATGGTGAAAGATTTCGCAAAAGTAGGAGGTTGAATTGAACTTCTTAAGGATGGACCGGCATTAGTTCCTCTATGGGGAATTGTTGGCTCAACAATCATCTTCTTAGTAGGAAGAACAGGAGGAGGTGGCGGTGGGGGTGGCGGTGGAGGAGGAGGAGGTGGTGGTGGAGGCGGAGGCACAGAATACACTTCTGGTGTACTGATATCGATCTCATGATGAACCGGCTTTGGAATCTCATGATGAACCGGCTTTGGTATTGCCATCATTCTTAGCACATCCTTCTCTTGCTTATCCTGTGCATTTGGAACAGCCCATGCTCTCCTAGGCTCTTCTTGGCGATCAGTATGTGGCCTCAAGACATCCCGTGTCGGTATTGGTACTGTTAAAAAACAAATCAAAATTATTTAACAGATTTAAGCGATAAATCAGCGGCACTATTAAATGAAGGACTAAAAGCTATATTTAATTGCCTTTTTCTGTTTGAATTGGTGGTTGAACTATAGCCCCTAAATCTCTAGGATTTTGTTGTCTTTCATCCCCATATGCACCAATTTGATGTCGCCTGGACCTTCGGTCAACCCGTCGTTCCCTTCTACCACATCTTGGAATAAATAGAACGAGTGCTAGTACCAAAATAATGAATGCCAAAACACTGCCAATAGCTATCAAAACCACCCTTTTGGTATGTTTGTTTGATTTCCCAGAATTTGACTTAGTCGCTGCAGTCGGTCCATCAGCCTGTTTAGTAGGTACAGGGCCAGAACCAGAAGATGGTACTACAAAAAACGGTGCTCCTGGTGGTGATCCTGGCGGTGCTATCACTGGGGAGCGAGGTGCGGGAGCACGAGTTGCCGTGGAATTATCATTGAATGGATTTCCAGCTTGTCTGCATCATAAGCACCAACATCTTAGTTACAGAAGCAATAAATAACATATTAAAATTTCTGATGTAACTGAAATCAATAAATAACACAGAATAGAGCACAATATGTAAAAAAAAAAAAAAATTAGGTTTTCACTTGAATTTAGGGATGTTTAGCAACTTCGGAGGTATCGGTCCAGCAAATTGGTTATTCTCGACATTCCTGCTCAAACAAGAAAGATGAAAATTTAACAGAAAATCAAGTGGGACTAAAATTTAAAAGATAGCATCTAATCCTATATGCATCCGCTGAAAGCTCTACAATCTATAATGAAAATTTAACAATATATCAGTCATAATTTATATGAAACATGGTTAAGAAAAGTACAAATCTTTCAGAGGAAGGTCTTGTAAAACATCAAGTGTCCCAGATAATTGATTATCCTGCAAGCGCCTGCCAGCAAGGAAATTGTGAGTTCAATGATAATTGACAAATGAAAATAGCTCATAGTTTGATCTTACTAAGACAAAATACTAACAGGGTGGTCAAAGATGACAAGTTCTCCATCGAAGGAGGTAGCTCCCCGCTCAAGTTATTACTTGACAAATCTCTGCAAAACAATTAATTGTTCTATAAAATATGTCTAAACTATAAAGAAGAAAATAATCTTAATTCAAATCGTTTAAAATGAGGCCATACAGATTGATCAATTGTGTAAGTGACTGAAATGCATCTGGTATTTCTCCGGTTAAATGATTGTTGTTAAGAGACCTGAGAGGAGATGATTTGTTATAATGTAGTTAAATAAACTTGCACGAAAAGTAACATCAGATACCATACAAATTTAAAATAATAAATATAATATAGCGCAAGCAACAAACTCACATGTCACTCAGTCCAGTTAAAGCCGATAAAGAGGCTGGAATACTTCCAGTAAACAGGTTGGCTGAAAGAAAACTGCAAGCAATGAGTTAAAATCCATTATGTCTTTTAACAGAATTTAACGGAAAGGAAAAGTATTACAGATATGAGTTATTACTTACAAGTTTCTCATGGTAGCTGGCAAATTGGACGGAATACTTCCTCCAATGTTGTTGTTGCTCAGATCGCTACCTCCATAATACACAGCAAGCAATGAAGATAATGCGGAAAAAACATATATATTATAGATAAATGCATAAAGCAAGGAGAATATTTACATTACTGAGATTGAAACAAATGTTGCAAGTTTATCACCCAGCTCTCCTCCCAGATTTGCACCGTTTAGAACACTGTCACAAATAAGATGATAAGAAAACTTACGATATTCTATTGTTAAAAAAGCTTTTCTCCACTAAGTGGGGTAAGCTAGCTACTTGAATCAAACTAGTGTTGCCAATCGCGGATTGTGGGAAATAGCAGTTGGTTCAAATTCTACTATGCTATAGTGCTATAGTGCCACCATTTGAGAACCATTGTCCTAAATGGTGTATCGCGGTACAATAGTGATTACACTACTAAATCAAACATAGATGATGTCCGATTATAAAGCATGTCCATAAACAAATAAACTTAAGAGATATCAATAAATAATTCAATACGAAGAATCAGGTCAAAGGGATAAAGATGTAACGTACATTTTTTGTATGAACGAACCATTACATTGAATGCCTTGCCACCCTTCTCCGCACGGATCTCCACCACTAGAAACCCACCCAGGTAGAAGAGGAGATCCCAATGAAGAATGTAAGCTATTAAGTGCAGCAACTGATACAATCACAAAATTTTAGAAATCTTATAAACCACATATATATGACATAATCGATCAAGAATATGTTAAAAGCATTAATTCATAAATTTTCTGTTCTGGTTCCCAATCAGACACATAATTAAGTAACCGTCGACACACCAATCAATATAAGACAAAGACTGAATATTTAATGTGTAGTTACCAGCTATGAGTACTAACACAAACACAGACACTGAACACTGACAATACACGTAGAATTTGAGGTGATTAAATTTAACCACTTGCGTCGGTGTCCACGCCAACACCGACATATGTCAAACACTAGACACACTTTTAGTCTAAAATGTCGGTGCTACATAGTTACAAACATTCACAGTTGAGAACATAAAATCCTATTTTATTGCCGGCAGATATCATATGAGAGAAGAAGATAATCTTCAACCATCATCGAAACAATGGTTCTAAATTACACTCCACAACATAATTGTTTTAGTGGTCTCTGTTCCGTTCCACCCTAAAGTACGTCACACTATAATATTAATATTAATACCAATAGATAATCTAGAGTGATTTACTTGAGAAACAAAGTTAAAAGGAATCCTTACCATCAGTAGGATCAGTAACAGCAGTTGAAATCTGAATTATACAAATCAACAAAAATCCCAATAGAACAACATGTCCATAGATCTTCAAAATAGATCTCTTCCAATCCATTGAACACCACCTTAATCTTCAAACCTCTTTAACCAACTTCACAAAACCACCATTTCCAACTGAACAACAAGACTGGTCAAATCAATTCAACAACTCAATAACTCCAAAAACTGAAACAAAAAGAGAAGCACAGCTCAACAAATTAACTGAAGAACAGAACAATGATGCAAAATGCCCCTGATATTTAGTTTCTAAAAAAAAAAAAAAAAACAAGTAAAGAAAAGTTAGAATATTTTTGAGCTGAATAGATTATTATTAATATAAGAAAAAGATAAACTTGAAGTTTAAGATTGAAATGGAAACGTAAGTAAGTAAGCACACATATTGCATTGCATAAAAAAATAAAGGAAAAATTAATAATATAATAATAAGAATGATTACAAGAACAATAAGAGGAAGTAGTAACTATAAAAGTAGAGATAAAAACCCTAACCTTTGTGAAAGACGAGGAGAATAAGGTAGTAAAAGCAGCAAAGGTTGTCTATTGAAAGTCTCTTTCTTTGTTGTTGTTGTTGCTTCTCAGCAGCACCGTCTGGTTCTCTCTCTCTAAGGAAGTGTACTGTGTAGTCAAGAGTCAATACATAAACAATAAACAAATAGCGTAATAGTATTAGCAACGCTATAAAGTACTATTTTCTTTGTAGATTTTTGAAAGCCTTAAATATGTTTTTATATTAAATGTATTTTTTTTTTGACACAATATATAAATGTATTAGAAATTAAAATATTTAACTTTTCAATAAATATTCTAAAACAATCGCTAACATGTGTCCTAATGGTACATGATAAACAATTTAATATAAAAATATTTTTTTTAAATGTTGTGCATTCTATTTTTTAAAAGTCAAACTATTGTATTTTCAATACAATAATTCTACTTTTAAGTTCCTCAACATGTGTTTTCAAGCACACATTAGCAAGACGTACCCTTAAAAAATATTCATATTATCATTTTTTGTTGGATACGGTTACAAATTTGGATTTTCTCATACTTTTTTGGTTCAACTCTTTCTCATTTTCCTCGTCTAAGAGTGATGGATTCATAAAGAGAGAAAAATAAGAGAAAGAAAAAAAAAATGAATAGTTTAGATCAGTGCTTAAAAAAAGACATAAGAAAAAGAGAAATGATGAATGGTGCGAAAGAATTCTTATGCGAGCATTCAAATCTTATGTTTACTTATCAATAGGCAAGAAGAACTATGTAGGGAAAAAAAATGTACCAATAGACTATAAAAGGATAACTATAACAAGGTTTCCACGTCAATATTATGTGGAATAATTAATTTCCATATTGAGAATACTAAAAAAATAAATAATAAAAATAAAGAGAACGCTGAAATGTGTCATAACTCATAACGGCATATGTAAGAAACTTAATATGAGAATGAGAATATTCACCTTAAAAGTTGTGCATTCAATATTTTATAAGTCCAAATATTACTTATTTCAATACAAATTTCCTACTTTTAGATTCTTTAAAGTGTGTTGGGTGGAATTTCTAGCCACTAGACTATTTGACTAAAAAAAATGTGTCTTATGTCAAATGTTATCAAGACCCTAAAAATAAAATAAGAGAAATGCGAACGAGTGCCCCAACGACACTCTTTAAGCATTTTAAATACTATCTTCGTCCTTAAATTTAGAGACAATTTTGTTAAACAAAAAATCTTATAACTAAAGATAAAGGAGTAAAAGATTTCAAAATAAATAAATAAATGTTAACTAGTGCTCTAAAAACACTAATTAAAAGATAAAAAAATAAATTTTACATTAAATAACATTTTTTATATATTAAATATATTGACTACATAAATTTTAAAATAATTATATCATTTTTGAAACATTACTCAGCCTTTTTCATAAATAAAAGACTGATGAAGAAGAAGTCAATTGATCATTGTAGCTACCAAAAGTGACTGTTATTGCGAAAAGGAAGAAGCAGCCGGAAAAGAAGGAAAAGAGCTTAAAAGGTCGGAGAAAATCTATGTAATGTAATGGACAATGACCCCTATCAATTAATTTCGGTTCTTATCACTTCATTATTTTATTTTTTTTGAAGCATTCATTATTTATTTTATTGTACACTCTTCTTTTTTTTGACTAATTATTTTCTTGTACACTTTTTTTTACTAAATAAAAGGTATTCATTCATTCAAATTGATAAGAGTACATCGATGCAATACAAATTCAAAATCGCTAAAAACAAAAAAGATGAATCTGCGAACAAACTCACAGCATCCGTGTTAATAGCATAAAACGGCATATTGCATAAGCCTACATATTTAACTATATTTAAGTTTTTGAAATATTCATGCCTTCGGATCTGTAGCGTTGATGGCACCAAAGTCATTGATTGGATCTGCACTGAATCAACCTTAATCCTTCAACCTGAAACAAATGAACACCGTACCAAAACGAGATAACAATACTCCGCACTAAGTCGGGAATATCAAAACAAAGGACGATGAAATCACAAAAACAAATAAAAGAAATACTAAATATACGTGGAAATCACACTTATTTAATTAAAATAGAAAGAAAAAATAATTTGGGTGGTTGATTTTAGGCCTAAATTGACCCTAAATTACCCCTCTCTAATAGATCAAGAAGAAGAAAAAACAATTTGCACACTTATCACTTCATTTTATTTTATTTTGGCTAAATTGCACTTTTGACCCCTTATATTTCAGAAAGTTGTGATTTTGGCCCCATATGTTTTAAAATAGCAGTTTTAGCCCCCTACATTTACACCCTTTTGCAAAATGTCAATTTTAACTAAGTCAACGCTGATGTGGCAAGTCACTTAAGTGACTCAGCTGCCACATCAGCTTTTTTGTCACTTATTACTATTTTTTAAAAAAAAAAGAAAAAAAAAAGAGGAAGAAGCACGTGAGGTAACCGGTAACAAAAAAAAAACATTGGTACACTTCCAGTTTGGTGATCAAATTGTCTTGAACTTCCAGTCTGGATTTATAGCAATGCTACACTTATTGACAGATTGATATTGAAATTTTGTGGTATTGGAACTTTCAGTTTAGACTTATTTCCACTACACTTAAGTTATGATGAATTATATGCAAAATAGGCCTTTGTATGGTGAGCAAAAGTTATGATGAATTATATGCATAACAGGCCATTAAGTTAGAATATGATGTTAATAGCGGCGATATAGCGGTATAGCGTAGCGTTAGACCATCTCTCCGCTATGCTATAAGGCTGCTTTCCGCTACCGCTATAGCATTCATCCTCACCGTTATATTGCATTCCTTCTTACCTCTATAGCATTTTTGAGGGTCGGCGCTACGCGCCGCTATCTAAGATTAACAAAGCATAATAGGCTTTATCTCAACAATACATTCACTGTGTTAGAAGTATTGATAAGACAATATCATGTTAAAGCAGCTGTTATAAGTCTCATTTTATGATATTGTTGTTACAACATCTCATATTGAGGAATAACATATACAACAAATTTCTAGATGGCCAATTTGTTTTATTGATTAATCAGTATGAGAAGCAAATTTGTTAACTCACAATAATTGAATCTCTAGATGATCGATGTTTAGGCTACCAATAACAGGACATTAAAATAGAACAAGTTCTTCTTCATTTTCATTTCAATTCTAACATTACAAATTGATTTGAAATATAACAACAACACCACACAATTTGATTCATTAATAGATGATGCAAATTACGGTAAAACATAACATCAACAACAATCCCAAGATTACCACGACAATCACAAAAAAATTTCATTGTTTTTCAGTTCATCATTCCTCTTCAACAAAGCTCTTATAATCTTCCTCTGTCTTACTCAAACCTTCACCTTCACGCAGTACATATGGTCTTCATCTCCAACAAAGGTACTTTAGGGTTCAAAACGAAATAGCAGGAAAAGAGAAATCGAACAACAAAATTTGAGATTGATTCACGATAGAAATCGAACAAGAGACCTTACAATTGATTCACAGTCGAAATCGATCAAAGTTTTGCAATTGAGAAGAGAGAAATTTTTGGAATTGAGAAGAGAGAAGAAACAGTTTTACGTGTTATGTGTTTTTTTTTTGTTGCAGGTTACCTCACGTGCTTTTTTTTTTTTTTTTTCTTTTCTATTTTTATTTTTTAAAAATAATAATAAGTGACAAAAAAGCTTATGTGGCAGCTGAGTCACTTAAGTGACTTGTCACATCAGCGTTGATTTGGTCAAAATTGACCTTTTGTAAAAGGAGGTAAACATAGGGGGCCAAAACTGCTATTTTGAAACATAGGGAGCCAAAATCGCAACTTTCTGAAACATAGGGGGTCAAAAGTGTAATTTAGCCTTTTATTTTTGACGATTTCTACACTTATCACTTCCTTATTAATATTATATCATTTCTTTTTCTTTTTCATAAGAAACATATAAATCAAGTCACTAGGTTTGGTCTAGTGGTGAGGGATTTGAGTAGTATGTTAGAGGTCATAGGTTCGATCCTCAACTCATTGTAAACAAAAAATAAATAAACAAATAAATAAACATATAAATCAAAATTTGGTACAATCAAATTTTGTTGATCGATATGTCTTTTATAACTCACTTCATGTTGTATGAGATTTTTTTGCGTGCATAAAATGAGTTCTCCCCTTCTAACTAAATTTTTTTCATTATAAGATTTTAATGTCACATCAATAAATGATATTAATTAAATAAAAAATTTGGAAGAAATCAAGAGTGCACTGTCAAATTATTTGACACCCCAAATCTCATTTTAAAATGCTAACAAGAATATGACAATTTAAAGATTTAAAGTATGAATATACAGCTAAATAAACAAGAATTGAATGAAACTTTATATTATATTGTAGTTCCTATCTCTAGTTAATCAAATCTCTAGTTACACTTTAACACAGTAACTACGTTATATTGTACTCCTTGAAACATTTTTAGATTCATTGAAAAACGAATGTACTTGGTCTATAATATAGACTAGATACATATTTTTCTTCGATGAACCTAAAAAATATTTTATTTCTTATATTTAGGACTAGAGGGAGTAATATGTGTTTAGTTTTGCGACAGGAAAAATTGATTTTGATAGAATTGAGTTTGACAGAATTAATTTTGGTTAAAAATGAGTTGGACAAAATTGATTTATGCTTGAATACATTGACATAAAAGTGATTCTTACTATTCGATGTTGTTTGAGTAATTTGAATCAACATAACTTTTAAATGTGAAAATTACCAAAAGGGTCTTTAACATATATAAAATCATAATTCATAAGTAATAAGTTTTAATTGTATTTTTTTTATAAGAATTTTTAATTGTATTTAAAACTATGGTAACATTTTTTGTATTATAATTTTATTTATATTTTTTAGACACAATATATATGAATTAATTTTTGTAAAGAATATATAACAAATATTTTTTTTTTATAAAATGCTTATTTCTGTATGTCTTTGTAAGAAATGAAGATTTTATTTGGCTTTTGGAGCCCAATTGCAACTTCGGTCTTCTCTAACCTGGAGAAATAATGTTGAAACTTGGATGTATGTCTGCAACGTACAAAAAAATGGCGATAAACAAAACTTGGATGTGTGTTTGGTAAGTCCAATAAACTAACTTATAGCTTATTGGACTAGCTTATAAGCTTGTTTGAAAAAAATAAAAGTGTTTGGTAAAAAGTTTTTCTCACGAGCTTATAGCTTTTTTTGAGATGCTATTTCAAGTAGCGTTTGAGCTTATAGCTTATAGCTTTTTACGGTCCGTTTGGTGCGCAGGATAGGATAGTGACAGGATAGGATATACAACAGGATAGTGATAGGATATCAGCAGGATAACAGTTATCCTCAGTTATCCTATCCTGTGTTTGGTGCACACAGGATAACAAACATGATAACTATTATATCATATTTTTAATACATATTTGTTCATACCAATATGATAAGATACATAACATGTTTAAATGACAAAATTACCCTCGTAAAACAATTGTTATTTGTTAAAAATTATATTGTAATACTTTGAATTTTATAAATAAAAATATAAATAAGTAATTGTACAAAAAGAAAAAGTAATCAAATAACTTTAAATTTTAAATACAAATCATGAGAAAATAAACAAATTAAGTTTTTTATATGAATCATGATCAAATAAATAACTCAATTATACATGTTAGATAAGCTAAATAAATATATGATATATGTAAATAATAAAATTACCATTGCAAAAGAAATATATTTAAGTTGTTATTAAATTTAAATTAATATTCTTATTTTGCAATTTTTTAATAATTATTTTAATTTAAAATATTGTAATTTTAGGAGAATTTTGATTTTTTAGATTATATAAATTACAAAATTACCCTTGTGAGAAAATCACATATATATTAAAAAATTAATTATTTTATTATCAATTTACTATCAAATTATTTTATTAATTTTCAATTTTTTATTTTAAAATATATTTTATAGAATAAATCAACGATTTTTTTTTCTTATCCTATCCTGCTGGTAACCCAGCTCAAATTCAGGATAAGGATTTTAACTAGAGAAACAGGATATGATAAGCTTTAGGATTAACTTATCATATCCTGTTGTGTCACCAAACACTGGATTGAGACAGAATATGATATAGTTATCCTATCCTGTCTCTTATCCTGTGCACTAAACGGGTCCTTACAGTTTTTTCCATTTTTAACCTTTAATTTAATTTTATTATTTTTTATAAAATAAAAAACTACCCACTAAAATAAAAACTACCCACTACATATAAATATCCTTTTATGTCTTTTTATATTTATCAATCATTTAAAAAGCTAATTTTACCAAACACTTTAATTTCAATCAGCTAGCTTTTCAGCTATCAGCTATAAGCTAGCTTATAGCTTAATTTTACCAAACAGAGCCAGAATCAATTCTGTCAAACGCAGAAGCTAGGAAATGAAGCTTCGAATAGAATCGATTTCACTCAACTGAAGCACCACATAAAATGAGATCCAACCATCTTTTCTTTTTACTGGAACTATGTTTGAAACATTAGACGTGTGTTTGACGGCTTCCAACGTGAAACCAAACAGGCACGTACCCAAGCATACCAATGCCACACCCAAATTTTTGCTTTATAGACCTTCACCTTCTCTCTATCATTGGCCTTCGGTGTAATGTGAAACAATCGTCCAGCAACTAAGTATTGTGTTCTATCTAACACCTTTTGATTTTGATGGAGTTGCTTCCACATATAATGAAGGATCTCTCAAGTGATTCTTGAATAAAAGTGACAAATAAAAATGGAAAAGAAAGAAACAAAGATGGATTAGGTTGAGAGAATAGTTGAAGAAAGCGCCACAATCATGAAGATTGATAAGCCAAGAAGAATCGCCACAATGGTAAGAAAATCATTGATAAGATTCAAACAAGTTCTAATCCAAAAAAACTTAAAGATGAGACATAGCTCACTCAATTTCATTTCAAAGTGGTCTCAAATGAGAGTTTTATGATAGTATTTAAAGAAAGATCACGTATTCTTAAAATGAGCTATAAGCTAATTCTCTAGGCCCATATTGAACTTTCACCATTTAATTAAAATAAAACTAAAACTTGACGATTTAAATTAAAACACACAAACAATTATTAAAACTTAATAAAATAAAACAAAGTTTACCGTAATTTATTAACAAGCTTTCTTAATTTCTGTGAAATATTCGAAACGAATTATAATTTGGGATGGAAGAAATATTATTTATTACATCGTCAGAGGATTATTTATATGATATGAAATGGACACATTCATACAAATAATAAAATTTAAAAGATAAAATGATTAATGATGTGACTAATTTATTTTTCTTTCAGATGTTTTTATTTATGAATGAGTTGTCTAAATTGTTCTAGAGTAGACCAAGACACACAAAGCTATTACGTCCTAAAGCCCAACATTGCTCTCCATTATCCAAGCAAAGCGTATCTCCCTCATGGTACATCACCCACAACGTATAAATGACCCTTATCCAGGTTCATCGAATCACCATATTATTATGCAACGCTACCTATAGCGGATAAATGTCCCGTGTCATGATATATTCATTCCTCATTCCACTCACATAGCGAGACTCGCGAGACGATTATTCACGTCATCTCTTATATATACATGCACATGCACTCATCCTCAAGGTACACACATTTCACTCATTTTAAATTCTTACTAACTTGAGGGATATGGATTCCCTGCAGTCACTAAGTGACTGCAGGTGAATCACAACCCTTAGATATGATAAATTCATTTTGATATATTGATCAAATGGTAGATAATGAACTAACTGCATGAATTCACTAGCCATGACTGCATGGAATCCATGTCCCTAACTTGAGTGATAGAGTACTAACATTCTTGCAAGTACCCTCTCCCACCGTACTTGAGTTCATCATCCTCATCACCAGCTACACCAAATCCACCAAAGGAACCATCCAGTTATGCCCGTTCAGAGTAAACATATTGATCATTTAGAATTCGTTTGATTTGCAAAACATAATTGGTAGATAAAAAATTGTTTTGAATTTTAGATAACTTATATAAATGACAAAAAATTGTCCCATAATTTAGTGAGAAACAAATGTTTCAATATATATCTTTTATCCCGACCTCTAGTTTATCCAATTTTAAAATTAAACATAGTAGAACTAAAATTATTTTGTCAAAACTCAAATCCTTTATTTTTTTTTTGACCTTAGGATTGTGTTCATACAAACATGCCTCCCTTTCCTACAAACTCTAACCACATTTCAATTTCAATACTAGTAGTACACAATAGCCGTTACACTTTTGTACTATTTTGAGTCATCAAATTTTTTCAAACCCAAAAATCTTTTCATACTCCAACACTGTCGTCTCTTCACTGCTGTCCCACCTTTTCAAATTTCAACACACTTCCCTTCTAAGACTACATACAATGGTGTTTAATCTTGGGTGTTGAATCTGCAAAACACAGTTGAAACCATTGCAAGGCAGTGTTGAATCCTAACTGGCAGAGAGAGGTGATGAAAATATTAAACACAGTTGAAACCTGCTAGGATGGCCACGTGGCGCGTTTCAATTTGGTCTCCCTGGCGCGTGTTGCGCACGCGCGGACACTGCGGCTGGTGGAGACAATCACGCGGAGAGAGAAGGTCCTTTGAATAAAAGGCAGCCACGTGGCTGCTGCTGATTGGTCCGGTGGATTTTTAAGATTTTTATCCTTTGAACTCAATTATCTCATTGCAAATTAATTTTTTATTTTTTTATTTTTTTACCAAAATTCGTGATTTTTTTTTCTCTACAAATAGAGACTTGGTTCATTTCATTTGGACACAGAAAAAAAAACCAAATTTTTGACTATCTTAATCTATTATTATCTTTCTAATTAGTCTTTCTTTTGAAGTTTTAATCTTTTTGTAGTGAAATGGATCCCAACAATTTTTCTAATTATCCCAACAATTCTCAACGTTGGACCGATTTTGAGCAGTCTGAGGAAAGTGGATCTAGTGCACCGCGACCATATTCAACCGAGGTATTACCCGCTTTTGCAAATCATGTGCGTGCTAGATCTGAGTTCCGTGATCAAAAAGCTCATCACGAATTGCAAGCAGATCTAGTGAAGCACATATGAACAAAATTTGGAATGTTTCAGGATTAAAGATGATTTGTTTCGTATTTGTGTGTTGTTTCGTATTTTAAGTTAGTTTGCATCGTATTAATTACGTAACTTGTGTGTTGTATTGCATTTTAAGTTAATTTGTATCGTACTAATTACGTTATTTGTGTGATGTATTGCATTTTAAATTAAGAAAATAAAAAAAAATATTTAAATAAATTTTGTTAAGTGTCTTATTTTAATTTAATTTTAATCGATAATTATAATGTTATTTAATCATAAAAACAAAAATTAAAATTTAAATAAGAATATGAAATAGAAAGTGGTGGGGTAGAGAAAGTGGTGGGGTATGGTGTTGAATATAAAAACCATTGGAGAGGGTAAAAGTTGAATGTGTGTTGAATGATTAGGTGGAAGAAAGAGAAAATGATGTGGAGTGAAAAAGTGAGTGTTGAATATTTTTTGGTGTTGAAACCATTGTAGATGGTCTAATCCAAAAATTCCAAATGGGTTGTTTTTTCAGCAAAGCCACAACCAAAAACCAAAACCCACAAAACCATCAACCCTCACTCCCTAAATCAACTCAAAACCATCATGAACAAACCCCACCACCAGAAGAAGAATCTGTCAAAGAAGTCCTCTCTGAAACACCCATTTCCAAACCCAATCAAGTTCCAATTTTCATACCAGAAACAAAAACCCAAATACCATTACTTCAAAACCCATATGAGAAATTCCAAAATAAGAATCACCAAGTTCCAATTTTGATACCAGAAACAAAGACCCAATTACCCTTAGCTCATAACCCATCTCAGAAATTTGAAACTAACAAGAGTCACCAAGTTCCAATTTTGATACCAGAAACAAAGACCCAAATACCCTTAGCTCAAAACCCATCTCAGAAATTTGAAACTAAGGGTTCTATAGAAGAAGTAACAGAGGAAGTTTCTCAGCTTTCAGAAACAACCACCGTCACTGAGAGCTTCTCAACTGCCACTACTGCAACCACCGCTACAGTTACAGAGAAGAGAGAAGATGAAGCAACAAGCAAACATTGCAGCAGAGGAGAATCAACAGCGACTCATCATCACAAGTGGAATCGATCTCCATCGAGGAAGCGTCCTCATGTCGCCGCCGATGGAAATGTAGCTGGTGGGAATGAACGGAGGGTGAAGTCACCAGCTAGAAGGTCAGAGCCGTCGCCGGAGAAGAAAATGAAAAGTGGATCGAGGTTAGTTCGTGGAAGAGAATCTGGTCCTGTTGCTAATCGGAAAATCAATGCAAGTTCTGCCGGAGTTCGTCGTGACTCCGGTGAGGGTTCTGGACGGAGATCGAGGTCTCCGTCGTGTTCTAGATCAGTTGGTGGGTCGAGTAAAGTTGGTATTAGCGGTGGTCGGAAACAAGCTCCGGTGGCAGTGGAAAATGGAATGGAGAAGAAGAGTGAGAATGAAGAGGTTGAAGAGAAAAACGACATCGTTTCGCAGGGAGAGTCAATTGAAAATCCCCATGTTTCTATGGAGTGTTTTATTTTTCTGTAGAGGGAAAAAACACGTTTGTGAAGCTTTTTTTGAAATTTGGAATTTAGCTTTTTCATGTGGGGTTGCTTTCATTTTCAAACAAATTTTTCACACTTTTGACTTTTTGTGTTGTGATTTTTTACTATTAGGGTAAGAGAATATACTCTCCGGATATAAATATTAAAAAAGAAATGTTTAGTTTAAGAAATTTAGTTAAGCGTAATTAATTTTCTTGATTTAATGAAAAACACGAGTTAAGTTTATTATATCACTTTTTTGAAAAGTGTAAAAGTGAAATAAATACCTAAAAAATAGAATTAAATAAAAGTATATTTGGAATAGTAGTATTAATTAGTTTAAAATTAATTAACTTTTGCTTATAATAGTGACCAAAATTTAAAGTGTTTTTTTACTTATAAATATGACCAGAGGGAGTATTAACATTTTTCTTTGCATCATAGCTATTTTAACATATTAAATTAACATTGTTTGATCAAATTAATAATGACTATCATTCAAGATGACACCGCCTAAGAAGATAACATACAATTTCAGAACCACAAATTAAAGTTTAGTTAAAGTTTGATAAGTTAGTTACTCCCTCTAGTCTTAATTATAAGACCATGTATAACGGTGATTAAATTTGGTGTTGAATGATTGGAGATGGTGTGTTGAAAATGTGTTGAAAATGATGTGGAGGAGAGAAGTGTTGAAATTGTTCAACTGTGTTGAAGGCTGTCACAGGGGACACGTGGCAGTTTGTTATTCGCCCAAATGAGCGCGTGGCTCACACTCGCTGACAGGGCGCGTGAACGGTAGAAGGACGCGGAGAGAGAATATGCGCGGGACACATGGTAGGATCCGATTGGTTGGCTAGATTTTTATCACATTAAATCTTTTAACTCAATTATTTCATTGCAAATTAATTTTTTATTTTTTTACCAAAATTCGTGATTTTGTTGTCTATAACTTGGTTCATTTGATTTGAATATAGAAAAAAAAAACCAAGTTTTTCACTATCTTAATCTTATTATTATCTTTCTATTAGTGCTTATTTTGAAGTTTTAGTCTTTTTTTTAGTGAAATGAATCCAAATAATCATTTCAACACCCAAAATTCTTCTAATTATCCCAACAATTATCAAAATCCCAACAAACTATAAATTGTATCGTATAAATTATTTAAATAAATTTTGTTTTTATTACAAAAAATTAAAAAAATTGTTAAGTGTTTATTATTTTAATTTAATTTTAATTGATAATTGTAATTTTATGTGATCATAAAAATAAAAATAAAAATATAAATAAGAATATGAAATAAAAAGTAGTGGGGTAGAGTGTTGAATGAAAAACTATTGAAGAGGGTAAAAGTTGAATGAGTAGGTAGAAAAAAGAGAAAATGACGTAGAGTGTTGGGAGTTGAAAAACACCTATGATATATAACCATTGTAAATGGTCTAAGAAAACATTGACTTTTTAGATACATTCAAAATTTATGTATTTAGACAAGAATATAGACTAGATACATCAAACTTTCAATGTATCTAAAAAGTGAATCTATTCTTATAAATAGGACCGGAGGGAGTATTTCGTAATTTTTGCTTTTTGTAACCTATGAATTTGATGATTTTCACTATAAGATCTCGCAAATAGAATTTTAATAGTCTATGCTCTTTTTCGTGATAATTTCACTCATATGCTAGTCAATCTAGAATTTGACATGTAACTTGTAACCATAATAATGAAACCTTGTGCCCTATGAAAATATGTTTAGAGTTTATTGACCCTCCTTCATCTCTAAGTTCTAATTGATCTTATGTTGTGATAATTCTTGAGCGAAGCAAAACTGTGTAATTGGGAATGTAACAAAAAATATGTGAATGTGAGTCGATAAGGAAACTACTCGACCTAAGAAGGATAACCCCACTCGTAGGTTATTCATGCCAAAAGATGGTTGATCTCTAAACAACTAAATAAATAAACGACAACCACTTGAATTAAGAGAAATCCTGCTTGAATTAATGTATGAATATAATCTTGCTCGTCTGATCTAACTCATAAGTCATGATAGGACAAAATCTATAAAAAGTGTTCTTTTAAGATTAGGGGCGTCTCCGAGTTTTTGAAAGCTATGTGCAAAAATATAAAAGTGACCCCTTAATAAAAAAACGTAAGTTTTTATTTTTATATAAAAAAAACATCATCGATTTAAATTGCTAATGACATAAAAAAATAATCATCCTTGTAAACATATAAATAAATTGTCAATATTAAACCAATTGCATTAAATCAAATAGAACAAAGACTAGGGGAGAACATAACGTGAAAACTGTTCTGAAAAAATTTGTTGGTTAGAATGTGTGTACCTTGAAGATGAATGCATGCATGCATATATAGGGAATGACAGACATAACTGTTTTGCGGGTTCTTTCATGTGAGTGGAATGAGTCACAAATATCTTGTGAGGGGGTCATTTATCGGCTACTAATGATGTATCGTATGTTGGATCTGCAGAGAGGCCATTTATACGCTATGTTTGAAGTTCTATTGTGGACGATACGCCTTAGTAAAGTGTTGAGGGGTCAATGGATTTAGGTTCACTTGGGCATTGGATTATTGGGCCTTTGGCCAATCCGGAACAAATAACATTATTGCGAACAATTTTAGTATGTCTCTTTGTGATTGAATAGGCATATTAAATGCAACAACTCCATTCTTATATATTATTACATTAAATCATGGACAAATATAATGCAAAATCGAAGGTTATGCTTGCGATTTGCCCGAAAATTGACTGTTATGACGTTGTATACCACAACGGTTGGCCAACCGTCGCAAGCGGCGGTATATATCATGACAATTCAAATTGTCAGTCTTTACCTATATTATTCGACAACACTTTCCCTTGATGTTTGTAGAGATGTGTTACCTTAAATATTAAAATGAAGAAGGCATTTGGTACTCTAGATTGGAATTTTCTCATGACTGTGCTCCAATAATTTGGGTTAAGTGATGTTTTTATGGTTGGATTGAAGAAATTAGCACTCAACTAAACTTTCTATGCTCATCGTCAATGGTAAATCTGTGGAATATTTTAAGTGTGCTAGCCTAGGGGAGTTAGGCTTGGTGATCCCCTATCACCTTTGTATTTTACATAGCTAAGGAGATCCTAAGTAGGTGGCATATCCAATTCCTTAGCTAGTGGTGAGTTGTGCCCTATATCATCATTGTGAAGCAGTGTGAAAATTCTTTCACAGATATGGTACTACTTCATTTGGTTAGTTGATCAACAGGTCTAAGATCAATTTTTATGCCAGTTCTATCCACAATGCTAGATTGGCCACTATTTATGCTATTTTGGATTTCAATGCAGGAAGAATTCCATTCACTTATATAGGATTCTCTATTATTTTTGGTAAGCCTAAGGCTATTCATTTCCAACCCAATGTGGACAAGATCAAAATTAAATATGCTACTTGAAAGGGTTCCCTATTATCTATTATCCAATGTATGCTAATATACTCGTTTCATGTTTACATGTTGCCAAGGAGTTTGAAGAAAAGTTGGATTCTTGTATAAAAAAAATTGTTTGGAGTGGTGATGTGGTCAACAAAAATATTTGTATTGTAGTTTGGAGTAAGTTTGTGCTCATTATGTTACAAGTGGTTTGGGCTTATAAAGATCATACTATATGGTGGGATAAAATAAAAAACTGTTATCCTTCTTAAGAAACACTTTGAGGATCAGCTGATCTGGCAAGGCTCCAAGGATGGTTACTTATTTACTAAGCAAGTTTATCAGTTTATGCATCCATACCCCAATCATATCCCTTGGGTTGCATTGATTTGGTGTAATTTCATCCCACCTTAAATTTCTTGTCTTATGGAGATGCATCCATGATAGTATGCCCATAGATGAGAACTTAATAAAGAGAAATTAAGGTTGTACTGTTGTGTCTGGATCCCGAGTCCCCAATCATATTATCAAGGCATTTTTGGATTTTAAATATGTTAAATATGTTTGGATTTTATCCCCAAAAGTTAGCTCATAGAATGAGGTTGTCCTCGCATATTTATACACTTAACAATTTGATAACCTAAATAATATGAGATTTCAAACAAACTCCAACAACACAACTACATATTCAACGACATGCACCTCATATTATTAGAAAATTGAAAATGAAAAACAAAATAAAACTTTTACAAAGTTCTTAATGGCTATAACTTTATAAGACTACTAGTACATTGACCACAAACATCACAAGGATGTGACATGACAAGAAGAATTCTATTCTAGTTTAGCAATAGTATTTCCTCATAATTCAATCAAAGTAAATTTTTTTAATATGCACAAATAAAATAAATCTTTTATCATGTACAAATTTGTTTTCACTATTAGATCAATACGTCAGATCATATCTTATTTAATCCAATAGTTAAAAAAACAAACATGTAAATGATAAAAAACTTGTCTTACTTATACACCGTAAACTTGGCTAATACAACCTCCAATACTAATGTTAATCTAAACTATAAGCTGTGCTTAGAAACCTTTTAGTGGTACAATTGTCAAGAATTTTGAGCAAGACATGATTGTTAGTGCACCTAGGAGTCTTAAATTGGTTCAAAGCAACTCCATTGGCAATGAAATTATCCAAAATCTTCTTAAAAGCTCCACTTTCCAAAATGCAAAGTTCAAGTGGCCCAATTGAATTGGTTTTTCTTGAAACAACATATCCATGATCAGCAAAAGATAGGTCCATTTCTCTACAACAAGCATCAAGTACATTGTCCTCAACTTCACCTTTAATTTCCCAGTAAATAACATAGTGACCAGGTTGGTTTGTTACATCAGCATAACTAGTGAAATCAACAATTTCAGCTTTGGCTTTATTTAGAATGTGTGACCCTCTCTCTACCACTAATTGTAGGTCCTTCTCTGTATTTTTGTCTATGTTTACTGTTAGGATTAATTTTCTTCTGCATATGAAGTTCAATTTTGGGGTCCCATTGTGAAATCCTGCCACTTCTACCACATCTCCTAGCCTGCATCTGTACAACCCTGTAAATTTGAAATATAATGAATACTCCAAAACGGCTACTATTTTGTCCGGCTACTATGCATATATGAGACAAGTCTTTTATCTTGCACAAATTTATTTATTTTATTGAATCAATAGGTTGGTTTTATCATTGGATTAAATAAGATGTAATGTGACATATTGATCTAATGATAAAATTTATTAATCTAATAGTAAAAATAAATTTGTGCATAATAAAAGAGTTTTCTCATTTGTGCATATTAAACAAAGTCTTACCGTAGACTATGTGTGTAGTAGATGATACTAGAATAAGTTTGTTGGAAATTTTGAAAAGACTATACATAACACGCCAAAATAATTCCTGATAGATAAGTTTGAAAACGATAGAGATATTTATTTTTGTGTAGTATATGATACTAGAATAAGTTTGTCGGAAATTTTGAAATGACTACACCAAAAATGCCAAAATAATTCCCACTAGGTATGTTTGAAAAGGATAGAGATATTTATTTTTGTTTTTTTTAAGGATATTTTTATTTTGTTTTAATACACATATTCCTATGGATAGTAATTGGATACCTAGGAGGTACCCACAAAAAATATCCACAACGGATATGATATAAATCTAAATTATAGATACATATGCGATCGAGTATGAGTAATTACTTACAACAATGAAAGGATGTGGGTACACACCTTAGTAGTTAGTACCCACCCGACATCATACCCGCATAATATATATTTTTACAGTAATTTATATTATTGTAGAAAAATATATGCATGTCAATTTTTAAAAATCTAACATTATTAAACTATTATACAATTTTAATAAATTTATGATCTTTGGCATGTTACTATTAATTCCGTTCACAATTTTCACAAGTCAACATTAAAAAATATTATTTTTTTGTACCAAAAATATATATTTTTTAATTCTATTAAAATGATATAATATTTTCTAATTGTACGATTTATTCTTGATAAAAATGTTGGTAACAGGCACATGCATAGGTACTTAAGTACTCAGAGATACATATACGTGCACAAAGATTGTTACTCACGCAAATATGAGTATAAGTACGAGTATTCATTTAAACTGCAAATATTTTAAACAATATTGGTCACAAAATATGAACATTAGTCTCAGGTGAAAGTTTAACTTCTTCGGTTAGAACTCATCTATATTGGTAGAAATAATTCATATGATTTTAGGTGTCAAAAACATAATTTCAAGTTTTTATCACAAAATATGTTGGTAGTATCTTTTGGTGAAAAGAGGGAGCAAATATATATATATATGTGAACAAAATCAGAAATGTTTACCTAACAATACTCCGTATATATCGTCAATTTTAAATAACTTGAATTATTTGTCTCTTTAAAATATAGGTCTTGGGGATCGAGATATATATATATATTTAACAATAATTAATGTGAACAAAATCATAAATCTTTACCTAACAATACTCCGTACATATCGTCAATTTTAAATAATTTGAATTATGTCTCTTTAGAATATAGGTTCTGGGTTCGATTCCCAGCTCATTGTAAACAAAAAAAAATAAATACGTCAATATATATATTTTTTGGACTAATGGTTCATTTATATTTATATAAGTGAAACTCATTTCATCAATGAAATAAATACAACTAATCATAATTTTAAAAAGTGTGCAAAATTTTTGAGTAAAAAAAAAGTGTTCAAAATTTAAATAAAATATCTATTACAAAATGGAGGGAATAATGAGAATCAAAACCTAGTGGCACTACTTGTTCAAAAAATGGCATACTGGAACTGGGTCCACTGTCTCATGTAAAATGTGGGCTATCTATGGTTATTTCACATGCTGAGTAGTGAGTAGTAATGGGTTGGTGGGTAGATTGCTCTGTCCTTTTTGCCCATAGAAAAACAATGGGTAGACAAACAATTGCTTTCTAGTTTTTACTGTTTCATTCATATATTCAGAGAATTTAAAGGAAATATAATATTTTTATAAATAAATTCAACTAATATATAAGATTTGCAAGGACCCAAACCAACACCACTAAATCAACTCCAAACAGGTTTACATCTTCCACCATTTGTTAAGTACAATATAAAATTTTGGATGAAACTAAAAAACATACAGTACTAGAGTGATTAAAAGAACTGTTCATTAAAAAAAAAGAATCAAGCATACCGCCATCAATTGATATGAAAAGAAAAATAAAAAAGAAATATTTTTTTTTTAAATAACAAAAGTTAATTATTTTATATGGAGGAAATAATTTTTTTTTATTTTTTAATAACAAAAGATGGTATCATAAGAAGGAGGAAATGTGTTAAAAAAAAGAAGGATGAAATAAAATTAAATATTAAATTTTTTTAACATAAAAATACTTTAAATTTTAAAAATTATTATTAATATGATATCAAGATACTATACGGTATTCTTTTAAGAAAATGTATATTATATGTTCGCATGATATATGTTTTTTTATTTTTACGGGATGATATATGTATTTAAAGTTACTCTTTTGTTCTTACTTCTTTGGTTTTAAAGAGAAGAGGACAACATAATTTAAAGTTTGGTTGAAAGATGAATCAATTTTATACAAAATTTATATATTAGTTAGCATTCGAATTGAGTTCTAAACTATATAGTTGTAAAATTTAAATAAAGTTGTTTGCTATTAAAATCTGGACCATATATATAATGTTTGGCAATTATGACGAATGTGCCATTTTTTTTGACAAAACTAAATAATATCAAATGAACCTCACATTAATAATAAAAAAATTGTGGATATATTTAATTTTTGGCATAGTGCATTTATAAATAAATAAATAGCTAGGTCCCAAATCTTGAAAAGCTAGGGTTGTATTGTAGCTAGCTTGAATTTGACATATCACATACTACCTGTTACTTTCTTGAACCCACGTTATACACTAAGTCTAAGATAAGGGTGTTATTGCATTATTACTATGTACAATGTACATCATCAGACCAAAGGATCCAATAGGGTTTTCAAATTATCAATAACTACAAGAGGTGCAACTCATGGTCATGGAAATGGATTAAATGTTGTTGTTGGTGAGGTCCAGCCAGCTCTCTCTCTGGAACCATCCATTAAAAAATAAGACAATTTAATATTTTGGACTATTCAATCTTGATCGGATGATTTTGAAAGTTTGCCAATTATATGACTGCATCAACATTTAACAACATTGGAACCCAATTCACAACTTGTCATGCATATGGATGGTTTTAGTATGGGAATTGGATATCAGATGTATTCAGCGATTCAGAACCGTCTGATCAAGATTAGATGATTTAAATTTTAAGATAGATTTTTATGTTTTTTTAATATAAAATTCTGATATAACAAATGAACCATCCGATCTTGATCAAATGGTCTAAAATTTATTGACTGCATTATTTTTCGAATTCACATAATCCAGGCCCGTTAGTCCACAGGCCCGACCCACACCCATGTGTCGGGTGTGCGATGTCACTGGACTTCAAAATTTCGAGGTCCTGTAATAATAGTTAGTATATATTTTTAATGTTCGTCAAATATTTGATGTGTAATAATAGATTAGTGGGATGCTATGTTTGACTTTATGTTTGCCTATTTTATAATGAGTGTAACTTTTGTTCATTTCACACATTATAAAAAAAAATAATAATGTCTCTGTTAGTATAGTTTAGTTTAGTTGACAGAGACATTGCATGTAATATGGATCGAAATTCGAACTCTGATACTTTTACTTATTACTCTAATGCTAAAATTTGTCAACTAAGCTAAAATTTTTCTAGTGAAATTTTAGCACTAGGCTACTTGACAAATAATAATAATAATAATAAAAAAGAATAATTTACTTGACTAGAAAAAAATGAGAATAAATTACTAGATGTATGAAAGGAAAATGAATTAATACCTGTAAAAGTTGTGAGAACAATTTCATATTGTTGTCCAACAATAACCTTTGACAATGGAATTGGCTTATCTTCAACAAAATCACTGCAATCTTGTTTATTTCTATGAAGAGGTATGAACTCAAAATAAGAGAAAGTTGGCACAACAGCAAAAGTTACTTCTTCTGGATCCAAACAAGGATCAACATTAACTCCAATCCAGCTTTCAGTTGATCCATAATCAGCACTTATTAAAGGCAACCCATTTGCATAATGTCTAAGTTTTTTCAAATATGGTTGCATTGAACCTGTCATTATTGAATACAAGTACTTCACATTTGGCCATATCTTTGGTATCAAACCAAACCAATCAACTTTTTCTAACTCCTCACAATAATCTTCTAATTTTGAAGCCAACTTTATGTTTGGACCACTTTTTGAATTAATTATGTCCAAAATAGCTTCTCTTAATTTTGGTGACTTAATTCTTGAACTTAGAGTACCATTTTTAATGTCATTAATAATTTCTCTCCAATTTTCTTCAAATGTAGTGAATGCTTGTACCATGGTGTAGACAAAAGCTGAGGTGATAGATTCTACTTGTTGAGAATAGAAGAGGCCTAGAAGGAGATGGCAATAAGTTGATTGTTTATAGTCTCCATTGAAAATCACTTCTTGAGGGCTACAACTAAATGATTTAGTTTTGTGATGTTTGGTTTTGAATTCTTCACTTGCATAACAATGTGTTGTGGCTGTTCCTACTGTTAAATTTCCTTTTGTTTTGAAACAATTGCTTCCATATATGAATTCAAGAACCCTTCCTCCTTCCCTTATGGGGTAAACCCTGTAATTTAATAGTTATTTTAATTTGTTCTATATTTATAAATAATCTATTGGTTGATTCAATAAGATAAAATGCATTGTGAAAATATTTTCTATTTTATTTTTAGAAGTTTATGTTAATTTTGCCCAAAGAAGTAGATAATAAACTCTATGAAAGTTCGTTTGATCCGTAAAAAAGTAAGTATTAGACGAAACACAATACAAACACCTGACAAACTTAAGATAATGAACAACTTGTTAACAAAAAATTGTGTGACATAAGGCATGGGCGATTACGGAGACGGATTTTGGGTGGGTATCAACCATTACCCGCCTCAACCCCGTCATTTAAAATAGAAAAAAACCCAATTTCAACCCTAAACCTAGTCAATTCAAATTTTATCTGTCAAAGTCAAAGCGGGTCGGGCGGATACCCACATGTATGAGTTATATTGTCATGTTTATCCGATAGTCTAATTAAAACCAAAATATTTCATGATAAAGTACGACTATATAAAATAATAAACTCGATTAATATTGAAATTTAATCTTTCATGATAAAATAATTTATGATCAGATTTTATTTATAGGGGAAAAATTAACAACAATTTTAGGTGAAAAAAATTATCCGAGGATCCCATTTCCTCCAAAATATTGTAGGCGAAAAAATTAAGAACTATTTTTTACATAAAAAGATATAATTTTCTAAGATTTAGTGCATATTTGGTATCACAGTAGATGAACCGATTCGCCGAAATTTCGGTGACTTAGATACTTATTAAATGGCTTACCTTGATCTATAGGCAGCTGATAAAGTGAATATTTGAAGCGTGGTTTGAGCACTATGTCTGGTAAAGGGTACGAATTTCTGCCTTCCTTCAGTGGTTCCAGAACTGAAAAACCACCACCACAAAAATGTTCAAATTAAATTTAATCCAATTAATGTGGAATGAGATATTTTCATATTGCTCGACAGTGTTGTTTCACCAAACAACAATTAAGAAAAAGACGTAAACTAAACATCTTTCAACAAATATACTCAAAACTACTCATGAAAATATCACTTCCATGATAGCAATAAGCATATACATATATATACATTTTTATATAAAATTATAAACAATAAATCTTGAAAGAATAAAATGAACACTGATTTCATACAATCACCGACAACATGTATTTATGTAGTTAGTGACTACACTGAATCTGGATTCCAAACAAGAGCCAAAATTATGAAGTTTTTATCTAATAATTTGTGCTAGTGTTTGAATTAAAAATGAGTTTAATGAAATTACTATCATTTTATTGAAAGAGCCAAAATATCTTAATAAAGAAGCGCAAGAAGTGCCAATAAAATACAAACTGTCATACAAGATGAGCCAAATCCTTAAACAGAAATGACCCATAAGCACAACATAGGCGAAAACCACCAGGTATGAAATTACGATCTTTATTTCTGTGAATCTCTAAAATATATTATTTGACAAAGTTTTTTTTTTTGAAAACTTAATATCCGACCTTAGGACATTATTTGACAAAGTTATGATGACGCGCATCTTAATTTTGTCAAACAGACTGTCAATCCAAATATGTGCAAAGAATATTCAGTACTACAACAAATATTAAAAAATTTCCAAAAAGTGTAAAAGAAAAGTTAAAGGAAGAATAAAATTGCACATATATAAAAGGTAACCAACCTTAAGGAAAGAGTGGTTATAGGTTGTTGAGTGAGTAAAGGAGTAGAATCCCCATCAGAAATCCTTTGAATAAATGGTTCAAAATCAGCATGAGAAGCAATAGGAACCAAAGAAGTGAAAAGGGATTCCAATGCACATGGTTCCATTTCCAAAACATTGTAAGCCCCTAACCATTTTTTGAGATATTCCACACCATGATTTTGTTTGAGAATATTGCTTAATACCTGTGTTTGAACAGAGGATGTGTTCTTAGATACATCTTCAAACCAAGTAATAATCTTTTCATAGTCAAAACAACCACTACCATTGTTGATATTTGGTTGTTCCATTAGAATATGTGTATGTTTATTATTGTGTAAAGTAGGTGATTAGACAAATATAGGTAGAGAATATTGTAGAGAAGAAGCAAAGGAGCCCACTATAATGAATATGGTTTTGGATATTGGAGCTGCTGATATATGTTTCTTATTCAAGGAGGCCCAACAAAAACACTTGTACTCGTAGAAGATATATAGACCACAAGAAAGGAAATTGCATTATCATTATTTTAAAGGGAGACAGTCAAAAGATAAATGTCTTATGAAGCACGAACACTGATACATATACTATTATGTTGATATTGATAATAATTTGAAAAATAACATAATTTAATGTAATTATAATTATCGGTATTGGACTGATGCATGTCGACATTGAGACACACATAATCAAGCACTATTCGTGCTCATAATACTCTTTCCGTTCTATAACATGTGTCACACACACATATATTATATATAGGGGCTCAGATTCAAGCTTCGGATATCCCACTTGTCCACCGTGAAATTTCTATCCACTAACTATCTGACAAATAAATAAATAATAATAATAATAATTGTGCAAAAAGATTGTCATTTTAAGTTTTCTATCTACTAAGATACATATGAAATCCTCAATTTGTCCATTTTTCATTTTTTAACACATCATTCAATTCAGTGTTATTTTGTGTCTTTATTCAAAAGTTAGTAGTAAAAAACTTCTCGTTATCTGATGGTTACTCCTATTTTAACTTCCCGTTATTTTCTTTTCTTTCTTCTTCTCCTTCTTCTTCAATTCTTCGATCCTTTATGTTTTGAAGCATAAACATATTTTAACTTTTGGTATTTGTATCAATCTTTTAGAAGGTACAATCATGATTTTCTTTTAACTTCCAAATACCTCTTTTCAGTGTCAGTTATTTTCTTTTCTTTCTTCTTCTCCAATTTTTTTTTTCTAGTTTTTTTGCTACTTAAAGTTTACATCTTTTTTGTACCAAAAAAAGTTTCCATCTTTTATTTGTGTATTTTTTCCTTCTATTTCATCTATTGTTTTTATATTGAAGTTTTCGGAAACAAAGATTAATTAGTCAACAACACCATATCAACTCAAGTGGGTTACAAAATATAATTATTAGTCAGTATATTGAGTTAGTTTTATAAGGATAGCTTTGTAAGAAGAGAAAATTTAAAAAATATGACAAATCTTATTTCTTTCACATAAATTGTTTTTTTTTTTTTTTCTTTTTTTGCATTAGCTAGCTTTCTAATTCTCGGAGGAAGAAAGTTTCAGTAATCTAAAGTTTGGCCACGTGGTTAGGAAAGTCTGACTAAAAATTATTTCTACTGGCTCTGTTTGGAAAGGCCAATAAGCGAGCTTATAGCTTTTAGTTTATAAGCTAAAAGCTCTGTTTGGTAACAATTTTTAAAAATGAGTTTATATCTTATTTTACTAGCTTATAGCTTATATTTCAAACGCTATTTTAAGTAGCTTATGATAACTTATTATATTTCTTCCAATTTTACCCCTATCTTCTTACTTGAAAAAAAATTAAATATTAACTAAACAAACATTTTTATGTCATTTTATACTATAAGTTCAACCGCTAATTTTACCAAACACTATAAAATCAATCCGCTAGCTTATTCGGTATAAGCTAAAAGCTAGCTTATAAGTTAACCGATGTAAATTCATCCGCTATAAGCTAGCTTATCAGCTATTCACTATTTTTTACCAAACAGAGCGTAAAATTTAAACCCGGATTCTCCTGAACGATAGTCCTAAACAGAATTCAATTTGGCTCGTGCAATACTGGTCAAATTAGTTAAAAGCTCCTGAATCATTTACCTGAATGTGAAAGGCTCATATTTTAAAGCCGTTGAATCCTTTTATTCCTTCCTGATGAAAGGCTCATATTTGATTTCAATGTATAAGCACGTTTTTTTTTACTGAACATAATAACCCACATGTCTCTTATGAAGTGACACTAATGAAAATTGGCCACTTATAAGTAGTCACCGTCCAATATTATACTTCTCTACGTTGCAAAATGTATGTCACTTTAAAAAGAAATTGTATTAAATTATAAGTCACTTTGCATTATTAATGAAGTATTTAATGCTTTTTTCCCTATTATACTCTTAACTATTTATTTCTCTTCTTTCAATTCTTCAATTTATTTTTTCCATACCATTAATGAATGACAATTTTGTAAACTAATTCATAATATTTCTTTTCGATACAACGTTAATGACGTTTCTTAATTTGTGTAATATGATTAAAACGACTTATATTTTGGAAGCACTACCTCATGTCTTTTCTGTTGAATTTTTTTTTATTTTTTTTATATATTTTTCAAATATTGATCTATTTAACCTATTGTTTACGTTGATTTTTGATAAACAACCGCTAGTTTAAATTAATTACTTGCAGGACCAACAGTAAATCCTAGGACATGTTTTGTGCATTGATTAGAAAAAGATTGAATGTTCATCATTGAAATAAACATTTATTGCATTTGACAAGGTTAAATGCAGGAAAAAGATGTAACTAAACAAATTGAAGAAGGTTTTGAATGAATAGATTGTAAAGAAACCGTAGACTGAACAAGAGATTCGCTCAAATGAGGGAACCGTTTAAAGACTTCAAAAGATAAATTGCAATAAAAAGATTAAAATTGCATTGAAATGTAAAAGTTTTACAATGCAAAGAAATGGTTCACAAATTCATACATTTTCTTCACTGCACTCTTTTCTCTCGAAAGCATGGATACTTTAGGTTTTGTGAATTTTTTGTATCTGAATTGTGACCCCTATTCCAACTAAAGAAACTCGTATTTATAGACATAGAGATAAGCAACTGCCTACAAACGTGCTTCACAAGCTATACAAAGCGCAAAATTCCACAATCTCTTTTCAGCTTTGGACGAGTAACTGCCTTCCGAACCAAACTGTCATTCGAATCTAACTGCTGCTTTAGCTGAAACTTCATGCTCAAATGAAAATAACGTAAGTCCATAAAAACATCATTCTCTCGAATGTCAGCATTCGAAGCCCACACGAATCGAAAGCAAGACTTACAGAAAAATAGTTTTCCTTGCCTATTTGTTAATAAAACATTTATATATAAACCTTAAATAGGTTCATTAGGTAAATAAATTACCTTTTATAATGTTCTTTATTAATTTAATAAATGTGTTTATTTAGGATCTTTATGGATACATTCAATTTATATTATTTTCATCTATTTTATTAAATATGCACTTCCAAAAATGCACCAATTTTGCATTAAATGTATACGGTCAAAAATTCAAGATAACACCTATATATTTTTTTTTTGGTCAAGTGATAACACCTATATTATATAGACTAAATATCAATTATTTAATTAATCTTAAAAAAGAGTTGTTTCTTACTATAAAAACTAAAAAGGACCAAATGAAAAAAAAGTGTATCTTGACTAATTAAAAAGGACCAACATTGTGAGGTGCTTACATTAACCACCAACATGAGGTTACTAGCCGGGTGCACGGATTCTGATATTGAGGGGGGAAAGAGTTTTTCTGATTGACAAACTTATAATAATACATAAAAGAAATGCATAAGATGTTTGCATAAGAAAAAAATAAGCTAATCCAAACTGTGTCTATGATGAATATATTTTGAGACTTGTGTTATTTTGCGGATGATGGCGCTTTCATGTGAAAGCTATCGAAATCCCAAAGTCCTGCCCCGTCAGGTTGATCAGCCGCAACTCCTTTTGCAACTGGAATGGTTTAAAATGTGACTTAAAAAACTGCATAACATCTATCGACCTTGCTTACAAGTCACTCAATGGTACATTAAATTACTTTCATTTCTTCTTAAATTTTTATTATGTCATTGTCGTGTGTCCGCTGTCTGTTTCACCACGACTGAACTCTGGATTACTGGATCCCCGGGAAGCAAAGCGTTAATACAAAAAAAAGGTTAAGTGTTAGCTTTTATATTACAGGTTAAGACCTTTGGAACTACATGGCCTCTAACCACGACCTTTCTCAGTTTTAGTTTTTATATTCGGCGTTTCTGTTTGTCATTTTCTCCTTGTGTTTCTATTTACTTGTATCTCTATTTCCACCCTTTAATTTGTATATATCATTTGAACAACTCAACAGAAAATAGACATTGCAAATGTTGGTGTTGAAATTTGGGGAAAATTAGGTGAAAGAATAGGAGAAAATAACAAGGAATAATGAATATTATTGATACTTGTCAATAACCCTAATTACAATATTTACATTACTATTTACATAAATAAAATAGTATGACTACCTTGGTATTTATAAGCAAGTGAATAAACTTAAATCTAAACTAAATCCCTTTATTATAGGGCTAAGAATAAACAAACCAAATCATAGAGATATTTTCTCAACAAATAATATAATATTTTCTATATTCTAACAGTTGGTAATTCTCAACCACTCATTTTGCACACCAACTAGTTTCTGCTCTGGATGGAAGTTTCGGCCTTTCACTTACTGGTCTCACACCACCAACCAAATCAAACAGTTCAAACACGTAATGGCAAGACAGCTGATAATATGGATACGACTGATAATCTAGATGCTTTGATACAAACTGGTGCAAGCTGATTTAGGAGTAAGGCATGCATGAGAACATTTTATAAAGATTAAAAGTTAATGAAGATGATAAGTTTGAATGTAAACATTGCAAGAAATTACTTGGTGGAAAATCAAGAAAAAATGGAACGAAACACTTGCTCCATCATATCGAATATATGCCTTCGATGCAAGCTTCAAATTGCTATATTTGTTTAAGTCTTGAATCATTTTGTTGTTGAATTGTGGAATCATTCTATTGTGGTGTGATGTTACTGCTTTGAATTATTTGAAAGATATATATAAGCATTGATGGAGGAAAGTAGTAGGCAAGTTGAATTGTTTATATCATTTTAATTTTTTGAGATTTGTTTATTGTGGGAGTAGTTCAAACTATTTTATTTTAATCAAACTTTTAAACTTATTTTGTAATTGTTAGTCAACTAAAGTAAAAACCATTCAATTATTGTATCTGTCCATTTTTTTGAAGTTGCTGGACAACTGTAATTTTGAATAGTTTTCAAACAAAAGTCTAGGATATAATCATATCATACACATAAAAGTCTAAAAACATCTTTAACTATATTTTAAAATTGATATTCAGACCAAGTTTTTGCACCAATTAACAAGTTATCACCGGTGAAAACCATTGTTTACGGCGTAGTAGACTTTTGCCTTTCAAGCTCTCCCTCCCTTCTTTAGCCATAAATAATACTCTGCTCTGGTGTGTTTCTCAAGAAATCTGAATGGCTCCCCCAAAATCTAAAGTAAAACGAGTGTTGTTCCTATGTTTCTCTCTTCTTCGGATGTCCATTGCGGACGATGGTGCTTTCATGTCAAAGCTATCAAAATCCCTAAGTCCTACCCTGTTAGGTTGGTCAGCGAGCAGCTCCTTTTGCACTTGGAATGGTGTAAAATGCGACATAACCAACCGTGTAACATCTATCGACCTTGCTTATAAGTCACTCGATGGTACACTTCCTTCGAATCTCAACTCACTTTCCAAACTCACCTCCCTGTTTCTCCAATCCAATTCTCTCTCCGGTCCATTACCCTCACTCGCCAACCTCACCATGCTTCAAACAATTTCCCTTGGCGGGAACAACTTCTCCTCCATCCCTGACGGTTGCTTCCAAGGACTAACCAGTCTCCAGAAACTCTCCATGGCCAGCAACATCAACCTCGCTCCATGGATGTTTCCCACCGAGTTGTCACAGTCTTCCAACCTCCTCTCACTTGACCTCGGAAGCACTAACCTTGTAGGTACCTTGCCGGATATATTTAATTCTTTAGTCAGTTTGCAGGACCTCAATCTTTCATATAACAAACTAACCGGGGATTTGCCTAAAGGTGTATCATTCGATCTTGATGGGACGATTAATAGCTTCTGTCAAAACACTTCTGGACCTTGTGATCCACGCGTCACTACTTTGCTCCATGTTGCCAAAGATTTCGGGTATCCACTTCAATTGGCAGATTCTTGGAAAGGGAACAATCCTTGTCAAGATTGGAGTTTCATTGTGTGTTCAGCCGGGAACATTATTACAGTGAACTTAGCCAAGCAGAAATTGGAGGGAACCATTTCACCTGCATTTGCAAATTTAACTGATTTGAGGAACTTGTATTTGGGTGATAACAATTTGACAGGTTCAATACCTCAGAGCTTGACAACTTTGCTGCATCTTCAGGTTCTTGATGTATCTAACAACAATCTATCTGGAGAGATTCCTCAATTCTCATCTATGACGATATTCATTTCAACCGGTAATGTTTTGCTTCAACTTGGAAGTCTGTATAAAAACACAACCGCTTCTGTGCCGTTGCTTAAAAACACAGCCGCTTCTTCTCCGTTGCTGGCTTGGATTCTAGGTGAGTCTGGTGATTTTTATGTTTATGAGGATGTATAAGTTTACTTAATTTCAAAACTATTATAATTAATCTGATGCACTATTTAATTTTAACTAAAAGTATGCTCAATGAAATAGAAAATGATTTTATATTTAGACATGATGATTTATGTTGCTTATAATTGGTCTTCACTTGTTTGCAAACATGCAGGAACATCATTGGTTTGGTGTAGGAGCTATACTATTTATTGTGATTATTTGTAGAGGTAAGCGATATCTAAGCTTAGTAAAAACAAGGATCTTCAAGACACCAAGAATATTTATTGATCACGATATTGAGGATTTCATAAAAAGATATAATTTGTCAGTGCCGAAGCAGTATAGTTATGCAGAAGTGAAAAGGTTCACCAACTCATTTCGAGATAAATTGGGTCAAGGAGGATATGGTGTTGTGTACAAAGCCAGTTTACCTGATGGTCGTCATGTTGCGGTGAAAGTGATAAGCAAGTGTAAGGGAAATGGAGAAGAATTTATAAATGAAGTTGCAAGCCTAACTAAAACATCACATGTGAACATTGTCTCACTTTTGGGTTTTGGTTATGACAAGAACAAAAGAGCATTGATATATGAACTCATGTCCAATGGATCATTAGATAAGTTCATATATCGAAGTGGATTTCCGAATGCTATTTGTGATTTGGATTGGAACACATTGTTCCAAATTGTACTTGGCATTGCTCGAGGACTAGAGTACTTACATCAAGGTTGTATTTCAAGAATTTTACATCTTGATATCAAACCTCAAAATATTCTTTTAGATGAAGATTTTTGTCCAAAAATATCTGATTTTGGTTTGGCTAAAATATGTCAAAAGAAAGAGAGTATTGTGTCCATGCTTGGGACAAGAGGAACTATAGGCTACATAGCACCAGAAGTATTAAGTCGAGCATTCGGTGGAGTTTCTTCTAAATCTGATGTATACAGTTATGGCATGTTAATTCTTGAAATGACGGGAGGAAGAAAGAATTATGACACTGGAGGGTCTCATACGACCGACATGTACTTCCCAGATTGGATATATAAGGATCTTGAGCAAGGTACTACTCATTTAAATCGTTCGACAATCTCAGAAGAAGAAAATGATATGGTGAAAAAGATTACTATGGTGAGTTTGTGGTGCATTCAAACGAATCCATCGGACAGACCACCAATGAGTAAAGTAATAGAAATGCTACAAGGACCACTTCATTCAATGTCTTATCCTCCAAAGCCTGTCTTATTTTCTCCAAAAGGGCCATCGTTACAATTGTCAGATATGTCTTCCAGTAATTTTAACAACTCAAATTCAATTATGATAGAGTAGTGTATATTGTTGGTTCTTGAATACATCTTTGTAAGTCCTTTTGTATCAACCAGTCTCTTTGAAAATGCTGTTTTGCGTTTGTTAATCAATTAAAAATTTAATGTCTTGAGCTTTTGTTAATGGAAAAATTTAAAGTCTTGGTGATACATTATGATATCACAAGAATGAACCAGAGATAGAAGAAGGTTAAGATGTAGAAAATAAAAGCTGCGGTTAATCCATCATCAAGTAAGCAGTAAACGCTATACGAAGATGAAAACCTTCAAGGGGACATGAGGGTGCCAAATGAGATTATCCGCACCATCCGTAGTAGTCGAATCCTGAGAAGTCAAGAGATTCTGCCGAACAGTGTAGCCTATATCAGGGCACAATAGTTTTACTAAAACAAATTTATTGATTTAATTACTAAAAAACAAATTTATTGATTTAATAAGTTTTACAAGAAAAGAAATAGTTTTACTAAAATAAATTTAAGTTTGACAACAAAAACGTTAATGATTATCTTCATTCTTATTATGTTAATAGACAATTGTTAACAATAATATCCTAAAATATCTTTTTGAAAATATCTTTTCGAAGATTTTAGATTTAAATATAATTTAGATTTATATTTAAAATAAGATGATATTAATATTTAAAATCTATATTTATGTTTAAAATTTTTAAGATTAGTTTATTTTTTAAAAGATATGATTTAGAAATTTGTTTTATTTATAGCTCATATAGCCCTTTTAGTCCCACATCGGATATTTGACAAACATAGTCGGCTAAACAAAGCTATAAATAAGTGCAAGCGCGCTCTAACTAGTAAGTCAATTTACCAAGCAATCGCTGGTCACAGTGATATTTACTTTTTTCAAGTGAAAATCACTCTTCAATTGCAGCGTAATAGCTTAATATTAAGTTCTTTTTTCAAGGTGAAGTCACTTTTCAATGTCAGGAGGATCATCATCTCGTCCCACCAGCAAACGCCGCCTTCAAGAAGACGATGACAATTCTACCAAATATTCACCGGCTAAGAGGGTGAGGTTTCCAAAGGGTAAGAAAGGGAAACCAGTAGATGTAATTGTTGAGAAAGTAATTGTTGAAGAGAATGTGAATGACTTGTCGAACCCAGTTCTTGCTGCGAAAGAGCGGATGAAACGTAGGAATGAAATTATTGCTGAGCTTCTGTGTGAGGAAGATGAAATTATTTCAAATAATATATCAGCAGCTGAAGTGAAATATAAGGAAAATAAGAATTTTGTTGAAGATGGGATTCACATTGAGCCTTTCAACCTAGATAAAGAAAGGGAAGAAGGTTATTTCGATGCATCCGAACATTATGTTGAATATGTAAGAGATAATAATGAGATTAAGGATGCATGGCTTGACAGTGTTGAGATTGATCCTAGATTTGCTGGATTAAGCTCTGCAATAACAAAAGATGAACAGGAGATCAAAGATCTTTCTTATAAAGATGTGCGAATCATGAAGAGGCGCATTGCGAACATTCTTGAACCGGAGGAAACAATCTTGCAATGTTTGAGAAGGTTAAAAGGTAAAGGTGATAAAAAGGCAAAAATGTCTGTTGAGACTAAAATTGTATTTGACCAACTAACTGAGGATGCTACGAAGCTTGTGGAGAATGGCGAATACAATGTTTATCATGAAAAGAAACATGTTTTTGAGCACGAAGCGGAAGGATATGTGGTACCACTAACAATAAATTTATATTGATCCTGATATATTGATAAGAAATAAAGGTAGCAGTAACAATAATATATTGTCTATAGGTAATTCTTTGTAACAAAATAGTACAAAGAATAAACCAAAATGCTGTTCATCTTCAAATCAAATGTCTCTAGATATTTCCTTTGCATTTCAATATTATATATATGTTTGTATTTGTTTTTCTGTCTTGATCTTTATTAGACCTTCTAAAATTCTGTATTTGTTTGTTTCTCTCTTTATCTTTGATTGCGCTTTCACTTTGTAATGCGGAAACTATCCTTAACTTCTTTTGTATCTGATGTCACAAACTGCAATGACATATATAATGGTTAATATGTATTTAAGATAAAGTAGTTTGCAATCAAATAATGAAATCATGAACCTTAGAGTATAAGCAATTAAATACTAACCTCTAAGTTTAAATCATTCCTAGTAGCATGTGCTCTTAAATAACCAAACTCAGAAATTCTTTTAAGACTCCAGCTATCAGCCTGCCAATGCAATACAAAATTTTAGAGGTGTCTTTGTCGCGTTAGTGTACTTTCCCGCAATATCAAAGTTTGCAGCGTAATTGCAACTATGACGACAACTGCTATTTAGAAAAACAATTATAGAAAAGAGTGAGATGAAAGGAAAATTAGTTACATTGTTTGAGACTTTGTCTAAGGAGAAACCGGCCATGCCGATGACAGCATGTACAGGAGCACTATAATTTTTGTTATCATATATGTCTACACCATTTTTATCTTTTATAGGCATGGCTTTGCATTTATTCTGATAAACAGAACAAGTTCTCTCATAATTATGCACATGGCCAAAAAGGACCAAGTCAACCTGTTACATGTTCACAATATACAAGTTAGCTTCTTATACAAGCAACTTGATGTAACCGATTTCTCAAGAGTTTGATGTTCTTGCCTTATTCGCTAACAACAAAGGCTCCACAGCATTGATAAAGTTTTTATCTTTAGATGAAAATCCATTGTTGGAAGTGTACATTGGTCTATGTCTGCACATGAATAAATTATGTTTAATAGATGTTATCGAGTTGAGAACAGTATTTGAAAAACCGAACCAGACAGTTTGACCGTTTGAACCATGAACCTGCCTTTACAAAAGTTTGATATGTTTTGCAGTTCGGTCGCAGTTTTATCCCGGTTTAAGTTAATTAGTTGAACCATGATTCAGAAGTCTCGTCAGTTTAATGTCCGGTCAATTTTTAAAACATTCATATGATCTAAAAATGTACATAATTGACTTACCCCATGAAGATTAGCCAAGGAGTATGTTGTCTATTAACTGATGCCATGTCCTTTTTCATCCATGCATACTGCAATTCAAAAATTATATTATTGACATATATCTCAATTATTTAATTAAACTAGAAATATATGAAATCAAAAATTATGATTTTGTTTTACCTGCTCAGAATTTATTGACCAGTCATGCTCAGTTGATATTACTGTGAAATGAACACTTGCTTGTTCAATAGAGTACCAAGGCTTATCCTTTGCTGAAGTTGGCATCGGAAAGTATGTTTCATAAGGTACTCCACATTCACCGCCCGAGTCAGGAGTAATATAAACTGAACCAGAATCTATATAATCCCTGAGTATAAATAAAAAGAAGCTTAATAATTATCATATGAGTAACTTAGAGAACAATTTATAGTTATGACTTTTTGGATGCAAGCAATACCTCTCATGGTTCCCAATTGCTGTCATGTAAGAAACTCTTGAAGCTACTGGATTAATAAGGTGCAAGAAGAAATCCCATTCTGCTAGAAAACCAGTTGCATAGCTTATGTCTCCAATGTGAAATACTGAGTTTACATTGTTAGTGCTCACTTCATTAGCTATAGCTTTGATAACTGATAGAGCTCCAGGCTGTTTGAAAAACAATATCGAGCTGGTCAATATTTCACCAATATATCATATATAGCACTGACACTTCAGATTGAAGATGTGTTTAGTGTCCGACATGCGTGGTGTCAGACACTGACACGATACCAACACATGTGATCACATTTAATTAATTTTCGTTTCTTAAATTTTTAATGTGTTAATGTTGTGTGCGTCCGGTGTCTGTGTCGGTCTTCATAGTTCACCACTAGTCCAGTCCTAATGTCTTATCTCAACATGCATTTGAATTCTAAATGCTATTTCATTTGAATTAGCAAATTACCTGAATATAGTGTTCTTCTGAAGCATCAAGAGGGGTCTTGCCCATATCACCAAATGAAATGAATTTGAGCTCATCTGATCCTCCAGCAGGCGGAGTTGAAAATTTGATTTGTTCACTCCAATCAACCGAGTTACTAGACCGACATTAGAACAAAATAAAGTTATTTCATGACCACATTAACAATTTATTGCAACACTTTGTGCAGAAATACCTATATTTGCATTTCAAATGTACTAGTACTACTAACATGCCATTTAAATAGCTTGTCTATGGTTATAAATTGCAATCCGCAACCGCAATTGTGGTCTCAATATAAATGTTTTAGACGTCTCTGCAATGGAAGATCGAACATACCTTCCATATCTGTAGGAGTAGGCAGTTGATGGCTTAAGTCCTGTCATAAGTGCTGAATGGATGTATCCAGGGTCATGCCATCCAAAATCCTTAGCAGGACTAGGTAGTGCTGAACCTGTCATCATAGTTAAGCCATTTTAAAACCAATATAATTGATATTCTATCAACATTCCTAACTCCTAAGCAATAGACCTCGGATAGTTACTCTTCACCCCCAAATTGCTCACACTAGAAAACACACCAACGGAAGATATCTTCTGGTAAGATTTGCACTACCGGAAGATATCTCCCGTTAAGAGTTGCGCCACCAGGAGATATCTCCTGGTAGAGTGTTGATCTGGAAGGCCATACCGCAACATTATTTAGTTATCTTAAATTTAGGTAGGCTTCCGCATATTGTTATACTATTTCTAATGATTAGCATGATTGATTCTACGATTTAAGGTTTAATTTTGGTTCTAACATACACTACTTCAATGAGTTGATTAAGTAAACTATATATAGAAGCATATATAATGAAACATATACTTATGAGCATGGAAAATGGAAGCTATTACTCACTGCACATATCAGCTTGTGAAAAAGTAGTGACTGCTGAAGTAATTGTTTTCCCATCTCCATATCGGACTTGCTGAGGTTCCTTGTCTCCACTAACCCATGTCAATCTCATCTACAACACCAATCATTTAATGAGCTCAAAATAATAATTCTAAATTATGGTGTGCAACTGCAATTCGGGCCACATTGGCCGCATCTTTCTGCATTTTACTGCAATGTAAGAGTTTGTAGTATAACCGCAACCACAATTTAAATCAAAACATATTGTGGACGACCACCCATTTTGTCAGTATATGTGGTATTTTTTTACTATGAAATTATAAATATAAATAATCCCTCCGGTCTCATATATATAAGTAAAGATTATTTGTTCAAGTTCATTGAATTACTGATATATCTTGTCCATAATATTAATCAGATACATTAGTTGTTCAATCAACCTGAAAAATAAATTTTTGCTTATTTATGAGACCGGAGGGAGTATTAGTTATCAATTTAGGTTGGTTTCGAAAACATCATAAATCGAGCAATCGAAGACTTGAAACATAGTACTATAGTTATGGTACTTACTGATGTGGAAGTTGAATCTATGCTTGAGAGATGTCCATAAAGTGGCTTCTTAGGATTAGTAAAACCAACAGGAGTGGATCTTCCAACAAGACATGGATTAAGAAATCCACCAGAAAATAACACAAATTCTATGTCACTTCTAATGTTGATCACATGAAACTCTAATGAACCAGTACAAGTTGTCACACTACATTTCCCATTTTGCTCTTTCTTGCATTCTTTGTTTTTGCAGCTCAAGTAATCTGGATCGTTTTTCAAGTATTGTGCCTACATTTTAGTTATTATTAATCAATCAGAATATAATTAAACAGCATTATTTCAAGATGAAGTACATTATAAACATGTAAACTCTTATAATTTCATGGCACATAATTAGTTATCTTGTGATAAACACTTTCTTTGAGAGATTTATATAGAATAATTTGAATTTCCCTCTAAAATACATTACTTCACAAGGTTATCCGAATTTCTTTTTTTTTTATTTTTTTTTTTAAATTTATGTGTAAGGCTTTATTTATTTTATTTGGCCAAGTAGTCCGATGACTATAAATTTCACCCTTAAGTGGATAAGTGAGATGTCCGGGGTTCAAACCACGACCCCTGCATATAAAATACGATGTCTTTTTACCAACTGGGCTAAGTTTGTGAAAACTTATGTATAAGGCTTTTACTATAATGTTTAATAAAATTCAGTTATTATAAAAAAGTTGCAACTAAATTTTTTATAGATATACTATACAAGTGAAACTTATCAAACTTTTTTTTTGGTTACAATGAGCTGAGGATCGAACCCAAAACCTATAACGTACTACCTAAACCCCTCACCACTAGACCAAACCTAGTGGGTTAAAACTTATCAAACTTTATGAAATAAAGATAAATACAAAATTTCATAAATAAACATATATATTCTTAATGGTAGTTTTATTTTTTTCATACAGTAATAATTTTAGTCTTCTATGTTTACCGTTTTACAGAATTGATCCACTTATTTAAAAATTAAAAATTTCATCAAACTATTAGTTTAAAATTTGATTTTTTTTTTAAAAATAAATCTTACAATTTTATCGATGTTGAAACTAAAACAACTACTTCTTCCGTAACATTTTATAAACAAAAATGCACTTCATATTCGTAACACTTTATAAACAAAAATACACATTTTAGACCTAAAAAATGCATTTTTGTTTGTAAAGTGTTACCGAGGGAGTAATATGCCTTTATTCGAGCTTCACACCCAAAAAATAAAACCTTGTAGGAATGCCACGAAACATAGTTTTGATCTGAATATGGATAAAATATTGCGTGGACGTAACTTTGACAACTACGTCAAGATAGAGCACATCTTTTGCCATCAATGTTTTTTGGTTTTGATCTCCATGTCCCTATTAGGACAGGTGCTATATCCCATTATTTGTGTTTACATTGTCTAAATATCAAAGATGTGTGAATATTGAAATTAGATATTAGTAAGTTCTATATATATATATATATATTTACTTATGGCTGAATTTTGGATTATTAGACTTTTGTTGTTTAAAAATTGGAGAGTTAAAAAAAACTATATATGATAAAAAATTATCAAAGAAGTTATATTTCAAAGAACTTCAATGTGCTCACAATTCGTCTCAACTCATGAGGAATTAAAAGAGAACATGTAATGTTTTTTTTTTAAAAAAAAAAAAAAGAGAACATGTAATATGCATTTTTGTATGATTTTGACGTGTTGGGATGAAAAGATATCTTGTTTCTAAACCATATGCAAGAGCCTCTTTTCTTTTTATATGATATAATATCTATTATTTATATATTTAGGAGTTTCTCTCTCATGGTCTTATTCCTATGTGGCACCATTTCCTTGATCCATGTCTTATGTGGCATTCTAATATTTCTCCAATTCCTATGTGGCTAACTATGAAGGCCTTTGCAATTTCTCTAATACATGATGATATCATTTTACTTAGAATCTTTGGCTAATTTGGAAATTCAATCATTTCTCAATTATTGTTTATAAATCGTATTTAATGCACATATTATCTATCCCCATTATCTATTATCTATCTATCTATCTATCTATTATTATTATTATTATTATTATTATTATTATTATTATTATTACTACTATTATTATTATATTATTTGGGAGGGTTTGATAGAAGGATTGTGTACACATGGTGTTCCCAAATGCATTTTTCTCTCATATTTTGTGTTTACATTGTCTTATTTAGACCTCTTTTTAGGGACCAAACTGATTAACAGAGATGTCTTTAAGGGACCTATTCGGACTTTTTTTTCTTTAAGGGACCTATTTGGACCTTCTTTTCTTTAAGGGACCAATCTGAAACCAAAAATATCTTTAAGGGACCATTTTACTAATTAAACCTTATTTTTATGTTTTGATTTGACATTGAAGATCAAGATCAATATGTCGGTACACTCAAACAAAGAGGTACACTTTTGTTTTTTGAATGGAACCACAATTCACATGGACATGTAGCATGTTATCATTGTGAACGAAAAGCAAGTGTGTGTGTGTGTGTATGAACATATATAGAGTTGAAGGATGCTTATTGGCAAGTCAAACTAAACTTATGAGAAAGAAACAAGATATCTTAATTCATCTTCATATGGACACCAATTAGCTTAATATCAATTTTTATTTTTATTAATAGTGGTTTAGTAGTATTAAACTATTTATATAATCTTGGAGTAAAAGATTACTTGAATAAGTGAAAAATCGTGGATCCAAATCCAGAACTACGAATGCCAATTTAGTAATAGTATTGATATGTGGTTTGACTTTTCAATATTTTCTTTTATAATTTAAGTATTTAATTTAGTAGTTTTTTTTTAGTTAAGAGCATTTTTCTTCTTAATAAATGTTGCTAGCACGATCAACCTTTAAATAAAGAGATAAAGCCATCCCATGCTTCAATTTTAGGATTAAATATAGAATGCCATGGCATATGGTTCTCATTAATGCTACAAAGTACTGTATTACTATTGCTTTCATAAATTGAAGATATCAACTGTCATGTTGGTTGATGACTTAATTACCTCAAAAAAAAAAATGTTGGTTGATGAATGATGACTTGATGTGTGATATCACGCCAATCATCCATAAAATAAAAATCAATAAAATTATTTTTTTCTAAAAAATAGAGTTTTAACCACTCAAATTTAATTAATTTTACACATGAATTAAAGGATACATAAATAAATGCATACACTAATTCAATTATTAGAGTTTTTTTTCCTTCAATTATTAAGGAGTTTTTTTTTTCTTCCAATTATTAAGGAGTTACATGAAGGGCTAATGGAAATTTAAACTTAGGACAATACAAAATGGAAATGACTTTCCATTTATTTTCATGGAATTTTTTTTTTTTGACAAATTTCATGGAGTTATTATAATTATAATATATAAGTATATCAATAAATTTCAAAGGATGTGGTGAAAATTAACATTGGAGATAAGGTGGTTGAAAATAGATTGCAGACCAATTAATAATTTGCCAAACAAAGCAAATTAATACATTAATATATAATAGTAATATATATACGGCATTCATGTGACATGCTAGCCACCATCAATATCATGAAACCTCGTTGTCCCATTTTTTTTTATATTAATTTTCCCATTTATTTTATCTTGTTAAGGAATTTGAAACTGAAAGACATTTTTCAATAAACAGTAAGAAAAAAAAAAACAAAAAAGAGAGAGAATTATATTTGAATGACATTATAGGCTGAATATTAAACAATAAAGAATAAAATATAAAAATATTTAATTTCAAAGCATGTATTAATGTGTGTGTGTGTGTGCATGAACATACCTTGACAGGGTAATGGCAAAGCAGAGGAAGTTTTGCAGTATCACCAGTTTGTAGATAATATATTCCATTCAAAAGACAAGTTTCAGCACTGCATATATCAAATTAAAATAATAAATAAATTCCATTTTCACATAGTTTCATACTATATATAATTTCATATTAATGAACATTAGCAATGGTTTTAAATTTTAACTAACTATATATATATTTTTTAAACTTAATTCTTACTTGGAATTTGAAGGTGAAATCATAGCCACCCAATCACCATCTCTCGGTTTCGAAACTCCGGTGACCGTAACCGTGACAAATTCGTCATCCGACAAGCCAGAATTTGAGCTGATATTGACTTTAACATAAGGATTTGAACTAGAACAATCCGTCAAAATTCTTCTATTTATCAATCTAAAATCTGATAATGCAGTATAATTTTGGTGTATGGCTTTAGTGTGTGAAACAACAAGGTTCAAAGGTGACTTAGGTGTGGAAGAGAAAGTTGTGGACATTGAAGGATTAAGGAAGAAAAAGAGGAAAATGAATACATGTTTGATGAGAATCCAATTTGAGGATTCCATGAATGAAGAAAATGAAGGGAAAGAAATAATAGAATTTGTAAGTTATAAGACAAAGCTTTTTGTGTGAATATTGTTTTGGAAGGAAGAAAATATGGCCTTGCTTTTGGTTTATATATCTTTAATCAAACACTTTCCCTTTCTTATATATAGATTTTTTTTAAGACATTTCCCTTTCTTATAAAGATAATAGTAATGATTTAGGACTTTGCAAAGTGAGATGTACTTCTCTAAGGGATGAAACATGCAATTATTATGAGTTTAAACATGACATATTTTAATATTATTTATTATTTTCACTACAAAACTACACGAATTATTCTTATATGGTCACGTGACCAATAAATTATATGTTGGTCACTTTTACAAAAACTATTATATTATTTAATAATTTTAAAAGTAAATATTATTTAATTAGTTTTTCTAATACTTATTTATCTAAAAAACAATTTCTTAATCACGTGACCATATAAGAATATCTCAAATTACATAGTTTGTTTTTTGTCTACATAAAAAGTTCTATAGAAACTTGATAAAATAAAAAAATTCTATAAAACTATTGTTAGATATATTTTTTTTTTTGTTTATAACCCTCTGGTTCCTAGGGGAAAGGGGTCCTAGTAGTCCAGAGTTCAGCCGCGAGGTAAGTAAAGTCTGACCAAGAAATTGTTCCACCTAGGAATCGAACCTAGGTTCTCCCGAAATCCATCCTTTATATATTAATAGTCTAGTAGTCCATTAGGTATTACTATAAATTTTCTTGTAATCCTTATTTTATTAAGTAAACTATTGGTATTTTATGAAACTCTAACCTCTATTGTCATTTATTTACTTTGTATCTCTGATTCTAACATGATATTTAGAGCATGATTCGATCCGCCTTTAACCGTTCGTTATTGCTTTAGCTGCTTGTGTTCTCAATAGTTTGAGAATATTGTATGTTTATTTTGGTTTAATTTTTTTTGAATTTATTGTAATACCTAATGAACTACTAGACCACTAACATAGTAAAACTCAATACTTAAAACTCTAATATATCTAACACTTTTCTTTAAACTCGCAATGTATTAACGAATAATCATCGAAAGTTTCTAAAAGAGAAGCTATACATTGAAAAAAAAATCAAAATTTAGACTTTTCATGTGTTGACTACACAATATTCAAGATAAATTTTCTACATTTGAATTCTTAACTAGTGCCCCTGAAACACTATTTAGCATTTGCCGTAATATAAACTCAAAACATTTTATTTCATTCTACTTTTCCAAATACCCAACTTTTGCAAATTTCAAAGTTTAATTATTTATGCACAGCCTAGTTGCCTAACTTCAGTGCGCCTAAATGCTTAATGAGATATTCTTCCATGGATCCAAAAATTTGGACCACATTCTTGGTCACACACACAAGAAAAACAAGAAAAATAAATGTAGAAAAAATAATAATAAAATAATATATAATTTTTTAAATGATTAAATTATTTGTTGTGTTTAAGTGTTTGATCAAATTTAATTTCTTGGTCTCATGACCACATAAGAATAACTCATGCTTAATATTATCCGATCTCAAACCGGCGCACAAAGATTCCAACCCTTTTCAATTTTAATTTTTTTTTCTCGTTTCAACAACTAAAAATAATAAATCCTTTTACTACTTTTTTTTCTCCATAAATAAGTATCACTTTAACAGTACTTTCTTATAGTTATTGTTTCCATAAAATAAGTGTCACTTTAACACTACTTTCAAATTAGTTAGTCTTTTAAGCTTAATTAATTTTTTTTACTCTAATGAAATTAATCTTCATTTTTTACTATAAATTAAACTTATTCTATAATTATACGTGATCAAATCAAATAGTATAATAGTATATTCCTCTATTTGCTTGCATATGCGTAAACGCTGGTGCTTCATAAGGATTTGGACAAAATCGTTTCTCTCTTTTTTTTACCAGAAGTTGGAGTCTACGTTAAGTATTAAATATAAAAATTTTGTTTGACTTTTTGTGCTGAGCACTAATGGGAGGCAAATGGATACTTTGATCAAAATTTTGTCGTAATTCTTTCTTTGTTTTGAGTTCACACCCATGTTTCAATTGCTTTTGTTCTTTTTAAACAATAAGGCTCTATTTATTTTGTGAAAATATTTTATTTTTAAGAAAAATTGTATTGATGTTACTTGTTAATAGAGAGATATTAGACTTTTTAAATAAATTGTGTGTATTCTTTAAAAATTGTTATGCGTCTTAAAATTTTAAATCTAATGTTGAGTGCTTTTTGGACTAGATTTAAGGTTGGAAAACACCATATGAAAATGAGATTCATCGTTCATCATTGTTCTTGAATGAAGAGGGGGAAAACAACGAAAATGGATATTGCTCTTGGATGGTAATTGTGACCATTTTTTATACCTTTTGTTGAATCTCTTATTCAAGAAAAGAGATTTGTAAATCAATAAAATTTAGGATTGTTCATTATAAGCTTGTGGAGCTAATTTTTTGTAAGTCAATTGATTTCTTGTAAACATTGTTGGAATATATAGTGAATCGGAGAGTTGGTCCATCCTCCAAACATATGTCATTGTTGGACCAAACTGAGTAACAAATCTCTTGTATGTTTTGTTCCTCTTTACCATTTCTTATTATTTACTTTGTTGGTTATGCTTACACTTAGGTTGTTAGAATTATTATTGTTTGGATTTCTTATTGTTGGTTGATATTGAACTTTTTCTCCACCCTTGTTAATGTTGGATTGAACAGAAGGTTCGAAATTCACAACAATTGCCAGCCACCGTGAGGCTTGGGTTCAAATTTTTTAAGTGAGAACAAATGGGATACTAAGTTTAACATCGAGAGACTTTCTTGAGACAACTTAGAATTATGGAAATGTGAAAATGAAAGCAAGGTTGATTCAATGAAATAGTGTAGAAGCATTGAAGGACGATGCATTAATGCTTGGAGCCCTAAAGTAAACAAACAAGATTGAGATGATAGAGAAGGTTGGGAGCACTATCATTTTGTGTCTTGGTGACAAGGTATTGAGAAAAATTCACGAATGTGAAGATCATAGCGGCATTGTGATTTCCCAACATCATCCTGGAAGGGCGGTGGTAAGAATACTTAAGCTCAGTCTGGAGAGGCTAAGGTAATAATACTAAAGATCGTCTTGGAGAGGCAATGATAATAATACTCAAACCAAGTATGGAGAGGCGAAGGTAATAATAGTTAAGAGCAGCTTGGAGATCGCCGATAGTAATAATAATCAAGAACAACCTAGAAAGACGGTGCTAAGAATACTTATCATCACTTTGGAGAGACAATATGACTATGAAGACCTTGCATGTTATGCTGCAGTTGATAGCAAGTATAATTAGGCTTGGTAACTTTTAGACTTAAAGTGGTAGTTAGAAGCAAGGAAAATCAGATTTTCAGCTTGTGAGACTACCTCAAAATCCAAAAATAGTTGGATGCAAGTTCTTCAAAAGTATGGAAGGTATTTTGGGAGTTGAAAAATGTATGGTACAACTTGTAGGACTATCCTAAAATCTAAGGATAGTTGGAGACAAGTGGATCTTCGGGAAGACGCATTTGATCACTTTGGTGGCTTATGAGGTTATGGTGAAAATTGCATGGCTACATGAAATTCCTTATGTAATTGGAGACAAGATCTTTAAAAGGGCACAAGTCATTACCAGGGTTGAAGGTGAAGGTAAATCTTGTAGGATTACCAAATGTAGTTGGATGCAAGGAGAAAAATCAAACTAGGGTACTTGTAAGACTAGTTTTTGGTTGCAAGTGGAGGTTGCTTCCTAAATCAAGGTTCAATTGGGACTTCAACTTGATTACTTGTCTTGAAGAGTAGTTCAGGTTGGAAAGAGCATCAAGATGGTTGATATGAAGTTGACATCAACATTAATTTGAAGGTAATGTGAAGAATTGTTGTGTGTGCCTTAAAATATTAAGTTTTTATGTGGGGGATCAAGTTTTTGTCTCACACGCGGGCATATGGAATGTTGAGAATTGGTGAATTTCATGATTCTAGTTACTACCTCATGCGCGAAGCACATATAGTGTACTTTATGCATGCGCGGGACACATACTTACCTTATGTATAAGAAGAAGAAAAAAATCGATTTTTAGATTCATTTAGAAATTCAATTATTATATTCAATAGACATCGCATACCATAAGTATATTAATTATAAAGCTCCCATAAGTATAAAGAATCATGCGTATGAAGAAAATTCAGTTAAGAGGGAAGAACTCACCTCGTGTGTCCAGCAGATTTCTCCATGGAGATTAGTCTCACTAACGGGAAGAAAACTTCATTACAATATTATTGTAACAAAAAAAAATAAATAAAATACTCAATTTAAGGTAAAAGATACAAAACAATATGCATAATATAGCAGGACACCAATCCAAAAGCCACTTACCAATACAACAAGTCCAAAAAGAAAAGGTTGGAATTCTATTTTCCAAAATTTAGAATTTGAACCACATAAATACATATTTTGGATTCTATTTTTCAAAAAAAAAAAAATCGAATTCTATTTATAGAATTTCTTTTGTAATTTTCAATGAATTAAAATTTAAAAAACAACAAATTAAAATCCCTGATGAATTAAAAAAAGAAAATTGGATTCTATTTTTTAAAATTTTTTATTTTAAAAAATAGATTCCAAATAATTTTAAAAGAGCAAAACAAAAATTTTAAGGCGTCTGAAAGAAACATGGGATAAAGAGAAAAATTCATGGGTGTTATTATTAAATAAAAAAAAAAAATATTGGGTGTTAAGCCCAAATATTTTGGAAAGTGCGAGCTTTACTACGAATCTCTTCCAAAGTTTTTTTTTTCGAAATTTTCTCATCCCACTCACTCATTTTCTCGCCTACTCTTCTAGTGCGTAAAAAAATTCGGAAAACACGTTCCGAATTATTTTTTTAGTGTAAAATTTACACTATAAAAAATTCGAAAAACGTTTTCCAAAGGGGCAGGGGTAGGGGAGAAACTGAGTGGGTGGGATGAGAAAATTTCCTTTCTTTCTAACTCGCGTGACTCTGGCTGGTTGCAATTGGAAGTTGGAACCTATGGCAACGCTTGAAGAGCTGGACGAATCTACGGGCAAAAGCAAGAAGAAAAGGAATCATGGCTCGACCAGACTCTTTGTCTTCATTGATTACCTTTTCCTTTTCATTTTCCTTTGTTTTCTCTGTTTCATAATCTTCAAAATGCTCGGTAGCATTTCAATTTGATTCCTCCTCGTACCACACAAAAAACCTCAATCAGAGGTAACAACTTAGATGATTCTATTGATGTTATTTTTATATTATGCTTTTGAATATGTGTGGCTCTCTCTCTGTTTGCATAGATTAGATCCCTTATATCAAATGTATTTCTACCTCTGATTTAATTTTATTTATTGTTTACATTAAATATTACGGAGAATTTATATAAATATAAGTTGAAACTAGCTTATAGACATGTTATAAGTTATTTTCATAAGCTCTTTTAAAAATCTTCAAAGTGCTTATACTTATACCATTAGCTAATTAGCTAAAACTCAAACAATTCAATCAGTTAAGAATCCCACATTGAATGATTCTAAGTTTCTAACTAAATCTTTCAAAATCGGTTTGTAAGGCGAGAATTGTTCCTACTTATAAACATATCTTCAGACCGTTTCTTGTCCAATGTGGAGCTCTTAACACACACTCTCACCCCTATAAGGGGTGCCCATTGGATTTTGAACCAGACTCTGATACCGTCTTAGAATATGCTATAAAACCGACTTATGAGGTGCAGATTTCCTCCACTTATAAACATATCTTCAGGCGTCTCTCTTGTCCAATGTGGGACTCTTTACACACACCCTGTTAAGAGTCCCACATCGGTTGAGAGATGGCCTGACTAAGTGTTTATATACTAGAGGCAATCCTCACCTTAAAAGCCGGTTTTGTAAGGATGAGTTAAGCCCAATACTCATTTCTAAGATGGTATCAGAGCCTCTCCACGATCCGTTGGGCCACCTGTTATCAGGTTTCCGCTATCGGGCCACCTACCGTTTATATCCACGCACCAAGCCCAATAGTGCTGGGCGTGAGGGGGTGTGTTAAGAGTCCCACATCGGTTGAGAGATGGCCTGACTAAGTGTTTATATACTAGAGGCAATCCTCACCTTAAAAGCCTCTTTCTGTGGAATCGGCTAATGGAAATTCTAATGCTGGCACCAATGGCGCAAGTGCTAAAGGTCGCACTCCTACTTCTGGTTATCAGGATCCCAGATTTGGTTTTGATGGAGTACGCTCACCTATCCCATGGCTAGATGCCCCAATATTTTCAGATGGGCAGCCAAGACCTGTAAGTAGCACAGCAATTTCATCCTCAATATCAAGTGGGAACAATGGTACTGCTTCAAGGAACCAGAATTACCGCCCCAATTCTCAATATATGGGCTTGCACCATCCGAGACCAATTCCTGCCATGGGAGCCACTCCTGGCTTCATCAACAGACTGTATCCAAGCAAGTTATATGGTCAGTATGGGAACACAGTTAGATCAGGTATGGGTTATGGATCACATGGGTATGATTCTCGTACAAATGGGCGGGCTTGGCTTGCTGTTGACAACAAATACAAAACTAGAGGAAGAAGTGGTGGTTACTTTGGGTATGGCAATGAGAACACAGATGGTTTGAATGAACTGAACAGGGGACCTAGGGCCAAGGGTGGTAAGAACCAAAAGGTTTTTGCACCAACTGTTCTCGCAGTTAAAGGGCAAAATTTGCCAGAAAATACTGTTGATGTGGGACTCTTAACACACCCTCGCGCCTATAAGGTGGCCCATTGGATTTTGAACCAGACTCTGATACCATCTTAGAATATGCTATAAAACCGACATATGATGTGCAGATTTCCTCCAATTATAAACATATATTTAGGTCATTTGTTATCCAATGTGGGAATCTTAACGCAGTCGAAACAGGCCAGTTGAACATTTATAAAGCAATTTTTTTGCTATTGATTAATGAAAGTTTGGTTATCCCTTTGGGAAGTTATGCTTTATTTAATGAATATGATAGTTTCCCTTTAGTTAAGAGAGTGTACTATGTTAGAAAGGGAAATTAATAACTATAACAACTGTCAGTACGGAAGCACCAAGAGTAAGTTAGAAGAATAGAAGTTAGTTACAGTAGGAAAGGATTAATAGGAGCAGTTAGTAAGGAGAAAACAGTTTTTCTGTAAGTAACAAAGTGTAGGAGAGAAAAAGACTCTCGGATGCCTTAGAGAGTTTACTTTTGTTTTGAGTTTGTTCACATGTTCGTATATTGAGTGAATTATGAGCTCCCCCTAATACGAATCGTTCAGGAGAACCCGAGTTCGATTCCTGGTGTGAACAATTCTTGGCCAGACTTCACTTACCTCGCGGCCAAACTTTGGATTACCGAGCTCCCTTTTCCCTGTGAACTAGAGGATTAATACCAAAATAAAATATTGAGTGAATTATTTCTAGTTTCCTTTTCTGGATATGTTCTTATAGGCTTCATAGATTTTGAAATGTACATACATTATTAACATGGTTGGTGTTTACTGGTGTGTATTAGTGCTTTCTTTTGATTTACTTTTTCCGCGCCTCCTTTTTAATTTGGCAGGATATTCTTTCTGGCATCCTATGGCAGATCTAATTCCAAACTGGAAAGATTTTGGTATTTCTCAGTTTTGATCAGATCCTAACATGCAATACTTGAATACGGAGCATTCTACATATGTTTAAATTAATTGCATAGTTACAGCACTTAATTACTGCTAAAGTTATGTAATTCTGTTAGCTATATTTTACATCACATGATATACAAGTACCTTTAAAGAGTTATGAATTGTTGCCCCTTGAATATATCACTAGTTATGTGTTGAGAAACTTCTGACATACAATACCAAAACTTTTTCAATAGAATGTTTCATTTTGATGTGACATTTCATCTCTGGTTCAATAAAATATGTAAACAATTATGGTTCTTTTGAAATGTTGATATTATTATTTGTGATCTCTAGATCAAAGGACAACTTACTCAATAGTCTCTCTATGTACCAAATAATGTTGTGTATTTATGTACCAAACTTTTGTAAAGCATGATGTGAAATGTTGAGGAAAATTGAAAAGTTTGTTGTCCTATATCAGTTGTTTGATTCAAAGTGTGAATTTGTGATATGCCTTCAGTGTCAAGAGAATCTGTGTCATTGTTAATAGAAGTTTTTGTCATTGTCAATGTCAACAACATTTTGTTTGTGTCATTCATTACTTAAATGGAAAGTCTCTGCATCGATTAATTGGATAAGCATATCATATTATCCACATTAATTAATTTGCCATGTGTTAAATGACCCCATCAAATTAATTAGGAATATTTTTAGATTGTGTTTTATACCTTTTATTCCTGCTTTTATAGTCTTGATCATGTGATGTTAACTTCCTGAATGATTCCACAATCATCAACTACTTTGAGGAACAATTAAAGTCAAATAATATTAAATGAAACCAGCATGAAAACATTAAACAAGCCACTTACATACCATGTTACTAGTGTGTGTACATCTAGCAGTAGCACACTTATTTTCATGGCTAGAAAGCAGTAAAAACGAACTTAATAAGCATCACAAGCTCACAAACTAGGTCTAGCTATTATTGCATTCATGCATGAAGGAATTCATGGATGAACTGTTGATGCAACTCTACCACCACCACCACCACCACTGCCAGGGATTGGAACCTCAAAACCCGGGTTTGGAACAAACGTGTCATCGCCACCAGGAACATAACTGTGACCTGTTGATCCTGATCCTGATCCTGAACCTGATCCTGAACCTGATCCCGATCCTGCTCCTGATCCTCCACCGATGCCACCGGCATATGGGTTATTAGGAGTAAGTCCAAAGTTTGGTGGAAATCCTAAATGTCCAATGCCTGGATAATGAAATTTTTTACCATGATCATGCTTGAACAGAAAATCAGGCTCTTTCTTATCGTCGTTAGCAATGCTGCGGCCGGCAACTACTTGCCATTTTGTGACAAGGAGGATATTGAAAATGAGAAGAAATGCAAAGAAAGAGTAAGCTCTTTGTGCCATTTTTAAGTAATTTGCTAGTGATAATATGTTTTACCTTGGTGAATTTTGTGTTGAAGTCACAAGAGAGTGAATGCATTATATAGTAATTTTGGTTCTACATTGGCGGTGAGTAAATTGTGACATGATTCAGTACTTGCTAGTAATTTATCATCAGTTTTATTGGTTGCTGTTTGTGGAAGATATTCACCAATGTTATTGCGGCTACTAAATGAACCATTTATGCACCGAAGTTTGTAGATAACATATGAATTGAGATATTATTGCTTCTACATTCATTCTTTATGTTTCTTTGCTTTCTTTTGCTACTTAACTAAAACTTTAGAAGGTTTAAGATAAGATGAAGATTAAAATTAAAATTAAGAGATAACATCAAGGTTATCAGAACCGGACCGGTCATCGAACCGGCGAGCTCACCGGTTCAAGGTTCAATTGGTCAGACCGGGTTCAATCGGGGTCGAACCGTTTTTAATTAAATATATATTTCATAATTCAAATCAAATGAAAAATAGATGAAAAACAAAAACTTTTCCTATTCCTACGACGTCGTTGTTTTGTTTCAGATTTTTTTTAAAAAAAATAAATAAAAAATCTGCAAAACCGCTTGAACCGCCCGCCCGGTTCACCGGTCCGACCCCGGTTCACGCGTTTTTTTGCCAGTCGGTTTCCTATCCGTTTTTTGCTCAAAATCGAACCGTTTTCATGACCGGTTTACGGTCCGACCGGCCGGTCCGGTTTTGATAACCTTGGATAACATACATAAGATTAAGATTTAGATATGATGTTTAATTTATTAAGATAACATGTTTGATAAATTCTTACATGTATTTATTAATCTTTTACTCGACCGTTATTATATCTTTGAATTATAAGATTAAGATTTAGTTATGCTTCCAACATATTGATGCTTCGTCTTGGTTTACAACTTGTTATCTTTAACTTTCAAGGAAACTCACATATTTTCTTGCATTCTTCACAATGGAGGAATTGTATGCATCTTCTTTCTCAAATGTATTTTAAAGTCACTCACATTTTCAAAGAAGAAAATTGTCGTGCTGATAAAATGACCAACATTGGTTTATCTACAAATAGCTTAACTTAATTGATAGCTTGTCTATCTCTATTTGGAATGATTTCAATTACAATATGCTAGGTTAACCTTATATAGGTTTTTTTGATTTTGTTGTTTATGTTTGAATCTTTGTCTTATCTCCGCATTCTTTTTCGTTTCATTAAGTTTTATCCCATATTGAGTTTTTGGTGGTTAGGTTTTTAATGAGACAGATGAATTCTTATGCTTTGAGTTTTGTTCTAGTCCTCCCAAAATTCCTTTGCATCCTTCTTATTTTATTTTATATAATATACTTCATTCAGGTAAACTTATTTAGGGTGCCGACATAGTTGAAATATCTTAGTCGTCACTTTTATACTACTTGACTTTTAAAAAAAGTCACACTCGTATTAAGTATTAACTATCTGATATTTAAGTTATTTAGAGTCAACTCTTTAAAATGTGACAAACAATTAATGTTGCACTGTTTTATTTTAAATGATTTTTGTTATGAATAATATGTAATGAATGTCCATTATTGTGTAGGTTTTCTTGTCCTCTAATTGTGTCCTATAAATAGGACCCCTTTGTTACAATGTAATACACACCTTGAATAGAACAATACAATAGTCTATTCTCTCTTCTCTTTCTCTCATTCATCTATTCTTCCATATTATTGTTCATGCTTAGAAATTGTTCATAACACGTTATCAGCACGATAGTCTCTCCCCTTTCAAGAAAGGTATAGCAACAAAGGGAAGTGACAATTTTATTTTATGTATGATTTTTTTTATTCTATTCTTTCAGATAATTTTTTGTCTTCTTGTTTTTTTTATATTGATTCACAAACCTTCGATCCAGAAGTATCGTGGTGAAATTTTAAAATATGAATCCTGAAGATTCATGGTGTGATAAATTTTAAAATATGAATCCTGAAGATTCATAGTATGATGAAATTTTAAAATATGAATCCTGAAGATTCATAGATATAAGTAAAATGAACATCAATCCCTGAAGGATTGGATAAATAACTGATTGAATATATATTTGATCCGTTATACAGTTCTTAAACAATTTTAAAATCAATTTGTATTACCCACGAATTCCTGAAGAATTCATTACGGATACATCTTTGAAGGATTGTACAATTAGATATATTATAATATAACGAATAATATGGATTATTCTTATGAGGATTGCATAAAGGATTATTCTTACATTATAACAATATTATATAGTTCCTGAAGAACTTAAAAGAAAAATCAAATTATTTCCTAAGAATTCGAGAAGAATTCAATATACATATCCATGGGATAGCTTTATCGATTTTTATAAAAATTTTGCAATCTACAAATTTCATTGGATTTATTTATTTATTGTTATATTGTACAAAACATAAAAAAAATTAAAAAAAAAAAAAAAAAAATGCATATCATACGCAAATTTTGCATGTATCATATTGAAAAGTATAAACAAATTATTTTTCATACTTTACCTATTCTATGCATATGCCAATTTTTTTTTCAATAACTTACTAATTAATATACGTTACATTATAATTATTATTATAGGTTACATTATAATTATTATTAATTTCATTATGTTACTATTTAATTTGCATTATAAAATTTTATGTTACATTATATTAATATTAATAAAGATAATTGGAATTTTTTATTTGACTGTGTTTATTATGTTTATCTAATTATTTGCTTAATTTTATTTGATGATAGTATCAATGAAAAATAAATGAAAAATCATTCCCAGAAGTGAATGAAGTCCGACCCACTGATGTTATTCCATTCACATAAGTGAATGTAGCAACACACGATTATCATGGACAAAATTGTGGTTATGGTCGTGGTAATAGTCATGGCCCTGGAAAAAAGTGGGAAAATTAGCAAAACTATTGAAAATATATGTGACATTAGCTAGTTCCCGAAGAACAAGAAAAGAAAAAGGGAAAACCTTAATATTGAAGCATCTTTGAATGATTGCTCAAAGAATAAAATTTTCTTGAAGAAATTATGAAGATTATTGTGATCATTATATGAAGATCACTTGTGATATAGTTCTTGAAAAGCTAAAGCTTTAATATTAGCGCATCTTTGATGGATTGCTCAAAGAATGTGCATTTTCTTAACCAATATTATGAATATTATTGGTATAATTTTTGAAGAACAAATAATTTAACCATTCATGAAAGATTGTAAAATTGTGAATTTCTCTAGCCATTATGAATAGAGATTTGTTGTTGAGTTCCTGAAGAACTAATCTTTTTTTTACAACATGATTAAAGTCCACATGATCTATTTGATCTTAGTATAAATTGGACCAAAATTAAAAGAACGATTATGTATGTCTCTTGAATATGCTCCTAAAGTAGCAAACTTATGAAAATAATTTCAAAAATATTTGGTTAATCATATTTTAGATTGGTACAATTTCAATAATTATCAATTGAAATGTGAAAGTTTTTACATGATAATTCGACTTTATTTCTCGATGCACAACTTAGTAAGATCTCTATCTATCTATTTTATATTTTACTATGAGGTAGACGATTACTATTCCCTATGAAATATATGCTAAGCAAAAAGTTACATTTAGCTTTTTATACATTAAACTTTGAATTTATTTTATGGTGATAATGTTTTCTTAAGCTTTGAATACAGTTATTTTCTTAATTACTTATAATTATAATTCGGTTACAGTTTGTAAATATAAACTGGTTTTTAATTATTCTGTTACTTATTTAAATCAATTTATTGATTTTAAATTATTAGATAAAAAAAAAATTAACTGTTACTGTTTTATAATTCTGCTGAAATCCACATAAACATAAAAAAAAAATATTCATTGATATTACTATTTATGAAAAATTAAATTTTATATATTTTTTTGGAAGGAATTAACTTTTATATTTAGTAGTACAAAAATTATTGAAGGTTCCAGAAGAGCCAATGCATTGTTATATCGAGAAATAAAGTTACGCTTTGCCAATATATTGTATATTTTTAAGTCTTAAAGATTTTTTTATGTTTGAAGGATATTCGCATAAATGAATATCCTATTGAAACAAGAAATAGATGAGATCTTGTATCTCTATACATTACGAGACATATTATCAACATTTGCCTCTAGTTTGGGGTATATTTATATTTATATATATATATGTGCAATTGAAGCACATGTTCTTGTAAACCAGAAGTTTACAAATCATAATAAGTTTGTAATTGGCAAGATCAGTTGGGTCATCTCTGATCTATTATGATGCGAAAAGTTTCTATGGATATGTATTGAATGGCCAGAAGTTCATTCAATCTAATATTTTTTTGTGTATTACTAACTCGCAAAGAAAATTGATAAATTAAGAAAACGAGCGTCTCTTATTTTTTAGAATATATATAAGGTGATATTTGTAAATCAATACACTGATCATGTGGACCGATTAGATTTCTAAAATTTGAATTTATGCATCAACCAAATGGTCACATGTATGTTTGTTATAAACTCACAACCAGAAGTTTGTGAGATTATTTTTAAGAGATCATTTTATATATATTATTCTAGAAAGTATTTGATAAATATCATATGTTAATTGAAATTTATACCAAACATCTTATGAAATATGTTCATACAAACAAAAAAAATAATGGACTTGAAGATCCATTCTAAGTTATAGTTTGGAACATTCAAACATGTATGTTGAGATATTGAATAGCATCATGCCAACAAATTATTATATACATAAGCTCTCCCCTAATTTATTTGAATTTTAGTTTATAAACATATTTTCACATATAAACATTTTTGGATGTGTTGGGTACGTTTCAATTGCTCCAATATAATGCATTTAAATGGGTAGTAAAAGAATATTGGGAAAATAATTTTTAAATGAATCTCCAAAGTGAGCCAATAATTGGAGATTTTTTTTTTACAGCTTTATGGGCTGATTATCAATTGGTGAATTAGTTTTCCCAATATTAGGGGAGATAATAAGCAGCTAAAAATATGAACTAGAAGTTCAATTGAAATGTTTTGAAATAAATTAATAATTGTTATTTTGATCCTCTTAGAAATCAATATGAACCAGAAGTTCAAAAGATAACTCATTTGCAAAGTTTATGAAATCAATCAACAGCTGCTAATGCTCCAATAAAAATGAATGTCTCTGTTGGACAATCTAATATTGCAAATGATTCTTAACCACGCTTGAAGCATGGTAAGCAAATCGGTTTCAAGGATAAATTCCTCAAATAAGATAAGGAGCTAAAAAAGAGAAAGATGACCCAAGTGAGGATATGAAAATCTCAAAAGAGCATTTGACATAATTGATTTTTCAGTTCCAGAAGAACTTATTAGGTACCTAAAATTTATGAAAATAAAGAGATCTCAATAAATTATGTCATGAATAGAATTCGATGAAACCGAGATGAAGTCAACGTTGACAATATTTTTGCACATAATAAAGCGCTATATATGTGATAAATGACAATGAGGATCATAAATCAAAGTCTATTAAGGATTATAGACAATGAAATGATTGACTAAATAAGATAGACGCAATTGATACAAAATTAAACTAGCTTTGCAAAGCGAAATGTTTTTGGACCAGTAGTCCATTTCATCTGCAGATGGAGATAAATCGATATGAATAAGTTTTCAAGAGAAAAATAATAAAAACAAAATGTTTAGAGTTTGAATTGTTTATCAAGTATATTGATAAATGTCAATCATTGATTTTCAAGAAGCATATTCACCTGAAGTGAATTCAAAAAAATTAATTAAGTTAAGCAGCATCTGAAATACTCAATTCATGTGAAATATGTGTTTTAACGTATTTTACTGGCTCACTTGATAATGATGATCCCTGAAGGATTTAGTTATATTTGACAATAAATTATTTATATCCGAGGCTTATATTAATGATAAAATATCATCTAGACTCCCGAAGAGCTTATGAGATATTCTCATTTAAATTTATAATTTAAATAAGATTATATAGCAAAAGTATTAAAACAGTTTGACATTGACAAATCTAATTTGTTGTATACTAAAAATGGTTGCAATGTCATTTGATGTGTCATGCCTCAAGAAAATGATGAACAATTTGAATTGGTCCTGAAGTACCATATCTTAATTCAATTAAGCTCACTAATATATTTGCTATAATTTCGTAGTATTTTATTTTTGCCTATTAATCCAACCCAAATATTGAAGTAAAGCAAAACATAGAATTATTTATACTTTAAAGAAACAACAATATCATCCAATCATGTGAAGATTTTAGCACTACATCAAGCAAGCTGAGAAGATGTTTTTGTTGAGGATTGTAATTCAACACATACAAGAAATTCGTTGTTTTATTATAAAATGATGGTTCCTGCAACAACTCAACATGAAGATAATATCAGACGCAGTGCTAATTTAGAGAAGAGTATAATAAAGAAGATATGACAGAATTTTCTACAGAGTCAACTTTTAGTAAAACTTTGGAGCAGCTAGTACAGAAGATTATTTGATTTTTCATCTCATGTATAATAATTGTCTTTATGAGGGGGAGATATAAATATGTTCTGCACTCTTTTTCCCTTCACCGTGGTTTTGTCCCACTGGGTTTTCCTGGTAAGGTTTTTAATGAGGCAGTTCACACACAAATGATGATGTATTCTTTTTCCTTCACTAGAGTTTTTTTTTTTTTAGAGAAAGGATATCCTTCATGGACATTCAAGGGGGAGTGTTATGAATAATATGTAATGAATGTCCATTATTGTGTAGGTTTTCTTGTCCCCTAATTGTGTCCTATAAATAGGACCCCTTTATTACAATGTAATACACACCTTGAATAGAACAATACAATAGTCTATTCTCTCTTCTCTTTCTCTCATTCATCTATTCTTCCATATTATTGTTCATGCTTAGAAATTGTTCATAACAATTTTTTTATTTTTTTTGTAGTTGATGATGTTAATTTGTCATGTTAATTTTTTTTTTTTTATAATGATGAGGGCCTAAGCCCAAAAAGAAAATTACATAATGACTAGTCTAGGGGTAGTTATCCCCAACATATCAGCAAGTAACAAACTACTTAATTGCGACGGACACGTATCATAGAAAATACTACAAGATCTCAATGAACACCCAATATTGGCAAGAGCATCTGCACATTTATTTGCTTCACGGTAAGTGTGATGAATAACAACCTCCCATTCCATCTCAAGTAGTTGACGAATCTTATGAACCAAAGCACTTCCACAATGACTCCTCTTCCCGCTTCCGAAATAACTTGTCATGTTAATTATGTGACATATTCTATGCTTGTCGGTGTTTAATTTTGAAATAAATTTTCTCAACTGATGGTCTCACATTTAGTGGTATAAGATCCACGTTGTGTTCGGTCTTGATATATCCCTCTGTGTCATTCTTAGATTTTGTAGATTTTGGATAGTATCTAATTTTGTTTGTTAGAACATGATTAGCATTTAACAGCAGAAAACAAGTACCTCTTAAGTGTATTGAAGTGTAGCCCCTTTTGAATATATATTGTTCTGAAGTGAATATTTCATTTTAGTGATATTTCACCCCTTAATAGGGTGAAACCAGAGTAATATTTGTTTTACCCGGAAGTCGGACCTACGAAGCGCAAACACTTCTCATATTAAGCGTGTTCCGATGTTGGACACACGTCGGTGCCGGACACCGACACAACACAACCAACACTAACACTTGTGATTATACAGAATTATATCATTTTCTCAAATTATTATTGATGTAGACATGTCCATCTCGTGTATGGTGTTTGTGATTTATAGAGTTGGACATTATTATGTGGTCCTTATGAAATTATGATATTTTTTATCATTGGATAAGAGGACAACTTACCCAATAGTGCACCTGGGGTCTCAATGTAGCAAATAATATTGTGTATTTATTTATGTACTAAACTTTCTGTAGAGCATATGATGTGAAATAAATAATAAGTGTACTCAAAGTTGAGGTAAATTGTAGAAATTGTGAAATTGGAAAATACATTCCCTACCTTTTTTTTTTGAATGGCATACATTCCCTGCCTTTATTTAGAAGGTAAATGAATATAATTAATTAACATAAACTATTTAGATAAAAGAGAATGATCGACAAACTTACCAAGTCACAAAATTTTATGGGTAGACAGTTCTTGTCTGTAAAATTGAAAGTTGAATATGTGATATGCATTATGTCTCAAGGGAATTTCTATGTCCTTGTTAATTTCTTTTTTTATTTGACAAACTATGTCCTTGTTAATTGCAGTTTGTGTCAATGTCAACATACTTTTGGTATTAATCCTCTGGTTATTAGAAAAAGATGATTACGGTAATTCAGAGTTTGGATGCGAGTTCTCCCGAACAATTCGTCCTTAGAGGAGCTCATTAACAACTTGACTCAAATGTGTTGGTTGTCAATGTCAACATTTAATTAGTGTGATTCAATACTTAAATGCAAAGTCTTATAAAAATAAATGATGAATATTTTTAGTTATTGTTTTATGTACTTTAATTAATCCTGCTTTTATATACGCAGTCATTGATGTTAAATTGCTTAATGCTGATCCACAATGAGCAACTACTTTAAAGATCAATCAAACTCGAATAATATTCAATTAAACCAACTAGAAAACATGAAACAAGAAACTTACTTATCAAGTAACAAGCCACTAGTGTGTGTACCTAGAAGTAGCACACTTATTTTTATGGCTAGAAATAAGGAAAAACGATCTTAATAAGCATCAAAAGCTCATAAACTCACAAACTAGGTCTAGCTATTATTGCATTAATGCATGAGTTAATTCATGGATGAACCGATGCAACTCTACCACCACCGCCGGGGATTGGAACCTCATAGCCCGGGTTTGGAACAAACGTGTCATCGTTACCAGGAACATAACGACGACCTGTTGATGCCGATCCTGCTCCTGATGCCGATCCTCCTCCTCCTCCGATGCCACCACTATATGGGTTATTAGGAGTAAGCCCAAACTTTGGTGGAAATCCAAAATGTCCAATGCTTGGATAATGAAATTTTTTACCATATTCATGCTTGAACAAAAACTCGGGCTCTTTCTTATCGTGGTTAGCAATGCTGCGACCAGCAATTGCTTGCCATGTTGTGACAAGGAGGATATTGAAAATGAGAAGAAATGCAAAGAAAGAGTAAGCTCTTTGAGCCATTTTCAGAAGGATGTTAATTAGCTAGTGATGTTTTTTAGCTTGTGACTTTTGTGATGAGACCACAAGGGAGTGATTGCATTATATAGTAATTTTGGTTCTACATTGTTGAGTGAACATTGGCGGTGAGTAAGTGTGTCATTATCAGTGTGGAAGACAATCACCAACGTTATGGTGGCTACTATAAATGACCATTTATGAACCGTAATTTGTAGACATAATTGGAATAGTATTGCTTCTAGCATCATTTTTCATGTTTCTATTGCTACTTAACTATAAGGTTTCTTTAAGTCAAAAAAAAAAAAAAAAACTATAAGGTTTCTCCACCACTTTTTTTTTTTTTTTTTAAGTTTATTTACCAAATAAAAAAGGCTCGGTACGTATCACATTTCTAAAAAACAAATCAATAACAATGTCAATGTCAATGCACTTTTCCGAAGTATATATTATTGTTTGCTCTTGATCTTGTGTGTTAAAACTTCCATGGTTTTAACTTTAATCAAAATGTGTTAACAGATATCATAGATGATAAATTGTTAAAATTTTTATTTTTTTTTAATTATCTAAAATTTCTTAAAAGAAGTAAAAAAATAAAATTTTTTTTTTTTGAAAAAAAAATAAATAAATAAAAAAATAAAAATAAAATATTAACACATAATAATATTTCATACATTTCACTTTCAATTTAACAACAATATAACCACACTCATTTTTCTTCTTTTTACCAAAACTTAATATAATATCCATATATTTCTCTTTTAAAAAATAATATACATACATTTCTAACTAAAAAAAAATTCATCATAAAATTATGCAAAATATAAAAGCCTCTTTTATATTTAATAACTAAGGATATTTAAGTAATTTTCTAATTTATTAGCGGGTACGGATATCCGCGGGCATGAATACCATTAAATCCGTATCCATATTCATTAAGTATCGGGTAATTAAAATATTCATTTATTTCATCCGTAAATATCTAATAAGTTATCCGCCCTGTATCCGTGGCGGATTTTATCCGCGGATATTTGCAGGTACGGATATTTTTACCATCCCTAAGCACATGTGAAGACACATAATTACCTCTAGATCCATTGATCAAAGAAAGAGAATTATCATTAACTAAACAATGCCTCTGATAAAGACCTCTTCAGGAGACAAAACAAAAGTTGCTCTAATTCAAAATAATGTCGTGGGTTCTACTCTCAACGAAGCCACTCTTTGAATAAATTTATTTGATTAAAATTTCACTTCACAAGCCAACTTGTCTATTTTGACTAACCAACTAAGCCATCGGTTTTTATCGGATTTGGTTGGGTCACACCGGTTTAATAACGGGAATGGATCCTTTCCCGTGTACTTTTCACGGGAGGGATTAATGTTTCAATCTTGGTCATTCAATGCTTTTTTAATAGTTTAGGCACCTTGCAACAAAAATAAATACATGATCCAGATTTAACTGAACACACTGGACACGGAAGAGGATATGCTCCCTTCAATAACTTGCCGAGTCTAATAGGCTACTTGAGTAGGTGTTTAAAACACTGCTTGAAAGAATTATTATTTTTTTTTGTTGGTCAAGTAGTTAATGGCTAAAATTTTAGCTTAAAGTGAATAAGTGAATTGTCCGGAATTTAAACCTCAACTCCTATATATAAAATATGATGTATCTACCAATTAAGCTAAATTCACATAGACAAGAATTAAAAATGCTTGGAGGAATAAGCTCGTGCACAAATAAGGGAATTACTCTTGCTACTTCTATCCTATATAACTTATGTTATGCAACTAAGATGGCATCTATATGAAATATGCTGTCAAATTGATGTACTAATTTTGTAAAAGCTACTGATACAAACAAAACATACACTAAAAAAATTCACTTATTGCATGTTTGGCGTCATGCTGACACGGTGATTTCATTAAAATTTAAAACTATACAGAACATTTTTTACAAAATTATACTAGTGGTAGTTTATTGAGAAGAGGAGAGTCATTAATCAACAATTTTTTTCCCAAATCAGTTACTTATAATTCACATAGAATTAGTTAACTTTTAGTGTAACCAATCATTACATGGAATATGATTATATACAGCTCGTAAGTAACGTTCATTTTACGTTAATCTCTTCCAGTTGAAACCTCAATGCAATTTTTGCTTGGCATATAGTGATGATTGATCTTGGTTCAGTGTACAAATCTTTAATCATATATGTAGTATCTCTCAAAGCTGTTTCAATGAATAGGAGTAATTGATTGACAATAATTAAAACTTTAGCTGATGAAATTAAATCAAATGTCATAGATGTAGGACCTCAAACCTATTGTTGTGTCCACTTAAAATTGAATATTAACACTAGTACAATTTAACACCACTTTCATCCAAGATTTGCTCAAATCCTCTTAGCTCAATATAATTCAAGCTGGCGCATTTTTTTTTTGTTTGTGTAAATTGGATATCTTATGTGCCCAAATGCGAGACTAATACTACTGCATGCTCAAGTTAGGGATTCAATTCAAGACATTAGTTAAGTTAGAAGAAACTTATGTCACCTCGTCTAAACACTTTTGAGTTTCAAGATATCACATTAAGCAAAAAATGGAAACCATCTTAACTCTTAGAGTTAGCATCCTAACTTTCAAAAATGGAAGTTGAGCTCAACCTGAAGTTTCAACTTTTTAACCTTTAGTTCAACTAGCTCAACTAGTTGAGCTATCCATCCCACCCCAAATTTCATTGACTCATTGTGCATGTACAAGACGGTTTTTCGGTGAACATTATCTAGGCAAAATTATGCAATTTGTTTTTTGGTCACGTAAAATTATGCGATTTTTATTAGCTAATAATATTGAAATTTTTACTCCTCAGTTTGATAATTTGTAATTTGTTTATGAGTTCCGGCCCTCTTTTATTTCAAAAAATATTATTAAAATACTCAATTTTTTAAAAGGTCTGCGAGTTTGAAATTGTAAAATTGTTACTCAAATCAAACCACTTAGATTTGTCCGGGTTAATTCGAATTTGACCCACACGTACCAAACACTTTGGGGTTAGGTCATCAGGTTGACCAACCCATGAACACCCCTAGTTATTAATGTCTTACATTAAGCCGGGATCAATTACGTTTTGCAACCCTAATCCGACATTAGTTTTCTACAAGTAAATTAGGTAAGCAAAGAGTATCAAAATGTTACCACTTCCCACAAAAATATTCTTTCTTGAATGAGTGTTGTACTAGGTACTACAATAAACAGTTACCCCATTAAGCAACAAATTCAAGAGTTTGACTTTGACCTTTCTTCTGAAAATCTAGGAAGTTGGACGAGTGAGTTTACACGGGTGACCCCTTCCAAGCCTAACCAGTTTTGATCATCAGCGGGCGCTGTTCCATCTTCAACATCAACTGACACTGCTCCATTAATCTCGTTTTCTTCCGATGATCTCACAGTAAAGTTCCTTTGCAAAGATGGCTCGGACTTTTGTCCATCATCTGATTCGATTGGATTTCCCGAATGGTTACTCTGAATGGTAGCAGAAGAGAAGCATTGTTCCTCATAATCTGACTCTGAATCCATTTTACCATCTAAAAATAAGCACACTACAGCACAGTCATCCATCTTCGAAGTTGGGTACTTGAGTTTCCATTCACGAGCAGCTGAATTTACCAGAATTCTTGCTGCTGATGATCGTGTTGGTGCTGACGATACTATCTCAACTACCTCCTCATTACTTAAGACATCCCAAACCTGAAGAAAGTGCAAAGAGAATCAGTTACCATCAGTGAAGGATGGAAGCGTTGGGGGCTAAAATTATAAATGAAGACTACTGTGGTTAGCTCAGAGGAGTAGTATAATTGGAAAAACAAATCCGAAGTCTATCCAACATAAGTTATTTACAAATGCATTAAATGTCTTGAACATGACATGAATATGGTTTTAAAACGGGACCGCAACTCAAACTAGGTAGCTACATCAAGGTTTTCAAAATCTCTACAACCACAATTGAGGTCTCTACAATATCAAAGATTCCAACGCAACCGCGTTTTAATATCATGCTATCGTTGATGTGATGATGATAAAATCATGCAAAATCCAGTTAGGCAGTGAACATCTGTATTCTCACCGATTAGCACGGCAAGAGGAAATTTTCTTGCCATATCAAATTGCAAAATGTCCAATTTTCGTATATCTGTAGGCTAGTCAAAGTGCCACTGAGTTTGAATATCTTATTGACCTATTTGCTTTTCTAATACTTAATCCAAGTTACTTGAAAACACTTATGCCTTTCCCACAGACGTAAACTTCAGAGTCTTATACAGTATGAAAAATGATAGATGTATTTAGCAGTTCAAATAGCATCACTTCTATGAATTCTTGCTTATTTTCAACCCATCACAATCAGATACCAGTGTTTCAGTGTTGAAATATCAGCCAATTTCAGCAAAGGCATGATTCTAAAGTAGCTCCTAATTCCACAGATACATTGAACACAAGAGGACAAGTTATCATAAGGCTAACTAACTCAATTATCATACTGCTAATTGACAAACAGGACAAGTTATTAGCTCTGTCAAATTGTTGAAAACGCTATTCTAATCAGTGGTTTGTTCTAGAAGCTACTTCTCAGTTTCCTTCCTATCAGCATATGGTCCTATGCCACAATTCATTACTATTACTATTGATAACATTAGCCTACAGTGATCACATTTTCTTATTTCAATATCACAGCTTATCTTGGTAAGATGATTACTTCATGGCAGTCACAGACAGGTCACAACGCCCAACTAACCAAGAGAAACTAAATTCCAAATTGCAGTTCATATATGTTGAAATTTCTTATCACACGGGAAAAATAAGAAAACTTCCAAAATAACAAAAACTAACAGCTGAAAAAAAAATAATATATATTATATATATATATATACGGGATTGAAAAATTTTACCCCGTCAGAGGCAAGAACAATGAATTGATCTCTGTCCGTAAGCAGCCGGTGAGAAAATTCTGGTATAGAAATCACACCATACTCCTTCAAGCAGAAATCTCCAAATGCTCTAGCCATTGCCAACCCCGGTGCATCATCAAAAGGCAACCATACCCTAGACACTTCCGGTTCATCTTGCAAAGCAAAAACCCTACCCTTGCACTGCTTGATTCTTTCCGCTTCTCCTATAAGAATTTCATACCAGATCGGAATTAAGTTAGCATAAAAAAAAAGTATATATTCATCAGAGAGAGAGAGTAAATGCTAATGGAAAAAATACACACTTGGTAAATCAGGCTTCAAATCAACAGTCAACTGAATTGCCACCATGGAGTCATTGCTGTCTTTGGATCCCATGATTGCTCGAGAATCGCCAATATATCCCATGAAGAGATTTGAACCCTGGTAAGATAAGAAATTAAGAAAACTGCAAAGGAAAAAGAAAACAAGAGTGTCGATGCTTATCTATATACTTAGTACCTGCTTCACTATAGTCACGGATGTGCTGCCACTACAGAAGCAGTCAAGTTTCGGGTGAGAACTGAGCTCTTTGTCCATGGCCTTGTATGCTTTCATGAAAGCTTCTTTCCATGTGGAGTTCAGTTTATCCTCAGAAGAGATATCTTTCTCAGTGTCTCCACCGTCCGATTTCATGTTCCGTTTCAAACAAGCTTTGGCCGACCCGTTTCGCTTTGATTCATAAGAATGCAAAAACGAAAGCAATTTTACTGGTAAGGTATCCCTCACTTTACGTGCAACAAGATGACCTTGTGGACCATGGCCATCAAAAACACCACAAAAGATCATATCTTCGGACATGAAATCCTACAAAAATACAGATTGAAATTAATCACATAAAAAGAATCACAGTTTGCATTATCAACAAGATGAGCATACTTACTTCCCACACAACCATAGCGTCCTGATTAATTCCCTTACGGCCCTGCTGCGTAAATATGCACGAACCACGACTCTTTCCATTAGTGAAAATTCTGCTAGGTAATGATGATAAATGATGTAGAGAAATAACATGGTCGGAGAACGTTCTCCTCGCTCTCTTTTTCGCACAGAATCCAATTTCTAAGCAAGTTGGAGTAGCCATATCTCCATTGCTCCCGCTGCTACAAGTACTCCGACTGCTCGTTGACACACAACAACCCATTTTTTCAGTTCCAAAATCCACACATTAGACAGTAGCGACTTTTAAATGCGTCCCTTTCCGCTATAGATCTCACTTTTAAGTCAATTGCTGATGTTACAAATCTAGTAAACTCAACAAACAATATTGACTCCAAATATTCTCTTAATTCCAAATATAAGTCACTTTACAACTAATTGTACAAAAAATAGACTCTTTCCACCAAAGTCAAATTCCAAATCGGTCGAACGCTACTTGAATGGATAATGAAACCAGCTGAACACAAGAAAACAGGAGACACCAATAATAGTTAATATATAATCTCACAAACTTAAGCCATTGCAAAAATGTATAAAATACAAAACAAAACTCACCAACACAAGCTATATATGAATAGAAAAATTACTAACATGTGAAAAATGAATTAGAATATACTAAAAATCTCTCAGATAATTGACAGAGTCAAAATAGAACCAAAAAAAAGGAATGAAAGAGAATATACAATACAATACAATACAAGAAACCAAACCAAACTATGTCCTATAATTATAACCAAAGTTTCTTTATTTACTTTTCAATAAACAATTAAACATAGATCCTTATATAGATCAATTAAACAAACATAACACTAATCATATACAATTAATATAAAGTTTCTAGCTACTTTCTATGTCCTAAATTCTTAACAACCCTTAACTAAAAAACAAACTTTAAACACGAGTTCAATTCCTGGTAGGAACATTCTTGACCGGACTTTAACCCTTAACTAAAAATACAAACTTATAACCCGAGTTCAATTCTCTGTAGTAACAATTCTTAACCAGATTTTACTTACCTCGTGGCCGAACTCTTATAAAACACAGAACTTACAAAAAAAAAAAAATTATAAAAACAAGAAAGCAAAACTTTATGGCTAAAAGATATGATTGTTGCCATTGAAATTTTGGTTAGTTACCTCTACAAGGCTACAAGAATGAATTAATGCACGGTTGAGAGTTGAGAGAAAGAGTAAAGTGAAGCAAAAAATAAAGTAGTAGTAGAAAAATACAAAAAAGTATGGTTTCCCACTACAGAGAAGAAAATTAATAAAGTGAAAAAACCCAAAAAGTAGAAAAGGACGAAAAAAACCGTGATCTCGTCAACAAAGAATCAAAGACAAAATAAAGTACCTACTACAAGATTAAGTAAATGCTACGTAATTATAATAATTAATAAATAAAACCTTAATTGACTAAATTTAATTTGCTTCAAAAAAATTGACTATAAATTATGTAGATATTTGCGCAGATATGGTAAGAATTATTTAATAAGAAATAAAAAATTATGTTAGAATGGGATTTAAAATGAAATAAAAAGGCGAAAAAGAGTGATAGGGTCTGTTTGGTAAAAATAAGCTATAAGCTAGCTGATAGCTGAAAAGCTAGCTTATAGCTGATAGCTGAAAAGCTAGCTTATTGAAATTAAAGTGTTTGGTAAAATTAGCTTTTAAAGTGGTTATTAAATATAAAATTACATAATTGATAGTGGGTAGTTTATTTTTTAGAGTGGGTAGTTATTAAATTAAAGGGTAAAAATGGAATAAAGTGTAAAAAGCTATAAGCTATAAGCTCAAATGCTACTTGAAATAGCATCTGAATAAAAGCTATAAGCTAGTACAAAAAGCTTGTTACCAAACACCTCTAATTTTTTGAAACAAGCTTATAAGCTCATATAATAAGCTATAAGCTAGCTTATTTGTGTTACCAAACAGAGCCATAGTAAATTTTTTGACATTTGAGCGGATCACTGCAACTGCAATCGGAGAAGATTAGAATTACTTGATATCAGAATTGAATTTCGAACTAGATTAAACTAATGTTGAAACTCAAAAAAAAAATTATTGTTTGTCCTGTGAAATTAGCTCGGTTAGTAGAAACATTGTAATATGTATAGGAGGATGGGATTCGAACTCTGGTTATCCTAGTCATTAGAATATTAGAAGAGAAAAAAAACTGACATTTAAAAGTGGGAAAATGATAAAAACAAAAACAAAAAAGAGAGTAAAAGATTGATTACCTTTTTTGTTTGAATGCAGGAAATGGAATAAGGGAAGAGAGTGGAAAGGAAGTGAAAGAGAGAATGGGTTTGGGGTATTAATAAGAAGGAAAAGTGGTGTGGATAGATGGGGATGGTGGTAGTGATGCATTCATTGCAAAAGCAGAATAGACAGAAGAGCTAAAAAAAAAGAGTGAAGGTAGGAATGGGTGAGGTCAAAATATTAAATGCTACTACTACTAGTACTCAATTTTCTAAATTAAATTTAAATAAGCATAAAGAATTTAAATTCAAATACTCTTTTTTATTATATAGTATAGTTTTAAATTTTTGACCAAAATATTTATTTTTTATTTTATTTTTTTGACTAATTTAGTTATAATTTTTTTAAGTCAATTATATTTTACTATGTATTTAGTTTTTATGAAAATATTTTAATATGTATACAACAATTATCAACAAAAGAATAATTTTGTAAATTTTTTGTTGAAAATAATGTCTAAATATATTTCTAAGATTTTTTATTTAATAAAGGATCTAATGAATTCAAAAGTAACTTTAAAGAGTTACTCCAAATTTCAATCTTCCATTTTATTTTAATTTAATGGCCCTAATCAGTGACAAATTTATCTCACAAGATGTGACTAGATTGGCGCACGTATAGGCATACTGATGTGGCAAGTAGGAATGACTAGGGACTTGGGCATGACAAAGTGGCGCTTGGCAGTAGCACTTGTGCGCAAAAAGGCCGAATTGAGCAATGCATCTGGGCGCAAATAGGCAGTGTTGAGATCTTTTTTAATCGTTGACTTTCCAAAACTTCTTAGACATTGTTTCACTTCAAATAATCGGTGTAAATCTATTAGCATATAAAAAAGAACAAATACTACAGTAATTTTCTGGTTTGAAAAAAAAAATCAACGCAAGTCAAGTCATTTTCTCTAGCTAGGTTAGAGGAATTTACTCTAAAACTGAATGAAACTATGAAAATTAATTAAAATAAAGTTTAAAAACTAAAAGAAAGCCTTCGTTTGAAACACGTAACAAAACAATTTAATTTAAAACGGAAAATTACTAAAATATTCTTGGTATACATATGTTTGCAATTCTCTTTTGTCATGTATTACTGATGATTTCTAATAACTTGTCACAAGTTGAATATTTTTTTTAAAGTATGCAATTTAGTTTTATTGATGGTCTTATTATGAATTAAGAAAAAATTAACAAAAAAATAAATTAAAGTTTTGTATTTAATTTATATATTATAACTTTTTAGACAAAAAGAAGAAAAAAAAAAGACTTTTTCGTGGCCCACCAGAAAAAATTCCTATTTCCACCGGTTTTTGAAACAGCAAAAAAATTAATATATGAAAAGGAGGAAAAAAAGAGGTACATTTTGAATAAGGCCTCCACCAACAACTCTTTAGTTGGTGATTACCCTTCTTGCAATAAATCTCATAAATCTTCTTTTGTTTTTGTGTCTACAATGCATATAACACTTTTGCCAAAGTGATTTTACTGCCTAGTAACTTTAGCTTATTAGCAATACCTAATAATTTATATGACGATTTCTTGATTGTTCATTCTTTGTAACTTGAATCCTCTCATTAAATTCAAATTTTGCATGCTTCGAATTCTTGCGTCTCCTTCACATTCTTCTTTTAGATAATCTCAAATTTCTTTTGTTGTTTTAAGAATCAAGATTCTTATAAAGACAACTTGTGAGACAAATGCAAACAAACATGTATTGCCTTTGTCTTCTTTTTTTTTCTTTCTTAGATATAGAGCATTTAAGAATGTCTTTGCACTTATGAGCTTCTTTTTGTGTGTTTTGTATTGAGATATATTTTTAACTCTCGTGAGATGGAGTTATATGAAGAATATCAAAGTATTCTAATATTTGGAGGCTCTGTTTGAAAATTAAAAATAGATCTTTAATAAAATATACAATTTTTTTTAAAAGTCATTTTCTATTTGAATTGTAAATAATATAAAAAAATAGTCATTATAGTAAATAACATCTAAAAGCGACATATTTTAATCAATAATATTAAAATATATCTTCAATATAATATCATTATCAACTTACGGTTCCTTCGGAAAAAAAAAACTTTCTTGAAATGTTAGTTTTTTTTACGATCAACCGCAAGTTACTTATAAAATTAAGAGTGTGTCTATTAATTTTTTTTAGTACTAAAATATTTTTAGTAGTAACAAAATTATTATTTTTTTTAAATATATAAAATTTTTAATAGACCGATATAAACAATTTGAGGCCCCTGACTATTTGAGGCCCTGTGCGGTGGCTCACCTTGCACACCCACAGAGCCGGCCATGTCTCCATTAACCTACTCCGCTTAATAACTCGATATCGACATTATATTTCTTCAATCCAACCGTTGAATTCAAATATCTCATTGAGTAGATCAACTCACAAATTTTTATAATATATATATATATATGATATAAATAATGACTTAAATTAATATCAATTTGATTAAAATAATAAAGAGTAATAATTTATGTCAATCTTATTATTTTAGCGGTAAAAACGTAAAAGAGCAGTAATTGTTTTACTTTTAAATTTTAAAGAGTACTATTTGTGAAACATTTATGATAACTTTGATCACTTGCCCAAAAATCAAACAATAAAAAATGACCCATTATATCACCTCGATATCGCAAAATGTTTCATATCATGTGACTCCCAACATATATAGAAAAGAAATGTTAGTTCAGCATGAAATGAATATGTGAATGAATTCTATGAAATGAATATGTTAACAAATGCAATAACAATGAGTTACCTACACGCTGTGAATATGATTTATGGGTGTCACGAGGTATCTATGATCTCCGAGTCCTAAATTACGAGAACACATTTAGTATCAACTTGCAGGTCGGGTACATGTCGGAACAATTGGACTCAACTCAGTAAGTAAGTAAGTAAGTAGGATTACATTTCATCTACTTTGGCCAGAGATACACGGAATGTTGTGGGTACAGTACTGTACACATAGTCACGTGCAAGAGAGAATTAATTTTAGTGAAATTGATTTTAGATAAAAATTAATTTTTTTTATTATCAAACTTAGAACATTTCATTAATAATAATATGAAATGGGTAAATATGGAAACTAGTTAAGGATGTGGCCACTCTTGTCAACGCATGAGCTCATTTTTGCTACTATGAAACTTGGTGACAATATTTTTAGAATAAAGTTCAAATTCCACACATTTTCCAACGGTACCCGGTTAATAGCATGGAGTAACCCCAAGGTTTCTGCCAAATCAACATCATGAATAGGTGTGAGCCACTCTGTTTTAGCAAGGACAAACCTACCTTGATCATTTCTTATACATATTCCCACCTTGTTACGGTTTGGGGAAAATGACGCAACTTTTACAAACTTGCAATTTTGGTCCTTAACTTTTAAAATAGCATTATTGGTCTCATAACTTTCACTAACTTGTAATTTTGGTACCCTTACCAAGTCAATGCACATGTGGCATGACAAATAACCCACGTCTCACGTTAGCCTATGTGACAGACAAGCCATGCTGACAAGGCATGTGAGTCATTGTCCACATGACAAGACAAATTGATGTGACATGTGAATTACTTGTCACATGTACATTGACTTGGTCAAAATAAGTGAGAGGTCATTCTTTTGTAAAAGGGACTTAAGTTAAGGGTCATAATCACAAGTTTGTGAAAGTTAAGCGATCAAATTTTCTATTTTAAAAGTTAATGGGTCAAAATCGTCAGTTTATGAAAGTTAGAGAGCCAAAAATACAACTATGTACTAGTTAAAACTTTACTAGTAATTAGTCCGTTCCATAAACAAAATTATTTTTTTAAATATTATTTATATATTTATTTTAAAATAATATTTATGTATTTATCTAAAATCAATTCACTAAAAATTTATTCTCGCTGTCAAAAAAAACATTCACGAAATCTCTTTTAAAAAAGAAGACATAGACTCTAGCCATTGGCAATAGCTCATTGCCTCGTTCCCAACTAAACCTTCAAAAGGTGGTGAGACAATTTGGTGTTTTTTTTTTTTTTATTGTCAGGGTTATTAAGAATAAAAATCCATTATTCGCATATGACTATTTTTTTTTTATAAATATATAAAGACAATATTAGTATATAAGAGATGTTGTTTGATTTGTCTCAAGGAATATGGGTTTAATTGCTGTGTACTGTCAGTGTAAAGATATTTTACACATATATTCAATGATGCGTTGTCACATCATTTAATGAATGTGACACATCATGTGTTTTTAAATATCATACATGATGTGTCTGTATATTATTGGGCGCATGTGTAAAATAACTTTATACTGACGGTGCATATAAATTAAATTCTAAGAAATATTATCACAATACCAATTTTTATTTTTATTTTTTAAATAGAAAATTAAATATATTAATTGTCAGAATTGTGCATATATATGCACAATTAAAATAAGATATTAAAATAATGATAGTCGCGAACGTCGGAGCACCGCCACCATTTGTCGTTTGATCATCAGAGCTCCGACATGAACCACTGTTGGACTGGAACTTTGCCATAGACCGCCACCGGTGGCAGCCGTTTACTTCTATTGACCATCATTTCTCTTTTAATTATTTATTTATTAAAATTATTAATTTAAAATAATTAAACAGTTTAAGGTTTCTGATAAATTATATTTAAAGTAGGGTTAAATATGTTTTTGATCCCTATAGTTTCACATAATTTTCGTTTTAGTCTCTGAAGTTTCTTCACTCAAGGTTTTTAGTCCCTACTTTTAATCAAACTATTGTATACTTTCACATTTTTGAATGATCTTTTATATTCATGTTTATAATATTATAAGAAAATCTCCAATAAAAATTTAGATTTTTTTAACATAATATGAATTATTTATGTGCAAAAAACTAAAAAATTCATATTTAATTAATCTCTTGTTAAAAAAAAATAAACTTTTGTAATAGAGATTCATATAATGTACTAAACATGACGACAGAAAAAAAAAATTAAAATTTCGAATGATATGCACGAGTAGAATGAAAAATAGGACTAAAAACCTTGAGTGAAGAAACTTCAGGGACTAAAAAGTGTGAAAATAAACTTCAGGAACTAAAACGAAAATCCAGTGAAACTATAGGAACCAAAAACATATTTAACCCTTTAAAGTATGTCTTATATGTATTTGGCTTTTGGGCTTACTAAAATAATTGTTTGGGCTTACTTTCAAAAATTCTGTTGGGCTGATATACACCGATTAACTATAAAATAAAATGAAAATTTTGTTTTTTAAAATATATTTTTTGTAAGGGTTTATTAAAATAATTAATAAATCTATTTTAAAAATATAAAAAATTAATATATTTTAATATATGGATACATCCATTAAAGTCTCAAGATATAAAAATAGATAGATTGAATTAACCATATGTTTAAATAGATTGCATTTGATATTTTAAAAGATTTTTTAGTCTATTTGCATAAATAGATTATTTTGATTATCCTATTATCCTCTAAATCTAAATTCACCTAATTCCTCTATTTCGTCACCATAATTAAGCATCCCACATTTTTCCTGTCTCTCTAGTGATACCTCAAATTATATTCCTATTCCTTGATCAAAACTACCGTTTACACAACATAAATTATTGTCCCATTCACATGTTAGTAAGTATTAACCAAAGTGTTTTGTTTAAAACTCTTTTAATCAAAACTCTTTTATTGAAAAAAAAAAAGAAGAGAATTTTTCAAAAGTGTTTTGTTTCAAAAAAAATATGGCATTTTCCCTTGCGTTTATTATGATTGCATGGAAAAAGAAATTCTTTTAAGAATTCTTGCGTGTCTATCCTACCTTTTTTTTTTTTTTTACAAAAGTCTCTATCCTAACTTGATAATTACAACGATCACAAACAACCATTCGTCAAAAAAAAATAAAATCATAACCATATCGGTATCATAGATGCACGCCGAATTTGCTAACGCATCTGCAATTGATTTTTTTTTTTTTGATAATGCATCCGCAATTGAATTGGTTTTCCCATAAGTGTTACTAATTTTGAGACCTCCCAATCAAAAGCTAAAATTCTCTTGATGTTTTGCAATAACATCCATCCCTCCGAATATCCACAGCTTACTTTTATGATAAGTGTGTTAACAACCTCTTGTAAATCAATATGCAACTCTACTTTATTAAAACCGCGCTCTGGAGCTAGTTTTAAATCTTCATACACACCGCATAGCTTTGTGGTATACCACTACAAACACCTAAGTACTATGAGAATCGGCTAAGTCATTCTCGATGTTCTCCGCATAAAACACCCATAGCTGCCACATCGAGAAGTTTCCTAATAACAATTCCACCCACCGTAGTACGACTCCTATGGTTTTGCATTACCATAACCAGGCCTCCAGCACAGGGCCTCCAAAATATTGGGGCCTCAATTCTTTTTTTTGGCCCAGCATTAATATAATTGGTTAAGTATAGTTCGTAACATAAAAATTACAACTAGTTGTATTTGTCGCAATGGTATCGCGCGCGTGTTGTAAGACCCCTAGATGGAGAGGTTGCTTGTTCGACTCTCTCTGAGTGATATTTTTGTTTTTTTTCTTTGGTAAGGAGTTGAATCCATTGAACATTTAGGTATTTTATTATTTATTTTATTTGTTGTATTTTATTATTTATTTTATTTGTTGTGTAAATGTTAATTTTATTTATTAATTATCTCTTAATTTTTTATTTATCGGTTCAATTTCAATGATGCAGAATATTATTTAAAAAAAAAACAACGATGTAGAATAAGACTTTTGTTTTTTATGTTAGTTACACGGATAAATGATTATTTTTTATGTTTTTAATACTATTTACAATTTAAATAAATGATGTTCTTTTAAAAAAATTATATTTTTTATTAGGTATTCATTTTTATTATTTGTCCTGGGCCTCCAAAATCTCGGAACCGACCCTGACCAGAACATATTTATTTAGTGTCAAGAAGATTTTTAAGATTTATTAAGAATTTTCGGATTTAAAAAGAGATTAAAGATTACATAAAATAAAGATTCAAGCTATTTTGAGGTGTATTTGAGTAAAAATTTATTTTGGTTTAAGGAAAAAAATGATGATGAAGATGAAGATATGAATAGGGTGACGAACACATGAACATCAGTTCATACATTTTCAATAAAAAAATTAGAAAATAAAATAATCCTAGATAGATAGTCACATCAGCAATTTTGTGCATGAAAATTACAAAAAGGACTAAAGTGTACACATTTTGGAAGATAAAAGACTAAGATGTTACAAATAAAGATAATCTTACATATAGTTTTTTTTTTTTTTGTCAAGTAGCCTAGTGGCTAGAAATTTCAGCCTTAAGATAAATAAGTGGGGTGTCTTGTGTTTGAACTCTCGCCCCTGCATATATAATGTGATGTCCCAACCAACCGAGATAAGCTCACAGAGACTCATTGCACATAGTTTTAGTCCCCACTAAAACTAAATTTATTTAATTATCATTAAACTCTTAAATTTTTGAAAGATTTTTTATAGGCATGTTTAAAATATCATATAAAGTCTATATACTAAAATTTAGACTTTTTAACATAATATTATTTAAATATGAATTTTTTTGAACAAAAAAAGTTCAAAATAAAAGTAACGAAAATCATGCATGACCTAAAATTCAAATTTGTGCTCGTTTTTTTTAAGGAACTTTTATAATGCCTGTTTTTTTTTTTAAAAAAAAAAAATGGCCGACAACTATTATCTGGTGTGTTTTGTTTCAGGAAAGGAATGAGAGAAAGAAAATAAGGAAGGAAACTAATGAATGAACATAGATTATGATTTAGTCTAGATTCATTCATTGATTTTCGTATTTTTCTTCCTTTCAAATTTCCGATTTTGAATATAAGCATGTATCGGAACCATTTTATTGTCTAGTTTATATGTTTTAATTTAATATAAATCTTCCAGATTACATGTTTTAATAATATAAATCTTTGTATGGTAGCTGTTTTAATATATTATTATATGTATATTTCTTAATTTAATATAAATCTATATATGGGAGCTCTTTTAATATATTATTATAATAGATAAATTTCTTGATTTAATATAAATTTATGTATGGTAGCTGTTTTAATATATTATTATAATAATTTTCTTATTTACTATAAATCTTTGTATGGTAGTTTTTTTTTTGACTAAAAATCTTTGTATGGTAGTTGTTTTAATATACTATTATAAGTATATTTCTTGATTTAATATAAATTTATATATGGGAGTTATTTTAATATATTCTGATAAAAATATTTCTTGATTAAAAATAAATTTATTTATGGTAGTTGTTTTAATATATTATTTTAATAAGATATCTCGATTTAATATAAATCAAAGGATAAGAGCATTGTTTTCTCAGTGGTGCATTGTGGGTGAATGGAAAACTTGGTAGCATTTACCCTTTCTCTCCATCATGCACGATGATGTTGATGATCCAAATTCCTTATTTCATCACCTGCTCCATATGCACCATATGCCATCCATCATTAAATTAATCAAGGTTTTAGGTTCCCTTGTTAAGATTAAGAATCATAACCCCTATGCCAAATCCAATTCTTGCAAATTGGAATTCAAAAGAATTACCTTTACCTTATTTACTTTTAATACATTGATGAATTGGTTTTACCACCTAGGTGAAATTAACTTTTCCTTTTCTTTAGCGGCAAACGTTCTCAAGATGGGTTATCAACTAAATACCATAATCTTGACTACTCTTGTTAAAGGTCTCTGTCTTAACGGTGATGTTCATAGGAATTTATATGTCATGTTTTGGTTTCAAAACAATAAATTTTTCATGAAGGTGTTTCTTTTTCATGAAAAAGGTTAGAATGAAAAATGACCAATTTAAGCGAGAGGTTAGTGAACTTCTTTCATTGATTATATTTTAATTTTATTTAAATATCTATAGCATATTTTATTATTCATTTAATTCAATGAGTTGAACCATTAATCGATTAATTAGTTCACGTGTTAATTAGTTTGGTCATGTTAATGGCCAAGAAACCTTCCGAAACCACCAACATCCACCGTGACCAAAGCCAATGACGAAGAGAAGCGACGACAGAGGAGGGAACACGTGCCGGAAAATGTGACCCAATTCAAACATGACCAAACTAATTAACATGTTTGTATTCCGGCACGTCACGTTTTCCGACATTTATTCTCTCATCCGTCGTCGCTTCTCTTCGTCTTTGGCTTGGGTCACGATGGATGTTGGTGGTTTCAGAAGGTTTTTTGGCCGTTTGGGTGTGGAGCTGATTTTTGGTCCTCTGTTTTTTATTATATTTCCTCTTGCTTAAAAAAAATGTTTGTATTGCAATTTTGTTGAAATAGTTTAAATTAGGGTTTAGCCACAATTGGCTCAATTAGTTCTTATCTTTTGTAATTTTTAAATATGTAAAAAACGTAAAAAAATGTTATTTTTTTAATAATTTTTTATTTAGTTTTTTCCTATGTGATTCAACAATGATTGAACTGACGAAACCACAACCTAGAGATCACTAGTTAGAACGGCTGTTCGATTTTTAAAATATTTGATAAAAGGTCTACTTATAAGATTAATATTTCAAATTAAATGTTACTTATTTGTGAATCAATATCATATTTTTCATTCTAGGGTAATTATCTTATCTTAGTATATTAAAATATCATGTTTTTCAGATGGAAAAATTGTCCAACCTTATGGCAAGTACACAAGGAAAGAGATATATATTGTTGGATATTTGAATTGGCTTAATTTTGCTAAAACAAATATACTAACAAGATGTTGGAAAACATGTTACAACATCATATTTATTCAAGGAAATCTCGCGCATTTATGAGAGCATCTGCTATATATGGAAATCCACTTAAAGAGCACGCTCAATGGAGATTTGATCTGATCAGGAGTTTTAAAGATAAGACAGACTTAATGGTACAACGGTATGATCACAATTATCCTATAAAGTCCTTAAACACTTTTGGAAAGTTTATATACAAACTTGATGAAGATCAAAAGAGAATCAGATCACCTTTTATGAGTTACAAGGAGCGTCCTACGAATAATGAAGAAAGAGGAGCGTGCTAAATCATTATATATACGAAGACCAAGCTCAAGAATAGATATCTTATTGAAAAATATTAGTTACACATATTGAGTCTTTGTTGAGTCTTTGTTGAGTGTTTTATTATTTGATTGTAATTCTTGCTTGTGGATTCTATAACACGAGTTAAGAAGTAAGTTTATTAGTTTAAGGTTGCTCCTAAGCTTTGAAGTACGGAGTTTACCGTGTGTGATTCACTTGAAGCTTTTAAGCAAAAGTGAAGTGTTGTCTTGACAAGTTGTCGCCACATCATTCCCAACATTGTATAATCAACACAGGTTGTGTTGTGTAAGTGGAAGTGAGATGGGATCTCATGTCTAGGAGTTCCTAGGCAGAAGTTGCATAAGTAGTGTCGAGGTTATAAGGCGTAAACCAGGGTTTGCTGGAGGTCTTAGTGTAAGGCGTAAATCCTAGGGTTTGCTGGAGGTCTTAGTAACTAGAGCTATTAGTGGATTTCCTTCCTGGATTGGTATCCCCCAGAGTAGGCAGTTGGCTGAACTGGGTTAACAATTACTTGTGTCATTTATTTATTTTCTGTCAGTTTTTATATGTTACATAAGATGTGCCAACAATAGAAAACAATATTATACACAAAGTAGTTGTTGGGACATCTTAGGCAACATCATTCTAGTGATACCAGAATTTCAATTGGCATCAGAGCAGGCACCCTGTTCTGTTATTTTGGGTGAGCTCCAGGGAGAGTACTTTCTGGTACAATGGATAAAGAAGGAGGGTCAGTGTCTAAACCCCCCTTACTGACAGGTCCTGAGAACTATGATTATTGGAAAGCTAAAATGGAGGCTTTCATAAAATCAATTGACAGCAGGACATGGAAGGCTGTGTTACGCGGATGGGAACCACCAATGGTTCTTGACAAAGATGGCAATAAAACTGATGTCAAGAAGCCAAATGATGAATGGACTAAAGATGAGGATGATCTGGCACTTGGCAACTCCAAAGCCTTGTATGCAATTTTTAATGGTGTGGATGCAAATATGTTCAGGCTTGTTAAGAGATGTATTACTGCTAAGCATGCCTGGGAAATTCTGAGAAAAGCTCATGAAGGAACATCAAAAGTTAAGCTATCTAAACTTCAGATGCTCAAAACAAATTTTGAGAATCTCAGAATGAAGGAGGAAGAAACCATTCATGACTTTCAGATGAATGTGCTTGACTTTGCAAATTCGTTTGATGCACTTGGAAAACCTATCTCAGATGAGGAGCTAGTTGGAAAAATACTCAGATCTTTGCCTAAAAGATTTGATATGAAAGTAACAGCTATTGAGGAGGCTCATGACCTTTCAAGTCTAAATTTAGATGAACTCATAGGATCTCTTCAGACCTATGAAATTGGTCTAAACAGGAGAAATGAAAAGAAAGATAAGAATCTAGCCTTTGCTTCGAAAAGTGCTGCTGATGATTTACAAATTGAATCTGAAGGTGAAGAAAGCTTAGCTGAGTCTATGGCTATGCTTGGAAGACAGTTCAACAAGTTGATGAAGAAAGTGGATCAAAGGCACAAGCCAAATGGTCGACTCAACAACAACAAACAGTCCAGCTTTCAGAAAAAGGCAAATGAAGATGAAAGAGGAGTGAAATGCCACGAATGTGAAGGTTTTGGCCATATCAGACCTGAATGTCCAACCTTTCTAAAAAGGCAAAAGAAAAGTCTTGTTGTTTCATGGTCTGATACAGATTCAGAGGAGGAAGAATCTGCCAAATATGTTAATGCTTTAACAGGAGTCTGTGAATCTGATTCAGAGTCATGTGATGAGGAGGTAACCTATGAGGAACTAGCTGCTACTTATAAAGATCTTCATACTAGAAGTATAGAAGTTTGCAAAGCATTAGAGAAACAAAAGAAGATCAATGGTAAACTACAAGCTGAGAAAAATGACTTACTCATAAACATTGATAATCTCAATGCTAAGGTTGAAGATCAGAGTAGTCAAATTCAACAGCTGGAAATGGAGAAGTCTAACCTCCTGTGTAAAGTTGCTGAACAGAATGTAGAAGTAACCAAATTAAATGCAGATTTAGATCAAGTCACAAAAGTGGCTAAAATGATGACCAAAGGTACTGATGCTTTTGAGGAAATGTTACAGAGACAAAACTATGGGAAACCTAAGCCCATTGGTTTTGAACATGAAAGAGTAAAGCAGCAGATGAAGTTCAACAATGCTACTATACATACTCCAATCAGTAGCACATTTGTGTCAGGAGGATTGTCGCGACATCTGATGGAACATCCTATGCCCAGGTTCTATAACTGGATATGCCATCATTGTGGTAGGAAAGGACACATTAGGCCTTTTTGCTATAGGCTGCACGGATATCCAAGGAGAGTTCATCAAGAATTCTATACTCCTGTCTTTCCTAATGTTACAACAAGACAGGAATGGAGAGAAAAGAAGAAGACCACAGGCCTAATAGCTCATACATCCTTGAGAGCTTCTTCAAGAGAAACCTGGTACTTTGATAGTGGCTGTTCTAGACACATGACAGGTGTTGAACACTATCTTGAAGACCTGAAGTCATATGCTACCAGTTTTGTAACCTTTGGAGATGGAGCCAAAGGAGAGATCAAGGGAGTTGGTAAACTTGCAAACCATGGCTTACCAAAGCTAGATAATGTGCTGCTTGTAAAAGGGCTGAAAGCAAATCTAATCAGCATAAGCCAACTTTGTGATCAAGGCATGAAAGTAAACTTCACAAAAGCTGAATGCCTAGTTACAAACGAGCAAGGAGAGCTGTTGATGAAAGGAGTAAGGTCAAGAGACAACTGCTATCTCTGGATTCCTAAAGAAGAAGAGGTACCAACATGTCTTATTAGTAAAGAAGATGAGGTAAAGTTGTGGCACCAAAAGCTTGGCCACCTGCACCTTAAAGGCATGAAGAAGGCAATAGCTAAAGAGGCTATCAGAGGACTTCCAAAGCTCAAAATAGAAGAAGGAAGTATATGTGGAGAATGTCAAATAGGGAAGCAGACAAAGATGTCGCATCCAAAGTTGCAACATCTGACCACAACAAGGGTTCTAGAATTACTGCACATAGACCTGATGGGGCCAATGCAAGTAGAGAGTCTTGGAGGAAAAAGGTATGCATTTGTCATGGTAGATGATTTTTCAAGGTTCACATGGATTGAATTTCTAAAAGACAAATCTGAAAGTTTTGATGCATTCAAAGAACTTTGTCTTCAACTCCAAAGAGAAAAGAACTCTGCTATTGTTAGGATACGTAGTGACCATGGTAAAGAGTTTGAGAATGCAAGCTTTCTTGAATTCTGCATCACTGAAGGAATCAAGCATGAATTCTCAGCTCCAATCACACCTCAACAAAATGGTGTTGTTGAGAGGAAGAACAGGACAATACAAGAGTCAGCCAGAGTGATGTTGCATGCAAAACATCTTCCATATCAATTCTGGGCTGAGGCTATGCATACTGCTTGTTATATTCACAATCGTGTCACACTCAGAACTGGAACTTCTACTACACTGTATGAACTGTGGAAAGGCAGAAAACCAACTGTCAAACACTTCCATGTGTTTGGAAGTAAGTGTTATATCCTATCTGATAGAGAGCACAGAAGAAAAATGGATCCTAAAAGTGAAGAAGGATTGTTTCTTGGATACTCAACAAACAGCAGGGCTTACAGAGTTTACAACCAGAGAACTAAGGTAATAGTAGAATCTATCAATGTTGTGATAGATGATTTAACACCTGCTAAAACATCTGATACTGAAGATGATGTTGCAACAACTTTGCCAACATCTGAAGAAGCTGTAGCAGAAAAAGAATCAGATTCAGATGATGAATCAACCATTTCTACACCTCGTCCTGTAAGTAAAGTTCCTTCAATAAGAATCCAGAAGAACCATCCCAAGGATCTCATCATAGGAAATCCTAACCAAGGAATTGCTACAAGAAGGACTAATGAAGTGGTTACTAATTCATGTTTTGTTTCAAAAATTGAGCCCAAAAATGTAAAAGAGGCTCTCACTGATGAGTTCTGGATAGAAGCCATGCAAGATGAATTAACTCAGTTTAGGAGAAGTGATGTGTGGGACCTTGTTCCTAGACCCAATGGTGTTAATGTTATAGGCACAAAATGGGTGTTCAAGAACAAGTCAGATGAAAATGGTGTTGTAACAAGAAACAAGGCAAGGTTAGTGGCTCAAGGGTACACTCAGGTTGAAGGACTTGACTTTGATGAAACATTTGCGCCAGTTGCAAGGCTGGAATCTATTAGACTACTTCTTGGTATAGCATGCATCTTCAAATTTAAGCTGTACCAAATGGATGTCAAGAGTGCCTTCCTTAATGGGTACCTACATGAAGAGGTTTATGTGGAGCAGCCAAAAGGTTTTGTAGATCCTGCTAATCCTGATCATGTGTACAAGCTGAAGAAGGCTCTTTATGGACTGAAACAGGCTCCAAGGGCTTGGTACGAAAGGCTGACAAATTTCCTTGTTAGTCAAGGATACAGAAAAGGAGGCCATGACAAAACCTTGTTTGTTAAAGAACAAGAAGAGAAGCTGATGATTGCCCAGATTTATGTTGATGACATAGTATTTGGTGGAATGTCTGAAAAGATGGTGCAACATTTTGTACAACAAATGCAATCAGAGTTTGAAATGAGTTTGGTAGGTGAGCTGACATATTTCCTTGGTCTGCAAGTTAAACAAATGGAAGACACCATATTTGTTTCTCAAAGCAAGTATGCGAAAAATATGATCAAGAAGTTTGGAATGGACACTGCAGCACATAAGAGAACTCCAGCTGCTACTCACCTGAAGCTAACCAAAGATGAGAATGGCATAGATGTTGACCAAAGCCTATACAGGAGCATGATTGGCAGTCTCTTGTATCTTACAGCTAGTAGACCAGACATCACCTTTGCTGTTGGTGTTTGTGCAAGATATCAAGCCAAGCCAAAGATGAGCCATCTTGTGCAAGTCAAAAGGATTCTAAAGTATATAAAGGGTACTAGTGATTATGGGATTCTGTATTCCCAGACCAAGAACTCAACTTTGATAGGGTACTGTGATGCAGATTGGGCTGGAAGTGCTGATGATAGGAAGAGTACCTCAGGAGGATGCTTCTTTTTGGGTGACAACTTAATCTCATGGTTCAGCAAGAAGCAGAATTGTGTGTCTCTGTCTACTGCAGAGGCTGAATATATAGCTGCAGGAAGCAGTTGTTCCCAGCTGATGTGGATGAAACAGATGCTGAAAGAATATAATGTCGACCAAGATGTCATGACATTATATTGTGACAACTTGAGTGCAATCAATATATCAAAGAATCCAGTTCAACACTCAAGAACCAAACACATAGACATCAGGCATCATTTTATCAGAGACCTTGTTGAAGAAAATTGTGTGGAACTCAAGCACATTGGTACAAGTGAACAGCTAGCTGACATTTTTACAAAGGCGCTTGATGCTAATCAGTTTGAATTTTTAAGGGGCAAATTGGGAATTTGCCTGCATGAAGATGCATAGCAGTTACAGCAGTTGAGGCGTGCAAAAGGAAACCGTTTTCTCTCCCATCAATCAATGCACGCTAATTTAGGGAAATCATTACACACTTCCCTTAAATATGTCTTTACACGCAATCAATACACTTTCTCCCAAATCCTAATTTTTGATCGTGAACCCTATTCAACTGCTTCTCACTACAATCCTCATCCATTCAACTTCTCAAACTTCAAAAACCTTCATCCAAACATGTCTGAATCTTCCCAAACTACAAAGTCTGGTCGTTCTACTCGATCAAAGGCGAAGATCGATTCCTCGAAGATCATCAAGGACGCCGTCCCTGTTACGACTGTTCGTGCTTCCAAATCCAAAGCTCAAACAAATGTCGCTGAGAAGAAAGGAAAAGAAAAATCTGTTGAGAAAAAGGAAGAAATCGTCAAAGTAAGTGATGCTATCTCTCCGTTGGGTAATAAATCTAGTAAAGAAAGTTCTAAAAGGAAAAGAAGGGATTACAAATCAAAGTTTTCTCTGTCTATGTCTGATTTGGTTTTTGATTCGAATGTTAACACATCTGAGAAAGCAACTGAAGTAAACCCCAAAACTGTGTCTGATGTTGTTGAAACAATCGTGTCAACCGGTGAAAACCCTAGTCTAGAAAAATTGGGGTCTGAAGCTGAAAAGAGAGATCTTAACTCTATACCTGTTGATACTGAGATGGAAGACACTCCTACAGAGGTTGAAACGGAAACTGCTAATGAATCACCAACAATTGCTGAGATGATGGCTGAAAAATCAATCCCTGTTGTTACTGAAGAGGTTGTCATGCAAGATGTTGAGACATCCTTGAATGAGAATGAAGATGCTGAAACTGTTGAGAAAGAACCTGTGAAAGTTGCTGCTGAAAAAGATGTTGAGACAACTATCACAACATCTGAAACCTCAGATGAAGAGACTGAAATTGCTAATGAAGGAGTTTCTGCTGATGAAGAGGAAACTCAATCTGAAGAGAGCAACCAGTCCATCCCTACAGATGAGCAAGAGGTTGAAGCTGACAAGCCTGCAGAAGCTGAGAAAGAGAAAGATGTTGTTGATGTTGATGATTATGTCACCACCAAGACTGCTGAAAAATCAACTGGTGGTATAACAAAGAGATTGAGAAGCTGTACAGGGAAGGCTGTGGCCACTGCAACCAAGACTCCTGCACCAAGAGTGAAAACAAAAGGTGTTGGACCAGTCAAAGGTTGGAGCAAAGTTCTCTCCCCTCCGAGTAAGAAGAAGGAAACACTGAAGAGAAAGAAGGAGTCATCTAGTGACTCAGACTATGATGTTGCTGAAGATGTTGCTAACATCTCATCTGCCAATCCTAAGAAAGCTACTGTGAAGAAGGCTCCTCAAGGTGTTGAAGAAGCCCCCTGTGATAACATATCTTTCCATCGTGCTGCATTTGCACTGAGATGGGACTATATTTACCAAAGAAGATTAGCTGTTGAAAGGGAACTGAACAAAGATGCTCTAAAATGTCAAGACATCTTTGACTACATCAAAGAAGCTGGTCTGATGAAGACAGTCTGTGACTTCAGTCCCTGCTATGAGCTGCTGGTGAAAGAATTTCTGGTGAACATCCCTGAAGAATGTGATAACCCACTGAGCAAGGACTACCACAAAGTTTTTGTCAGAGGTAAATGTGTCAATTTTTCTCCTGTTGTGATAAATAATTACTTAGGTAGGTCTGTAGAACCTAAGGCTGAATTAGAAGTTACTAATGATGTTGTGAGTGCTGAGATAACTGGTGGTAAGGTTAAGGTCTGGCCTACAAAGAAGCTGATACCCACGAGTAAATTGAATGTCAAATATGCCATCCTCAATAGGATAGGGTCAACCAATTGGGTACCAACTAAGCATGCAACCAATGTTGCAACCAACCTGGGTAGATTTATATATGCTGTAGGAACCAAGGTTGACTATGACTATGGGACCTTTATTTTTGATCAAACCATTAAGCATATTAGATCAACAGCTGTGAAGATGCCAATAGCATTTCCATCTTTGTTATGTGGAATTATCTTGGCCCAATATCCAGAAATTAAGGTTGTGACTGATACACCTAAGAAGAGGGAATCTGGCTTTACCTTTCATCATAAGCTTTTGGTAATCATAATGTTGCTGAACATGTTGGAACATCTGCTGCTGGAGCTGGTGTTATGACAAAAAGGGAGATTATTGCTGGTTTGAAAATTCAATGTCAAGAGATAGATAAACAGCAAGCTGAGTTTGAGGAAAGAAAGAAAGTGCTCTTGAAGATGATTGAAGGATTGGAGGCTGATGAGATGCCTGTCAAAGCAAGTGCAAATGTGGCTGCTACAGGTGATAAAGAAAATGATGATGAGGAAGAAGGTTATGCTACTGCTACAGATGAGGATGAAGCCTCTGACAGTAGTGATGATGAATAATTTTGTAATCTTTCTAATGTTTTACTGAACTTTGTTATTTGGTTTTGTGGGTGGTTTGTGCCCTGGATTTTAGCACCTTCTGAGTGCATGGTCTGTACTTTTAATACTGCACTTTGGATACTTAACTTTCCTGTTTTGGCACATTTTGTGGCTAAAAAGGGGGAGTAGTATTGTTTGTTTGTTTCTGCTACATGTTGTTGTGTCTTTTGTTGTGACATGTTTTTAAGTAGCAGTAAGCAAGTATTCAGATGTTTTTAAGTAGCAGTAAGCAAGTATTCAGGGGGAGTAAAATATTACCCTGAGATGATGCACAAGCTGATGAAGTCAGGGGGAGTTTGCTACTGAATGGATATGCTGCCCTGATTGGATGAACAGGTGCTAGAAGATGTGCTCCCATATGTCACCACATCTTTGATGACATATGACATATGATATATGTTTTGCTCTGATACCACGTTTTATTTTGCTCGAGGCTAATTGATGATAACTCCGCTGCTGCTGCCTCTGATGCATATATTTTCACCTATGTGAAATTTTGTTTAACTGATGCTCTAACATTCCTTCTTTTGTGTGACCATGGTGATTTGAAGGATTGCGCTCTTTATATCTCTCAAAGGTAATGGCCTGAAATTGTTTTAGCCAAAAATTGCCAAAGGGGGAGATTGTTGGATATTTGAATTGGCTTAATTTTGCTAAAACAAATATACTAACAAGATGTTGGAAAACATGTTACAACATCATATTTATTCAAGGAAATCTCGCGCATTTATGAGAGCATCTGCTATATATGGAAATCCACTTAAAGAGCACGCTCAATGGAGATTTGATCTGATCAGGAGTTTTAAAGATAAGACAGACTTAATGGTACAACGGTATGATCACAATTATCCTATAAAGTCCTTAAACACTTTTGGAAAGTTTATATACAAACTTGATGAAGATCAAAAGAGAATCAGATCACCTTTTATGAGTTACAAGGAGCGTCCTACGAATAATGAAGAAAGAGGAGCGTGCTAAATCATTATATATACGAAGACCAAGCTCAAGAATAGATATCTTATTGAAAAATATTAGTTACACATATTGAGTCTTTGTTGAGTCTTTGTTGAGTGTTTTATTATTTGATTGTAATTCTTGCTTGTGGATTCTATAACACGAGTTAAGAAGTAAGTTTATTAGTTTAAGGTTGCTCCTAAGCTTTGAAGTACGGAGTTTACCGTGTGTGATTCACTTGAAGCTTTTAAGCAAAAGTGAAGTGTTGTCTTGACAAGTTGTCGCCACATCATTCCCAACATTGTATAATCAACACAGGTTGTGTTGTGTAAGTGGAAGTGAGATGGGATCTCATGTCTAGGAGTTCCTAGGCAGAAGTTGCATAAGTAGTGTCGAGGTTATAAGGCGTAAACCAGGGTTTGCTGGAGGTCTTAGTGTAAGGCGTAAATCCTAGGGTTTGCTGGAGGTCTTAGTAACTAGAGCTATTAGTGGATTTCCTTCCTGGATTGGTATCCCCCAGAGTAGGCAGTTGGCTGAACTGGGTTAACAATTACTTGTGTCATTTATTTATTTTCTGTCAGTTTTTATATGTTACATAAGATGTGCCAACAATAGAAAACAATATTATACACAAAGTAGTTGTTGGGACATCTTAGGCAACATCATTCTAGTGATACCAGAATTTCATATATGTTCAGAAGTTGAAGTTCTACTAAGCAGAAAAAGACAAAGATGTCTCAAATTGCATCCATATGGCAATGGATTAATTTGTTAAACTTGTGCCATTCAATAAAATTTCAAGGATGAAATCTTCTAGTGTGGAAGAACATGTTGTTGGGTGAACTCATATGCATATGGAATAAGCTCATAAGTTGAAGTTCTATTAAGCAAAAAAGTTGGTGAAAGAAAGTTCAAGTCAAATTTAATCTCAAATTGCATATATGACAATTGATGAATTAGTTAGGCTATGTGTTTTCCAATAAACTTGTATGGATGAAACATGACATAAGAGGAGGAATAGATGTAACAAAAGTTTATTGTTAACTATAGACTATGTCTCTGTCTTAACGGTGAAGAACAATTTATTGTTAACTAGCTAGTACTTAAGAGGAGGACTAGATGTAACAAAAGTTTGTTGTGATTTGAGATTTAATCATTGTCGCTTCGATTCGTTTCTAAAAAAAACTTAATGTAAAAATATCTTTGCATTGAATTATCTCCCTTTATGTTTACTGCATCTTTGTAATAAAGGGAATGCTATAAGGCTCCTTCTAGCATGAGAAAGTGGTATAGGTAAAACACCTTTCATAACATTATTAAAATTTCCAAATAGTTGATTCACATGCCAATCGTATGAAGTTTTAAGAATTTACTTTCTTTTTTTTTTGTGATAGTTTTAAGAATTTAATTTACATGGTAAATTTTGGAATAGCAATAACGGTTTAAAATTTTAATAGAGTAAGATGTGTTTGAAAGAAAGTTAAGTAATGGATAAGTGATATGTAAGCTGATAGATGATGAATTTATATTGGATTAAATACAAAGAAAATTATCTAATCATAGATATCCTATATATATAGTTGGTTTTTTTTTATAAGCAAAACTAACGGAAAGGACTAACTTGAAACTTAAAATAAACGTAAGGGACCAAATTGATACTTTTTAAACGTAAGGGACCAAATTGAAACCTAAAATAAACGTAAAGGACCAAATGTGTAGTTAAACCAAACCAAAACCAAGAAAAACACATTACAAGATTGAAATATTCAATTTGAGACTAAAAGAACAACTTGGGGGGGACTATGGAGTAGTTTTTTTTTTTTTTGTAGAGACTATGGAGTAGTTCTATAATTTGGATTTGAATTTAACACAGTTATTATTGTTGTTAGTTGTCTCAAATTTAGGAAAATTAACGGTATTCAATAAAAATTCATAAACCGTTAATCTTGATGAGTCTCAATAACATATCAAATGATGTTCAATTTTTCTAAAAATTTATATAAATATAAACTTTCAATCCAACGATAGATTTTATAAAATTTGTTTTCGTTATCGAGATATTAACAAATGGTGCACCATCATGCACCACTTGTCTCACTCTTTCATTTTAGCCAAAGCCTTCATTATTACATTAGGTTATGGAACAATGCGAATTATATAGTGCAGCCCAGATAATCCAGATGTGCTAGCTGGAGGTTGCTGGAATAGGTGGAGGCAATTAAAGTGCATATAATGGCCAAGATATTGAGGAACCGAACCACATAATTTTCAAGACAGGAGAACAATTCACTTCGAGTACGAAAGATCTATTTTCTCAGTCCTATAGAGTGACACATTTATAAAAACGTTAGTCCCATTATATATAATTGCATTTCAAAATTAAAGGCATCATATTATAAAAGGGTAATAATGTTTCAAAATTAAAATCAGACTAAGTTATTGAGTACAAGTAGTACGTTAAGTGAGTTCCCCCAATTATAAGAATCAATTGTTTAGGAGAATTTGAGTTCATCAATTCGTGAAAGAAATAATTTTAATTAGATTTTACTTATTTTTTGGACAAATTTTAAATTACAAGTGACTCTCCTTTTGAGAATCGGAGAGGTGATTTTGGGTTACACATTTTTATAGGGTTAAATGTAGTTTTAATCAATCAAGTTTTACAATTGTTTGATTTTGATTCCCTAATATTTTATTACTTGATTTTAACTTTCTAAGTTTCACAATTGCTTGACTTTAGACCCTTAAGTTTCAGTTGACCTTTTTGGTTCCTTCAAATTTACTCTTTCTTATTTATTAGTCTCATGTTAACTTCTTTTGACTGAAAATTGCTCGACTTTAAACCCTTAAATTTCAGTTGTCTTTTTTGGTTCTCCAAATTTACTCTCTTTTTTATTTATTAGTCTCATTGCTTGACTTTAGATTCTTTAAGTTTCAATTGTCTTTTTTGGATCTCCAAATTTACTCTCTTTCTTATTTATTAGTCTCATGTTGACTTTTGACTGAAAATTGGAGGGACATCCGTTGCATATATCTCTTTATTATATTAATAAATATATATATATATATATATATATATATATATATATATATATATAGGGGTTTTCTAACTTAGACCCTAGTTAGGTCTAAGTTAGCAAGGTGCACCTTTTGAGTTGGACAAAAATACCCATTTTTTTTTTTTTTGAAACAATAGAGCAACTGGGGCATGTATGTAATTTGCATCATAAAAATACCTTTATTTTTTTTTTTGAAACAATAGAACAACTATTACATTTTTTAAATTTCTTCCAAATTTCGACCTCATTTTACGTGCGAATCGAACGCCGATTTCAAAAACTAATACCGGAAACCTTTGTAAAATTGAAAAACGATCAAAATCCATATAAGGAACGTCGAGTTTCGTTGAGTATTGAGGGAGATCGAACCGGGTCAAAAACCGGGTCGCACGACCCGTTTCTGCATAAAACGGGTGGGAGGGACGATGAACAGTGCGCGTCGCCCACGCCCACTCTCACCGGCGGCGCGTGGGGGCGCGTGCGGCCTAAGGGAGGCTCTATTTTTTTTTTATTGTTTCATAATAAAATAGTAGATAATATTATGGAAATTTTGGTATATTGTATGAAATTTTTGGAGACCCGAAACTATTTTTAGTTAATTAAATGAGTAAAAAGGTAATTAAAAATATTATAATTCCATAAAAAAATTCCAAAATTTTATGTAAAGTACTATGAATTATTTAGAACCCTCTTGTGTACCTCACTCTCCCTAGTTCAAGTCATGAAATTATTTTCACAAATTCCGCTGATTATTTAAAACCATTTAACAAATAATAATAATAATTTCATAGATTTGTACTCTGAAACCAATTGTTTTTTTATTTGTTTCTAATAAAATATTAGATAATATTCTGGAACTTTTGGTATATTTTATGAAATTTTTTGAGACCTGAAACTATTTTTCGTTAATTAAATGAGATAAAACGGTAATTAAAAACTATTGTTTGCTTCTGAAACCATTTAGCTGGAAGAATGGTTTCAGAGAGTTATACTGTGAAACCATTCTAGCAGTAAAATGGTTTCAGAAGCAAACAATTAAAAATCAACTCCCCTGAAACCATTCTATCAGTGAAATGGTTTCAAAGTACAACGCTCTGAAACCATTGTACCAGCTAAATGGTTTCAGAATGGTTTCAGAAGCAAACAATTAAGAAATTACTCACTGAAACCATTCTACCAGTAAAATGGTTTCAGAGAGTTATACTGTGAAACCATTCTACCAGCTAAATGGTTTCACAGTATTATATAAAGATAATTAAAGGTAGTGAAAAATTGAGTTTTTTTTTTTGTGTCCAAATCAAACGAACCAAGTCTCTATTTGTAGACAAAAAAAAATTATGAATTTTGGTATAAAAATAAAAAAATTAAAAATTAATTTACAACGAAATAATTGAGTTTAAAGTATTAAATGAAAAAAAAAACACGCCAACCACCCAGCAGTTGACACGTGTCCTGCTTTTTTAAAATGAAATTTTCTCTCTCCAGGCGCAGATCTAGTGTGGTGCACGCGCTGGCTTATCATGGAGATGGATGATCTGGACTGTCTGATTGATCCGACAGCCATGATGAGATCATCTCTTGGCCGTCTGATGGAAATCAACGGTCTGTAACGGTGGTCCTGCGGTAGGCGCGCGACACTGGATCAGCGCCAATATGTTTTTTTTTTTTTTTTTTAAAAAAAAAGAAAGGGTATTTTTGTCCAACTCAAAAGGTGCACCTTGCTAATTTAGACCCAACTGGGTCTAAGTTAGCAGCCCCCATATATATATATATATATATATATATATATATATATATATATACAAAAATTGGAGGGACATAAGCCACTAGGTTTGATCTAGTGATGAGAGATTTGAGTAGTATTTATGAGGTTCTAGGTTCAATCCTCATAAACCAAAAAAAATAAAAAATTGGTGAGACATGAACCTAACCTAGTGAGTCATGTAAGACAATGAAACATATCATACCAACTTCTAGTTAACCGTAAAGACAAAATAGAAAGCATTTAAACTTTTTTGTACCATGGTTATTTTTTAATATCTTTTAACGGACATAAATCAGTTTTTTATCCTTAAAAATGTAGTGAATTTTGATTTTAGTTTATAAAAATTAAACTAGGATTTTTTTTTTTATTTACGATAAAACTAGGACATTTCTGTTCTCCCAAAATTTATATTTTTTTTTCATCTCTAATGACCTATGTTCATGTTAATATCAAGATTATAACATTTTATATTATATTGATCTGTCCAAGTTATGCGTATCTACTAAGATTTTGTTTGGGAAGATCAATAAGCTAACTTATAGTTTATAGCTTATAAGTTAAAAGCTCTGTTTGGTAACATTTTTTAAAAAAATGCTTATATCTTATTTTATTAGCTTATAGCTTATTTTTCAAACGCTATTTTAAGTAGCTTATGAGCTTATAACTTATCATATTTTCTTTGAATTTTACCCCTATAATCTGACTTGAAAAAAATTAAATATTAATTAAACATATATATTTTATGTCATTTCATACTTATAAGCTAGTTCAACCGCTAATTTTACCAAACATTACAAATTCAATCAGCTAGCTTATTCGTTATAAGGTAAAAGCTAGTTTATAAGCTAACCACTATAAGCTCATCCGCTATAAACTAGCTTATTAGCTATCTGTTAGTTTTTACTGAACAGAGCCTAAATTTATACAAGTTCAGTTCTTGTGGGCTTAACACAATTGGTAGAGACATCACATTATACATATAAAAGCTAAAATTCAAACCTAAGGCATTCAAGTTATTCATTGGTGTGTTTGGTTTGAGAGAAAGAAAGAGGGAGGAAAAAAATCACGGAAACCAATGAATGAATTTGGACTAAAGTAAATTCATTCATTGATTTCTATGATTTTTTTTCCTCCTTATTTCTTTCTCTCAAACCAAACACAACAAGAGTCTGTTTGGTTCGAAGGAAAGAAAGTGGGAATGAAGGAAAACACAAATACCGATAAATGAATTTGGACTAACTTTAGTTCAAATTCATTCATTGATTTTCGTGATTTTCTTTCCTCCCTATTTCTTTCCTTCAAACCAAACACATCAAAGGATCTGTTTGGTTGGAAGGAAAGAAAATGGGAAGAAAGGAAAACATGAAAACCGATAAATGAATTTGGACTAAAATTTAATTTAAGTTCATTCATCGATTTCCGTGTTTTCATTCCTCCGTACTTTCCTTCCTTCCAACCAAATAGAGCATAAATGTGAACTTTTAATTATTATCCTACTTGATCATGTGTTTCATTTACTAAAACTTTATCTTATACTCCGGTTCTTAATAGAAGAGGAAGTTCATTTTCTAGATACATTGAAATATTAATGTATCTAGTCTATGATATAGGCTAGATACATTAATATTTCAATGTATCTAAAAAATAAACTTCTTTTTATATTAAGGACCAAAGCGAATATTATTTTGTCATATACTCCCTCCGGCCTTAATTATATACAAATTTCTACTTTCTAGATTCATTAGATAACTAATGTATCTGATCCATAATTAAGGTCAGATACATTAGTTATCTGATGAATTTAAAATTTGAAAATTTACTTATAAATAAGGTCAGAGAGACTGTTTTTCTAGCCACCAGATAACTTGAAAAAAAAAACAAGAAATTCTGGTTGCAAAATAAAACAAAAAAAATTTGGTAGAAGAAAATTAAGATATTGGAGTATAGTTTGTGCAATGCATTGACGCGGTAATAGTTATTGGCTTATTGCTTTATTGTTCACCCATACTCTGTCTTCACTTCATCAAGAACAATTCCTCTGTTTCTAGAAACAACAACTCATTTTTTCCCTCTTTAGATCTTCTCTATCACTTTCACACACACACTTGTTCCTTTTTTTTACTCATTTCCCGGGAAAGACAATTTCTTTTCAGTTTTTATTCAGAAAACACCATCACTCATAAAACAAAAACATCTTTTTCAGTTCTAAACACAAAAAATAAAACAAAAAATGTTGTTTTTTAACATGTGTCTTTGTTTGTTTTATAAGGTTTTAAGGTTAAAGCGTGAACGCGTTATTAACCTTTCTTAAACGTTTGAAACAAAATAAAAACAGAGTAATTTGAAAGAGAAAGTTTCCATTTGTTACGGAACAATTTGTGTGTTTATAGGAAAAAAGGAAATTTTGTGTTGAATTCATAACATTGTTGTCTAAGAAATAAAAAAAAAAAAAAAAAAAACAGATAGATTGAGACTTTTTCGGTGGAAAAAATGGGTATTAGTAAATTCTAAAATTACAAGTTTTTATTCCAAGAAAAAAAAATATTACAAGTTTTTGACTTTTTTTTGAATAATTTTTTTTTCAATCCATTATTTTCTCTCTCTTTTTCTCTTATTTGGGTTCTCATTTTCTTCAAGGTTGAGATAGAAACTGAATTAAAAATAAAAACTTTTCTCAGTTTTTTTTTTTTGTTTCATCTGAAACGATGGAATTTAATATTGGGTCAATGCAATCTAAGTCTAACCTTGATTGCTTTCTTCACCGTACAACACCTGTGGTATCATCAAAGTTTCTGAAAGAGGTTACTTTTTCTTTCTTCAATCTATTTTTTGCTTTGTTTCATTTTGGTTTACTAGATTGTTTGATTTTGAACTTGTTTTTCTTTGTTTGACAGTGCGAGATTCGAAAGCTTAATCGGTTATGGCATCCGTCCTGTGATAGAGAATCAGTTGAATATTTTCGTTTGAGTGATCTTTGGAATTGTTTCAATGAATGGAGTGCTTATGGAGTTGGAGTTCCAATCAACTTGAAAAATGAGGACACACTTGTGCAATACTATGTTCCTTATCTATCTGCAATTCAAATATTCACTAGCAATAATTTCAGGTATTTTACTTGTTTTTTAATTTTAAATCCATGTAAGGATATCATCAATGTGAATTTTTTATTTTTTATTTTTTAAATAATCTTAGAACATCCTATTGACAATGTGAAAGTTTTGTTTTGAGATATGTGACATAAAAAATCTTGTGGACTGAAAGTTTGTTAAAAGACAAGAGAATTGAAATCAGATACTATTAACAGTCTCGGTTAAAGTGGTGTTTTAGTCGCCATGACATAAAAATCACCATGTTGTGCCCATTATTGAGTGGGAGACAGGTTTTAAAAACCTTGGTGACCATAAGTCATAACTCAACCATTTTTTTTTTGTTCTTTACATATTAATGTTTTGTGACCAAATGCACCTATTGATTGCCATAATCTAGTGGTTCAAAAAGTTAAACTTTTATGATACCGGTGATCAACTAATTTTACCTTGGAGTGATTTGTTTTCGATCTCTATTTTATTTTTAATATTTTAAAGCGACAAATATTAGTATCGTTAATTTTTAATTTGTGTTTTAGGGAAGAGACCGAGTCCGGTGATAGTGAGACAAGGGATTCGTTCAGTGATTCTTATAGCGATGATAGCGAGTGTGATAAGCTATGGACTTCATCAGAAGAGGAAGCATTTGATCAAGATAATCTCTGGCATTTCAACAACAGATTGGGTCATCTTTATTTACAATATTTTGAAAAATCAACTCCATATGGAAGAGTTCCTCTAATGGATAAGGTAAGTTTATTCTTTTTTTTTTTTTGGGTACATAGGTAAGTTTATTCTTTTGGACCATTTCTTTAATCTTAAAGCTTAGAAAAAAATTTCATCTTTATCCATATTTTTATTTTCATGTTTCTAAGAAGATGAGAACTCATAGATTTAGGCATAGCAATATGAAATTCTTTTTAGAGGTTTATATAAAAAGAAGTGTTGTGACTTGTGACTTTTCAATGTGAATCCAGAAAACTCATTTTCCTATGCCTAATATATTGGCACTTTGTAGCTAGTCTTATGTTCTTATCTCATTCCAAAATCTTTTGCTGTTTGATTTGATATTGTCCTGTCTTTTAATTGTTTGGATTTTAGTAATTTCCATTAAATAAAAAACTAAAATACAGTTTTATACTTCATTCTCAAATTCATAACTTTTTGTACTTCTATTTTTTATTACAGTTTTTGTCTTCAATTTCTATAGAAAATAACATGATAGAATATATGTTCAAAATTGTATTTAAACAAAAAGTAAATCTCTTAAAATTGGTCTTCAATATTTTAGATATTTGTTTAAAGTAATAATAATATATGTGAACATGTCAACCATTAGTCCCTGTAAACTTAGCTTAGTTGGCAGAAATATCGCATTTTATATGTAGAACCGAAGTTCAAACCCTAGACCATCGACTTATTACTTGACCAAAACAAATGTCAACCACTGATTTAGGATAAATTAGGAGTTTGTAAAAAGGTAATTTTAGTACAATTGTTGATGTGAATAAAAGTAGGAAGAATATTCTATTGTTGACAAATTGGTACTTCCATTTCAGATTAATGAGTTAGCAGAAAGATACCCAGGATTGATGTCACTTAAAAGTGTTGATCTTTCACCAGCAAGTTGGATGGCAGTTGCATGGTAATTAATTACTTTTCCAAGTTATAACTTCAACTAATTCTTTTTTATTATTTCTTATTTTTCTATAATTAGTATAGTTACAAATGGTAAAATTAGCACATTTAGAATTGATCCAAACATGTACTTAATTTTCATGTTTGGCATTTCTAGTTAATTTGAGCATTATTTATTGTGACCAATTGGTCAATATTCACGGTTAATATTTTCAGGTACCCAATATATCATATTCCAATGGGAAGAACAATTAAAGATCTTTCAACATGTTTCCTTACTTACCACACACTTTCATCTTCATTTCAAGGTATTACTTATACTTAAATCCTCTATATTATAGATGTTGTCAAGCAAATTAGAGTGTCATTACCCAATTTTCAATGCAGTTTTAATTTAATTATTTTCTTAAACAGTCAAAATTAATAAATAGTTGTTAATGTTAGTATTTTTCACCTCAACCTTTAACTTGTTAAATTGTTTGGCCTTTAGCTCAAACCGGTTAAAGTACTTAAATTAGTTTTTTAATTGTACACTCTAAGTAATACGCGTCCAAGTTATTATAAAAAATGCTAACAATACACCAATAGTGAATAAGAATAATGTCGTTAGTGTAAAATAGTTAAATTTGACAATTATTTCAGGAGAAAAATAGTACTCCTCCCGGTTTTGATAATGTGTCTAATTTATATTATAGACCAAATACATTAGTTATTGAATGAATTTAAAATGTAAAATTTTACTTATATATAACACAGGAGAGAATATATTTTGAAGTCAATTTGATGAAATCAACGGCCGAGATCTCTTGATTGTGTGAATGTGTCTAGATCCATAAATGTTTCACTCCTACAATTATGTAAACTTACCATGCGTTTTAGCTTTTTGCACTTTTTGGATAAAAGAAAAGAAAAAACCAAATTAAGAAAGAATATGCAATAAATGGACCTAACATTTGCCCAAAATTGTGTAGATATGGACCTTGATGATGAAAAGGAAGGAACACAAGAGAAGAGGAAGGAAGGTGAAGGCATCTCTTTGGCACCATTTGGTTTGGCCACCTACAAAATGCAAGGGAATTTGTGGGTCTCTGGAAAATATGGTAGGGACCAAGAAAAGCTAGTTTCATTATGTAGTGTGGCAGATTCATGGTTGAAGCAACTTAAGGTCCACCATCATGACTTTAATTACTTCAAGGGCATTAGGCATGGCTAAAAGGATTAATGCACCACTATTTAGTACTAGTACTTTAGAAATTGACATCTTAAATCCTCTTGCCTTTGCTTGGACCATTAATTGCATATTTTTTTTTTTGAGTATGTCTTGAATTAGTCGTGTCTCAGTATCAGACATGTGTCTGTGTTCAACACTAATATGATACCGACACTTATGATTATATCGAATTATGTTATTTTCTTAAATTATTATCAATATTAACGTGTCAGTATCTGTGTCGTATTCAGTGTCTGTGTCTGTTCTTCATAGATAGGAGAGTTTTAGGACAAGCCCATGTGAGAGGTTAACTAATGAATTGTCTAATTTGAGTAGCTTCATGAGTGAGTGTAAAGAGGTAGATGAGAGGTCAGAGTATTACTATGTTGAGACTACTTGGAACTTCAAACTTGGTTGTACTTTGTTGTATATTGACAATCATAGAAGTTAATGGATGGGTTTGAGATGTGGCATTTTTTAAAATGCCACCTTGCAATTGGCTTTGTTTGTATAGCATTCTATAATACCTTGTAAATCATTGTTGTACTTTGTATGTTGATCATTTTATAATTTCTTCACAAAACTACAAGACTGCCACAGTTACACACATAGTGTGAGATCTTGTATTGGGGAATAATGCAATAACTTGAACAAAATGATAATGACTATGACGATAGTTGCATATATAATTTTAAAATGTGTAAACACGACACGTTTTAGGTTCGGTTCGTGCATCCCGAAAGTTATCTCCATTACATCCAATTTGTATAAACTGGTGGGCACGAATCAAACTTAAAATTTAGTGTATTCTTACACGTTTTAGAATTACTTGTGCATCCATTACTTAAAGTTTAATCTGGTGTACACGAATCAAACTTAAAATTTAAAATAAACTCATGAAATTGGTTTAGTTGCGACAACTCATAGGCAAATAGAAAATGGTTAGCGATTGTTACTGAATAAGGCCAATTTGTTACGGTACTTGGATAGCTAACTATGTTGAAGCTCGTATCAAATTAAAATGAGTTCATTGATACGTGGACTAGTGTAAGCACGTCGGTGCTTCTAATCTCTTTTTGCGATGTATCATCCTTTTTGCCAAGGTGAGCACCCTAAATATTCTCATTAGGACTTCGCTATTGGAGTTCATTAAACACCGGAGTTCATCACACACTCTTATCAACTTTTGATCATCTATCTAACCACAACTATGCAACCACCTCCAATCACCACTTCGATCACCATCAATTCTATTTATCTTTTCTTTTTCTTTATAATTGCTTTTTCAATTTTCTTTTCATGTTGTTTCAATCAACCAAAGCATTAATGTTGGAAAAGCCATCAATTTGAAAAATGCAACTCGATAATAGAAGAAGTTGTGAAGTGCCAACCACCAACAATCCCATTAGCTTTTCAATCACTAACACATGGTTTCTCGTCCTCAAAAGTCAATGCATCCAATGGTATCACATGGCTGTTTGGCACTTTGACTTATTTTGGTACTCTACATTTCATTTCATAAATTCTATCCATAATCAGATAGCACTTTTGATCTGAAAAAATTGCACATGTAATACTTTATACGCGTAAGCCACTAAATTAATTTAGGTACAAGGTTTGGGACTTTGGGGTGGTATATTAGGTTGAATCCTTTGTTCCATTATAAATGAAAAAAGGGTCATGCTAAACAGTGCCCCTGGGGCACTAGTTAAGCATACTAAAAAATGAAACAAATGATAAAGTTAATGATTAGAGAGAATAACTTTTTACATCATTAAAACATTGAATGCACAATTTACGAGATAAAACTTCTATATTTGTATCCTTAACTAGTGCCCCGGGGGCACTGTTTAGCATTTTCCATGAAAAAAAATACTTTACCCACGTATTTTCTTCGAAAATTAATATTAAATAATCATATAGTGTATTAATTACTTTTTTAAACAATAATCACATACTACTTGGTGAAAAAAATAAACTCATATATCACTTAAATTGTGGCATTTAGAATATCAAAGTGAGTGAAGCTAGTAAATAATAATCATAAAAGATCTCATTAACACAAATTATGTTTTTATAAGCTATTATTTTATAAACTATTTTAATAAACTTATAATATTTACTTGCATAAGTTCAAAAATAAGTCAATTCAAATAAACTCTTTATGTCATAAGAAGTTTGCCCTCATAGATAACTCATATCATCAAATACTCAAATAATTGAGATATGACTCACTCCCGTACTTAAGAGAATTCAGTGTAATCTCGGCCTTTCATTTTTTGTTGTTGATATTAACGAGGGCTTAAAGCCCAAAAAAAGAGAAGATTGCAAATTAATCAGACAAGAGATATTATGCCCCAAATTATCACATGTTAATAAGTGTCTAATCCGACTCAAACAAACATGAAAATACTCAATATTACAATCCACTATGCAGCTTATATATTGGCCAAAACATTCACACATTAGTTAGCTTCCCTACAAGCACAATGAGAAATGTGCATCTCTCAAATCATCTCTAAAAGGGTTTGGATGGCTGGACAAATATGTCACGTGAGAGTCTTCATCTCAAATGATCATAACTCTTATTATTGGAGTAAACCACCAAATTAGTCCCCGACTTTGTAAAACATTCTCAAATAGATCTATGACTTTATTAAACCGTCAAATTAATTGGTCCCTATGTTTAAACAATTACTATCAATTAAGTTATCATATTTTACAACTTACTATCAATTTAGTCCTTAAGTTTATCCACTTATTATCAATTTAGTTCCTAACATATTTTTTGAAGGACTAATATAAGTAAAATTTAACAAAGTGAGAGACCTTTTTAAAATACTCATAAAGTAAGGGATCTATTGAGAGTGTCTTCCAGAGTCAAAAACTGATATTAATGGTTTACTCCAACATTTTTATTGCTGTTAAAATTTGAATTCTTTCTGTAAAATCATCTTTCAATTATATTTCTATTCTTTTTCAACTCTTTCATTCAATCATTCTTCTTCTTAAGGTATGAAGTGAGCTTTACTCAAAAGTATAAGTAAGTTTTCAACCCTACGAGTCAATCCCTAAGTCTAAGCGAGTACGACCATAATTGGATATTATTACTACTATTGTGTTGTGGAGACAGGATTCTCTACACTGAACTTTTCACTGGAGGCAGTTAAATTTAGATCTCCACCATCCTGTTTTTTTAGTAATTTGAACAATACACTGCAAAAATGAAATGAGTGGCTAAGATGTCTTTGGAGATAAATTGTACAGGAGAGGATTTCCTCTCTACTAGCTATGTGGAAAGCAAAATATATTGTTGGAACCAAGTTGGTTCTTACGCCAAGTCTAACTTTGATATTTTGATGATAACAAATATGAGAGAATAATTTATCCTTTAATGTTTTCTTAAACGCACAAATGTAAATATCTCATCAAGCTAAACCAAGGGTGAATGAGCCGGCCCGTCATAAAACGAGGCGGGGTGAAATATTCAACCCGCTACCTTTAGTTGGTCCGCCCCATACCGTTTTTTACGGGTTGGTGGCGGGACTGTCGGCCTGTTTTGCCATTCCTATTTTAAATCATTAAAGGCAAAGACTACACACTTACAAACCACATTTTGCACTATTGCTTTTAAATATTCATAGGCAATGGTTAGATGATTGTGGCATAAACATTACTTTTATATCTGTTGCTAAATCGCCTAAAAGACATATATGCAACGGTTTTCCGTTGGAACTTCCAACGAAAAACCGTACCGGCATATCCATTTTTTGGCAAGTACACCCATCATGGAGCATCAAGGAAGGAATCAAAACTATCCTAGTAATAATCTATGTGTTCCATACCAGAACATGTTAATTACATGTTATAATAAAACTAACTCAAATAATGTCTTGTATTATTTTTTTACAGTAAATGCAGAACGGTGACATTATGCAGCTATAAGTGTTTGTGTTAGCATAAACTCAAAACGACATAGCGAAACAAACGAGGTGTACACAAGTGAATTAACTTTTGTATTGCATTTGCTCCTTCTAATCTCACCAATATTATATCTTCAAGACTGTACAATTTTCTTTTGAACTCAGATTAGACATGGTTCTCACTTTTCATCAAATCATCAATTGTTCTCCAGGATTAGAAATACGTCAATTGTCAAACTACCATTGCAACACGCGCTTGTATCTCAAAATTCTCTTTCAATTTCAGAAGCTCATTTACCAAATGTCAGCTATAAGCAGCTTCAAAGGTGACTCATACAAACCCGCTGAGAAGAAGAGCGAGTCCCTTAGTGCAACGAGGATAGACATTGTAACCGGATTGTCTGCAGTGCTTACAAGATCGTACCACTTGGAATTTGTTGTGTATGGACAGACGCAAAAGATTAAAGCTATTTGTACAACAGATTGTAAGCCGGCAAGTCTTGTATTCTGTTTAGGTCTTCTAACGATAGCTCTCTTTCCAATTGCATCCGCGTTGTTTGTAGCACCTCCTGATGGCATAGAATAATTGTAAGTCAATAAGTTGCAGTGCATTATAGGACTAATAATGAAAAACTATATGCTATATTGTTTAGAAGAATTTGGATTTGAATGGTGTGTCAATAGAAATGGTTTACGATAGAAGATCATGTTGGAAGAAGGAAAGCAAAAATACGTTAAAATTCATGTAGGAAGCATGCATAGCCAGCCATTGTGCATCCATCATCTCAAAAGCTATACAGAATAAAATATCAAATGCATCTTCATCTTCTGCAGTGTCATGCAACAAAACTTATAAGCATTTGAAAGGCTAAAACATAAAAAAGAAGGATAGATTAAGATATTACCTCCTAAAAACTTGACAAAGTTCATGCCAGGAAGACATCGAGGCTTTCCTTCTAAAACATTCAGTGAAAAAGTAATTAGGAAATGTAATTTGCTTTTATCACTTTCTGTTAAAGGGAAAAAATTTCAATTCCAAATGGTCATCTCAACCAAATGTTCCGTAGATAAAACTTTTTTAAAAGGAAGCAATGTCAACTGAACATTTTTCTAGCTATCTTGTAAACATATTTTTAGGCCATTGATGTGGGACTCTTAACAAACCCTCACGCCCAACACTGTTGGGCTTGGTGCGTGAATATATATATATATATATATATAAATGGTGGATGGCCCGATAGCAGAAACCTAATATAGCAGGTGGCCCAACCGATCTTTAGAGAAGACTCTGATATCATCTTAGAATTTTGGGTTGGGCCTAACTCAACCCTACGAAACCAGCTTGTAAGTTGAGGATTGCCCTCACTTATAAACATATCATCAGGCCATCTCTCATCTAATGTGAGACTCTTTAACATAAATTATATCATTAATCATTATGTTTTATAAGCATCATATTGTATACACACCTGAGCATAAATCCAACATCTGTATCAACATAAAAGATATATTAATGCCAGCAACAGCAAATGGATATTCCCATGTAGCTCGCACTCCGTCTTTCTTCAACATCAGCTTGTGAAAAGATGCCTTCATTTGAATTTCTATAAAATTAGTAATAATAACTCATCTTTTCTGCCAGCATAAATATCAAGAGAAATAAAATGAGAGAGTAAATAAAGGCAGATTTATCCTGTTCTATCGTGTGTGCAGAATAGAAAAAAACAAATGCATACCGGATATTTCCTCGCGAAAAACAGCAGATTTTCAAGGGAAATGATGCCACATCCCCTGAAGAAATCAGTTTAAGTGAATATCTAATAAGTTGTCTAATAAGTTTGTAATATGAATATCAAGTTTAAGCCTAATAAAACAGTTTGGTTTAATTATGCATTCGTAAATTAAAAAATCATCAAATATGAGACTTGGATCCTCTCTCACAATGCAGCGATGCAACAAATATTCTTTTTTAACTGGAATAACATTCCACCGCATCTAGTACACTCTTACACACGAAAGAAAATTTGTTGCATTATGTACGGTAGGAGATGATCCAAATCCTTAAATATCAGGGAAATAGTCGGAAAGTTTCTGCTAATGCTACTGTAATAATCAATATCAATAGCACTACATTCGCACAGATTTCACAACGTTTTGTATACCTAAAGTCAGTCGACGGATTAGCACCTTGCCATCCCATCTCTTTCCATTGGTCAGATATCAAGCCTTTCAGACAAACATTAGGAAAGGAACATTTCCACAAAGCTTTCAATGATTCCTGTTGAATGTTAATGATACATTTCAGCCAAACATAGCATGAATATAACAACTCAACTCACATGTATACCTAAACTACAGAAACCATTAGCATGTGTTTTGAAATAGAAAATAGATAAAGATGGCTTCATGAAAAGCAGAAGTACTTGATGATCGGGGTTAGTTTCATCGTAAGGAACTTGCAGCCTTTCTTGAAGCCGTTGTAGTCTTTCTTCCTGACCGAAACATGAAAACAAGTTAAGCTTATTGAGTTTAATGAAGTAAGGAACTTACTAAGACAGAAAACTGCAAATTCTAATTCCTATCAAGAAACATGAACCAAATTAAGCTCACTTAGCAAAAATTTAAATGTTCAGTTACAGAAGAAAACTGGTTTTAGCTCATAAAAACATCTAAACATAAATCATTTTACTTCAAACTTAATTATAAATTTATAACATAAATCATTTCCCTTTACCTCAAGAGGAGTCAGAGGATAGTCAACAAACTTATCATTTTGTCTAATATTTACGCGGTGAAAGAGTCCTCCTATCCATGATCGTGATCCAACCATAGCAGTAGCTACACACAACACAATACATGATCAAACTGCAGTTGGTATCGTTAAAGACTTTGGCACATTAAAATTCAGAACAGAAATATGTTCTTCTAATACACTCTACAGATTATCCATGATATGTTTGCTAATATATGAAATGGAATGCAAAAGTTGCATTTCTTTAAACTTATTTTTGCGATAAGTCAAGAGCGTCATAATCTAAGTCGAGTAGGGTAAATATCAAGAGAGAATGTACTCACAAAAACATTGAGTTAACTGAGATATTAAGTGAGTGGAATTGTGTGACCATTCCAACTTTCCATCTTCCTTTCTGTGTCTCCAATAAATCTCATCCTCATCAACCTGCAGTTCAATTTTGAAAGCATTCTTAGGCAAAGACTGTAGCATAAATAAAATATTAAAAAATTGTCAATCTTCCGAAACTAGAGACAGATTTCAATTTCATGCATTAGTTAGTTCAAAATTATAACATGCTATACATTGAGAATGTGAAACAACTAGAGTGAAAGAAGAATGAACTAAATGGAACATAAAAAACGCCTAGAAAACGCCGGACATTTTCTAAAGGATATGATCAGAGTTTTAAATAAAGGCCAGTCATCGCAATCTGATCTGTGACATAACAGTTTTTGATGTTGCAGAATCCGCAAGCCAACTGTGATTGAGATCACATCTGACTGCGATTATCTGCAATATCAAGGATCATGATGTGACAGTAACCGTTACCGTGACCACTATTTAAAACTAGGATATGATTATTTGGTAATTTCATGTGAGACTCCTATACTATTAAGGAGAATTTTCAGACACATTGAGTTTATTTGACAAAAAAACGTTGAATTTACTTTGTGAAGAGAGGAGCAAGAAGGAAAAAATCGTTTTCGCTTTCTTAATCTCATGAGGATGCAATCAGAGACGAAGGGTCTTTCATTTCATCCTTTTTAACAGAAATCAGAAAGAAAAAACAAAGACATTTTTGAAGGAAATGGGGTCACCTATGGCAATGATTGCACTCAATTCATTCCTTGCAACAAATTCAACCACTTCATCATTTCTACTGTGTTTTTGAGCTGATTTTCTCTATAGAAATTACTAGAGAGAGATAAAGGAATCAAAGTACTGCCAATATATAATTATGGCCAAATTAACCTGAAATGTTATATAATATATAATATAAGACATAATAGCAACTTGAAATAGAAGACAAATATATAACAGAATAATCAAATAATCAATCAAAGGCATCTTTTCTTTTCTTTTTTGCAACTTTATGGTGTAAAAAAGTTATAATGATGCAAAAGATGAAATGACAAGTTGGGTGAGAAGTGGAGTTGGTGTTCCTGCTCTGCTTAGCATTGTTTTTTGCTTTATCTTGCCCACCAACTTTACATGCAAGACAAATATGATATCCTTTTGTCCAATCAAATGTGGAGATAGAAAACAGGTAAAGTTAATGCAATGGTGACTCTAGAGTGCTCATATCAAATGAGCATAATTTCTTCTAGTTTAATTAAAGGTCCTAAGTTTTAATATGAGTCTCGAGAGCACAACTATGTTTAAGCTCATAAGCCATATACTACCCAATTTATCAAGCAAAAAGCAGGTGAAGCATGGTTTTTGTTAGAATTGGGAGTTGGGTCTAACTCGTCCTTACAAAACCGGCTTGTAAGGAGAGAATTGTCTCTACTTTATAAAAACATATTCAGGTCATCTCGCAACCGATGTAGGACTTCTTAACAGTTTTAAATTGTGGCGGGTTGTGGTTATGTTATAAACCTTTGCATTGCATTGCAGTAAAATGCAAATAAATGCAACTGTGATTGCGGACCGTGGTTCACAACTATGATCAAGGTTTTAAAAAACAGTCTGATATCAAGAAAACGGCCGCAACAAAAAGGTATAGAAAGCCGCGACAAAACTCCATTAGAGCCGCGACAAAATGCAAATAGACAGATAATTCTGTTTTTTTTTTTTCAATTGAAACGGATAAAAATCACATTTTTAGTACAAAACTGAACATTAATTACACGGTGGTTATATTCTTTTAGCTCTTTCTCTAGTTTAGAGCTTCATATCTATCTCTAATCTCTAATTTAAGTTATTACACCACGACAACCACAATTCATAACACAACATTCATAAAATTCCAAAATCGCAAAATCCTAAATGCGACCGCTATTTAAAACCTTGACTCCAGTATAGAGTGAATAGACAAATTGATCATTGAAATTGTAATACGTCAAAATTATAAGGTGAATTTTTCTTATATTTTATTATGAGGAGTATATTATATGATAATGATAAATACCTGATATGTTAGGACATATAAGATGATGACAGGTGAGTAGTGGTGGTGACGTTTGTACTTGGAAGTATGTCAATAATATTGTCTGGAAAGGAGCAACTTGCTGGCTGGCCGGACAGTAGAGGGAAGTGGTGGTGGGGCCAGAAAGAAGATGAAGAAATATATTTTAATGGCATTTTGTTTAAGATTGAGTTTTGTTTTGCAATGAGGAAGAGAGGGAAGAAAGATGATTGATTGTTGTGTGATGGTTTTGGTTTGTGTGTCTGATGTTTAAGTGCATTTGGAAGCCATACATTTTCCCCAATGCTAGCCTATACCGTAGTTCTCGGGTGGGTGGGTGCTGCCCCATTTATTTGCCTTCTCTGGAATTTTTTGTTTGTTTTGGTACAATGGCTTTTTTGGCTCTACTATTATTTATTCTAGCGGAAAAAGTTGATCGATAATTTTCGCAAGTGAACGAATTACCACGTAGTAATAAAAATATCGATCCACAGGGATTGTGTGATTAAACTAGTCTAATAGTGTTCATAAACATTATGCAAGAAATACACATAAATTGGGGGTATGTTGAGTGATGAATTGTTAGAAAATGCGCTTTGATATAATGGAAAAGCGAGGTAGAATCATCGGAATCACCTAGTCTATAGCTAAACCACATGCAATCTACTATATCATAGGAATCTACTCAAGTGTTCACAACTAGATCGACAAATTAGTGAATCGCAATCTCTTGTCAAAATCCACTCTATTCGTTGTCGATACTCCCCCGATCTCTCGGGCGGAAGCTACCTACAACGAATGATATGAAAGCGCGTCAATCGTTCGCTACACTCTATGTCTCAATCTCTCGACCGGAAACACTCGAGTGCTCAATGCAATTCAGTTCAGAAATTAAATCAATACTCTCGCACGTGACTTAACTCGAAATCATTACAACACTAATGAAGGATTATAAAGCATTAAGAATCGAATTGCATTAAATCAACACTATGAACAGAGTAGATTCTTACATATAGCAGATTACAAATAATTCATCTACATCCTAGACTATCCTAGATCCTACCTCCAAAAGAAGCTTAGCTCCTCATGTTGCTTTGTTCGCGTCCTCGCTTCAACTTCATGGCTTGAGAATCCATGCTATTGAGGTGCTTGGAGCTATCCTTTGAAGTCCTTGATCTGGATCTTGATGCTTCCAAAATCAGAGAATAGATGAATATTGCAGAATTTTCCAACCCCTCAACAGAATTATGCAGAATCCTTATATAATGAACGCAACCACGCCGCGCGCCAGATCTATCACGCCGCGCGTGGTTGCAAATCCATCAACTACGCCGCGCGTGATAACGGTATCACGCGGCGCGTGATCAAGTCAGAGAGCAATCCAATTCCTGAACAAAGCTTCACGCCGCGCGTGGTCAGGTATCACGCCGCGCGTGATCAAAGTGAAAACTTGGCTCCCTATGATCTCCATCACGCGGCGCGTGATGGGCTACGCCCCCAGCGTAGTGAAAATCAGCAATTTCCTGCAATTCTTCCTGTTTTCTTGCAAAACAAGTAATCAAGCTTATGATTAGATTTCTCTTACATTTATTGCTTAAAACCTACTAAAATGCATTTAATGTTGCTAAAATAGGCATGGATTAGAGAGTGTGACGATCCGTCATCACAACCCCAAACTTAAACCTTTCCTTGTCCTCAAGGAAACAACTTTTACCTCAAGCTTTTGTGTCAAGACCTTGGCATTTTCCTTAAATTCACTCGAATCATACATACGTGAGAATCACCTGATGATCAATGATCCACCTGCAAACAATGCTCAATTGCACAATCGTTCCCGCAAGACATTTTCAAGTAGTTCACACTTTTCGACCAAGGCTCTATGATCCCATCACACTACTCACATACACTCTTCAGTTTTGGTAATTCACTCAAATCAACACATCAATGCAAGTCAACAATAATTTTGCAAGTAGTCTAAGAATTCATTCGGTTCACTTTGCGCACACACATTGGAGGTCTTTTAGGGTTATAACGTGGCTTGGCTAGGGTGGATGGTGACATTTTGGATAAGTAGTAGAAAAACTTGGAGTTAGATCCCCCTATTAGTCAAAGAAAATTTTCATAAACCAAACCCTTATTCTTTTGAAACATAGTGGACTAGAGAACATTTTCATTTCAACACACAAGTTTGCAATTCTTTTTGTAACTCAAGGCTATCACTTCTTTTTGCATTTCTTTTCCCTTTTTCAACATTCATTTTCTTTTTTTTTTTTTTTAATCTTTCTTTTCTTTTCTTCCACATAAAGCCTTGTAACTTTTGAAATTTTTTTCTTAATTTTCAAATCAAACTTTTGCAAGTTCTCTAGTACCATCACCCCAAACTTTATTGTTTGCTAATTCCAAAGAGCAACCCCAAACGTAGTGGTGAGCAATGCGCATCAACCACTAATTAGGTGCCTAACCTCCAAGAAAGTCATTCCTTTTTTTTTTTCATCAAAAATTCTTAAGGTTGTGCAAAATAACATTTTCTTTTTCAGCTCAAATTAGTTAGGCAAAGGATAATTAGATGTAAGGGTGGATAGAAAGGCTCAAAGGGACCAAGGAACATGCCTCGTGTGTGCTACAAAAGTACCAATCAAATAAAAAGACGACAAGCAAAATCGAGAGACAATACATGAGTGGATATCACACATAGAAGAAAAAGGAGTGTTTGGCTCAATACCTCTCGGTTGGGTCGAATCAAAGAACCGGTCAAAAAGTGTGCGTTCCCTTCCTTTGCCTCTTGATCACATGAGTGCAACAAGCTATTGCACTGCAAGTTTCACACATCACACACGGAAACAATCAAGCAATTGATACTCAAGTAACTAGAAGGAACATGCCAACGTATTGAAACAAACTCTAAAAGTAAAAACCATTCCACAATCAAACAAGACAAAGTTCAAATTCAAAGTTTAAAATAGTACAATCCAGCCAAATCCAAGCAACATCAAATTATTATTACAAACCAACAAAAGTAAGTAGACGAAAGTAAAAGTAAAGATAGAGTAGTAGAGTAGCAGCAGCAGAAAATCATAACCAAAGACGTCAAAGGGTGTCATCCGGCTGGCCAGTGAAGTAATTTGTGAACGGGCTATTTAAGTTCAGATTCAGACCATC